>NC_067147.1:20881588-21481588 GCF_903995435.1 Acomys russatus | reverse complement strand
AATGTACAGTCCATATTCCAAATAAATGCAGGCTGGCAATTTTAATAGCAGATGTGACAGGTAATTTAAAAAGTGCTAAGAATTACAGTGCAGTGCGGGAACTTTTTCCTCTCTTCTCCTATTGCATATGGAAGATTGTATTTTCCTAGCAGCTTTCCAGGGGACACTGTCGCAGTATTAATTAGAAGTAGGTGGCTATAAATACAACTGAAGAGTTTGCGTTGTCACACACAAACTTCTAATGGCTTCTCAGAAGCTCTGATGGAAGACAGCTGTGATAATAGGGCATTTCAAGTCCATTTCATCCTGGGTTCTCTTTGTCCAAAAGCAAGCCACACACACAGTCTGTCCAGAGCCTGGCATGTTGGTGGGTGTGGTTGGCCTCTCTCTGTCCTTGGTATCAATTTACTGTAAATGACAACAGGTTCCTTGAGAACAGGTTCCACTGCCCTGTTCCATGCCAGAATACATGGGAAGATGCTTTGTTCATGTTAAATTTTTGTGAATTCCCTTCTAGATCATGGTCAGAATCTTAGGCTTTCCCTGTTTTATAAAATGTAAATGTTCTCCAAGTCCCAAGATGGACAATTGAATTATCAGCTATTGGTTCCTCCCTGAATAGTAGAGACAGGGTATCACAGTCCAGTCAGTATTTTGCTCCATTCCTGGTGCTGGGAACTGGAATTGAACCCAGGGCCTTGAGTGTGCTGGGCAAGCACTCTACCACTAGGCGTGCTTAGCTTGCCCAGGTAGGTGGCTAGTTTTCGTCAGCGTGACGCAAATTAAATCTGGACATACTGGGAAGAGGGATCTCAATCCAGAAACTGCCTCCACAGGTAGGCCTGTGGGCATGCCATCCCTGAGCAGGTGAGTGTAGGCTGATCAAGCCACGGAGCATGAGCCAGTAAGCAGCGTTCCTCCATAGTTTGTGCTTCAAGCTCCTGCCATGAGTTTCTGCCTTGGCTTCCCTTAATGATGTGATCTGTGAGCTGAGACAAACCGCACCCCCATTGTTACATTGGCCTTGGTGTTTATCACACAGCAAAAGATTGCACCAGGCTACCTCAGACCCAATCTGTCATGTGCGTGGAGGAGCTGCCATCAGAAAGAGTTCTGCTAAGAAATCACTCTCCTAGTGTACAAATAAGTGGGCAAAACCTGCATCCTTCCCCCCAACTGATGCTTGGTTATGTCTGTTGTCACTTTGGCAGTAGTTCCTTCAGAGGGTCATCACCACTTAGATAAAATATACATCAGACTCTGTCCTTCCTAATTGTTCCCAAGGGAGGGACTGTGCAATGCAAACGCCATTCATGGAACAAAGGAATGCATTTGACAACTTTCTGCTCATTTGATAACTAGGAAGACATTAAGTTCTTCTGAGTGTTATTGCTTATTTTCACTTTTTCTGAGTGGTTGATTTTGTTTGTTTGGTTGGTTTTGCACACATGTGGGGTAGGGACACTCGAAGGGATGTGGTCAAGATGGCTTTATTTTCAACAAAAAATGTCACTTAAGGGGCTGGATAGGTGGCTGGGTGATTGAGAACACACACCGCTCCTGCAGAGGACTCTAGTGGGGTTTCCAGTACTGAGACAGAGTAGTTCAGAGCCTCTTGCACCTGGCTCGACAAGCTCTATTCCTGCCTCTTTAACATTCCAGTGCACACACCCTGCCTGCATGTATGCATAGCAAATTATTTTTTGTTTTTAAAGAGAAAAAGAATATCGCTTATCGATCCTGATGGGCGTGGGACTGGCGAAGCTTTTCCCACTAGTCATCAGGTGGGTGTATGCAGTGGAACTTATGCCTTTATTTCATTATATTTAAAATTACAACTTTAATGCAAACTTTAATTTTTGCACAAAGAAAAATTTCCTAGAGGTAAAAGACACGCCTCCTGAGGGCTGGAGGCTAATCCTTTAATCTAGGGCTTCCCAAACTTTAATATGCTCAGGAGTCACCTGAGATCTTATTAAAATGCAGATCAAGAGCGAGCCTGAAGCCGCCTTTCTAACAAGCTCTCAGGTGAGCCTGCTGCTACCGGCCTCTGCATCTACACCTTGAGTGGGAAGACGCCCCACGCAAGGCAGCTTAATTAAAGAAAAAAGAACAACCGTTACCTTTTGTCATTATGACAGCATTTGTGCTTTTCTTCTCCCCAGCCTATCTGGAGCGCAGCTGTGTAGACAGATCATCCCAAGGATGGAAACCTTTGCTACTCACATGATGGGTAATGACCTGCATAACAGCAACTACCGCCCCCGCCCCTCAGCTGGCGCCACCACCTGGAAGTTTGCTAGAAGTCTGAAATCCCAGGCTCCTGCTAAGCCTACTGACTCGCCTGCTGGAGGCTGCTCACTAGCAGAAATTTGAGTGTTGATGAAATCTAGATGGAGGAAAGTAGCACCCTTCAAATCCTTAAAATCACGTGACTCCTCTCGCTCTTCCTATTTTACTTTTTTAAGCTTCTAATTTTAATTACAAGTCCCAGTGCAGGTTTGTGAGCATGCGTGCGGGTGCAGGAGGATGTCAAGGCCTTCAGATCCTCCAGCACTGGGGTGACAGACAGTTGTGAGGACCTGAAATGTATGTGTTCTGGAAGAGCATCGTACTTCCTTACGCCATCTCTTTCTCCTGTTTTTCAGGTGAGAACACTGTCATAGTTTGGCAGGTTGGGGTGTTGAAGCCACACATCTTTTCCCCAAAGAAAAGTGACATTTTCTAACTGAGAAGGCCATTGTACCTGGCAGGAACCCAGGCCCTGGCTTTTGAATGCCGAGGCAGGCTCCCTGAGATTCTTCCAGCAGAGGTCCCTTGCTGAGCCCTGTCTCCCTTTTCTCATAAGAGCTCTCTCGCTGTTCCTGTTCCCACTCTGCACTTTCAACTGAAAGCTAAATAATGGTGTATGTTAACCTCCAGATCGCCAGGTTTGTCTTCCCTAGAGTTTTCTGAATATCCTTTCACTTAAAGAAAATGATTTTCTGAAAAATTTGAGAGATAGAGGAGAGAGTGAGTCATGGTAAGAGAATTCATCTGAACCCTGGCTCTTGGCAGACATCTACGCCCACTCCATTCATACGTAAGCCGAGCCTTGGGTGAGATTCACAGATATCTACACATGTTTTTTTCTACCAGGAAGTTTTTTAAAAAATGAAAATGGGTGAGCAAGGACAGGCCAACAAGGAGCATTAGAATTCTGACTGTGGCTCTGAAGTCTGACTAGCAAAATCTAGGACAGGGAGGAGCATGGCCCAGGAGCTGGAGTGTGGGCACTGGGTCTCACGAAGACGCTGCCCTATCCTCTTTATGCCACTTGTTCGTTTAAATCAGACTCTTACATCTGACTGCACTTTGAAAACAGGCTAATAGGTGAGGTTTACTGTGATTGATTTAGCAATATTGCTTCCCCTCAATTGATTTATATCTAAAGGAGGTGCTTTTCAGTTGTGCCTGCTTCTCCCCCTTGTGGGTGGGCACTGATTGATTTCAGTTCCCTTCTGCCATCTGCTGATAGGAACTGAGTGGGCTGGCTCAGTCTCATTAGGTCTGCTTGAGTGAGAGAGCTTCATTGAAAAGTGGAGGGTTTTTTTTTTTTTTTTTTTTTTTTTTTTTTTTTTTTTATTAATTTATTCTTGTTACATCTCAATGTTTATCCCATCCCTTGTATCCTCCCATTCCTGCCCCCCCCCATTTTCCCATTATTCCCCTCCCCTATGACTGTTCCTGAGGGGGATTACGTCCCCCTATATATTCTCATAGGGTATCAAGTCTCTTCTTGACTACTTGCTGTCCTTCCTCTGAGTGCCACCAGGTCTCCCCCTCCAGGGGACATGGTCAAATGTGAGGCACCAGAGTATGTGAGAAAGTCGTATCACACTCTCCACTCAACTGTGGAGAATATTCTGACCATTGGCTAGATCTGGGAAGGGGTTTAAAGTTTACCTCCTGTATTGTCCTTGGCTGGTGCCTTAGTTTGAGCGGGACCCCTGGGCCCAAATCTGCCTATCATATTGTTCTACTTGTAGATTTCTAGGACCCTCTGGATCCTTTTATTTTGCTGTTCTCCCATGCGTCTCTCATTTAGAGTCCCAATAGGATGCCTTCCCCTCTGTCCCAGTTTCCTGGTAAGTGAAGGCTTTCGTGGGACATGCCCCTTGGGCTAGTATGCAGATATAAGTGAGTATATACCATTTGATTCTTTCTGCTTCTGGGTTAACTCACTCATTATGATCATTTCTAGCTCAATCCATTTATCCACAAATTTCGGGAATTCCTTGTTTTTAATAGCTGAGTAGTATTCCATAGTGTATATGTACCACAGTTTCTTTATCCACTCTTCTACTGAGGGACACTTAGGCTGTTTCCATGTTCTGGCTATTATGAATAAGGCTGCTATGAACATGGTTGAGCAAATTTTCTTGTTGTGTGCTGGAGCATCTTCTGGGTATATTCCAAGGAGTGGAATAGCTGGGTCTTGAGGAAGCCCTATTCCCATTTTTCTGAGATAGCACCAGATAGATTTCCAAAGTGGCTGTACTAGTTTGCATTCCCACCAGCAATGAAGGAGTGTTCCTCTCTCCCCACATCCTCGCCAGCATGTGGTGTCGCTTGAATTTTTGATCTTAGCCATTCTGATGGGTGTAAGATGGAATCTCAGAGTTGTTTTGATTTGCATTTCCCTGATGACTAAGGAGGTTGAGCATTTCTTTAAGTGTTTCTCAGCCATTTGATACTCCTCTGTTGAGAATTCTCTGTTTAGTTCCAAGCCCCATTTCTCAATTGGGTTATTCGGTTTGGTGGTGTTTAATTTCTTGAGTTCTTTATATATTTTGGATATTAGACCTTTGTCAGATGTAGGGTTGGTGAAGATTTTTTCCCAGTCTGTAGGCTGTCGCTTTGTTCTCTTGACAGTGTCTCCTGCCTTACAGAAGCTTCTCAGCCTCATGAGGTCCCATTTATTAATGGTTGACATTAAGGCCTGGGCCGTTGGTGTTCTGTTCAGGAAGTTGTCTCCTGTGCCAATATGTTCCAGGCTCTTTCCCACTTTTTCTTCTAAGTGGCTTAGTGTCTCTGGTTTTATGTTGAGGTCTTTAATCCACTTGGATTTGAGTTTTGTGCAAGGTGACAAATATGGGTCCAGTTTCATTTTTTTACACATAGACCTCCAGTTAGACCAGCACCATTTGTTGAAGATGCTATCCTTTTTCCATTGAATGGATTTGGCTTCTTTGTCAAAATCAAGTGACCATATGTGTGTGGATTCATATCTGGGTCTTCGATTCGATTCCACTGATCAACCAGCCTGTTGCTGTGCCAGTACCATGCTGTTTTAAGTACTATTGCTTTATAGTACAGTTTGAGATCAGGTATGGAGATTCCTCCGGAGCATCTTTTATTGTACAAGATTGTTTTAGCTATTCTGGGTTTTTTGTTTTTCCATATGAAGTTCAGAATTGAACTTTCAATGTCTTTAAAAAATTGTGTAGGTATTTGATAGGGATTGCATTGAATCTGTAGATTGCTTTTGGTAGGATGGCCATTTTTACTATGTTAATTCTCCCGATCCATGAGCAAGGAAGATCACGCCATCTTTTCAGGTCATCTTCAATCTCTTTCTTCAGAGTTTTGAAATTTTTTCATACAAGTCCTTCACTTGCTTAGTTAGGGTAACTCCTAGATATTTTATATTGCTTGTGGCTAATGTGAAGGGTGTGGTTTTCCTAATTTCTTCCTCTGCAAGCTTGTCATTTGTGTATAGGAAGGCTACAGACTTTTTTGAGTTAATTTTGTATCCAGCCAATTTGCTGAAGGTGTTTATCAGCTTTAGGAGTTCTCTGGTGGAGTTTTGAGGGTCACTTATGTACACTATCATATCATCTGCAAAGAGGGATAATTTGACTTCCTCCTTTCCCATTTGGATACCCTTGATCTCCTTTTGTTGTCTTATTGCTCTGGCTAGAACTTCGAGTACTATATTGAAGAGATATGGAGAGAGTGGGCAGCCTTGCCTTGTCCCGATTTGAGAGGAATTTCCTTGAGTATCTCACCATTTACTTTGATTTTGGCTATTGGCTTGCTGTATATAGCCTTTATTATGTTGAGGAAAGTGCCTTGTATCCCCGATCTCTCTAAAACTTTAAACATGAATGGGTGTTGAATTTTATCAAATGCTTTCTCTGCATCCAAGGAGATAATCATGTGGTTTTTTATTTTCAGTTTGTTTATATGATGGATTACATTGATGGATTTCCGTATATTAAACCATCCCTGCATGCCTGGAATGAAGCCTACTTGGTCATGATGAATGATATCTTTGATGTGCTCCTGTATTCGTTTTGCAAGTATTTTATTTAGTATTTTTGCATCTATGTTCATAAGAGAAATTGGTCTGAAATTCTCTTTCTTTGTTGAGTCTTTGTGAGGTTTAGGTATCAATGAGACTATGGCCTCATAGAATGAATTTGGTAATTTTCCATCCATTTCTATCTTTTGGAGTAGCTTGAAGAGTATCGGTATTAGCTCGCCCTTAAAGGTCTGGTAGAATTCTGCACTGAAACCATCTGGCCCTGGGCTTTTTTTGGTTGGGAGACCATCGATGATTGCTTCTATTTCTGTAGGGGAAATGGGACTATTTAACCTGTTTATCTGTTCTTCACTCAACTTTGGCAAGTGAACTTGATCAAGAAAATCGTCCATTTCCCTTAGATTTTCAAATTTTGTGGCGTATATGCCTTCAAAGTAGGATCTTATGATTCTTTGAATTTCTTCAGTGTCTGTTGTTATGTCTCCCTTTTCATTTCTGATTTTGTTGATTTCAATACTGTCTCTCTGCCTTTTAGTTAGTTTGGCTAATGGTCTGTCTATCTTGTTGATTTTCTCAAAGAACCAGCTTTTGGTTTGTTGATTCTTTGGACTGTTTTCTTAGTTTCTAATTTGTTAATTTCAGCCCTGAGTTTGATAATTTCCAGGCGTCTACTCCTCTTGGGTGTTTCTGCTTCTTTTTTTTCTAGGGCTTCCAGTTGTGTTGTTAAGATGCTTATGTGCGATGTTTCCAATTTCTTTTTAAAGGCACTTAGTGCTATGAATTTCCTCTTAGCACTGCTTTCAATGTATCCCACAAATTTGGGTATGTTGTTTCTTCATTTTCATTGAATTTCAGAAACTCCTTGATTTCTTTCTTTATTTCTTCCCTGACCCAGGTGTCATTTAGCAGAGAGTTGTTTAGTTTCCACAAACGTGTAGGCTTTTTGTTATTTCTGTTGTTGTTGAATTGCAGCCTAAGAGCATGGTGATCTGATAGGATACAAGGTATTATTTCAATCCTCTTGTATCTGTTGAGGCTTGCTTTGTGACCTACGATGTGATCAATTTTGGAGAAGGTTCCATGGGGTGCAGAGAAGAAGGTGTATTCTTTCTTGTTTGGGTGAAAGGTTCTATAGATATCTGTTAGATCCATTTGACCCATGGCATTGGTTAATGATTTTATTTCTCGGCTTAGTTTCTGTTTCAATGACTTATCCTTCAGTGAGAGTGGGGTGTTGAAGTCTCCCACTATTATTGTGTGGGGATCGATGTGTGGTTTAAGCTTTTTTAGGAGATCTTTTACATATGTGGGTGCCCTTGTATTGGGAGCATAGATGTTCAGAATTGTGATGTCATCTTGGTTGACTTTACCTTTGATGAGTATGAAGTGTCCTTCCTCATCCCTTTTGATTAATTTTGGTTGAAAGTCTATTTTGTTCGATACTAAAATGGCTACCCCTGCTTGCTTCTTGTGACCATTTGCTTGGAATATTTTTTTCCAACCTTTTACCCTGAGGTAATGCCTTTCATTATGGGTGAGATGTGTTTCTTGGATGCAGAAGAATGTTGGGTCTTGTTTATGTACCCATTCGGTTAGTCTGTGTCTTTTTATTGGAGAATTGAGGCCATTGATGTTGAGAGATATTAATGACCAGTGACTGTTAAGAGTCTTAATTTTGATGTTGTTTCCAGTCGAGCGTTTGTGTAGTTGTGTTTTTGCCATGGGATAGTTATCTATTTCCTGGGTAGTTTTGGTTGTAGCTTGACCCTTTGGGATGGAGTTTTCCTTCTAGTACCTTCTGTAAAGCTGGGTTTGTGGATAGGTACTGTTTGAATTTGTTTTTGTCATGGAATATTTTGTTTTCTCCATCAATGGTTATTGATAATTTTGCTGGGTAAAGTAGTCTGGCCTGGCATCTGTGTTCTCTTAGGGTTTGCAGGATCTCTGTCCAGGCCCTTCTGGCTTTTATGGTCTCTGCTGAGAAGTCAGGTGTAATTCTGATAGGTTTACCATTAAATGTTATTTGGCCCTTTTCCCTTGCAGCTTTTAATATTTTTTCTTTGTTCTGCATGTTTTGTGTTTTGATTATTATGTGGCGGGCAGTTTTTCTTTTCTGGTCAATTCTATTTGGTGTTCTGTAGGCCTCTTGTATGTTTATAGGCATCTCTTTCTTTAGATTGGGGAAATTTTCTTCTATGATTTTGTTGAGAATAGTTTCTGGGCCCTGGAGTCTGATGTCTTCTCTTTCTTCAATGCCTATTATCCGCAAATTTCTTCTTTTCATGGTGTCCTTAATTTCTTGGATGTTTTGTGTCAGGAGTTTTCCAGATTTGGCATTTTCTTTAATGGTTGATTCAATATCTGTGATTGTATCTTCTAGCCCTGAGATTCGTTCTTCCATCTCTTGGATTCTGTTAGAAAAGCTCACCTCTGTGTTGCTCGCCTTCTTCTCTGAGGTCTCACGTCTCGTTTTTCTTCTGTCTGTGTGTTTATCATTGAATCCATTTTCATTTTCAGATCTTGAACTGATTTTTTGATTTCTTTCATCTGATTTTTTGTATATTCCTGAGTTTCTTCCATTGCCTCTTTATAGGTCTTCAGAGCTTGAACCGTTTTAGTTATTTCTTTCATCTGGTTGTTTGCATTTTCCTGCAATTTTTCCAGTTCCACTCTATGTGCTTCTTTTATGTCTCTCACCTGTTTGTCTGCGTCTTCCTGCATTTGATTACGAATTTTATTTGTTTCCTCCATTATCATCCTCATTACTAAGGATTTGAGGTCATTTTCTTGTATTTCCGTTGTATTTGAGTTCTCTGGGTGGTTTTCTTTGGGATAGCTGGAAACTGGAGACGCCATGTTGTTTTGGGGTTTTTTGCGTATGCTTTTTCGTTGTCCTTTAGACATCTTGCCGTCTTTGTTTTTGTTGGGTAGCTTCCAGAGTTGAATGGAGGGTGTCTGATGATAGATTCACTTGTTTTCTTACGATTTCCCTAGGCTGCGAGCTCAAAGCTTCACTGGTGTGGATGTTAGGAGGTTAGCCCTGTTGTTCTGGTCTCTCACAGCCAGTGATCCTCAGTCCCTCTCTGCTGTGGATCCTGCAATTGTTCTGGGTCTCTGAATGAGCGTTGGGTCAGGCCAAGGTATCCACAGCCTTCTGTGTTCCCTGCCAAGTCCAGCCAGGAGCACTGGGACCGAACCACGGGCAGAACTCAGCTAGATTCTCAGGGCCAGAACCGTCTGCCAAGCTCAGCTAGGGATTTTGGGCCCAAAATGCACACAGGGCCCAGCCAGAATTTTTGGGCTGGGACTACGCACCAAGCTCCACTAGGGCCTTTTGGCCCAAAGTGCGTGCTGTGGTCCGTTATTGACTCAGGGCCCAAACTGACCACCAATCTCAGCCAGGAATTCTGGATTCAAACTGTACACTGTGTCCAACCAGAGTCTTAGAGCTGGTGGAACCGAGAGCTCTGTCCAGCCTGTGCCACAGCAGGAGAACTGCGGCTGCTCTGAGTTAGCGCCAGTGGTGGAACAAGTGCTCCGCCCGCACTGTGTCCCCGCAGGGGAGCTGCCGCTGAGCTGAGGTGGTGCCTAGGATGGAACCGAGCACGTCACCAAGCCTGCGCCACAGCAGGAGAACTGCGGCTGCTCTGAGTTAGCGCCAGTGGTGGGACAAGTGCTCCGCCCAGACTGTGTCACCGCAGGGGAGCTGCCGCTGAGCTGAGGTGGTGCCTAGGATGGAACCCAGCACGTCACCAAGCCTGCGCCACAGCAGGAGAACTGCGGCTGCACTGAGTTAGCGCCAGTGGTGGAACAAGTGCTCCGCCCGGACTGTGTCCCCGCAGGGGAGCTGCCGCTGAGCTGAGGTGGTGCCTAGGATGGAACCGAGCACGTCACCAAGCCTGCGCCACAGCAGGAGAACTGCGGCTGCTCTGAGTTAGCGCCAGTGGTGGAACAAGTGCTCCGCCCGGACTGTGTCCCCGCAGGGGAGCTGCCGCTGAGCTGAGGTGGTGCCTAGGATGGAACCGAGCACGTCACCAAGCCTGCGCCACAGCAGGAGAACTGCGGCTGCTCTGAGTTAGCGCCTGTGGTGAAACCAAGTGCTCCGCCCAGACTGTGTCACCGCAGGGGAGCTGCCGCTGAGCTGAGGTAGTGCCTAGTGTGGAGCAGCGTGCTCAACTAAGCCTGCGCCACAGCAGGGGAGCTATGGCCACGCTGAGTTAGTGCCTCAGGCAGAATTGTTTGCTGGGCCGGGCCAATACCCGGGACTCTGGGGCCGAACTGTCCGCCGAGTCCAATCTGGGTCCAAAGGCTCCACGCGACCCAAATCCTGCCCCTAGTCCCCTCTCCCGCAGCAATTCCCACCAGCCACCACACCAATCGCCTCCACCGGAAGGCTATGAGCTGCAAACCTCAGCCGCCGCTGCTGGTGCCGCTGGTGCTGCCGCCTCTACCGCTGCCGCTCCGATCAGAGAAAAACCACGCTCCTCCCGTGTGCAGGGGCACGCAGGTCCTCCGCACCCTGGTCCCTCCGAACCGTGGAGCACTCCCGCTGCCGTGATGTTCGGACCTCGGTGTTCCTGGCTCAGAAATCTGTGCAATTCCCTGAATTGTTCACTGGAGCCTCCAAACGCGGTCCACACTGCTCGCCGCCATCTTGGATCCTCCCGGAGGGTTTTTTTTTTTTTTTTTAATTGAATTTTTCATTTCTACTATGGTGTCTTTTGGATTTCCCAAGTCAGGAGTTCATAATTTGGGGAAAGCAGGTATGATTTCTACCTATATCCATTTGGGGGTCATTTTCCTTATTTAATTTTTGATTTGTCTCTCTAGAGCTTGGAGTCTCTCACAGGGATCTTGGGACTGGGGACAGTGTATGTTGTAGAGGAAGATGGGTGTATTTGAACATTTAAGAAGAACAACATAGAAAACAGTTACTACCAGCAAAAACATTTCCTAGGACTAAACTGTCACAAGAGAGAAAGACTACCCTTGGTGAAACATGAGAGAGTCAGGCAGATATGGTAGGTCAAATCAAACTATTTTTAAACTGCAGTGATATTATTATGAATAAGGTTTATTAGGTCCCTATAATGAAGAAATGGGGGGAGAAGCATTTCTTGCTTGGAGCGTTTCCAAATTCTAAATGAAACAAGTCAAAGGTCAACCTTTCTTCTCAGGATGCCTTTCTAGCCCAGCATCCACCTATACCTTATTTGTGTACATGTAATACTCGGTCTTTAATGTAAAACACTTAAGACCATAAATTTAGAAATCTATTGCAACTACTGTAGTGGCATAGCACATTGCATTTGTCAGTGAGAGGTAAAAAGAAATGGTCTAGCAACTAGGACTGATACTATACTATATACGTGTATGTATTAAAAATATTATATTTCCATATTGTTTGTGGAATGCTGGATGGCAATCCATAAGCTCAGATGGGCAAGATAAAAAAACAATTACATTGAGATCTAAAGAAATGTAATTCAACAGTGTATTAATAAATTAATAAAAATTAATTCATGAAAGAAACTCAATAACTCAATGTAACTGGGTTCTTATCTTTAGGTAAGGCCTAGCTCTAAAGATAGCAAAGACCATCAGGTCTTTAACCAATTCCCAGCTTTGGGGTTGGGGCAGGCAGGTGTAAATCACTTCCACTGAAGAGAAAATCCTGTGTGCTTAACACTCCTGATTTTCCTAGTGCTCATGCCCTCTACAGATAGCTGAAGCTGTCTTCCACACTGCTGAGAGCAAGTAGGAAGGGCTCCTTGGCTGCCTCTTAGGGTTTCATTTCCACACGATCCTATAGGTGTTGGTCCATAAAATCAAAATCTCCTATAGTGTCAGACTTGCAGTACAGAGGGGAGAATGGTCATTGTGCCCACACTGACACTGATATATCTATGACTCTGGGTGCCCATGGCCTCTGCCGTCCCATTTCTCTTGCTTGGTGTCATTTACATCTTAGCATGGAATGTTTGTGATCCTCTCTTCCTTGACATATAACATATTTGATTAGTCTGGGGTCTGATCATCAGACCATTAATTTTGTTCATGGAAATTCTGTTTCTTTCTTTCTTTCTTTCTTTCTTTCTTTCTTTCTTTCTTTCTTTCTTTCTTTTTTTCTCTTCCTTCTAGCCTTGGGAAATTCTCTTCCTAATCTTAGAGAAATCCTTCTTTCCACAAAGGCCACCTACTCAATCTTCTCTCCGTAGGCCCTGAGCACCTGAGCTAGGATTTCTGGTTAGAGAGCTCATTCCTGTCCACCCTATGTCTGTACATGGCTTAGGATCCAGTCATGTAGACTTTGTGGTATGAAAGGCTTCTCCCTGAGGACTAGCTTTTAGGGTACCAGAGACACCATGCAAACTCCGAAATGAGGGAAGCAACCAACAGTTCGACCCAGCTATGGTGCCTATCAGCCATGGCAGTGACCAGCATGGCATGATAACCCTAAGGAGGCAGTAGTGGCACACATACCTTGACAGTAACCACCATCTCTCTAATTGGACTGAAGACCCACTAAACACAAGGGAGATCATGCCTGGTACTAGAAACCCAGCCAATTACCCAAGGCTAGTGAAATCATGGATCTTGAAGGAAAACTTCTAGTCACCACTTTACTAACCCAGCATAATCTATAACTACACTTAATGATGTGCTCTTACACCCATAGACAAGTAGATCTCCTCATCAAGGAGGCTTTTCTTTGCCACAAACAGACCATTACAGAAAATGGCAACCAATCAAAATGAATAGTTGGGGTGCCACTGGATACATCTACAATATAACTCCCAAACCTAAGGCCCAGCAAACATTGTGGGTGGAGGGGCTGTTAGAACCAGAGGAACAAGAAACATGCTGGGAGACCACGTCTCCTTGGAACGTCAGAAGCTATACACATATAGAGTCTCACCAGCATGACTGCAAAAAGACAAGCCGAACAAGGACAGCAACCATAAACATGCCAATGTGTGTGGATAAGGTAACCCTCAGGTGGCCTCAATTGTACACAACTGTACGGGCAACTGTGAATGCTGAGCGCTTGAGAAACAGTCTTCCCCGGGGAAGAGCACACAAACTGGTTATCCAGTATCAATGGCCAGTCCTGAAGATACACATACAAGTAGCACTTGTACAGACTTAGGCAGGTTATACTTATATATTTAGGAACACACACACACACACACACACACACACACACACACACACATCTGCATGTAACAATAACTAACGAGAAAAGAGGCCATGAACTTGAAAGAGACAAAAGAGGGGACTATGGGAGGGATTAGAGGAAAGAAAGAAAAGGGGGAAATGATATAAGTACAATTTCAAAAAATAACCAAAAAAAAAAAAAAAGTGTGAAGCAGAAGAGAGCGTGTGGAAAAAAAAAAAAAAAAAAAACGAATTGGTTTTAAGTGACGAGAAGAAACTACATCAAATTCTCATGATCCAAGCAAACAAACAAGCAAACAAAACCCTCCTCCTGAAAATCACACCAATTTCTGTGAGCTGCAGGCTGGATGCAGCATGCAGCCAGCCAGCATCCACCCACCCTCACATGCATCAAACAAACTCTTTTGTAGCAGAGACACCCACTGTAGGCTGTGCAGCGAAATTAGTTCTCTATTGCAAGTTTCTAAGGACAATTAATTTTAGGCGGCTGGCAAATAAATAGAGTGGGAAAGGAGTAGATTGTTAAGTAGCTGGGTTGAGTCTGAGATTGTCCCCCTTACTAGGGTACCTCAGACCTTCCTGTTAAAAAGCATCCCTGATTAATGTGAATTCTACCTGCGGCATGACAAATACTTTTGAAAAACAAAGGATTCTTGCGGAGGGAGGGAAATCACATCAGGAATAAATAGATGGGGATGAAATCCTTTTATTACTACAATAATAGGATAATTTCTGTAATACACCGTGCACCCCAATCTTTTAATGGCTTCTTTCTTTTGAAATATAAAAGTGAGGGGAAAAAATCAGTTATTCCTGCTCCTTCCTTCGCTAAGAGTTTATCTGACAAACCTTGCACAGTTAATGTTCTCTTGGAAAAAAAAAAAAAAATAGCAGCCCTGCTTGGAATTCGAAGTATTGAATTCTTACTGGTAAATACCGAATCCTTACTTTTCTTTTCAGAGACTGCTGTAGTATTTTGATGGGGGGATATTTTCCCAATGATAAAGTTAATCTTTTTTTTTTCCCTCTCGGCGTTCTGATAACAGCTTATAAAGTAGCATCCTTTTAGAATTCCAGCATTTTTTTCAAATCAGATGCCCAAGTTTAACGTCAGGGTATGTTTCTTCTTTTTTAGATTAACCACCTTCTAGGCCCTTAGCGCACCTCTGAGGTCCATGGCAGAACAGTGAGCCTTAAACGACCTGAGATGGAAAATGTGTCTGAAACTGCATGGTCAATTTCTGCACCAGTGTGCAGAATGGGCGTAGGTCCTGATGTCTAGGATACACAGGGTATTCTAGGGACACATTCCTAGCTGGCTTTAGCTGTCTGTAGAGGGCATGAGGTCCTCATACTCAAAGATAGCACTAGAGAAACCGGGGCTGGGGGGGGGGGGTTAAACACACAGGATTTTCTCTTCAATGGAAGGGATTTATACCAGCCTGCCCCAACCCCCAAAGCTGGGAATAAATTAACGACCTGGTGATCATTGCTATTTGTCGGGCTAGGCCTTGCCTAAAATCTCCTGTATCTCAGATTGTTCCCAAACCCCTGAGCATTCTCTCTCAGTCAATAAAACCCATTCTTATGAAAGAGGTCTAAAGTGCTTTGCAAAAGAGTTTACTACTGTGCTGATTGCAAGGTCTTTCCTCCTTACGCCTTCATCCTGAGAATTGTTTTGAAGTTAATAGACGGCATTGTATTATTTTTTTTTTTCAAGACAGATTCTCTGTGTAGTCTTGGTTGTAGACCAGGCTGGCCTCAAACTCAGAGATCCACCTGCCTCTGCCTCCTAAATGCTGGGATTAAAGGCCTGTGCCACCACAGCCACATAATAGAAGCCATTCCTATGGGATAAGTCACAGGTACTTTGCAAGGGTGTCAATGTAGTCAAGCCTTAAGCTTTACTGTGATTATTGTCACTAGAAAAAAAATGTCCAAGTCATACTGTGTTTAAACATGTCAAAAATAAACTGCTTGGGGTCAGACTCTAGAAGTCTGAACCAACACCTGCTAAGTCTGCACTTCCCTCTTGCCTCACCGAGAATTGTTCCTCCACCGCTGGGACAATTGCAGGGATCCTCATGCGCTGTCTAATTGATACAGCCCACAGTTATCTGAAGGAGCTTCAGGTGGGGGATTGCCTCAATCAGGCTGGTTTGTGGGCATCTGTGAAGCACTTTTTTTGCATTGCTAATTGATGTATGAGGGCCTAACCCGGTGTGGGAAGACCATCCTTAAGCTGGGGCAGGAGCAGGGGAGTGGAGAAGTGGGGGATTGTGGGCTAACTGAGCAGAAGTTAGTGAGAAACTAACAAGCAGTATTCCTCTGTGGTTTCTGCTTCAAACACATGGCCTGGCTCCCCTGAAGAAGCAATTTCTTCCCCAATTGCTTTTGGTCATGGTGTTTATTATAGCAACAGAAAACAAACTAGAATAGACAATAATCTTTGGGCCTCCCTCATGGTATCCTGGATATCTTCATGAAATACAACTGTTACAGTTTGGCTATAAAATGCCCCACAGACAGTCCCATTTCCCAGCAGTTCTCAGCTGCTGGCAATCTTTGAGGAAGGGAGCTGAACCTTTTGTACACTGGACAGAGCTGTGGATATAGGGAGCCTCCATTTCTGACCCAAGCTCTCTGGTTTTGGATCTGCTAAGGTGTAACAAGACATGCCACAGGCTCTTGCCACTATGGAGTCCCAGCTGCCATATTTTATTACCTGTACACTGAAGCAACCGTGAGTTGCATTTGGCAGGCATTGTAACACAGCAACAAAGAAGGTAACTGATACATTGAATGAAAAACAGAAAGGAAAGGAAAGGAAAGGAAAGGACAGGAAAGGACAGGAAAGGACAGGAAAGGACAGGACATGAGTGCTCCTTGGTATGGTGAAGGCGAAAGCTCATTTATAGATATGAGGGAGAGCATATCCAGGGCAGACACATCTGGGAGAGTCCAGAATGGTTATGACCCTGAGCCATGTGGGGAGAGGGAAAGGGAAACAGAGAGAGGGGAACCAAGCACAGCAGCCAGGAGTTCAAAGGTACAAAAGGAGCAAAAGAGAGATAGGCAACCAAAATGTCTGGATTATATAGGAAAGAGCCTGTGGGCGAAGGGTAGCCTAGCTCCTGGGCTGGAAAGGTCAGGGTAGAGGCTGGGAAATGCCAACCAAACCCTATATAACAGGTATAGCCTGAAGGATGCTGGGAGAACCTGGAGGTCAGGTCTGCTTTGATATGTTAAATAGGAATCTCAGCACTCGATCTGGGTTTGAAACATAACATACATTGTTATGAAAATGTAGTGGGGTTAACGGTGATAAACCTGACCACGTAGGTTAATAGTCCTCTACAACTGGTTTGTGGAAACTGGGAAAAGTAGTTTATAGAAACTCCAGGATGCTATAAGCAGAGGCTGGAATATGAAAATGCTGATAGAAATGAATACCGAATGCCATGCCTATGAGTCTTCAGAGGAGAACAGGACCCTGTCAATAATTTGAGTATAGACGTTGACATCACATTCTGACAAAGAGCTCGACTGTGTTCTCCCAGGGTTTGGAGAAGTTAACGTAGCTGAATGCAAAATAATGGATGAATTTACTTGATAGAAGAGATTCCAAAACAATGTGACATCTAGGCTCTGGCATGGTTCCTGCTCACTATTTTAAACCAGATTTACATTGAAAGCTGTAGAAATGGGCAATTTGTCAAGGAACATGGGTTGTGTTAAAGTTGTAGACAGGCTGTGACCAAAACAGCTATAAGTGATAAAGATGTTAACACCAATATAGGGAACATTTTAATTTTTCAATGGCAATGGTCCCTAGAAGGCAAACCTGTACCCATCACGCGTTCCAAATTGCCCTGCTCAAACAGGACCAAGTAGGGAAATGTTTTCCCAAGTTCAGTTGTGTGAGTATTTGGAGACCACTGCAGCTATAAAGAAAAGGATCAGGATGCATCTCAACCTGGAAGCAGAGCTTGGCATTTGTATAGTTATTTATATAGTGTTGGATTTTGTAGTCACAGAGTCTAAGAGTTCCAAGGCCGTGGGGCTTATACCAAGACTCTAGATAGCCGTCACAGACAGTGTGCACAAGGCTTGGCTTTCCCACATGAAGTTCCTGAGTGAGCTGTGTGTATCAAACTCTGAAGGTAAAGCCTGCTTCAGCAGACCCAGGATATTGAAGGTGCTTGAACATGGGGCAACTGCTCAGGAAAGGCGCATAATGAAGTAGAACCAAGAGACAAGCCGTGTGTGCTACAAGTAGCAGAGCTGTAGGGTCAAGGCTACCCAAGTTCACTGGAGCCCACTGATGCCACCATGATTTCCAGACACTAAACCCAGGAACTGAAGGGCTTGACATTTTCCTTGTTATATTTCAATAAGCTTTTGGTTCAATATTCCCTTTCTGTGTCCCTAGTCTTTGGGATGGGAACAGTCGTTCTGTGTCATTGTATCTTGGAGGTATGAAAGCCAAGGGCTCGTGGTTAAGTGATTACCTGTGTTCTCACAAGAGAGTTTGAGTTGGGACTTTTGAAAAGTGTTGGTATAGTAATGCCATGGGAAATGCATTTCACGCTATGAGATGCTCATGAGCCTATGAGGACCAGTGGTAGAATATCATGGTTGGAGCAGGAACTATCCTCTATGGATTCATCATGATTTCCAAAACGTGGCCTTCGGATGGCTGCTCCATTTCAGGAGGCTGTGGAAACTTTCCCTCATGGGCCTAGGTAGCAGATATAGGCTCATAGGGGCAGGGCTTGAGAGTCAGCTCAGGTCTGCTTCTGCCCCATGTTCTGCTTTCTGGTCCACTGAGAGGTAAGGAGTCTTATTGCAGGCTCTCAGCATCACAGAGGCAGTCCCAGACACACTGCCTTTCCTGCCACCATAAATGATGTTTCCTTAAGCCGTGAATAAAGCAAACTTTCTTCCTCATGTTGCCCCTATTGGCTTCTATCACAGCAGTGAGAAAAGTAAGGAACACAACTCATTTGCAAAGGGAAGGCCACATTCATTACTCCAAGGCTCACGACCCCGAAATCCACCCGAACTGTGCCTGTATTGTACGCACAGCCTGTACTGTTGTTCTCTGTGCTTCTTGTCCTATCCTGAAAAGTAAATTCGTCAGCACTCAGCCAGAAAGATTCCTTTGCGAACAACATTTGGTTGTATTGATTTTTATATTTCCTGATTGCCTATAACAAACAGAACTACTGTATTGCTCTTTGTTCCTTTTCAAAATGATTAACGTTCTAAAATTAGTGGGTAATAAGTTGCTTTATGAAGAAGAAACTTGGAATGTTCCCAGCGAGGAGAAGAGTATACGAGGCACTGACACCACTGTCTGGGATGGAAGTAGTGTAGGGGTGCGGGTGGTGTAGGGGTAGAGCTGTGTAGGGGTGAGGATGGTATAAGGATGGTGGTAGTGGCATCAAGGTAGTATACAAAGACATGAATTCTTTGCCTTATTCTGGGGAGAGTTTATCTGAAGAAGGATATGTGTGTTTGTGTGTGTGGGTGTCTGTGTGTGCACATGTGTGTGTGCAAAAGAAATATTTATAACAGGATGACTAAATTTTATATACAGTCATGTTTGGGTTGAACTTTTTACTGAGAAGATCGTAGTTTCATATCCAGTTGAGAGCAGTAACATAAAAAGCCTCCATAAAATCTATACAGTCTCCAGCACTGGGAGCTCCTTGCAGAAAGAACTTTGGTCTGTATCACAACCAGGATTTTGTCTGGTTTTGATCCACTTACCTTTTTCTGATTTACTCAGTCTTATGTGTGATCATTTGGAATCTAAGGGCCTGTTTAGTTTCATCAAGCTTACCAAATGCGCCGACTCCTCTCGGCATCACATCATGGTAGTCAAACTTCAAAGCAATTCCTTCACTTCAGGTCGTGCGCAGCTCTGCCCTATTCCTTCCAGCCCGGCTCTGTTTCTAGTCTCTGGAACTGCTAATCTGACCTTTATTTCTAAATTGTGTCATTTCAAAACAAGATGCAGAAATGCAAATAGTATATAACCTTTTGAGACTGGTTTTTATTTTCAGCACAACTCTCTGGGTGTTTATGCTAGTTGTTGTACGTGTCAATGATTTATTTCCTTTTATTGATGAATAGCGCGTTAGAGCATGTTTAACCCCTCACCTACTGAAATCTATCTGGGACGATTCCATTATTAGGCTACTACAAATAACTCTGTCTTTGGGAGAAAGTTTCCCTGTGACCACAAATTTTAATTTCTTTGGGATAAATTGCCAAGAATGTACTTACTGTGTTGTGTGACAGTTCATGGATTACTTCATCTGTGTTGTGTGATAGTTCAATGGGTGAACTCATTGTTTAGAGTTGTTTTCCTATTCTACTTCGTAGTATGACATAAAGTCCATTTACTGGAGCAGTGACAGTCCTGGTATTAATCTTTGAATAAGACCCTACTCTGAGGGGTTCTGCCTTCTTCAAAACAGCCCCAAGACGCACATCTCATTTTTATACTTTCATCAAGTCATAACCTCAGTGGCACTTGATGGCAAATGGTGACGCAAGGAAGTTAGGTGACACTTTGGGGCATGTGGAGAACTAATGTCTTGGTCTAAAGCAGACCCTGAGACCCATGGAGCAGAACTTTTAAAATATTAATGGATAATGAAGTCAAGTAAATCAGTTACAGCCAGAAGGTTTTTTTTCATAAAAGAAGATATTAGACTAGAATACTAAATTTCACAGTGAATTGCATTTAATAAGAGGGTATGTTATGTTTGCATATTTTTGTTGTATTTTATGTATTTAAGTAAAATTAGACAATGGTTAAAAATACCTGAAAACTTTACCCTTATGGTTTAATTCTTTCCATTTTCCTCATAACATCGTCTTATAATTTCTTTTTTTGGCAAGCACAATGCACTGCAACATAATTCAATAATATAACTAGAATAGAGGCCCAATTAATAATTCAGCATCAGGGTTAGGGTAAATATAGCTTTAAAGAGACTCTCTTTTCTGATAAGTGCCAGTCTCTGGCTACAGAACAAAGGGAAATACTACCTGTAATGGTTTAGGCATGACATGCTTCCCACAGGGTAAAGTACTGAACGTTCATCCCCAGATGGAACTGGATCATGAGGACCTGTCTTATGCCCTACTGCTGTAAAGAGACATCATGACCATGGCAACTCTTACAAAGGAAATGGGTTAATTGGGGCTGCCTTACTTTATCTATTATTGCCATGGCACAAAGCATGGAGTGCTGGGGAAGGATCCAAGGGTTCAAGAGTTCTACCTGTGGATCATGAGGCAGGAAGAGTGGGGGGAGGGGGAGAAGACTGACTAGGTCTGGCTTGAGAATTTCTGTGGAAAGATGGCAGGTTTTGCCTCAGGCTTGGCCCCTTGGAAACACCACGGATATTGAGATTGACATTGTGATAGACTAAGTGGAGCCATCCTGGGTCTGGAATTCAGGAAACAGACCAGAGACTCCAGCTGGGCTATTGTGTTTCTAACCAAACATCAATTGGAGGAGTGGGCCCAGAAGAGAGACCCAAGGCAACTGTGCCCCTAGACAGAGGAGAGGAGAGGAGAGGAGAGGGGAAGGCTGCAGGTTCAGACCACAACGGAAGAATTGGGGAGAAAATTAGCATGCAGGCCTGGAGACACCTAGGGATCTGTCCCCGTGGAACTGATACCCGGAAGGTTTATTCTTGTTTCCTTTTAACCTTTCCCCCTTCCTGTATCGGATAATTGGGTTGTATAATAAAGTCTAATTGTTAAGAAACAGAGCCAACAAATTTGAAACCTCAAAGCCCACCTCCAGTGACACATTTCCTCCAACAAAGCCACACCTCCTAATAGTGCCAGTCCCTATGAGTGTATGGGAGTCATTTCCATTCAAACCACTTTGAGTCCCTACCCTCATCTTTGGATTAAGCTATTGGTGCCTTCATGGCGGAAAGGGTTATTGGGAAATGGACCCTCCTTCCATTTCTCTTGCTTTCACTGTTTCTAGGATACCAGGAGATGAACAGGTTTCATCCATGTGCTGACTAATCTTGGTTGTCAACTTGACACATCTGGGAAATGGAAACCTCAAAGAATTACCTGTATCTGACTGGCCTGTGGGGGAATATTCTTGATTGCTAATTAATGTAGAAGTGTGTATATGTGAAAGTGTATCCTGTGTATACTTCCTCGGAGATTGAGGAAGGCAGACCACCTGTATGCCCACAGCTGGATGAGTTTTCAGTAAGCAAAGAATAGATGATTCTGTTTTGTATCCTAAGGCCGACTTAGGGTAGGAGTTAGGAAAGGAGGAAGTAGAAAGCTGTCACATTGTAGAAGATATCTAAGGCAGCTCTACAAAAGTAAAGAACGGCCTACCTGGCCTTGAACTAACCAGATGAAGAATCCATTAGCCCACCAGAAAGCTTTCTGTTTTTACTGCATTCAACTCTTTTATTGCGCAAAATATTCATAAAGGTATTTTCCAAAACCACATTCCTAAAGATCAACTCAATGACTTTTCCTCATTAGTCATTTATCTCGGCATAGTCTGCCCACAGATGGTATTTCCTAACCATCTGTTAGGAGTTAAAGAAAGTATTTCTAATTGAAACCTTTGTTATCATAATTTTTGTTTTAAGTAGCTACAACTTAACCATTGAACTTAAGAAATATACATTTCTCTCTTGTAGTATTTTTAATTGGCTCATAAACTAATGAAACTGTGACAGAATGCAATAAAATGGGATTCTTTTAGTTACTTTTCTATTGCTGTGATATAATATCGGATAAAAAGAGAAGAGGAGGTTTATTTTGACTTAGAGTTCTGGAGTTGATACAGTCCATCCTGACTGGGAAGCGATGCTAGCAACAAAGAGAGGCTGGCCATGCGTTTAGGAAATCGAGAGATCACATTTCATCTGCACAAAGGAAGTAGAGAGAAGGAACAGGAAGTGTGGCCAAGCTACAAAACCTCAAAGCCTGATGAATGGGTTCTCATTGCTGCTGCTGCAATAAATCCAACTGAACATTTGAGAGGATAGGGCATTGCTGTGGGACTCATGACACAAGTCACATGTCCCTGGGCCCATGGTGCCGTGCAAGAAGTCACTTAGCCTCCACAGGCACTGGCTAGCACCAGCCAATCCCAGTTCAGACCGCAGGAAAGATCTGAGCCAATCAGACGCTAATATGACCATATAGTGCCTAATATGACCATATAGTGCCTATAGTGCCATATAGTGCCTAATATGACCATATAGTGCCTAATGTCTCTGGGCTGTACCTCAGCCCCAACCTATCAGCTTACATCCCCTGTGATTGTTCCTCAGCCCACTCAATCAAATTAGAAGATAGCACACCTGAGAAGTCCCCTAGCTCAATGGTTGGACCCATGCAGGTTGTTTCCGAGGAATAAATGCTCTTTGCTTTTACATACTACTTGAGTCTGGCTGGGGTCTTCCTTTAGTGATTCTCAGACACGTTCAACTCTGGGACTGGGCTGGGTTGGGGCTTTTTGTAGGAGATGTTTGGGTGGCGATGATGTGCTTGATAAGGTATTGGAGTGTTGCCTGGGTTTGGGGGTCTGGTAGGTGTGTCTTGAGTCCTGTGGTCCGGAATCTGGAAGTAAGTGTCCGATTTGTCCAGTCTTTTGTGTAGGCTTTTGTATGCATGGGCTTTTGAAAGCATGGGGTTTTTTTTTTTGTAAGCATGGGCTTCTGGCAAGGATATCAGTCCTGTTTGCCGGCTTCTGGCTGGAGGGCAGGGAAAATCTCTCTCTCTCTCTCTGGAAACCTCCAGCCTAACACCTACCTCCAGAGAAGAGCTTCCTCCAGCAAGGCTCCACTTCTTAAAGCTTACATAACCCTCCCAACTATAAAATAAGTGTTCAAATACATGTGACCGGCTAGCAAGAAGAGGCTTGATACCCTATGAGCATATACAGGGGGAGGAAGTCCCTCTCAGTCACAGTCATAGGGGAGGGGAGTAAGGGCAAAATGGGAGGGAGGGAGGAATGGGAGGATACAAGGAATAGGATAACAATTGAGATATAATATGAATAAATTAATAAAATATAGTAAAAAAACAAATACGTGTGACCATGGGGGACATTTCTCCGTGAACCCATCACAGGAATGGAAATGTGAAATTCCACGTTATGAGTGTGCAATGGAGACCTCAAGTAAGCACAGGTCATACTCTATTGGGAGTTGACATAGATAGAAGGGAAGTGATTGACAGTCTAATAATATGTGGACACACAGGTCTTAGATGTGTTAATGTTTGGTGATTCCTGGAGTAAGCAGTGACCTTTCCACATGAAGTTGCTCATGAAGAGAAATCCCCGCCTTCTGATGAGTGTATTTAAGGGGTCCTGAATGCAAATGTGAAGCCCTTACTAATTACATGATAAAATTTACTCTCTCTTACAGTATTGTTTATTATGTTGTTGAAGTGCCAAAAACAAACGAACAAACAAACAACATAGATGCTCTTTCCACAGTCTTTTTCCCCCCTTAGGAACAAAACCAAATGAAAGTGATTAGTGTGCACAAAGGAAGTGATCTCATGGAGTTGTATAAATTATGATGAGAACTGCCATTTCCCCCATAGAATTTTCTATATCTTAGAATGGTTCTTAGATGTTTAGAACATAAGTGAAGATGAAGATGGCATGCTAGGATTTCCATGTGAAGAGACACCACAACCACAGCAACTCTTACAAAGGAAAACATTTCCTTGGGGCTGACTTACGGTTCAGAGGTTTAGTCCGGTACCATCATGGTGGGAAGCATGGCAGCATCTCAGCAGGCATGGTGATGATGAAGGAACTGAGAGTTCTCTATCTTTTTTTTTTTTTTTTTAAATGTGAATGACAGTTCTGAGGTTCATTCTTTATTTACAAGTCAATGAAGAAAGAAGTGTAAACTCTGAGACAAGAAAAGCAATATAAAGACATGATTCTTGGTTCCACAGTGGCTTGTGAGGGGAGGTCATGTCACTATTTCTTTAAACGATAAAGCTGGGCACAGTGGAACACGCCTGCAATCCTACAAGTTAGAGGTCAGCCTGGTCTACAGAGTGAGTTCTAGGTTAGCAATGGCTATGTAATAAGACTGCTTGAAAAAGCAAAGCAAAGCAAAATACATAATGAATGGTTTTGTTTAAAAAAAAACAAAACAAAATCCCATGGTTTCTTCATATTGGCATATGTGAAAGACTACATTTCAATTCTGCACTCTGGTCAGGTGTATGAGGTGAGCAGCAGTCTCTCAGCAAGGAACTCAGTACACATCCAGGGTATCTGCCCGAGGAATGGAGAGGCCCCGATCTTTGAGGGCCTGCACCTGCAGCTTCTCTGCCTCCAGTCTGCTCTGCTGCTGTACTCTCTGTTCTTCTAGGGTCTCTTCAATAGACACTTGCTGGAGGGGCGTGTCACTCTCCTTTTCCAAGTCTATTTCTCCTAGTAGGACCACATTTTCTCCTCTGACCACAAAAATTCCTCGAGGAATATCACCGTACTTTTTGCCCACATGAATGCGCTCCACAGTCTGATGAAGCACTAAGTTAGCAAACTGATCAATGCTTCTTAAAAAAAAACCTATGGGTGTCCTTCCATCTCGAAGTAGGACCAAATGCTTTTTGTCGATGTCCACGATGAGGCTTGCGGTGCCCGGCATATAGTTCATTTTGACCTCTTGCAAGGGTGCAAAGGACAGCCGCGAGGCTGTCCAGTCGCCTGTCGGCCGGACGCGGACCGGAACCGCCCGCGGCTCACCTGCACCTCACTCGCCGCTATTCGTCGGAAGCGCTTGCTGGATACCCCACCCACTTCCGGTATCGTGTGTCTGTCTACATCCGGAGGCGTGCCAGGCACGCGGACCTGGGCCATGTTTTCTTTCTCTCTGGTCAGTGAAGTGGAGTCCAGTTGGGGTGAGCAAAGGACGGGTGTTTGCTCCCGCGTTGGCGAGTGCGGCTCCTCTCCTGGCACTCCTGCTCCGAGGCCCGGGTTGAGGAGTACGGTCCATGTCCGCTCGGCGCTCGGCGTCAGAGATGTACAAGCAGCAGAAGTTTGTGTGCTACTCTGGGCATAGCTTAAGTATATGAGACCTCAAAGCCAGCGCCCACGCTGACACACTTCCTCCAAGAAAGCCAAACAAGACCATACCTCCTAATAATGCTACTCCCTAAGGGCAAGCATTCAAACACAGGAATCTGCGGGCACCATTCCTGTTCAAACCACCACGCGTACTAAAGGGACTGACGTGGAAATTAAGGCTTTCTGTTGCTACTTTGGCTTGTCTTTCTGGGGAACTAACCATGCTGCCCATAGCATTATAAATCTGGGGTTTTCTAGACTCCCTTTAACCTTACAGAGTATGTTGAGGATTTTTTTTTTTTTTTAAATAAAGTACTTCCTGAGGCTTCAAGCACGGAGAGGCTTCAGAAATCCTTAGAAACCCCAAGGAGCAAATTAGATTCCAGCTGACATTATTTAGCAATAACTGAGTTTAAAGGATGGTTGGCGCTGAAGCCTTTGGCTTTGTGTCGAGTGTTTATGCTCCAACTCCAAGAACAGGCCTATGTTTTATTGCAGGTAAAACCAAGTGGTCATTTCTGCATCCTTCTCCTTAGAGAATCTTGTGATAAAAGACGGAAGAGAAAGATGTTGAGTATTCTAATCAAACTTTAAATGCTTTTTATTTCAGATTTAATCTGCTTATTTTAATCTAGTACCTATTTTCAGATAATTATTGATTTACTTGCAACTATAAGAAATAATATAGGAGAGCAGGGTCGGGTGACTGGACCACAGCTGGCGCAGACTGGCGGGCCCCAGGGGGCTCTGGGCGAGTATCTCTTTGAAGGGCTCACTCTCAAGCACGACTAAGAGGCCTCCCTCCCTCCCAAGGCGGCCCCCCCCCCCTCCTCAGCTCTGCACCAGCCAGCCTTAGGACCTCACCTGATGAACCTCAAGCCACTAGGCAGCTTTATATCCGCCCAGGAGATCCTCCCAAGACTTGGACCAAGTAAAAATAAAGCCTTTTGAAACAGAAAAAAGAAATAATAATAATAATATAGCATGCTGCATATAAATATCTATACTTAAATTATATATATAACAATGATACTTTGCAGTAAATACAGCTCTGGTGTATGAGTTTCCCAAAATGTTTAAATAAAATGTATGTTAAAATCCCTTCGTGTATATGGGCCACCTTTTCTTCTACTGTCTGAGAACGGGTCTAGGCTGGTTCCAGATCTTGCCTGTTGTGTGTACTGTAACCATAAACATTATGTGCAAGGACCTCCGTCCTATATGAACATGGATTTCCCAAACATATTTCTAAAATGTGTATAGCTGATGAGATAGATTCTATTTCTAGGTTGTTTTGTTGTTAATTTGTTTTGATTTTTTTCAGTGGCTGCATCCCTTTACATTGCTACCAGCAATGTATTAGAGGTTTCCGACTGCCCCACATCCTTACTGACATCTTTTTCCATTTGTTTTCTTGATGATAGGCATTCCTCTGAGTTCGCAGCTGTTCCTGCTGCCATGCCTTCTTCACGTTGCTGTCTTGGGCTCTGACCCTCTGGAACTGTGAACCCAACTTATCTTCCTTGTATGAGTGCTTTCATCATGCCATTTAGTTACAGATGTTTTTAAAAAAAGGTAATTAAAACATTTATTGAGCATTTTTAAATCGGATATGTATTGTCCATTTGTTTTTGCTTTTGAGAACTTTCTGTTTAATTATTTTACCCATTTGTTGGTTAGATTGTTTGGGGTGTTTAATATTTGGAATTCTTTATAGATTCTAAACTTTGCCAGCTATATATTTACAGATGTGTATTGGCCATTTTGAAAGTGTTTTTTTTTTTTTTTCTTTTGTTTTGTTTTCTTTGCTGTACAGAGGCTTAAATCTTTCATACAGTCTCACTTGCCAGTTCTTGGTAAATTTCCTCTGTCTTCAGAGTCCTTGTTGGAAAGTCCTTTTCCATGGCTCTGTCTTGAAGTAATTTCCTTATAATCTCCCCCATCAGCTCCAGAGTTTCAGGCCCTACATTAAGGTCACTGACCCACTTGCAATTGACTTTTTTTCTGTGGTTTTTGATCACCATTCATTTGTGGAAAAGGCGGGATTCTGGCTTGCTAGTCAGGTAGACCTGTCTATGAGTCCAGGCTCCCCCTTCATCTTCTCTCGGCACCCACGGTAGGTCTTCTCACCCTTGGAAGTCAATGGTAGCTCTTGCTCCCCAGGCTCCCAACTCCACTGATTCCACAATGGACTCAGAACTACTCCATGATGGGGAAAATCTTTACTCCACCAAGCTTCTTTTAACCCCATCGTAATAGGGCATTGGGTCAAATTCCGCTGCATGTGGGTGAAGTCTAGGACCTGCACACAGTCTCTACTGACTCTGTTGTTTGTCAGAGGAGATAAGGAACCTGTCCCAAGCTTAGGCTTCTCTGACACCTCCCCAAATGTTTGATTACTTCATAACAACACAGGGAAAGCAGAATACATCCCCCCCCCCCCACATCTGACCATTACTAATTGTTTTTCCTGTGGTGTTTGGCAGGATCATATTGATTACTGCTTCCTCATAATTACTTTCATGGTGGGATGCCTTTGTACTGGTCCTTTGGCTGTGGAGAGAGGATTTGTTTGAGCTCCCCCTCGTACTCAGTGGTGGTTTTGATTGCTGAATTAATTAGCGCCAAGCCTGGGGCATATGAGGTCAAATGTACCCATGGGTTTACCACTGTTTGCTGCTGGGGTCCTTGAGCTTCCTAGCCAGCCTGTCTTCTCTGCCTTTCATAACTATACATTTCATTCATTTATCATGCCAGGTCTTTTAGTTGTAACATGTGGAAAGAAAGGTGTGTCTGCCCCATCTTCCTGAAAGTAGAAGTCTATTGTTTTATTTTATGTTTTCTAAAAACGTAAATTCTAATTACACATTTACTTTACAATTTTATCTTATTATTATAATTGGAATCCAAGAAAGCCTAACCGTTTTTGTTTTGTTGATTTTCACCCAAGCTCATTTGCTTCCTTCTGTTTGGGGATCTTGCTGTGAGCACAAATTGGCCTGTCCCCACCTGTGATGAACCTAGGGCTTATGTTGAAGGTATTTTTCTACCAGGGTAATTTCTTTCAGTTTCTGTTAGATGCGGGGCATGGTACCTATGATTGCCATCACATCTTCGTCAGTTGTATATAGTTCAGCCCAATGTAATCCAGTCACAGGCTCAGCTTGTCCTTATTATTAGGAGGCCTCCCTGAAGCTTAGTCTCCTGATGGTAGCAGTGAAGTGACATGTGACCTTAAGGCATCCTGTCTGTGACTTCAGATCTTGCTTGTGAGCTCCCTGGCCCCTTTTTGGAAATCGAGTATCTATATGCTTGAAGCATTTATCGCCTTATTTTTACAAGACCAAGAATGCAATAAATTTATTATCTGGTTCTTTTGACGAGCGTGTACTGGCAGAGGCTCCCAGTATCCCTTTCTTCTCTTTTTCAAACATAAAAACATCACTCAAATGAATTCTCAGAAATCCATTGAGAATATCGAATAATGTTAATAGTTGCCCTTCCCAAACTATATTTCAAAACTTATTACCATAAGACATAGATGGTAATAGCTTTTCCTAGTAAAAAAAAAAAAAATATATATATATGGTTAAAAACAATTGAGAAAATCATATACACTAGAGCAATGGCTTTTAGGAACGTATAATTTATATTAATGTGTGTTAAAGGTTATGTGAAATTGTATATTAAATGAAGCATTTAAAATTGCAGTTAACCCTCCATTTTCTGTCTTTGTCACTATGTAGGACACTGGACATTGGACTTAATTTAGCTCCAGTTTCTTTCTCATAAAAAGATAAGAATAAATTATTTCTTTAGTGTTTGATCACTGTATTTGTACGCCTATTAGCAGCCATTACAGCAATGTCTTCTGTAAGGCTTTGAGTAGCACCAGAAGCTATATGGCTGCTTTTTCACGCTCATAATGCTCCTAACTTCCCAGAATTCCTTCCCACACTCCCCACTGCAGAGGACCTAGGCTACGAGTTGAATGAATGTTTTCCCAAAGGCCTGTTTAGAGGCTTGGCCCCTTGGTTAGAAGCTTTTGGGAGGTGGCAGTTGGAGAAAAGTCCGAGGGGGCCTTGGGAGACCGATACCAGCCTTCTCGGTCTCTCAGGCCTCTTGATTCATGAGACCTCCCACCCCAATGTGCATCTCTGCCAGGGACTGAGGCAATGGGTCACCCACTTTTGGAGCAGAATCTCAGACAGAAATAACCGTTCTTCTTTATAAAGTTGGTTTTCTCAGATCATCTATTATCATAACCGAAACCAACTGAAGCGACTGCTTTTGCTAGAAACGGCAGAGCCGCTCCCGTTTTGCGTATGGGTAGAACATTTCTCTTCAGTATTAGTTTTGTTTTTCCAATTACCACCACAATCACTAGCCCAATCGTGTAATTGCACTAAGACCCCACCACCGGCTGAGCCTTCCAGCGTGAGCTCATGGGAAGGAGAGACTGACCTTCACTGCCCCGCATTAGTTCAGTGCTGCCCATGCCCCAACGCCCCCGCCTCCCCAAATTTATTGACCCAGAATGAAAAGGACACCACCCGTAAGGAACAGCAGAGTAAGTCGGAGGGGCAGCTTGTCATCTCGTCACCATTTCCGTCTGTCTGAGACTTGTGTCCCCTCTGAGGCAGTGGTGATGCTAAGCATGTTTATGCTTCTGAGCTCTTGTGTGGATCCAAGATGGTAATGGCTGGGACATCCTCCGGGTCTCACAAAAGCTCTGTAGATGGAAGGCACTGGGGAAGGTCCACAGTATGCTTCATGTAGACCTACAAGCTGAAAACAATGGTCAGCCATTCATGTGCTATTTATGAAGCTAAGCTATTTTAGAAGACAATGTGCTTTAAATATTCAATACTGGACATTATCCCCGTCTCTCCTCTCCTGTTGTCTTGTTGAAGGAATAACACATAAATCATCTAATTAAAATAATAGTCATGGGGCTTTCCAAATAAATAAAGATTAAGGAAAGGATGGAGCCAATTTAGATTAGGGTGTACTCAATATGCCTAAGGTTATTTTCTGTAAAAGCCCAACCCTTTAATTGTATTCACCTCAGAAAAAAACGAAAACTGTTGACCTGAGAAGGAAGAAAAGGCGTATATTCTTCTACTTAGTCTCCTAAGTCAATCAGCTCTAATTCCCTTTTGAATTCATATAATCCTTTGCCAATGAATTAATGAATAATATTTTTTCTAAATGTGTTCCTTTGAGAATGAATTTTTGTGTGGATAGCTTATTAAATCCCTGTTAATATCTATAATTTTACCATATTAATGAAAGCACTGAACTTATGTTTTTGAAATATGGAAGAAAACTAATGATTATTATCTCCGTATTCAATTATCTTCTTACCACATTCTTTCTTGGAAAAATAATGAGCACTGTGAATCTGCTCCTCCATTAGGGACATAGCATGGTGGGAAAAGAGACCCCTGAAATTATTATCGTCATTGCTGCTCTCTGCCACACTCTCCCTTCTAAGAACTGAGACTAAAGCAAGATAAAGAGATGATCCCTTTAAAAGACCAGGCCACAGGCTGGAACATGTACATTGCTATCATGTGCAGAGACAGTTGGAATCTCTCTGGTTAGTAAGGTCAGATAACAGTATAAGTAGACTTCAGACCCACTGAGGGCAGCTGGCATTGCTGCAGCCCAAAGTAAAAAGCAAGAGTCCTTGGGTGTTTTTCTCCCCTGTAGCCCCTGGCCCATTACCAACTGGTTCCCAGATAGTTTCTTAATATTTCTTGTTCTTTGAGGACAGGCATAAGTACTGAGTGTTTGATTTGACAGTGTAATGTTGAATTTCAAAAGCTAAGAAATATCTTTTTTTTTTTTTCCCCAAAAACCCGTTTGTTCTGTCTCTGTCTTCTTAATTGCCACTTAACCTTCTGGGTCTTGGCTTAGCTGTCATTGGCCCTGGAAAGCAGGTCTAGACCTGTGGTTTCATTCAAGTCAGGTTCCCCTTCTGTGCACCTAGGGCCCTTTATCAGTCCTCACAGCACTTCTACAAGGGTGTAGCACTTCCTCTTTACATAGTCCACTGTGGCAACACAATTGCCACAGGCTCTGCTGATTAGTTTTCTGGTGCAGAGTATCAGCTAGTAATGTGTGACTGCTAAGCACACAAAATGCAGCCACTATGTCTGAGGAACATTTTAAACTTTGTTTGATTTTACTTAAATTGTAAATGTCATTTAAATTGTATCATATATAAATTATTAATAAATAACTCTATTAAATTTCTTTAAATATAAATAACTGAGTGCCTTTTAGTTGCTGTATTGGGCAGTGTGGCAGACTGCGAAGTTCTTGAGAACAGGGATTATATAACTACCATAAAACACAGAACGGAGTGTACACCTTTTGCCCAAGCAAGATATACCTCTTGGGGTTGGAAAGATGGCTCAGTGGTTAAAAGTATTTACTGCACTAATAGAGAACTAGAATTCAGTTATCAACACTCATGTCAGGTGGCTAACAATGGCCTGTAATTGTAGTTTCAGGAGATCTGAGGCTCTTTTTTTTTTCCTCTATGAGTTTCTGCATGTACAAGTGTATACCTACACAAAGACACACACTTACAAACTACTGTCTTTGTGAGGAAAAGGACATATTTGTCAACAACTGAACGAGCACCGCTCTCTTGTCTTTATTTCATTGTTATTGGTTTGTGCTTTATAGGCAAGACTTAGGATGTTTGGAATATAAATTCTGGATCCATCATGTCACATTCATGTCAAGGGTGATACAACCTCCCTATGCCTCACTTTCCTTGACATTAAAATGGGGTAGCAGAGACCTGCCTGCTGCCCTGTGGCACAGGTGGGTGGAAGACACCCAGAGACCTGCCTGTCATGGGAGCCACGATGGTGAGCAAGTATGTGGTGGAGAGATGGGAAAGGAAGAGAAACAGAATGGTTTGAGCACTACGAAGAGAGGTGGAACTGGAAACCTGAAGGTGGAGAGGAACAACATGGCCTGCCACCTGAGGCCAAAGTCAAGTCCCAGCCCATGCTGCCAACTGAGGGCCGTGTCTGGATCCATGTTGATGTTGAAGGACTGCCCATCTCTGGCTGTAACACTTGGAAGAGCTGGCCCTGACCCTCGTCTGCCATGGCTTGAGTGCAGGAGAGATGCCCTTACATATACACACACGCACACGCACACACTCCACTCATTGTCACCTATGGCCAAGTGGAAGAGGTGGCCCTGACCCTCGTCTGCCATGGCTTGAGTGCAGGAGAGATGCCCTTACATATACACACACGCACACACACACACTCCACTCATTGTCACCTATGGCCAAGTGGGAGAGGTGGCCCTGACCCTCGTCTGCCATGGCTTGAGTGCAGGAGAGATGCCCTTACATATACACACACGCACACACACACACTCCACTCATTGTCACCTATGGCCAAGTGGGAGAGGTGGCCCTGACCCTCGTCTGCCATGGCTTGAGTGCAGGAGAGATGCCCTTACATATACACACACGCACACACACACACTCCACTCATTGTCACCTATGGCCAAGTGGGAGAGGTGGCCCTGACCCTCGTCTGCCATGGCTTGAGTGCAGGAGAGATGCCCTTACATATACACACACGCACACACACACACTCCACTCATTGTCACCTATGGCCAAGTGGAAGAGGTGGCCCTGACCCTCGTCTGCCATGGCTTGAGTGCAGGAGAGATGCCCTTACATATACACACACGCACACGCACACACACACACTCCACTCATTGTCACCTATGGCCAAGTGGGAGAGGTGGCCCTGACCCTCGTCTGCCATGGCTTGAGTGCAGGAGAGATGCCCTTACATATACACACACGCACACGCACACACACACACTCCACTCATTGTCACCTATGGCCAAGTGGGAGAGGTGGCCCCAAGGGCATGAGAACAGGAGAGCTGGCTCTGTCTCTTGCCGGCTGTGGCATTGGGTGAGCTAGCTTGGGTGGTGCTAGAGAGCTCACCCTGGTGGTGTGGGTGCAGGAAAGCTGGCAGGCTGACCAACTCAGATTCTATCTAGGCCTTGACCCAGGACTTTGAGTTGGCCATCTATGAATTGCTGGAATTCATGGAGGGGCCAGTCCTACAGATCCAAAGCTGCAGGGTCTCCATGACACGGGACAACAACAGGATATCAGTGAGGAGTCCTAGTGACAATCTGGTACTGCTATGGAGCAGAAGCCAGAGGCCTTGAACTAGACCAATGAGCATTTGCAAGGAACGATGTGTGGACAAAAGGATATACTGTGTGACACACTGCAGTTTCTATGATGAGATTGTTTTTTGAAGGCGGGGGAAGTTTTAAAGGGTGGAGGACAGATATGGAGGGACAGGGAGATGAGAGGGATTGGGGTACATGATGTGAAGTTCACACAGAATCAATAAACAGTTTGTAAAACAAAAAAGGGGTTATCTACTTCAGAGAGTTACAATTACTATTAAATGTATTCATAGGTTTATTGGTTCATAAATATCATTTTATAATAAATTTATTAGTTGAGAGGCAGCTAGTTCTGCTATAGACTAGGGAAAGACTGACTTACTGGACTTTCTTTTGCATGTGATCATGTGTGTGTGTTGGGGGCGTACACATGTGTGTATGTGGAGGGCAGAGGTCCATGTTAGATGTCTTCCTCCATCACTGCCATCTTACTGCTTTTTTTTTTTTGTTTGTTTGTTTGTTGGAGTAATGGACTTTAATGCAGTTTGAGCTTACTGACTGGCAGGACTGGTTGGCTGGCGTGCTCCTGGGATTCTCACGTTTCCATCTCCTCGTTGCTAGCATGATGGATGCTCACCACCCCACTCAGTTTATTCTGTAGGTGCTGTGGCTCTGTACTCAGGTCCTCATGTGTGCATGGTGCTTTTCCTACTAAGCTGTAGTCCCAACCCCTGGTTTGTCTTTGAGTGAAAAGAAGGATGAGAAAATGAGAAAGAAGAAACTGAGAAAAAGGCAACCCCTCCTGGAGAGAGAACACTTAACCTAAAAAACTTCAGGGTTTTGATGCATGCTTTTTACAAAAAAATTCATAACTCTTTTTTAAAAATATATTTTATTAATTTATTCATATTACATCTAAATTGTTATCCCATCCCTTGTATCCTCCCACTCTTCCCTCCCTCCCATTTTCCCCTTACTCCCCTCCCCTATGACTGTGACTGAGGGGGACCTCCTTCCCTTGTATATGTTCATAGGGTATCAAATCTCTTCTTGGTAACCTGCTGTCCTTCCTCTGAGTGCCACCAGGTCTCCCCCTCCAGAGGATGTGCTCAGCATCCCAGAACTAGGGAGGCAAAAGGCAGAAGAATTACAATTTGAGGTTATCTTAGGGTACATAGTGAATTCCAAGCCATTTTGGACTACCTTGGCTTTAACCCAGTCTGATACATCTCTCTTTAATATGTATTTACTTATCAGTTTGGGTCCTCTAAAGCACCCTGAGTATGATACATGGTGAGAGCCCTATTTGGAGTGGCCTAACGGGCTAGAGCGCACGGTTCACTTTGTGTTCTTAAACAGCAATGCGATAAAACAGTAGTTTTGGAATATAGTCATATTTTTAAGAGGACAACCTTCTTATCATATATAATATACATTACACTTAATGCAGTTGCCAACAATGTGTCCTACAAAAGCTGTTAGTAAGGATGTGGATAGGAACGACTTTATCCCAGGGCAATATGCCATTGCTCTTACTATGAGCTAGTGCTCTTGGTAAAAGGCTGGAATTCTGTCTTGCAATGAAAAAAATAAATCACATTATTTTTTTCTTTCCTGATTTGACATCTTTTTCAATACGTGGCTCTGAATGAGGTTTAAAGAAGCCTTAACTATTAAGTAGATTTGTTCTTTTATCTTTAGATTGTTAATTTGATTTATTTATATGTCTGTCTCCATTTGAGCCTAAAGGAATCAGGCAGTTGTTCTTGGTTTTGAAAAGCCAGGCCATGTCCTTCCAAATTTGGGGGAGCACCTTAGGCTATTACTATCTATATTTAGGATCAAAAAACCTAAATCTCACAGAGATGTCATTTTCTTAAATCCCCATGGCTTAGTAAGCAATAGAATTGAGGTAGAGCCTGTGCGTAAATGTGTGTGTGTGTGTGTGTGTGTGTGTGTGTGTGTGTGTGTGTGTGTGACTTCCAATTCAATGTGCTTTCCAGTGAATTGATCAAACAGTGGATCACATTAAAGCAGGAATAAATGAAGGGATAGCCGTAAGCAGGCTTTACTTATTTTATAGAGGAATTAGCCTTTTAATTAATTAATCTCACGGAGAATCTGGTGTATATTATCTATTATTTCACTTCATAAAATATACTTTTTTTCCTGCCACTTTTGACTAGTGCTAGTCTCTTAAATTTACACAATTACCTAAACATTGTTCATGTAGAAAGACTCTAGTTTCATTTTTAGGACTTATGCGACATCCTGGAATCATTATACATATATTAATAGATGTTCTGCAAAGTGTGTTGGAGCAGGCTACTTTCTCATAGAAAAAAAGGTAATTCTGACATTTTTTTTTTTACAAAAAAATGATAATTATAGGCTTCTTTTATTACCCTCATATTTGATGTAGAGATGATTATAAGTTACCCAGTTATGATTCAAGGCTTTTTTTTTTGTTTTGAAATAAAGAAAAATAATCTGTTTTCTCCTGATAATAATCTTTAAAGCCATTGGTAATATCAATTAATATACTTCATACCCACATACTTCCTAGAGAGATAATCTGGATATAAGAAGTGGAAAATGGTGAATGAATTAGCTATTTGGTGATTTCAAGCTATAAAACCGCACAAGGAAAAGTATAAAACTACATAAGGGAAAAAATAAAGATAAGGAAAAATTTGAAATGCTCCTTAATAATATTGACATTTTAAGAGCCAAATTAAGTTTCTAAAAGGAATAAAGAAATTGTGGTAGCTAGAAAGAGTTTCCCTTAAAAATGGATGCTACCATTAAACATGAAGTTCATGAATCAGATGTTGCTGGCTGGAACAGCATTAAAAAAGAACTGAAAAGGCAGTTTGAAGACTTTTACCTCTGGCTTACACTGCACTCTTAATTTCTCATTGGGTAAATGGGAAGCTGCTTTTTCAGAATAGGAATTTCAAATTATTTAACTGCAGAGTAAAACAGTTACAGGGAAGTTAAGGTAAAGGAATATGTGTCTTTAATAGCTTTTAAAAACACTAAGGCATGTATGCATTTCCCATTATCCAAAATAAATAGGAGCTAGCTCCAAGGAAAGTGTGATAGAATGTATTCTCTCTGTCATTGTAGGTAATTCTTATTCATTGAAAAGATACTTCTGGGGTCTTAATAGGGAATTTTAGTTTTCATATCTTTTCTTGAAGAATAGGGTGTTTTTAATGTTGAAAGAGGAAGATCAAAGATTCATGTATGTTTTCACACAAATCCATAAACGTTCTTTAAAAACAGAATCTATAAGTGGAAGTGACCACTATCACTAAAGAAAACCATACTGTGGCTACCCTTTTGTTCTAACTTCTTACAGCAGGGTGCGAAACAACTTACACACTTACATGTGAAAACATTAGCTCAGCATCTGCTGAGTACTTTTATATGGCAGGCTCTGTACCAGCTGCTGAGGATGGAAGATGGATGTGACCCAACATCTTATTGCCTATAAACTACCTAGATGAAGGGCAAGATGTGATTCATGATGGTATGGCGTCAGTAGAATACAGTCAGTGCTTTCAGATATGTATGCGTAGAGCGAAGTGCAGGGATCCCAGCACAGAGAGGCGATGCTTGATCATTCTAGGATAAAGGCTGCAATGTGGATGGGTGAGTGCAGCACAAGCACAGAAATCAACACGAGTGAAAGCGCAGGTAAGAAACACTGTAATAGTTTTGGGAGTTGTTGGAGTAAGAAGGGTAATGTTCTTACTTCCATGATGGCCTGCCTCTTCGTGGCCCCAGAATCAGTGAGGCCAAGAGCTGTAGACTGAAGTCTCTAAACCATAGGCTAGAATAAAATCTCTCCCCTTGTGTTGCTCATGTCAGCTATTTTGTCATAGTGGTCCAAATGTTTGACTAATATATATAATTTGTATTTCTGCTCCAGTTCAGCATGACCTGAGCCTTTGAGGTTGATTTATAGGAAGTGTTTGAAAGGGTTTAAAGAGGAACCCTAGACTTTTTAAAATCTCAGATTAATGGGAGATTCTGACAGGAGCTCAGAATACCAGAAGTATGGACGGTAAAGTCTGTGCACAAGGGGTTTCAGTTGGGAATAAGGACTCTTTTGAGAACTGGGCTCTAGTCTATTGACATGTTAGCTTATAGCAACACAGATATTACAGTATGTAATGTCAATGTCTTGAGGACTTGTGTTAAGGTTGCATCTAAAAACAATGGACTAATTAGTTTAATGGGGAAATTTCAAGCCAACACTGTATTCAGGCTACAGTTAGCTAGATTTACAGTGAGACTTGAAAACAAACAGCAGACTGGAAATAGTTGAGCCACACTCCAGAAAAGGAGCACATTTAAAGTAGGGGCTGATAAATGCTGTAGTTGTTAATGTGATTAGGGTTATCACAAAGAAGTTCTTTGTAGTGTGACAAAGGAAAGATGTCTCAGGCCATCGCAGGAACCAGTGAAGTTCTACCCATCACAGCATCAAACACGGAGAGTTGTAAAACTGACATGGAAAACATGGAGAACAAAGCTGCCTCTGGGGTGTCGGTGTCTGATGATAAAGCCTAGGAAGCCGTTTCTCTAGGGGTCTTTCCATTGTGCACTACACTCAGAGGCTTCAGCAGCTGTGGCTCAAGGGGCCCCACCTACAACTTGAGCAAGAGGCTCACTTTACACCATGCACAGGGATGCAAATTTTAAGAGATATGGGGTCATGGAAGCTTCTATCTAGATTTCAAAGGAAAACCTTGGGGAATCTAACAATGTGACAGGGTGTGTGAGTCTCTGAAAGTTGCCCTTGAGAGGGCAATGTGCAAAGCGATCCAGGTAAAACCCATATGGAATCTCTTACAAAGAAAGCCACAGGTGGCAAGTGAAGCCAACACAATGGAGAGGCCATGTGCGCTAACAGCAAGGACATAGGGGTAAGGCTGGCATAGCAAGGTGGGGCACATTCTATAATAACACGTGTACAGGTCTAAATGTTTGCCCTTCCAGGCTTAGGCCTTGATTTCGCTCCATTGCTCCTTTCTGTGTCCCAAGTCCTCCCTTTTGGAGTACAAATGCCTTCTGGGTGCCATCATATGTTAGAAGTGTGAATATTTTTCTTTTATAGGGACACATAGCTGGGAGTTTGCCCTGAGTCTCAGGAGAGATCTTAGAACTGCTAACACTGGGAAATCTCGACGATGGACTGGATTTTTGCATTGTGTGATGGGCCTGGGCCTCTCTGGGGAATAGGAATCTATGATTATGTTTCGAGTATAAAAATGTTCCCTAAAAGGCTCATGCACTTCCAGGTCAATGGTTGTGCTATGCTGGGAGATTGTGGAAACCCTAGGAGGAAAGGTTTAGCTGCAAGAAGTAAGTCATGGGGTCTAAGTGTAGGTGGGTGTCCTTGTGAGCTGTGTCTAGTTCAGGGCCTCTATCTTTCTTCCCCTACTTTCTATTTAGTATGTAGCTAACAGCTTCTGTCATTTGTTGTTTTATTTTCAAGACATTGACCCAGAGGCAGTTGACCAAGAGCTATGGGCTAAGATCTCTGAGACTGTGAGCTGAAATAAATACTTCTCTTAAGTTGTTGATGCCAGGTACCTTGCTACAATGATGGAAAGTTTGGCCAATACAGAGACCATCATGAAAATAAAAAAGAAACTGTAAGATTAATATGACCACCAAAAGAAGGCATATAAAATAGAAAGGCTGTGAGGCAAACCTGGGGATCCCCAACATTGAGAGTCCATGAGAAGGAGATATCTAGAAAGCTGCAGAAAGCACAAAAACACTGTGTGAGATTAGAATTAGAAACTGTAGCTGAACGTGGTGGCCCAGATCTATAGTACCAGAATGCTGTAGGTAGAGGCAGGAAGTGCTAAAGGCCAACTAACCCCAGCTATGCAGGATGTTCAAGGCTAGTATGGGCTACATGAGACCCTGCCTCAAAATTAAAATGAAATAGAAAATTTCATCCAATAATTTAATCATAATACAAAATTGTGTTTAAGTTTTTAGATAATTATACCAATTCATTTGTGTGTGGGGTGGGTCAGACGTGTGCCACAGCGTGCATTGGAAGGTCAAATGACAGCTTGGCAGGGTTGGTTTTCTCCGCCTACCTGTGGGTCTCAGGGATTGGACTCATATCATCGGGTTTGGCAACAAGAGCTTTAACCCACTGAGCCATCTCACCCGGCGTCTTTTATCACAGTGTTATGTTGATTTCTAAGGATTTCACTGAGGAGTTTTGCACCATATTCAGCAAAAAAGGTTTTTTAAATACAATTTACTCTTTTTGCTGGGTCCTTATCCAGCTTTATTATCAGGATAATCCAGTTTTTATAGAATGACTTTGGGTGTGCTCTTTCATTTGAGAAAATTCATGTTGGTTTTTCCTATTTCTTGTCGAATCCAGGAGACTGGTTCTAGATTTTTTCTTTATGGAGAGACATGAGGGCTTAAGTCTCACTGCTTGTCATTAAGTTTTCAAAATTTTAAATATCTTCTTTGTTACACTTTGGTAGGTCATATGAGTCTAGACATTTATCTATTTATTGAATATTTTTCCAATTTATTAGAGCATAGTATTCCAACTTATTTCCCAGTGACTCTCTGGCTTTTGGTGGTATACATTGCCCTTTTATACTTTTATTAATTTAGTACTATTCTTTCTTGTTTGGTTACTTTGGCTAAGGATTTGCCAATACTATTTAGTTTTTCAAAGAACCAACTTTTTGTTTCAAGGATTTTTTTCCTTGCTATTTTGACTTCCATTTTAGTGATTTCTGCTTTGGTATTTATTCTTTCCTTGTACTAATTTTGAGTTTTTCTTGTTATTGAATTTATAAGACCTTGAAGTATATCATTAGGTCACCTATTAGAGTTCTCTATGATTTGTTAATGTCATTCATAATGGTAAACTTACCTCTGGGAGCAGCCTTTGTGCTAGCTTACAGATTCTCATAAGGGATGTTTTTGTTTTCATTTGATTTTAATTTCCCTCTAGATACCTTCTGTGACCCACTGTTCTGGTTCAATTTCTATATTTTTAATTTTTTTGTAGTTTCTCCCACAATTGATTGCTAGCTTTATTCCATTATGATCTGATAGGACACAAAAATTATTTCAGTGATTCCTTTTGTTAACACTTGTTTTGTGGCCTAAAATATAATTGGTTTGGGGATGTGTTATTCAGCTGCTGAGAATTTATGATCTATAGCTACTGAACAGAATAGTCAATGTTTATTAATCAGTGTGGTCTCTTGATGGGACCTGAGGTTGCCCTGTCAGCTTTTGGTCTGAATATTCTATCTCTACTGATAGTGGGATATTGGAATATCTCACTATTGTTCTGCCTCACATCTCTGTTCCCTTCTGTCCAGAGGTATTTGCTTCATGAAATTTGGCTACAACATCTGATGTATTGACGGAACATTTTTATTGCCTCCTGTTAGATTATCCCTTTCTTAGTTATCAGTGAGCTTTATCTCTTCTAATTTTGGCTTGCCTAGCATGAAGATAGCCACCCCAGCTTGATTTTGGATTATTGTTTATTAGGATATTATTTTTCATTACTTACCTTTCAGTCAGTTTGCCAGTAAGTTTTTATGTTTCTTTGCATGTTATTATTGTGTGTGCCCATGTGTATGTACAGGCAGATAACAACCGGTATCAGTCGTCTCCAGCTATCAATAGTGTGGGTCCCAGAGATTGAACTTGAGTTGTCAGGTTCGGCAGCACATACCTTTACCCACTGAGCCATCTCACTGGTCAACTGAGGTATGTTTCTTATAGGCGTCAAGTGGTTGGGTCTTGCCTTTTAATCTAATTGGTCAATCTGCTTCTTTTAATTGAGACTTAAAGACTATTTATATTTAGTGTTATTCTCAAGAGCTACTTATAACTCTTGCAGTTTTGTTGGAATTTTTATTTCCTGGTTGGTGTGTGTGTGTGTGTGTGTGTGTGTGTGTGTGTGTATACATATGATATATGTATATATGATATATGTATATTATATAGTATTTATGTGTGCTGAGTGTATGTACCATATGAATGAATAAACCCATGAAGAAAAGAAGAGGATGTTGGATCCCCTAGAACTGGGGCTATGACCTACTGTGAACTGTCATGTGGGTTCTAGGAACTGAACCCAAGTACTCTGCAAAAGCCATAAGTACTCTTACCTGCCATTTCTTCAACCCCAAATTGAGGTACTTTTGGCCTTTTTTTCCCTTCTTTATTTATACTAGAGAATTTGTGATTTATGATGACGATAATATTTTATTCTTTCCTAATTTTTATATGTTCAAATGTCAAGAGTATAGAACATCAAAAAGAATAACAAACACTTGAAGAAAGATCCAAACTGTTTACAAGAGCAAATTCATTGGCATTGCATCAGTTCTTTTAGCAGAAATTTCAAAAGCCATAAAAACATATAATTATATGTTGCATGTCTTTGGAGTAAATAACTGCTGACCAAAATTGGCACATCAAATTAAAGTATCCTTTCAAATTCATAGAGAAAGAAAAACTTTCTAATATAAATATATAGTAAAGCGATTCATGATCACTAAGCTAGCATTGGAGTACAACTTTACAGAAATCTTATACAAAGATGAGGGAGAAAGATAAAAATAATCATAGGTCTCCACAAAATAGCAGAACTCAAGGAATGGGTAGATGAACAAGTGAGTGTGAGGAAAACAGATGGTTTCTCTCCTTTCAAGAAAAAGGTTCACCTTCTCATCAATAGGAAGCCTCAATGCTGGGAAGCCAGCATTGCTAGACTGCCTTGGGGCCATTACTAAACTAGACAAGGGTTACTTTAACTCAAACCTTGAAATAATATAACAATGCATTTGCTGGCCAAGATGCCTACTAAATGATATGACTAGGGATGTAGATTTCTTTTCTGTTCTCTCTGGGGCAAAATGTACTATCAGTTCCAGTTTAATGCTAGTCACTTCAGCCATGCGCTGTAAGCTGTGATCTGCAGTTTGTCCCAGAGTGAGGAAAGAGGGTGGGAGGTGGGAGGTGGGGGTCTTCTGCAGTTTCCCAAGAGGCAGAGTCCAGACTCAGAAGTTAAATAATGAAACTGGATGGATAGAGTTCAGCAATCCTCCGCAGCCACTTGGTTCTCTCGTTCAAAGCAACCAATGTGGCTGGTTTCCTGTGGATCCTTTTACTATTTCCTATTTTTTAAATTTTATTTTCATATGTATGTTTTGGGTATTTTGTGCACCATCTGTTGGCAGTGCCCACGGAGGCCAGAGGAAGGTGTCAGATATCTGGATACTGGAGTTACAGATGGTGGTGAGCCTCTCTGTGGATGCTGGGAATCAAACCCAGGTCCCTCAGCAACCAGGACTTCTAACTGCTGAGCCATTTCTCTGATCCATCCTGTGAATGTTTTCAGAGTTTTTAAAAATGAAAACAAGAGGCTCAATGAGGATATAAAATGATTCAAAACCACAATAAACAAACTTGGACCAATAACCATGAGAATAGTACATTATCCAATAGCTATAAAATACAGTGCATTTCTTTAAAGGGCCCATAGAATATTTACACAAACAGACACATACCAGCTGAGGCAAACCTCAAAAGCTAAAAGACTGATATCCTAATGTCTATTTTCTAACAATAGTTAGAACTCATTAAAAACCAGTGAAAGACTATGTGTTCAAAAGTGAAGAAACATTTCTAAATGATTTACAATATTTAGGAAATATTTAGAACGAAATGAAATAAAAATTCCTTCATTAAAGCTTGTTGCATTCACATAAGTTAGTACTTACAGGAAAACTATTAGCTTTAACAGTTGTATTAAATAAATACTACAAAAGATGGGCATGTGTAATTCAATTATATATATATTATAATGTTAATAAAATAAAACAAACAGAAAGTAAAAGGATGGCTATAAAGCAGTGTAAATGAAATGAAATGAAATACCAGTATGTACTAGATGGGTCCAGAAATATCCAGCCAGAGTGGATTATTCAAATATAATCCATTTAATAATCTGCTATTTAATCTCAGACAAGAAAAAGGAGCATAGAAATTAGGGTTAGTAAGTGATGTAAGAGAGTTGAGGGTGGTGGGGGAGAAAGACGTAAGAGAATCAAATGAGGAATTTTAAAGCAGCATTTACAATAGGACCAGAAAATAATCCTAGATACACCATTCTTATATCCAGTAAGTTAGTTCAGCTAAAAATGCAGCTGTCACCAATGTTTTTACAATTTATTATAGCAAGTATCACATGGTAAGCAGCTCCCATCGGACACACTACTCCAGATTAGAGAGGAGGAGAAGCCACTTGACAACTCATTATGAGGTGCGAGCAAGCAGAGTCTAGCTAAGAAGCCTAACAAGGGCTTTGAGAAAGAAAAATCTAACTCATGAATTAAGAAGAAAAGGCTTTTAGCATGAGTCTCAAAACCTATAAACAGGAAGCAGAGGGGAAAAGGGGGAAGCTACCGGAGGGGGGAAGAGGACAAGCCGGGCTAGCAGGGGCAGCTATCAGGTGCCCCTGATAAATGGTTGCCAGGAAAGTTGGTGAGTGCCAACAAAAGTGAATCGCACCTCCTTTCTGATGCTTATGTTTCTTGACTCTTGTCCAAAGTGTGTGAAGGAAACGATACCTCTAGCCACTCAATCTGCTCATCAAATAACTATTACACCCTGTCCATATACTGATCTGGGAAATAAAAAAGTTCTGGCATGAGACTGGAGGAAGATGGCAGCCATGTCCCTCCACACTTCCCAATAAAACACCATGAACAACTAGAGCAGGGAAACTACGGGCTGAAGACAACCACCAGCAGGTGACAGTATCCCCAAGGACCCCAAATTAGGAGTGCATGATGGCAAACCTCCAGTAGCAAGAGGTTAGCAAGTCAGCAAATGTCCAGAGGATGGAGAGCAATAAGGCTGTCTGCCCAATGTGACTTTTGTAAGCATTGGGGCTGGGGTGGAGCTCAGGGGCAGAGCTTTTTTTTTTTTTTTTTTTTTTTTTTTTAAACGGGGGTGAATCTCTAGGTTCTGTTCCAGCTGAACAAAGCAACATGACAACAAGATAGCACGTGTCTACCTAGAAAACTTAACCAGTCCCAGGAGAGAAGCTACTGACCCTGGGAGGGCGAAATTGTGTTTCCCAGTGTCTGCATGAGTTAGTCTGGGATAAAACTGAAGGACTTGGCCACTCTGACTTCCCTTGTTTCTCAAAGCTGGCCAAGTGACGGTGCCTCCAGGATGAAGCTGAGGCTCTAATGTGAATTAAGAAACGACTGTGGAGATGGAGTTCTAAGTAATGGGTATCTACTGTCAGGTACAATAAAGACTTAGGGATGCAAAGTCTTGGAGGTGGTGAGGCGGAACGGAACCCCACATTCTGCAATGTAAGCATTCCTGTTCCCCAACATTTTACAAAAGCAACCAGAAGAGGGCAGTCCAGAGACGGTGATTTATTTAAGAATGATAAATAAAACTGTTCTAAGCATAGCCCTCTTTACAAATGCTCAGAAAACTTAATTATATTTTTAAAAAGAGCAACAGTGAAGCATGACGTTCAAATCACATTGAAATATAGTTGGGGATAAAAAGAAATGTGTGGGATCCCGAGAGCTAATGAAGGTGTGTAATAAAAGATGTTCTCCCAGCAGCAAGGAAGCACAACCCAAGACTTCCAAATGAGCTAAGAGACCAAGGGAAGGAAACATGCATGAGGATAAAGAAGCTTGGAAGTTAAGAAGTTGACAATAAGCAAGAATTAGGCATAAAAGACAAAAATCAGCTTAGAAACCACCTGGCCTCAGCATAGACTGGTGCCTGGCACTAAGTAAAAGGTAAAATGCTATTTAGCATATCTAATAGGACCCATTTAGTACAACAAGAATTGTCTCCATAATGTGAAATAAGAGTTGAGAAGAAGGAAGTATCTCAGGGAACTCCGATATTACTCTTATATATAAGCTAAATAACCAACAGCAGGTCCATCGGCCGTACAGCCATTCTTTGCCTTTTATCATGGCCTTGAATTGTTCTGTGTGGTTCTTCATCCTCTGCTACCTGATAGGATGCTGGGCTCTAGGCTCTGTCACTAGAAGCTGGTACAGAGAGACCTGAGGCAGTACTGGGTGTATAAAGGGACTCTTTCCCCCCACTGAGTAGGTTTTGGTTTTGAGTGGCAGAAAATGCTCCCACATGGGTGGCAGGGATACCCACACTGCTTACCACAGCAGAATAGTGGTGGCCACCAGCAATTGGCCTCCCCATAAGGTTTCCTCATTCCTATAGGAGTCAGATGTGAATTTATGAAGCTGTGACCTTGAGAGGCAGCCCTGACCTGAGTCTTCCGCAGTCTTACCGAGCCCCTCTCGTCTATACAGGGGAGAGCTGCTCTACAAAACTGACTCAGACTCCAGAACTTCATGCCCTTATCTAGCTAGACCTTTACCTTGTTAACAACTCTTTATAGTGAATTCTACAAGCTCTGATTGCTGCTGTGTGTTTTGTTGTTCCCCTGACCTTTGTCTCAGCCCCTGGGACTACAGAGGAAAATCTATATATGTATATATAAAGCACATATATTTACCCATATCAAATATATATCAAGTTGATTGATATGTGCATATCAATGTATGTCTTTATACTTGTGTATATAAGATAAATATATAATTGTATATATTTATATACATTCAAATATAAAATTATATTTTATGTAAATATATACATAATATACAAATCTATGCAAATATAAATTTACATTTATGCACCAGTTGAAGGTTTTAAAGGAAGATTATGTTCCTCCAAAGACCTTTAATTTTTAATTGTAAACTGATTACAGCTGTATTTATCCTAAAATATATCCTTAAAGCATCACATTCAAGAAAGATTAGACATGTGACTTATTTAGAAGAAGGAAATCCAGGAGGTTTGGGATGGGCTAGTCAGAGGGATTAAGAGTAACTCTAGAGGAGACCCAAGGAGAGAGAGATCTGAGACAGACTAAGGGGAAATGAACAGGCTTTAGGACTTTACAAGATTGATGCAGAGAACACATGGGAATGTCAAGCCATAATTCACCCCATCATGGGTATCAGAAGTTTAAGCCAAGGGTTCTGATGAGTATATGAGCAGGAGTTGGTATCCTGGAGAGGGAAATAGTTTTGGTCTTCATTTTGTCTTGGATAAAAATGACATCTGGGTAATAAAAATTTCTGGGCAGAACTGAAGATAAAGGCACAGAGCCCTGGGAGGAAGATCCCACCCTTGATGTAAGATAGAATCACTGTGTGCTTGGCCTTCACTGAGTGTCTGCTGTATTCCAGAAGGGGGCTGGGTGTCAGCTGACTCAGCATAGACATGCTCTGTACCCCAGGGACACAGAACTGCGGGCGAGCATCCCCTCCTACAGTGTGCATTCTGCTCCCCAGCCTAACCATTCCTGCTGCTCTGGCATCTTCTCTGGACATAGTAAGCACTTAGTGATGTCCCCCCTACTTCCTCTGATTGGAGTGAACTCTCAGCTTCTTATTGGCGTGACTTCTGGAGCAGACAAAGCACTTCCCTTCTTCACTTAGGAATCTTAATTTTAACTGGTATAACAGCTTCACTTTAAAAGGTCAGTCTCTGGCTGTTGGACTTCAGACACCAGCCAACTTCCAGTCTGACCTCAGCATCCCTTCCTGGCGCCCTGCAGCTGGGCTCTGTACGAGGCAGGCACTGTAAGCCTCCCTTTGAGTGTCCACTGGGCTTTCTCTTGAGCTCCGACCAAATAAGAGCCAATTAGGCAAGTGGAAAAATGCCCAAATCGTGAAAAGAAACATTCATTCAAGCTCTCCTTTCACTGGGGAACGATTAAAATTTTACTGGTTGTGCTATGAGAAATGCCTAGTACATTTGTGCTTATCTCACTCACCTGCCGCTGCTATATCAGATGGTGAAAAATGTATTGACAGGTACCGCATAACATATTGGGGTGTCCATGAGAGACAGCCCAAATATCCATTCTTTGGTTCTTAGAATGAGAAATCACAGTTCAAGTGTCAACCCGTTATCTACTGGCTTTATGACATCGAGAGAGTCACCTACCTTCTCTATGCCTTAGTGTCCACCTAGGTGACACAGACACACAACACTAACAGCCTCTAGTGGTTATGGCGTCGGAAAGTATACGGCCACATAGTAGACACTACGTAGATGTTAATATTGTGCACACTGCACAGACTAGTGTCTCTCTCACCCGTACCTCCTCCAGTCAGTCTTGATTTTTATATCTGACTCGTTGGGCTCAGATTTGCAGAAGAGATAGTCCCACACCCTGAAGAATTTTACTTTATTTAAAAGACGAAATGTGTGTTTGTGAAAAATACAGTGAAGAATGAACATAAGTTTTTTTTTTTTTTTTTAAGTAGTTGCATAATCAGGAGAAGGTGGTGGGGGGAAGGTGGTTGTTACTGATGCATGGGATTACCTGGGAGCAGACTGTTGGAAAGCAGGTCTGTGTCTATGGGAGAGTTGGGGTGGAGTGTGGGAGAAGGTGGCCAAGCAGAAGGCAGTTGAGCCTGAGCTTTTCCCGTCAGTGGTATTTTTCTTTTAAAGATTTGCTTTTTAAAACTTTCTCTTTCTCTGTCTCTCTCTCCTCTGTCTCTGTCCCTGTCTCTGTCTCTCCTCGTGTGTGTGTGTGTGTGTGTGTGTGTGTGTGTGTGTGTGTGTGTGTGTGTTGGGTGTGCGCAGGCATATGCAAGTTCTGCATAGAGGCCATAGATGTGCAACCCCCACGGGGAGCTGAACTTAGAGGTGAACTGGGAACCAAACTTAGCTCCTTTTCAACAGCAGTATACTGTCTTAAGCCCTGAACAATCTCTCCAGCCTTTCTCAGGTGTTTGAAGGGAATCAAATGAAGGGGTATGGGGACTGTGAGTAACAGCAGGCACTGTGGGGGTGGGGGGGTATGTAAAAAGACAACTGTGAAGGAGGTCTTTCACAGGAGGCCATGTCTCTGAATCACCTTTGTAACCCTTGGAGAATGCCCAGGTTCTCAGGCTTGCATGGCTGGTGAGATGATGACGTCCCACAGGAAAAGCCAGGGGACGAAGAAATGAAATGCTTCATATATCTCATTCAGCACAGGCCCAGGACAGAGACAGTGCCCAAAGCACGTCAGCATCCTCATCTATTCATGCTCCGAGCAAAATTGAGGGACATTGGTTGTAAGTGGATACGCAGATGTGCATGTTCAGTTTCCTAACTTGTGTTGGTATACTTGGGTCCTTGTGCCTGCGGCAAACAAAACATAGTTTTACAGCTTCGAGACTGAGTGTGAATTCTCGCTATGATTTTAGCTATGATTAGAGAACCCGGGATAATAACCCACACAAACCTTAGGCGAAGCCTTCTACAAGGCTGCAGAAAAGAACACAAGCCAGCATTCTGTCACTTTCCCCTCTGATTACAAGTCTCCTTCAGAGTCTCCCCCCCCCCCTTTTTTTCCCTCCTCTTAGAATAAAGGAAAACAAAAATCTTGACAGCCTTGGTTCAGAAACAGTGAACGGCATTGTTGCAACAAGCGCATTTGTTATGCTCAAAAAAGCTTGCCGAGAGTACTAATGGCATTTCTAAAGCCTCAGGGTGAAGTGCCTGGGGAGGCTGGTTGCATTATGTCCTGTGTGCTTAATCTGTGAAAAATAGACTTAATAATTTGTCGGCTTTTTGTTTTTGTTTTTTTCTAGACTCTCCGCTCTCCTTTGCCTTTTTCTTAAAGTGGCATTTGCTGGATCCCAGCATGGGCACTGAAAGCAGGCAGTGTAGGGGAAGTTTTACACCGTTGACTCCAGAGTCACAAAGCATGATGGGAAAGAAAAAAAACAAAAAAACAAAAAACAAAAAACAAGCGGGGAGTTAATGGCGTTTGTTTCAGATGTTTTCGTTAGAGCTGGTATCTCTTTAAATACAGTGCATCGTGGTGTTCTTTGAGTCCAGGAGCTCAGTTTGCACTGACAGCGACTCAAAGAACACTTGAGAGAGGAGGTGGCTTTGTGTCAGCCTGGCGGCTGGCTGCACACTTGATAGATGAGGATGCCAGGCCTTGTGTAACTTGTGCCAGGCCACGGTAGAGGACAGGATTACAAAAGACCATGGATTCTGTTGCTTTCTTTCTGTCTTCCTTGTTTCTCATTCTCATTCTAATGCTGTGAATGTTCTTTACCAGGAAATGACCAGGACTATTAAGAGGCAGCAATAGGTCTCAGAACTGGCAATGGCTTCTGGGAGTGGTTACTCAACTCAGATGCTCAGACTGGTCCAAAGTGGTGGATAAGGATAAGAGAGGAAGGCCTGGCTCTTGCTGGTGGACCTGAATCTAGCCACTTCCGTGCTTTTAAACAAGCCAAGGCTGGACAGATGGAAAATTTGAAATGTTCCTGTCAAGATTATGGTGACAGGGCCCATCCTCGCAGAGATCTGTTTATTTCCTGCCTCCACTCAGCATTTCTCTGGGTTTTTCTGTGGATTGCAGGCATAGGGAAAATGGTCTGAAGGCTTTTCCAGTTCAGGGTTCTGATATTTTCATGATTCTGAATATAGACGAGACTCTTTCTCATAGACTCTTTTCATGAATGTTCGGCTGCAGCCAGGCCAATCGTTTCTCTTCTGGAGGACCTGTGATGTTTCCTGCCCCTGCCATTTGCACAGCCACTCCTTTTTTTTTTTTTAGAACATGCTTTAACTCCTCTTTACTTAATCGTGCTTCTTCTGCAATGCAAGAGCCAAGGGAGGAGACAGCCGGCGCTGCTGGGGTCGGCCACATGGTGACTCTGCTGGTAAATTAGACACCCAGTAAACATCCTAAAAACATGGATTGAAATTATTATAGCTACCACGTTGCTTCCTTATTGTGAAGCCTTACCAAACCACAACTTAGTCTCTGATCTTAACTTGTAGGCTCAATCTCACTCTGGGAACCGTTCAATGCTGAATCTGACAGACAAGACACAGAGGTCTGTAATATATCACTTGGGCTCTGTCCTCGAGCCAAGCTCTAGACCTCAGTTCCTGTCTTCACTCTAACCTCTAAAGAACATCTGGTGAAGGGCTAGAGGTTTGTTGTGCTTTGTTGTGTCATGACCTCTGGGCATCAAGCTCCATCTTTGGATGCACCTTCCAGGAGGCTCTGATGGCTCTTCCCTTGTGGCTTTTACTCCTCAGTGGAGAGTCGTTACTCAAGGCCCTAGTTTGTCTCTGTTTTGCCTTAGTCAAGTCACTTGCCCCGTGAATCTGTGCCATCCACTATGGACGCCACTCTCCTGTGTCTCTGATACCTTAGTGTCTACTAAGATACTTGTCCTGGGCTGGGACGTTATCTTAGTAAAGCACTAGCTTTGCAAACTTGAAGACCCGAGTCCAGTCTTTGGAACCCACTACAGAAAAGAAAACGTCGAGCACGGTATCACATGTTTGTAATCCCAACACTGGGGATGTGTTGATAAGAAGATCCAAGGGCTTGCTTGCCAGGCCAATGAGAGACCTGAGGTTGTCTTCTAGCCCCGCACAGGCGTGCACACATGCACGCACACACACACACACGCACAAACACACAGACAGACATACACACACACAGACACACACAAACAGACAGACAGACAGACAGACAGACACACACACACACACACACACACACACACACACACACACACACGTGCACGCGCGCACGTGCGCACGTGCGCGACATTTGTTCTGCTGCTGCAGACTCTTTGCTGGTACCTCTGTGTTCCCATCCTGTGATTTGTCTTTTGTTGAGTTATTCCTATTTCCTGAGGTAGACTCAGCTCCCAGCCTGGTGGCCTATGCAGTGCTTCATCACAACCTGCCATCTGCTGGGGGAGAGGCAGCAGAGACAGGTGGATCCCCACAGATTGCTGGCCAGCCAGTGTAGCCGGGCTTAGTAAGAAACTCTGTCTCAAGCAAGTCAACACAGCACTGGAGAGCAATAGAGGAGGAGACCTGATGTCAGCTTCTGGCCTCCACAGGCACGTTGTACAAGCCTGTGTAACCCCCAACACATACATGCACATGTACAGACCCTACACCCCTCCCTTAAAAACAGAGAAGAGTGAACAACAGGGGAGGAGACTCAGAATTGGAGGCAGGGTTGCCATGGGAGGCTACAGATGCAGGTTATAGAGGTGTTTAGACCTGGAGGGAGGGGAACTGGGTCTCTAATGCTCCCTCTGCATTCTAAATGGAAAACTATTTTCCTTTCCTGCCTTTCACAGACTGATAAATAAACCACACACAATAAGGTCTGTGAAGAAGACCTTTATATGTTTTAGAGCACTAATAAGTATCGGGGTGAGCAAAATGGTTTTACTGTAGTTACCTCTGCGTCTGGTGCTGTTCTTAGTGCCTGGCCTGGTGACCCAGACAGAGGAAGTGACAGGGTACACTTTCCCGGTGGCTACTGCTGTTTGTCTAGAGAGCAGCTGAGTTGTAGGAGGCAGGGCATTCTGGGAACAGGCTTTGCTTTTCTTTGGGCTGGACTTTCAAATTCTGGTATAAAGTTTATGGAGATGTTTATTCGTGATATTTTTAGAAAGAGTCCAAGGGAGACAACAACCCCCGCCTCATTTTCATCCTCTTTCCTACCTGCCTTCCTTTCTTCCAAATCATGAAGCAACTGCTTGGGTTTCTCTGGGTCTGTCTTACAGAGGTCTAGGAAGAATGGGTGTTACAAGAAGGAGGTGGTCAGCACAGGGAACAGTGGCCTGCATCGTGCAATGAAAGAAGTATGTGCCGGCGCAGCAGCAGAAGAGGGGTATGTGTGCTCGAGGGCTGGAGGCAACACTTCCTGTCACTAGCAGAGGCCTGGAAAGACTTTTGGATACTTCTAAGAAAGAGAGGGATGATTAATGTCCAGAGATGATTTACAGGCAACCTTTTCAAAGTTTCTTGCATTTCTTTGTTTGCTCTATAAAATAGAAATGCATACACATTTGGAGAACAGTGTGCCCAGCGCTCCTTTCCAGTGAATTCTTAATCTTAGGACTTCATACTTTTAAACACAGAGGCCTCTAAGAAATGAAAAAAAAAATATTGAAAATTTACCATAATCTGACATGAAGGTTCATTAGTAACTAATTCATTAGACAGGCAGTCTAGCTTCCCAGTGGTTGATGGTCTCCATTTTTAACTCTCAATAACATAAACTTTCAGTGCCATCTTTAAATGAGGAATAATGAAAAACAAAGAGCCAAATTTCACAGCTGACACGATCCACTGTCCAAGTCCGCAGAGGCTCAAACAGGAAGTGCCAGCATCAGATTGCCCAGCTTCCTTGTGAGAAAGATCAGTCACAGTAGAGGTAGTGCCCTGGGGCACACTAACACAGCCTCAAGGCCTATAAACAGTAAAGCTGTACTGAATGAGTTGTTCTTGTCACAAAACCAAACAAAAAAGGACAATGATGCATTATAATGGATATAGTAACTTACCCAAAACAAGTCTTTTTCTATCATCTTTTATCTATCACCTATCTACACCCACCCACACACACACACACACACACATATATACATATATGATCTATTATTTCTATATCTTCATATATCTACGTATGTATCTGTTCATCCCATAGCGTCAAGTTGTGTACATTAAAGATACAGCATAAAAATTATTTTTAAAGAGCTCAAAGGAAACCAGTGAGGTGGTTTGACGGGTAGCAGTGCCCACTGCACAAGCCTGGCCACCTGAGTTCAGTCCCTGGAACCCACATGAACGTGGCCAGACAGAACTGACTCTACACAGTTGCCCTCTAATCTTTGTCCCCACATCCTATAGCAACAGCAGCAACAACAGAAACAATAATATTAATAATAAAATGTAAAAGCCTACAAACAAACAATAAAACTCAAAGTCATCTGAAAAGGTCTCCAAAGATGTATACTTAGAGATATCTTTAATCAGTTTTTCATTAAATCTCAGTTTTCATGAGTATTAAGAACAATAAGGCTTTAAGAAGTATTTCCCATCTCTTATATCTTGAGAGAACAGCTCTTATCCAGCTGCAAAAAACACTTTATGCTAGATGATCCATTAATCCCTGAACCAAGCCTATAAATGAAATGGTTTATGGAGAAAAGAATTAAAGAATTTACAGTCTTTGTCAAAACCTCAAAATAACTCCCATTACTTCTCTGTTTCAAATAAAGATTCATAGGCAGATCCAGGGAGTAATGATTTTCAAATTAAAAAGTTTTATGTGCTTTTCAAATAGAAGAATAAAGCAATGGAGGTCAGGCTCTTCCTTTAAGGAAATGGGAAGAATATTCTGGAGGGGGGCTGTAAAAGCACAGCAGCAGAAGGCTTGCTGAAAATATGTGAAGATGCAGTAAAGCTGGCTAGTCCTAACTCCTCATTAGTAGGAGGATGACTCCCTGAGCAACTCACCCAGAGTGGAGGTAGAGTCTAGGACTCAGGAGAGTAAGTCATGCTTGTCATGAACAAAACAGCTTGCAAGTCAAATTAGTCTCTTCAGATTTGCTTCTCTGTTACCAAGGAAAGAAAACATTTTCTTCAGTGGTGTACCCACTGGTAAGTTTCCAGTGCTTCTGTAAATAACTCCTCACATATCTTTCTATAAATGACCCTGAAGCTCACTAGTATGTGTGCGCACACACACACACACACACACACACACACACACACACACACACACACCAGCAGTGATCATCATTCTCTTAGTTAGCTTTAATTGTCAACATCAGTAGCCTGTAGTTGTCTGAAAGGAAAATATCAATTAAGGAATTGCTTCCTTGAGATTGGCTGTGGGGGATTGTCTTAATTATTAGTTGCTGTATGGGTAAGAATGGTATTTGATTAAAGATCTCAGGAATTCAAAATAAGCTGAATCAAAGATCAGGTTTTAAAATTTCCCATCACGGCCAAGGCTACACAGAGAAATCCTGTCTCAATGATCAAACACTTGTCTCTCTTAAATCTTAAGTTGCTCTGGTTTAAAAAAAAATCATGGTTGTTGCTAGTTATTTTAGATGTATTGTATTATAATTTATGTACTTCACTTACACACATATAAATCATGTAGTTTAAGCAGGCAGATAATGAATGATGGCAACACTGCACATTTTGATGGGGCTTGGTAATCGTGTTCAAGATAAAGCACAGGTACCACTTTCTTTGCCCTTTTGGCATGCCCATCTGGTGTGCCCATGTGACCAACTGGATAAGAGACTGAAAACACCTGGACCTGCTCCTCACTGATTCAGGAAACTTCCCTGATGTTCCATTACACACATGTGCCAGGGTAGGTGATGCAAATTCCAACCTAGTTCTGCCTAGGAAGTTTTGTTGTCCCACTCCACACAGACCCCAAACACTCCATTCACATCCCGCACTGCCTTCCCACCCCCGTCTTCAAGTGAGAGAACCTTAGTAAGAGAACCTTAACACCACCCAGCCTACTGCCTCAGGGTTAGGGATGAGGGAGACATAATACAGACACCAATGATTAAAACCATCTATTCCATTAAGTTGGAAAAATGTAAAAAGCAAGGATGCAGTTTTTGATTATAACAAAATTAAACCAGGGTGAGATTACATAATTTAAACAAATCTATAACTGGTAATAAGATGGAAGCAGCAGGAAAAAGTCTCCTAACTACTGTATTTTTTGGACCATAAGATGCACCTGACCATAAGACGCACCCAGATTTTAGAGCATTAAAACAAGGGAAACAGTAAAAATAGCAATTGGGCCATAAGGTGCATCCTAACTCCCACTACCAGCACTTTTAGGGGGGGAAAGTGCATCTTATGGTCCAAAAAATTCAGTAAAAACAAAAATGCCTAGTACCTGATGGATTTACTGAAGACTACGATACCTTTAAAGAAGAACTAATCTCAGTACTACTCACATTGTTCCATGAAGAGAAAAGGAAACTGTTTACAAAGCCAGTATTATTCTGATAATAGAAAAGAGAAAAAACTATAAACCTTCCCTTACATATACTGATGCAAGCATCCTAAATAAAATATTTGCATACTAGATTCAAGATGAGAGCATCATGACCAAATTAGGTTCATTTCCACTTGGTGCTGGGTTACTTCAACATGTGTGTTTTAGTCAGGGTTCACTAGAGGTACAAAACCAAGGAGATTGTGTGTGTGTGCATGTATGTGTGCATGTGTGTGTGTGTCTATAATAATTAAAGAAGAGATAATGAATTTGAGAGAGGGTTGGGACCACACAGGAAGCATCAGGGAGTTGGACTGGGGAGAATGTGGCGTAGAAATGATATTAATAGAACACTCATATACTTCATATGTGAAATTCTCAAAACAAAACTTTTATTCATGGAAAGACATGCTTTAGAGTGAAAAAAAAAAAGCAAGTTATCTATTAGGATAAAGTAGAAACACAGGTAGCCAGCAAAGAGTTTATATCCATTATTTCAACTCAATAACCTAAAAAATAACAAATTAATAAGTATATAACTACATGATAACTTCACAAAAATGACTCAAGATACCAAATATACAAATCAAGATATTTTGTTTTCTCATTCAGATTTCCCCATCAAGGAAGTTCAGTTGAAATTAACAAGATGACAGGCCACACCACTGATATGATAGGAGAGGACAGATTGGAAGCTGGGACACAGGATCAAACACAGAAGGAGACAGGAAGGTATTTTAGCATAATGAAAGGTTTATACCTTCTTAATCAAATTTCTTCTTTTGTGATTTCATGCATATATATAATGCATTTTACCTGTGCTCACCACCACACACTATCAACACCCTTCTTCCCTGCTCAATTCCCCATTCCCACTAAGCTCTTTTTTACGTTCGGATATTTTTGTTCTGTTTGTGTCCCTCAGAGTTTGACAGGGATGTCTCTGTGGCCTTAGGATCAGACTCATCCACTGGAATCTAGCGGGTACACCGGTGGTAACACCACAAAAGACAGTGGCTCCCCTCTCAACAGAGTCAATCAGTAGCGCATAGTACATCAATCAAAGGTGGGGTCCCTTGAGACCTGTCCCTGCCCATAGCTTACTGTCTTGTGTAGGCCTAGTGAAAAGCTACTTTGTGTCCACGGTTATATTTGCTATGTCCTGTCTGGAGAATGGGGCTCCACTGTACTTTTCCTTATCTCTTGGCTCTTACCTTCTTTCCATCTTCTTCTGCAACATTTCCCAGCCTTTATAAGACATGGTATAAATGATTCATTTAGACCTGAGCTCTCATCTGTCACTTATTTTCAGCATGTGGGGAAGACATGCGTGTCTGTATTCACCACCATTCTCTGATTAGGATTTAAAGTAGCCTTTGATTAAAAGTATAAACACGTAAATTATAAAGTGCGAGCGCATGCATGATGAGCGTGCACACACACACACACACACACACACACACACACACACACACACACACACTACTGAGCCTATTTAGGGTTGTCTGTAGATGTCTGTGTGTAGGGCTGCCTACCTGGGATTAGATAACTTATGATAGCATACATCCCTGGAGAAGACTCATTCTCCCCTTCTCAGAAGCCACTAATCGTCATGTTTAGCTCTTCATTTAGGGACGGGGTGGGGTCGTGTGAGATTTGCCTCACCCTTGTTGGCATGTCACCCGGCATAGCTACCTTACAGGTCTTCTTTAGGCAACCATATAGCTGCAGTTCCATAGGTGCAACTTCTTGTATTTTGGAGGCACTATCTCAGCAGACATCCTGGTCCTCTGGCTCTTACAGTCTTTCTGCCCACTTCTTCCTCAATGTTCCCTGAGCCTTGAGTATATGAGTTTTACTGTAGATGTGTCAATTGAGGATGGGCACCTCAGAGTCTGTTTTTTGGTCAGCTGTGGGTTTCCATAATAGTCTACCGGAACAAAACAAAAGACAATTTAAAACTCCAAAAACAAACAAAGAAAGAAAAAAGCTTCTTTGATGAGGGGTGAGGGCTATACTTCACCTGAATTCTCTCTCTGCAACCCATCTCTCTATTACTATCCTGGTAAAACTGACTCTTAAGTAGTTTCCCTTTCCTCACTCTTCTCATGAGAGTTGGGCGTGTCCTATTCTGTTAAATCTTCTCTGATTCATCACCTTTTCTGCCACTCAATTAGATACCACTTTCAAACATGGGTGCTTATTTCTACAAACTAACTTTACCTTTGTTTGGGATTAAAGACATGTACCACCATGCCTGGACCTAAGTTTTGCTTTACCTAATACTTGCTCTATATCAGACTGGCCCTGAACTCAGTTTGCCTCTGTTTCCTGGATCAAAGGCATGCTTGTATTCTAGCTGGATCACATAGACCTAGAAAGTCTTTAAATGTGATGTCTTGCCAGAACAGCGATGTTTTGAATTAATATTCCTCTACAGTGAATATGGTGAGGAGAGAGAAAGGGAGTTGAATAATGAAGAAGAGGGTAGGCCAGATCAAGAAAGGTCTCATCAACCTTGATAAGTTGTTTTCTATTCTAAGATAACATAATTGCTTCCAAGGTTTAAGCAGATCTGATTTCGAAATAAAAAGAAGTGTTTAATGTGTTCTAAGCAGTTCAGTAAAACCTACTCTGATAAATGTCACAGCTGACCATGCAATTGGAAACTAGCTTTGATTTGGTTGTACTTTTTATTCAATGAGGAACATTTTGGCCCACGATGTAATAATTCTCATTAACCTTTTCCTTCTCTCTTGGAAGAGACAATAAAATGAGGCTAATGTATCCTTTTGGATGTTAGCTTATATGTGTGGCTGCCAGAAGTTTTTGCCAAGGCTATTAAAAATTCTACCTGGTGCTTTACGTCCTTCTGGCTCCCTTCCTGTCTTCACTTTATTGCCAAGGTAAACATTATGCTAGTGCCAGTAGGGAGAGACTTGGGAAGACCTCATCGTTCTTAGAAGTTGCATCCCCTTAGTGATTATTAGCTGCTTAATTTGAAGGACATGAAATAAAACAAACATGAAAAAATCTAACAGACTTTTTACCCTAAAGAAAATTATCTTATTTCCATCATAGAGTAGTTGTCTGCCTATGCCTGGCATATATTAATTAGCATGATGTTCTCTAGGCTCATTCACATTGTTGCAAATGTCAGAGCTTGCCCTTTTAATAAAAATGCTGGATAGTACTCAGTGTGTCTGTATGCATATTATTTTACATATAATGCATGTGTAAAATATTATAAATTATAAACATATAATTGTATAAAATATTTATAAAATATATATTTTATGTATTATATAATAAAATATATGAGAATATATATTTTCCTCTCACCGCTTCAAAATTTCAAGTCTTATATTCAAATGTACAACATTATCCACATTAAAAAATCTATTCGTCTATCAATAAGCATTTAGTTTGTCCCCAACACAATTTGGTTGCTGTGAACAATATTGCAGTAAACATGGGAGTGCAGTCGTTTTCAGCTGATTTCAATTCTTTTGTATACAGACCTAGAAAAGAGACTTGGAATTATATTTTTCCCCAGGAATTCCAAAGCTATTTTCTAAAATGTCTATACTAATTTACACTACTTCTAATGTTGTTTAAGGGGTTTTTCTTTTTCCACATTCTTGCCAATACCTGTTACCATTATTTGTTAGTTCTTTTGTATTAGTCAATGTAAGTGCTATAAAGCAATATCTTATCGAAGTTTCAATTTGTTTTTCTCTGACAATCAGAGTGGCTGAGTGTTGTTGTTGTTTTTTTTAATATGCTTGACGGTCATTTGTAAAAATTATGTCTTTATTTTAAAATTACTTTTATTTTATTTTCATCTCTCTCTGTCTCTGTTCTTTTCCTTTCCCCTGCCCCCTCTTTTTCCATGCGCGCATGTGTGTGTGTGTGTGTGTGTGTGTGTGTGTGTGTGTGTGTGTGTGTGTCTAATTGGACTTACAGAATGCTCAACAGTAAGGAATTTATGCCTAAAACTGAAACCTAGCCAAACACTGGTGGTTGAAAGTGACATAGACCCCATAGAAAGACCTGCTACTGCCATTTCCCTAAACCAGCATAACTTCTAACTGTACCTAAGTATGTCCTGATAGTGACAGATAAGTGTAATTCTCACCCTCATCAAAGAAGCTTCATTTCGCAGCAGATGAAGACTGTTACAGATGTTCACAACTGTTCTCTCTCTCTCTTTCTCTGTCCCTCTGTCTCTCTCTGTGTCCCGGTCTCTGTCTTTGTCTCTGTCTCTATCTATCTCTCTCCTTCTCTCTCTCTTTCTACACACACACACACACACACACACACACACACACACACACACACACACACACAAATTGACCTGATCACTCTACATTGTATACATGCATAAGAAAATCATTATTTCTTATAAATTATTGCCTGTCAATACTTAAAACAATGAAAGAGAGAAAAGAATGATTGAGGAGGGACAAAAAACTTTTTAAATCATGTAGACATACTAGATAGACATAAAGGTAAGTATATGGTAAAAAAAAAATGAAGAATATAGCACTGACTGTCTCTATATATCTGTTATATGCTTTTAACCAACAAATATCTGTACTTGCTGAAATTGTCTTACTAGGAGTAATTCCAGAGTAGCATTTTAAAGCCGCTCTACATATAAGGAGGAGTGCTATATCTGGGTCATTTCTAGTTTAAAATGACAAAAAGAAATCCTTTGCATGATACAGATATTTCACATTTTGTTGAGAGAGGTTCTTAATAGATGTACAACTAACAATGCTTTTCATGTGAAACTCTTAAGGTATATGTGAATTTAATTATATGTAATTTATCACCTACTATTAAATAACATGATTTTCCTTATGGAGAAAACTGAATAATACTGTATTGCAGTAATCTATTGAATAGAAAAAAATGGATAGGTAGATTTTTATTTGGACTTTCTGACCTGGGACTTTCTCTAGGAGCCTAACACAAGGCAGCCACAATTTCAGAAGAGATTAGGTTTTCCCTTTTGTTTTGCCCTCTCAGATTCAAGACACTTTCCAGGTGCTCTGACCATAGGGCTGGCCTGGCAAAAGAACTACTTGCCTTGTCTCCTCCCCCCAAAGACCTTCCTGAGCCATTCAACCAACCCACTGTCCCACCTTGGGACTCTTTTTAGCCACTCAAATGACCCCTGTAATATAACTGGTCTTCATGGCTCTGTCTCCTTGAAACTCCCCTGAACTACTGCAGCCACTGCCCCACTTCAGGTCTCTGGCCAGGTGGGATGCAAGTATGTATTGAAAGAAAGCAATGTCTAACACAGGATGCCCAAGTCCCATTGTGAAAACATAAATGCATGCTTAAAAACTGTCAATTCAAAAGCAGAATTCAAGACAACAATTACAAACATCCTCAAGGAGCCCATGGACTCCAAAGGGACACCCAAAAGAACTTAAAGAGGACAGGATCAAACTTGTGAATGAAGCCAGAGAAAACATAAATGGCTGAATGAAATAGTGAAGACCCTTCATGATATGAGCATTGAGTTCATCAAAGAGATAGAAATACTGAAGAACTTATGATCCTCCTGCCTCCACCTCCCTCAGCAAAGCCTACTAGTGTGAAGAAATCCCAAACTGAAATAAAGTTGAAAATGAAAAAAATCTCATTTAGTTAACTAAGAACTCAATGGAAAGCCTCGTCAGAGTGCATCAGCTGAAGGCAGAATGAATCTCAGGGCCTGAAGCCAAAGTAGGGTATTGAATCATTTGGTCAAAGAAAATAATTTAGAAAAAAACTCATGAAAGCAACATGCAGGACACCATTTCAGATACTATAAAAAGACAAAACCCCATGAATTACAGGAATAGAATTAAGAATTCAGAGCCAAAGGCATAGAACATATCTGCAGTATAAAATGATAGAAGTGAATTTCCCAAATCTAGGAAAAAATATAGCCATTCAAGTGCAAGAAGCATACTGAAGGAACATTAAATGGAACTTGAAAAAAAACTTCCCATGCCATATTTTGGTTAAAGTGCCAAGTACACAGACTAGCAGAGGGTCTTGGAAGATGCAAGAGAGAAGACCAAGCCACATATAGAAGCAGTCCGATCAGAATATCAGGTTTCTCAGTGGAAACCCTAAAAAACCTGAATATCTGGACAATGTGTTTCAAGCTCTGAAAAGACACAAGTTTCAAGCCAAACTAGTTTACCTAGAAAAACCGTTAATCATAACCAGAGGAGGAAGAAAACCTTTCTATGATTAAAAACAGGCTAAAAGAACTTATGAGCATTAAACCAGCTCCATAGAGGGTTGTCATGACCACGAGGCTATGTGGGGCAGTAAAGTATGTTGAGACAGTGCTATTGCATCCAGGAATGAGAAAACAAACACTACAAAATCAACAAAATAAAAGGGATAAGCACATATCTATTCATTGTAATTCTGAATATTAATGGCTTTACTCCTGCAATGACATAAATTAGCTGACTGGATTACAAGCAGGATCCAGCTTTTTGCTGTGTACAAGAAACATACCTCATCACTAAGAATAGCCAATACCTTACAATGGAAGGATGGAGGGAAATGTATTGCAAGATGGTACCAGGAAATAAAACAAGTTGGCATTTCTATTATGATATCTGACGAAATAGACTTCAAGCCAAAGTTAATCAAAATAGATAAAGAAGAGACCACATTCTGACCAGAGGAAAATTCATCAAGAGGCCATTATAAACCTAAACATATATACACCAACCTCAGGTGCATCCAGTTTTATACAACAAATAGTACTGAACATGAAGCCGTAGAGTAATAACAACATGGTGTAGTGACTTCAGTACTCCACTTTCACCAGTGGATAGGTCACCCAAACAAAAAGAGAATATCAGAGCTCAGTGACATCATAGACCAAAAGCACCTACCAGAGATCTAAAGAGCATTTCACCAACACACTATAGAAGACACATTCTCCTCAGCAGGCCATGGAAGTTTCTCTAACATAAACCAAATGTTGAGACACAAAGAAAAGTCCAACAAATTTAGAAGGACTGAAATAACTTCATGTATTTTATCTGACTGCAATAGAATAAACTTAAAATCCTTAGCAAAAGAAACCCCAGAGACTAAACAAACTCAATGAAGTTAAACAGCATACTGTTGAGTGATGAACGAGTCACGGAAAAAAAATCAAGAATGAAAATTTAAAAAAATTCTTGGACTCAAGTAAAAATAAAAATACAACATACATAAAAGCAGACAACATGGAAAGTCATTGATATAAGTGCTTACATTACAAAATCATAAAGAGCTCAAATAAATAATTTAGTGGTAAACCTCAACAGTTTGGAACAACAACAACAACAATAATAATAATAATCTCAGAAATAGTATATCATAAGAAATAATAAAAACACCATTGTATGGCAAAAAAAAAAAACACACATGCGGATCAATGCAATACAACAGAAGCCTCACATTTAAGTGCACATAGTTAGAGCCACCTGACTGTTAAAAAAATGGTCAACAATCCACAAAGACAGCATCTTCAACAACTGGTGTTTAGAAAACTGGGTGTCTGCATGGAGAAGAATGAAACAACACACAATCTCTCACCTCAGCATAGAACCCAAAACTGAAATAAATGAATACAGGGACTGTGCTACAACATATAGTCACAGGCAGCTACAGCTCTAACCAGGACTGTAGTTACTCAAGAAATAGGCCCAACCATTGACAAACGAGACTTCACAAAACTAAACGAGACGTCATGAGACTTCCGTACAGCAAAAGAAAGGCATTAAAGAGACAGTACATAGAGGTGAGAAAAATCTTTGCCATTTATACATATGATAGAGGATTAATATCCAGAATACAGAAAGATATTTTAAAAATTCAAAATCAGGAAAACAAACAATTCAGTTAAAAGCATGCTGAGGATCTGAGCAGAAAATGATCGAATGAATAAATGCAAGTGGTGTTTATTAAATAATTTTAAAAGGGTACAACATCACAAGTCATCATGGAAATTCAAATGAAAACTACTTTGATATTTCATCTCACCCAAGCTATAAGGGATATCATAATGAAATTAAATGAGAAACAAATGTTGGTGAGGATGTGGGGAAAGAGGTATTGAAGTGAATGTAAACCTGTGAAGCTACTATGGAAATCAATGTGGGGATTCCCAAAATTCTATAAATAATATTATCATATGCCCTAGATATTCCTCTCCCGAACATAGACACCATACCTGTTCATCAATATTCATTGGTGCTTTTAATTCACAATAGCTAGGAAATAGAGCTATCCCTGATGTCCATCAGCTGATGAATGGATGATGAAAATCCAGAACATATACACGATAAAATTTTATTCAACTATAAGAAAAATTAAATAATGATTTTGTAGGCAACTGGATGGATCTGGGCTGGGGGATATACTGAGTAAAGTAATCCCAGCACAGAAAAAAGGCTGCATATTTTTCTCTCATGGATCATGTCTACAAATCTTTAATTTTGCATGCTCCTATAGAGTTCCTATAGAAGCCAAGAAACTAGGAAGCAGTCTTTAGGACTGTAGGGTGGAATATAACCAATATAAATGTAGAGCAGGGGACATCTGGAGAAAGATAGTTTAAGGAAGTGTGGAAAAAGATGAAACAAAATGAAAGGGGTATGAAAAAGCCATCTGGAAATGTACTGTATTTTAAACAAATTAAAAATATCACTTTCCCTTGGTGGGGAGGCCAGGTGGCACACAGAGGAAGGGGAAGTAGACTATCCCAATGAGACATGATAGGCTGTGGTCATATGGTGGAGGGAGAAGCTCCCGTTCTGTCAGAGGTCTAGGGGAGGGGAATAGGATGGAAGAGAGAGGGAGGGTGGAAATGGGAAGATACAAGCAAGGGGATAACAATCAGGAAGTAATCTGAATAAATTATAATATATTAAAAAAAGAAAAATTAGAGGAACAAGAAAAAATTTATAATTTTAAATAAAAATATTAAGAGCAGTATGCTTGTAGAAGCCCTGGGTTATTAAGCAAAAGCCCCAGTACCCAGTGTGGGATGATCGTCTTTTGAGTTATTGGCCAAGGAAACTCCAGAAGCTTCCCAAGCAACACAGGTCCTTGTCACTCATCTTTGTTTCCCACCAGAGCTAGATGACATACTTATTGCTGAAGAGATCGCAAACATTGGGTGCATGATATTGAGACATCAAGCTCGAAGTGAGCATAATCTAGAGATATCACAAACATCCTTCCTGGTGACTAGCCTTCATTGGTCCACAAAAGGCTGTACAGGCTGATGACAGAGAAAAGATACCAGTTGTCTTTCTTAGCTGTGAATTCTGCTAACTAAAAGGTAAATTGTGTATGTATATTCATGCAATAGTGGCACCACTGTTATAAGGTAACCAACTGCTGGATTTGAGACCCCTCCTTAAGAAGATACCTATGCCTGGGACTATAAACCTGGTCAAAACCTATAGAGGGGGAGGACATAGGTGGGAACGTAGTAATGATGACTAGATTAGCGTCAGACTGCCTTCTAAATATGTATGTTTATACCCATAGACAGATGTTACTCTCAGGGACTCTTCTATTGCCAGTGAATGATGGGGAATTCAGAGATTCATGACTGCACAAGGCTCTGAGAATAAGTGACTGTTAAGAAGATACTTAGACCATCCTCTCTAGGGCTTGGAGACAGGATAACTGTGAGTTTTAAGATAGGAAGATAAGCCATAGTTGATCACATAGATGTAATTATAGATCATGGTTTTATAGTTTATTCTGCCTCACTAAATCAGGAACACGACATTTCCATAACGAATAAGCACACATGGTGCAGACACCCAAGGATCATGCCTGCTTTTCAATTAGCTGTCACAGCTCAGACACGAATCCTCACTGTGTGAACAGTAGTCAGATTCAATTCTTCATCAAAAGGTTATGGAAGAAGCTGTCAGATGACTTCCAATGTAGACCCCCAATCCAGTGGCTAGCAGATGAAACAGCAACAGATGTGGAAGGAAACCTTCAGAAAGTCAGCTGAGAAAATGCTCCCTTGCCTCAGAATGCTTGTGTTCCCCATACTGAGAGTAGCTGTGTGCCTTGGGTGTTTAAAAGGAACTCTTTTGGGGGGGGGGCAGATTTTCTGGCTGACTTGACCAATCCCATATCCAATCTGAGTTTTTCTTCAAGATATGTTCAACTTCTCTTCTTTCATTGTAATCAACTAATGAGCATGTCAGACTGGTGCCTATCGCAGCATGTATTAGTAAATGTCTTTGTATACTAGATGTAAATAGTATAAATAATTTTAATATAGTAGCAATGGTGCATTTAAAAATGATCTCTAATCGTAATCCAGTTAAGACACTTTATACTTTAAAAGAATGAGTACGTGATATTAAAATCATTGAAAGGTTTGTCTCAAAGGAATATTGTGGCTTTATAATCCTATTGCATAGTAGAAAAGGCTACATGGTTACTCAAAGGGTGCAGGTTATCTGTAAAGGCCTCTTACTGTGTGAATTAACTAGCAGGTAGACATGAACTTACCTACAGCTCCCCCTCTGCAGCCCCCCACCTTCCTGCTCTGTAAGATGAGGATTCCAGCCTTGCTGTCTGCAGTCAATTTTGTTTCAGGCACCTTCATCACTCTGCCGGGTTTAATCCCATTGCTTGTGCTTAAATTTCATGTGCTTTTAAAATCAGTTGTGTTGTAAGCAAACCTGTCTACTTTAAAAGACTGGAGGTGAAAAAAAAAAAAAAAGCCTTTGCCAAATCTCTTGGAGATTACTGAATTTGCATATGTGATAATCAGTAGCCAAAGCTTCTGTTAAAGCAGGCTTCCTTCCTCCCAGATGTACTCTTTTCTATAGCCTGCCTCCTTGACATGCTGTGTATATCCTATTGTGTTTGTTCTATTGTCTCACACTAGACTCTGGTGTGTTAAAATAACATGGGGAGGCCCAGCAGCACACAGGGGAAGAGAAAGCAGGCTATCCAGATGAGACCTGACAGGCTGTGCTCATATGGCAGGCTGTGCTCATATGGTAGGGGAGGGGATCCCCTTCTGTCAGAGGTCTAGAGGAGGGGAATAAGGCGAAAGAGGGAGGGAGCGAGGAGGGGAACAGGAAGATACAAGTGAGGAGATAACAATCCGGATGTAATCTGAATAAATTACAATAAAAATAAATAAAAGTAACATTTTAGCAGCCAAAAATATATTTATTTTTAATTTCCTAAAGTTATAGTATTTACTGAAATTACTTTGTTAGAATGGAGGTAGGATTTTTTTATATTTAAAGAAAAAGATGCCTAGAAATTATGATGGAAAATGGAAACTAGAGTGATAAGCAAGTGCCAGCCTCTGACATCCCTAGAGGTGGCTGACAACAGTAGCAGAAGTTGTGATTTTTGACAGATTCATAAAAGAACAGGGGACAGGGCCTTTAGTCTAGTGAGATGGGAATGAAAGAAGACTGCTGTACTAAGTCAAACACCTCTACAGAGACCGCTATAGAGATTGGCTGGGGTGAAACTTCAGCTAGAACAGCAAAAGCCATGCCTCGATGAGAAGATACAAAATGAAACAAACAAACAAAAAAAATTCCTAGTTCTTTGTTTTAGTCAGGGAAAAGTTTTTGTTCAGAACCCAGAGTTTGAGTCTTTGCAGTCACTCACTCAGTTTAGTTTTTTCCTACCCCTCTGCAGTCCTAAAAATGTTATGCTAAGACCAGAGACGTGGCTAGTAGACAAAGTAGGAGGACTTGAGTCTGAATCCTAGCACATCCCAGGCAAATATGGTGGCTCCCATATGTTATCCCACATTATTCAGTTAGAAAAATACAAATATCCTCTGAGCCTGGTGGTATATGCCTATTACCCCCAATTACTCAGAAGGAAGAACTTTGAGGCCAGCCTGGGCTATGAGGCCAGCCTGGGCTACCGAGTGAGTTTAATGCCAACCTGGACAACTTAGTACACCCATGTCTCAAAACAAAAAGTACAAAAAAACCAGTGGGTATGCCTTACTAATCACTGGTCGGCCAGCTAAGCTCACTCACTGATACCATCTCTAGAAAAGGAAGCAACAGAAAACTTACTCAATTGAGTTTCTTAAAAAGTGTTAGGCACCATGCTAGATACTGCTGATAAATATAAAACTGAGCATAAAAGACGTTCTTAGCTTTATGTACACTTAAAAATATATCTAGGAAACGTGGTATTAATGCAGTCGTTAATTCTATTTCAGAAATATCTCCACTTCCCCCAAATACCCCTTTCCATAAACTGTGACTGCCTACCTTCTGTTGGTTGTACCTGCCCATCTCAGCTCCATTCTTTCTCTGGGAAATTAGTCTCCTGAGAATGGTTCTTGCATTACTCTTTCCTAATACCATGTGCTCCTTTGCAACGCCCAAATTGTAAGCAATTATTAGTCTATTTTTCTGCCTCTGGCATTAGTTGTGATCTTAAAATACAGGAGATCATACTTACTAGTAAGCCATCACCATTTTGAAAAATGTTTGCGTATGCTACATGCATAGTGAAGTAATTGTGCAATTATGCAATCTATGAAGCTTCATAGGAGGCAATGGACAACGGACCTTTGCCCCACCCCACAAAAAAACACCCTAAAATACTGCTAATCAAAAGTTTTCTTTTAACACTGCAAATATAAATACATCATTGTCCCTAGGGGTTTTTGTTGCTGTTACTAAAAATAATTTAATTTAGTCAATTATCTTGGGAGTTTTTCTTGGTCAAAATACTGACTTTCTCACACGCATGGAACTCCTTTGTATGCCATCAAAAATGCAAATAAAATTAATAAGGAATTCAGAAAACATGGAGGAAATATTCCTATCTAAAGACCCTTTCCCCCCTCTGTAGAGGCTTGTTCATTACTGGCCAATTTAGCTAGAGAAAATGCTTTTCTTTTATTACTATATCAGTAAGAAAACATTAGTATTTTATACATTAGTATTTTCCTCCTTGGGTTGCTACATCATAACTTCTGTTTGATTGTTTCATATATTGATGCTTTTAGAACAGTAATATTTTGTCCTATAAATTTCTTTGTAACCTAGGATAATGAACTACTTTAGTATGACCTGTTTTCCAAACTACTCTGAGGAATTTAGTCTTATGGAATAATATTTATTAAATATGTATTTTGAGGAACATGTGATTTAAAAAAAAACCCTCAGTATGTAGTTGTTTATTTATATGCAAAAGCAACTTGCAATCGAGACAGCAGCCTTGCAATCACATGCCTTTGGCTACAGCATATTGCCAAAAAACCAGTTCTCTGTAGCTCTGTGACTGAATATTTTAAGGTCTCCTATACAAAATGATCTGGCATTGAGTACACATTTTAAAAGAGAGGGAGCCCGATACCTTACGACCATAAAGATGCATGGGTCTAGTTGTCCATTACTGACCTGTAACTGCAATCTGGCCTTTGCCTGTCATCTTGATCTCACAAAGGCAAATCCTCTTGTTGTTCCCGGGACCTCTATGGTGTTTATTAGACCTTGTCAACACCAAAAGAGGAGGACTGCAATTCAGTACATGTAATTCGAAAGAACTCCTTTGAGGTAATATAAGAAAGTTCCTTTGATTTCTACCTTAAAAGAAAATTGGATCTTAAATTCAACTCTGCAGAAACACGTCTTTCCAAGCAGCACAAATAAAACAGGCAGAGTGCCCGAGGAGGACTCTTGCCCATTGTTCTAGCAGATTGCACTCAGTACACTATGGAAAATGAAACACTCAACATCTATCTGTCTCGGAAATTGCCCCAAGAAGGAAACCTACTATCTCCATGATTATCTTGAATTGGGAGTATAGAACAATGCATTCAGACAGACAAAGGAAGCAGGGCCAGAAGAATAGTGAAAAATAAAGAAATACAACTTTTTTTTTATATGCTATTAATGAAAATGTATTCTTGGAAAATCCAAATCAATAATGAATATGCATAAGTTGCATGAGGCAACAAGATATGAGTGTGATGTTCAAACATTAATAATTTTGTGGATATAAGCACTTTCTAGTTAGGAGATGTAATAGAGAAAATTCAATCAAAATTGTAACATATATTTTAAATATTTATAATAAACAAAGGCATACAGAATATATTTAAGGGGATACTTAAAATATATCTGGAAGGTTCAAAGCTAGATTTTAACTAATAGAAAGAAATTATTCATTCCTAGAGAATGACTCAATATGAAAGTTTAATTCTCTTTAAGTTAATATAACAAATACAACAGCAAAAATCCATGTTCACCAGCTACATAAATTGATTTTAAAGTTCATACTGAAAAAATTAACATACAAAAATAGCTTAGAAAGTTCATGCTGAAATAGAAGAGTAATTAGTTTTACCAAGAGAAAAATCCTGTAATTAAAATGGTGGTTGTAGCTCAGCTGTGGATGAATCATGTATATAGACCTCCCCCCATCCAAAGCTCTGGGAGCTTCTTAGAAGAGAGACTGGGAAGAAGGCAAGAGTCAGCAGATGGGGTGAAGAGCTATGAAATGCTGACCTCTAGACATGGCATGACTGCTGCACACATCAACTCATAGCAGTGTGGTTACCTTCACAAAACCTGGCCAAGATCAAGCCAGTCAAAATTCCAGCATGAATGAAGGAGTGAGGTAAGGGGTCCTCCACAGCAATTTCCTCTAGAAGAACTATTGGCAGTTGATGGCTGCTGGGAGCGGGTGGCTGCCGGTAGGTTGTCCATGCCTCAGTGGATGACCTCACACCCATGTGTCTGAGGGCAGCACTAAATGGAATCAGGGGATTATTAATAATGATGTCAGCAAATGAGGACATGAAGTTGGCAGGGAGTTAAGATGGGAAGCATTAAAAAAGGTGAAGGGAGATCATGGTAGGTAGATATACTCAAACTGCATTCTATAAATGTATACAACTTTAAAAGAATAAATAAAATATTTACTTATTTACTTAGGTTTGTTTGCTTTCAGACAGGGTCTTTCTACATAGTCTTGGCTATCCTGGAACTCACTATGTAGACCAGTTGGCCTTGAACTCTCTGCATCCCCAGAGTTGTAATTAAAGGCATGCACCACTACTTCCCCCTAAAGTACTATTTAAAACAAAATAAAATCACATATTTTTCAAGAAAAGAAACAACACAGTAATTTTTTTAAAAACCAAAATTATCTACACATATAGATATTTAAGATAAAATTCCAATCTCAAATCACCTGGAAAAGCATGATAATTTAAGTAAAGCATGTTATAACAACTGGGAGTCTACACATGCTTCTCATCTTACAATAGACTACACTAGAGTAATCAGAGTGGGCCAGAGATCTAATACCAACTATTAAAACTATTGAAACTGGCAAAGAACTACTGGAATCCTTGAATGAGTTATGACTTGACTTCTAGAGCCAATGCAAGATTGATACATTCAAGGACGTTAGAAATACTTGAATGTCCAAAAACACTGTTTCTTAATCACTGTTCTGTTACTGTAAAGAGACACACCATGACCAAAGGCAATGCTTATAAAAAGAAAAAATCACTTAACTGGGGGCTTGCTTACAGTTTTAGAGTGTAGGCTGTGATCATCATGGTGGAAAGCAGATAGGCTTGGAGCTGGAGCAGTAGCTGAGAACTTTACAGTATCCTGATCCCATCCAGCATTCAGAGGGATACCTGGATGGCATGACCTTTTGAAACATCAAAGCTCATCCCAGGTACATATCTCCTCCAGCAAGGCCACCTCCTCCAACAGGACCACACCTCCTCCATCAAGGACATACCTCCTCCAAGACCACACCTTCTCCAGCAAGGCCACCTTCTCCAACAAGACCACACCTTCCCCAACAAGACCACACCTTCTCCAGCAAGACCACGCCTTCCCCAACAAGACCACACCTTCTCCAACAAGACCACACTTTCTCCAACAAGGACACACCTCCTCCAACAAGGACACACCTCCTCCATCCAGAAAACACTCCAATAATGTCTTATTTTCTAATCTTTCCAAATAGTTAATCAACTAGAGACTAAACAGGCAAGTATGAAGGCCTATGGGGGCCATGTTCACTGAAACCACCATTCACTATAAACAAAAATCAAATGACAGATATGAAAAAGACCTTTGCTATGCTTAAATATTTCCAGAAGCTAGATGTCCACTGTCTTTACTAAGCAGAATGTTGAGTTTTCTATAGACAACTGTAAGACTGGTATCTCTCATTTTAAATTTTTTTTCTTTAAATTGAATTAAAAAATGATTAACAACTTAATACAAAATGAGCAATAGTTATAATCCCTTCACAGAAAAGGCTCCAAAGTTATAATTTTATAACTTCCAGGATAGTAAGAAAAAAAATTAATATTTGAAATTCATTGGGATTGCATGTTTTGGTGATGTACTGACAGTTTGCATATAAGGCTCAGATATGAATTCCCAAATATTGTTGATAGGAACATTAGCTGTTCCCACCTCAGGGGAAGAGATTTGGCATTCTGTATTATCACTGCACAAGCATTTACCCTCAACACAGCAGCAATTCCCACCTGTGGGGATTTAACTTGAAGACACATTTCCAAAAATGTGAGGATGGAAAAGAGCCAACAACATATACAGAAGGTTATTCGCTGAAGGATTATTTATAATAACAAATTACTGGAAACAACCCAATTGCCTGGCCACCAGGCAATTTCACACATGAAATACTAGTGACTCTAAAAAATATAGATTGGGAAGAGATCCATGAGTTGATATTAAGTGGTTTTCAGTATGCAGTGTAATTTGGAAAAGGTATTCACACACACACACACACACACACACACACACACACACACACACACACACACACACATATATATGCATATATAATGCTATCTTTTAAATTTTGTTTGTATTATTTTTATTTGTGTGCATATATGTGTGTTGGTGTAAGCGAATGTCATGTGTGCAGGTACCCATGGAGGCCAGGAGAAAGTGTAGGTTTCCTCGGAAGTAGAGCAACAGGGGACAGAGAACTACTGGGTGGGTGCTGAAAACCAAACTTGGGTTTTCTGAAAGAGCAGGATGTGCTTGGACCACTTGAGCCATGTCTGTAATTGTCTCCATCATCTGGAGAAAGAAGTGTCATTGATGAGGAGTGACAGCCACCCTCTCTGTGGATGCGGGAACGAAGCTACAGAGTGCACTGTTTTAGGAGAGTGGTGTTAGCACGTTCTCCTTCAGTGCTTCATGACCTTACCACATGTAGGAAGTTGGCTAGGTTTACAGTAAATTTGACATAAACCAAATTTGTGACTGCCTATTGCTTGTGGAACTTCCTTGTGATAATTCATGGTTTTGTGAGTGGGGAGTTAGTAAAGATATTAAGAAAACCTTGCTGTTCTTAGGTGTCAAATGGCAAAGAACTTAGTGAAGAACCTTGTGACATCTGTGCCATCCTTTCCAACTGGGGAGCAGGGGAAGATCCAGGAAGTGTAAGAAAAAGCAAGCAATACGTGAGTCTAGATGAAGAAAATAGCTACAGGGCAACGCTCTCAACATTTTTCTTTGGTTTGAGTTTTTTAAATTAAAGTAAAGGAAAAAGAAACTTCACGACAATCCTCCCCACACCCCGAGGTGGGTGATTTTCCTCAGCATGACAGCTTAAGATAATTTTACATTGTTTGTATTCGTGTGACATATAGCAACTTTCCCTAGAGACTGCAAACATGTGGCCAAATTAAAGAGGTAGAAACAAATGCTCATTTTTCTTTGCGTTTTGTCTGCAGCACCCTCTTCTACCTTGCCTAGATCTAGCTAAACTGGAAAAGTGCAGTAAAATTCCCTGAAAGTCACAATAAGCTTAGTGTTATGTTTCCTAAATTTCTTTACAATACCACAAGGAGACTGAGGATAAATAACTGAGAGAGACAAAGACAGGTAGGCAGGCAGGCAAGCTGACAGGTAGACAGGCAGACAGATAGGACTTTTAGATTTCTACAGAATTTATTTTATTTATTTATTTCATTTCATTTTATTTTTGGGTTTTTTTTGTTTTGTTTTGTTTTGTTTTGTTTTTTGAGACAGGTTTTCTCTGTGTAGCCCTGGCTGTCCTGGAAAACACTCTGTAGGTCTCAAACTCAGAGATCCACCTGCTCTGTCTCCTGAGTGCTGGGATTAAAGGTGTGTGCCTCCACTGTCTGCCTTGTTAGAGTATTTTTGAGTGTCTCAAGCTGTTCTCAGTTTGCACTAACACAAAATACCTGTGATTGAAGACTCTTGTACTGTTAAAGAAGCTACTGGTGTATGGATCCTTGTCTTCAGCTCATAATGTCTTACCCATTAGTTGTAATTAAACATTACTAGATTAGTAGTTTGCAATTCAGAAAATCCTGAGCTGCTCCGTGGCAATTTATGGTCTCTCAGTGGCTTTTCTCCCTGACTTGATTCCTTAGGCATTTGTCTTAAAGGTACTCATTACTTCTGAAAATGGCAAATGTGTGACTTGAAGTATCAGCACCTATGTATGTCCATGTAACTTATGATCAGGGCTGGGTTCATGTGTGAGAAAGAGAAATTAGAGACCCGATAGCCTTGCCAGTAAGGCAAACTGCCAGGAGATGAGATATACCATCCTTCACATTTCCCTTTTATTCATCTCCTGAAAATAAATTTCAGTCACCTATGTTTGGGGAGAAAAAAAAAAAAATAGAAGGAATGCAAAGCAGCAGTTCTTCAGACCAGTGGCTTTGCTGGTGCTGATGCTGGTGAAGCTGCAGTTTTGGAGGCGCCAGTGCGGGGTAGGAAGGAGGGTTTTCCATTCTCCTTTTCAGTTTCATCAAGGGTGATGCCCAGTTCCAAATCACCATGTCCATCCAGGGACAGTGAAGCTCGGGTGTGAGGGAAGACACTAAGGTTTCTGGAGCCCGGAATGTACATATTTTCTTTCTTTCTTTTTTTCATTAGTAAACATTTTTTTATTTAAGCAATTTATTCAGATTGCATCTCGATTGTTATCCCCTCACTGTATCTTCCTGTTCCTCCCTCCCTCCCTCTTTCACCCTATTCCCCTCCCCTAGGTCTGGGACAGAAGGGGACCTCCTCCTCCACCACATGATCACAGTCTATCAGGTCTCTTCCTAGTAGCCTGCTTCCCCTTCCTCTGAGTGCCACCAGGCCTCCCCACCAAGAGGAAGTAGTCAAATAGGGCCACCAGAGTTCATGTCAGAGGCAGTCCCTGATCTCGACACAACTGTGGAAAATGTGCTGTCCATTGGCTAGATCTGAAAAGGGGGTCTAGGTTTCCTGCATGTGTTGTCCTTGGTTGGTACAGCAGTTTATACAGCTCCCCCCCCCCCCCGCCACTGGGTCCAGATCCGCACAGCCTTGATGGTCTTCTTGTAGGGATGTACATATTTTCATAACCGCCCTAAAGAAAAAAAATTTAGAGTATTGATGGAAAATCAGATTCACATATGAATGTTTACTTTGAATAAAAAAGAAATAATTTAAGTGTAAAACATTTCTAAGAACTAACACATTTTTAAAAAGTGCAAACAATTACCAAAAAGGAATTTGGAAACAATATATTTATTATGCAACTAACTAATATGTTTAAAAAATACTTCTCTACATTTTTATCACATTTTCATGACCCATTAACTTTGGTAATATTTTAAGGCCGAAGGGAGGTGATTTAATATTTATTCCAGAATGGTTAATAGAAAATTATAGGATTCAATCAATTATATATTTTCTTGTTTGTGGTGGGTAATATTATGAAATTTTAAGAATTACTTCCAAATTTGGACAAACTTTCTACTAAGTCTCCTTCAGATGCAAATTCAAGTTTCTGGACATTATTACATACACCCGGTGTCTTAATTAGTTACTATTACTTTGATGAAACACCATGACCAAAAACAAGTTGGAGAGGAAAGGGTTTTTATGGCTTATATATGCCATGCCAGACCACTGAAAGAAACCATGGCAGAAATTCAGGCAAGAACCAAGAGGCAGGGACTGATGCAGAGGCCATGGAGGAGTGCTGCTTACTGGCTTGCTTTCCATGGCTTGCTCAGTCTCCTTCCTTACAGAACCTAGGACCACCAGCCCAGGGGTGGCCCCACCCACAATGGGCTTGGCCTTTCCCCATCAATCACTTTTAAAAATGCCCTAAGAGCTTTTGCCAGCAGCCTGCTCTTATGAGAGCATTTTCTCAATTGAGGCCCCCTCCTCTCTGTTGAACACAGTTTGCGACAAGTTGACACAAAACTAGCCATCACACTTGAGATAGTTGAAAATTTTGTTTTTACTGGGAATCAATGAAGACAAACCCCTCAGTTTTATCTATCTGATAATCAGATAAGTATTCTATATGCTAATGTGTGTCAGATCTCATGTCTCTTGAGCACACACACACAGTTCTTGACCAGAAATTGATGTTTTTGTGTAGCATGCTCAGTGATTTACCATAGGAGAAAGCAGGAGTTTTTCTCAAAGCAAATCTAAGTGATTTTTTCCATATATGGAATTGACTGTGAACCTCATAAATATATCCTCTTGAGAACAGTGCTCTCTACAATAGCTCTGGGACAGTCCCTCCAAGTGGACAAGAATGATAAGGAAGTCACAGTAGAAATGACTGTAATTGTAGATGATCAAAATAGAAAAGAACTTATTTCACACGTTTTAAAATGCATGTTGATAGCTCAGTAAAGCGCAATCATTGGACTCAGGGTAAACCCATCTCCAGCCATCATGGTGAAACTGTCCTTTCTCACCCCAAGGACCATGTTTCCCCGCCATTTTTATTCTTCCTGTATCTCAAACATCTAAGTGTAAAACATTTTTCACTTTCTTTTAGCGCATTTGTTCACAGGCAAAGCTAAAGACTAGCGAAAGAAGTAAACTTTTTGGTAGCGTATGTATGATCTCAAATTTGTATCTAATTAGAAGATCACTGAAGATGTTCATAATTGTACAGAATAATCTTGCAAAGAACATTTTCAAGAGTAATATGAGTTTAATACCAAGCAAATGCGTGTTAGCTGGAAGGGATTAATTATGACACTAAGGGAAACTGGGAGGATATCCACAAAGGAAAAATTATATTAATGTAACATTACAAAATCCAACACAAATATTTGAAAAAATAGGAGTAAATATCACTTTGTACATTTCTCTTCTTCCCAGGGAAGACTTTATCTACCTGGAGTGGAATTTTGGTAGAATATTTCCTGTGTGAAGGAAGTGGCAGGTGGCTGCCATTTGGAGTGTGAAAAACACAGAGTCATGTGGATGTAATTCTGAAAAAAAAAATCAAATGACAAAAATAAATTTAGAAATACCTCTTGGAAGTTATTTTGAGCAGAAATTTAGAAAAATATTGAAATAATAAGATATAATAAATTATGTTTCAAATAATAGCCGCCAACAAGAGATTGATTACTATATCTGACTATATATAGAGAACAAAAGGTTCGCCTTTCAAACTATACTAAATGTAGACACTTTCATAGCTATTAATTGTATGTGGATTTAAAAATTATTTCCACACAGATAACTGGTCATAACTCAGCAACAGGACACTTGACTAGCATGGGTATGGCTTTAGGTTTTATCTTCAGGACTGACAAACAAGAAAAAACGGTTCCCACACAAATTCTCAGAAGTGCATCCCATGAAATAATACTATCTGGAAAGCACAGAGAAGTGTGTATATATAAGCTTTCAAACCAATAGATTAAGAACCTGCAAGCTTATGTTTTATTTCTACTTCCATCACTGTATTATCTACTTTTCTGTTGTTGTGATAGAACATCATGACCAAGGCAACTTAAAGAGAATGCATTTGGGTTTAGAGTTCTGGAGGATTAGAGTTCAGCAAAAACAACTCTAAGTTCACAACTCCAGGGGCAACCAAGAGGCAGAGAGCACAGTGGCTGTGTCAGGAGTCTCCTGGGCAGCACCTCAAGGCCCATTTCCAGTGGTACAGCTCCTTCAACAAGGCCATGCCTCATTAGCTATCCTTCTGAAATAGTTCCACCAGTTGGGCACCAAGTATTTAAACATATGAGTCTATGGGACACATACTCATTCAAACCACCAGAGTCAACAACTCACTTTTAAGAAAAGTGTTTAAACTTGTCTCCAGAGTTATTATCTGTATCCTGACAATTCGCTATAGAATATACAATTATTTTAATATCCAATGTTTTATGAGTCTCTGCATATCTACTTGAATGTTAATATTCTTTTACTCAGGGAACGGGTTAAACAAGGGTACTGAAAAATAAAATAGTGAAACAGAATGAATTAAGATTACTTATCTCATAGCCAAAGTAACAAGCTGACAAGATTAATGACCCAGAAGATTACTTCAGGCGTTCTCATTTCTCTGTTAGCCATAATTTCCCACTTCTTTCCCCCTCTTCCCTCTTAGAAGATGATTTTATCTCATACTAGACTGAGAACATTAACGGCCATTAGACCCCATTTTCTTATCCAGAAAGCTACCGAAGTCATTTGCACCTGTAGTGGCTGTCTCTTCCTTTCTTGTTCTAATAACTAATGTCCGTTCTCCAAGAATAAGGAACAAGGAATTCTACTTGGCTTGTAGCCCCTTCCTTCTTACACTGATAATCACAGTGACATTTTCTGAAATAGCTCCACGTATCCATACAGCCCAGCTTCCCATCTATTTGTTGAGAAATACCCAATTTATATGTCCAGCATGGAGTTATCTAAACTCCAAGTCATGTGAATAAACTATGGCATTATAACTTATGTTATTTATATACTTAAATGTAGACTTTATAAAATTAGACTCACCATGCTGCCTCTCACTTTTCTCAATAAGACAGTGTTGGGGATAACACAGTGCATTCTATTTCCCTCTGTGGCATCTATACCTAGTTCAAGTGAGAAACCTCATCCTCATCCTGATTCTTACTGAGTGCCAACACCTCAGCCAATCAGTCCTGCTGTTTCTCCCACTGAATTATGTTGTGGTTCAGACTCCTGATGTTTTTGTTTCCATGGAAGCTTCTTTATCTACCCGACCTGGGCTTATGTAACAATTTAATGGGTTTCCTGCTTATCCTGTCCCTATTTATATGTCACTAATCCCACTCCCAAATTCAGGGTGCACAATGAGGGTATTGTTATAAAAGTAAAACTAGGTAGAAATTACTCAAGCAATGTAAAAATTATAAAAATCATTATCAAGCCCTCTTGAGATCTCACTACCTGGAAATAGTAAATGAATGTGTATGGAAAAATTTCTTTACACATATTTTTTTGAGGAGAGCACTGAGATGGTCTCTTGATAGGCAGCCTGGGCTGATCTTGAACTCACATCAATCCTCCTGCCTCATTGTTCTGAGTATTGGGATTATAAGAGTGTGTCACAATGTCCACCCAGCTTTATTTGTTTAAATAACTGAATAGACAGCATAAATTATTCTATAAAGAGGCAACATACAATTTATTTTTCTAATAGTAATTACTTTCAGTATCTACATATGCTATATATTTATAAAGTTTATTTTTTTAAATCAAAATAAGACAACGACTATATATAAAACAAATAGAAAAAGAGAGTGGCCCTGAAAAGTAACAAGCTTTTCACATCCTGTATCTTCCTTAGTTTTCCACTTAAAGTTCTTAATGGTTTCTGCTTTTAAGTGTATGAGTCTAACTTGATTGGCTGTGATGTGTTGGAAATCAACACCGTCTGTTGATTTCTTTTCATGATAAATGAAGACTGGTGCATGTACATGTCCTTTGATGGGCCTCTCTTTCCTTTCCCACAGCCTCTATTCCACTACTGCTGGTCCTTCTTTGGGGACTCTCCTTGTACATGTAATAATGTTCCTTTCTATTTCTTGTTCACTGGGTGTGGAGGCTCTGTCTTGAACTCTTCAGTCCCTTCACTATTTTATGTCCTAACTTTGTAGGATTTATTTTCATGTTTATTTTAGCAAGACTAAAAATAGTTTCTGTTGTATAACCAGAGTTATGTTTCTCACACTTCACTTTTGGTTTTAAAATCTTCATATAGGACACATGTGTCTCCCATGTTGTAACTATATGTTGTGGTTCACTGCTGATTTAAATTTAAAATTTTAAATCTACATATTGAAAAAGGATCTCTTTCATTATTATAACTGATGTGGTCCATTGCTTAGGCAAGACAGCATTACACGGTGTGTGTGTGTGTGTGTGAGAGAGAGAGAGAGAGAGAATAAGGTCCTTTCTCTATGCACATAACTGAAATTTTATTTTCTCTTTTCTTGGGCAATCCCTCAATTTGTGCTTATGGCTTCCAGGCAACCATCTGGCATATAGAATAGTTCCTACCCACCCTCATCTCCACTTTTAATTACTGATTATTTGTTTTTCAACCCCATCCTAGAATTGATCTTACTGCACAACATTAGGTCATTCTATGGTATCATGTTAGACTTCTTGTTTTCCACATCCTATGTTTTTCTCATTATTATTTAGTTAGTTTGTTGTCTATGATCCATTGTAAGTAATCTCACAGTGAAAGTCTAGAAGATAAATTTTCTGAGCCTTTGAAAATACTTTTATTGCACCATGATACATGCCTAGGGAGGTAAGGAAATTACTTCAAAGTTCAAATTTAAGCCTTTTGAAGGCGATTTTCCTTGCAAGCTAACAGTCAATTTTAGCATCTTTTCTCTTTGCAAACATTTAGACTCTTCACTTTAACCCTGGTGCTGGCCAATCTCTTAATATTAGGTTTTGAAATCAGTGTTTGTTTCAACTACTGTGCTCTGCTCTCCCTGGGCCATCCAATCAAAATATTTGTAACAGCTGTTGGAGGAGGGTCTTGTGCACTGTGTTTTCAGATGCTGAATTCAGTGCCCTGAGATCTGGTTACTGTCCTGCCATGGGCATTGTTGTGAATGTTGAATCATCTCCTGTATCCGTGTAATGTAAGGAATGTTCCCCAATTATCCCTGATTGGTTAATGAAATTGCTGGAGAGGAGATGGAGAAGGAAGGAGAAGGAGAGGAGATAGGAGGTCACCATGGGGTGACATGGACCAAGAACATGGCCAAAAGCAGCTTGCAGAAGCAGCCCAAATGGAACATGTGCAAGTATTTATGGAAACTTTGGATGAAAAGCAGACAAGATGGCTTGGAGGGTTGATATCTGCCCAGCTCTAGTGCTTTAAGACTTAACATAAATCTAACAAGTTTCCGTGTCTTTTTTTTTTTTTTTTTTTGCAAATAGTTGGTGTATGAATAACTGCTGTCGTAATAGTTTCCTGCATTTAATTAATACTTACAGAATAACTAATTCCTTTTACAAATAGTATCAGCAGCAGGATGCTCTTCTCTTCATATACTCTATTGTTGTCTGCTTCCCCCACAAGCACAGTTCTTATTTCTGCAATCCTCTCCTGTTAAGACCTTTCTATCTCCAGTAGTCCCCTACCTACTATCAGTTTACCTGTATTCTACTGCCTCCCCTTAAGTACTCACTCTCTTCACCCATTTCTACATTGTTGGCTTTCACATGTACATAAACACACAAAGCATTCACAGCTATGATCAATGTATGATACAGAACATACAGCATTTATGTTGGTAGACCTGAGTGATCTCACTCAATATAATTTTTTTTTCAGTTTCACCCATTTACCTATAAGTCTCATGGTTTCGATTTTCTTTACAGCTTCTAAGTGTTCTTTCTTGCTTTCAAGTATAGCCATTCATGGTTCTGTCCTGATAGCTTGCTGTATGTATGTGGCATATATTTGCTTATAATTGGCATGGCTATCAAAAATTATTTTCTATTCCAAATATTATTTATGTTTTCTTAAGCACTATATCAGGTTTATTTTGACCTTACATGTCCTCAAGTATCAGACAGTGTATAATGTTTTTGTTTTTGTTTTTTTTGCTTTAGAATACTAAAAACGTAGTTAGAAAGTATGACTAAGTAGTTTCCTTTTAAAGGTCATTGGCTTGGGATATGGCCACTATGCTGAAGAATTCCTAAATGAAACAATAGACTTGGTTTTTGCTAAGGTGTTAATATCTCTACTTTGGCTGCCCTAGGGCTATTTCCTTTGACAAAAACTGTTTGGTTTGTTCTTTGGGACAAATAAGTAGGTGCCTGGAAAGACTGTCCTATCAGCTTACTTACATTTTGTGGTGCTGTGGGCTGGACTCACGTGTCATGCATATTAAGAAAGACTGTCACAGAGTTGCGTTCACGTGCTTCACGTAGTCACACTTTTCAAAACTTAAGATTTTAAGTTATCATACGAAATAATAGCTTTCCCTGTGGCACCTTCATGCTCTCTTCACATTTTACAAAGCTTTATTTTGCATTCCTTTACTCTAGCCACCCTTCACACTTGGCTTCTGCATACACAGGAAGTGTCCTCTTTATTCTTTAGCCCCCCATCAACTTACTAAACCTCTTTTTGGTCAACTACTGTCCCTTATTTTACTCTTTTTGATTTTTTTATGCTTTTGCTATCACTCAGTTCCAGTGTTGGGAGAAAGAAAGAGATCAACACATTTGCACAGTCTGTCAACTTGAGCCACCATCTTTTTTCAATTAAAAGTAATAAAATGAATTTTATTTGCCATCAAGAAAAGACATTCAAATGTTTTAAAGTTTTAGGACAGCTTTATTATGCTTTGTAACTGTGTTTCTTATGATTGCTCTGAATCTCTTATTTCTGATTTAATGCTCATTAAAATTTTTAGCCATATGTTAGTTCTTAAGATCTAAATTTTTGTTTTCCTCTTGTATGGATTTTAATCAAAGTGAAATATTTTGAAAATACATTATGGTAAAAAAAATGCTTCATATTGAAAAATACTTTGAAAATATGTGTCCTAACAAGCTATTCCACACTCGAGCATATATTCTCAAGTGTTCAGATGGAAGAACCTCTCTGTCTGGTTTTAGACTACCTGGGTGTCTCTATAATGCTGTACAACATTACTGTCTGGAATTAAACATAGTAAGAGTCACCATTTACCACCTCTAGTTCTTTGGCGTCTTTTGAAAGCATTTGAATTTCCTACAAAACATCTAAGGCATGCTGTCACCATTACATCTGATCCCTGCATGCTCCTTATACTTGACCACAATGTTGTCTAGACACATACTTTTGAATCACATTTCTTCCTCAGAGTTTAGTAGACATGACCTCATTATACTGAAGCCTAAAATATTGCTCTACAAAAAGCAAGCATGGTCTACAGTTGTTCTCAATGGTAAGTGACTATTGGTCCTTATATGACAGACGTACCCTTCCTTTACCCTTGAAATTTGGCAACAAGAAGAGAAACACTTAGAATTAATAGCATCAGGCACACTTTTGGATTATGCTATTTATTTTGGGTACAGTGCTTTATTATTATGCTCCAGAATTATTTTTCTATTTTTTTATTGTAGTACTTACTCTGATTCCCTTAATGGATTTTTCAACTCAAGGGCACATATATCCATTAAAGCTTGTATAACATTACCTTTGTCACTTTTCTATAGCGATTATCTTCCATTTCTCTTAATATGCTCATCTATTTCTTTTGATTTTTCCTGTGCTTATCACAAGCCTTCCTATGCATAAACAATTTGTTTTTCAACCATGTCCATTCCATTCCTTTCTGAATGTAATTTATTTATTAGTTCCATAATGGTGTTATTATAGCTTCAATTTATTTCCTTATATTTTCAGTATTCATCTTTACCTCATTCTGTGTTGTTATCATCTTACATTTGAGTTCATATTTTATTCAATTCATGCTTTTAATATGCTTTTCTATGGTATGCAACATTAGTTAGAAGTTTGTATATATTCTTTAAGCCCTGGTTGCTGTGGATTCTTTCATTGTTATTTTTCTTCTTGCTGTTATTCCCTTGTACACTTCTCATGCCATTATTTTTTTTCATCCTGTTAGTACTTCCAGTGAACTCTGTGTCTGTTTTTGTTTCCTATTTTGGCATAGACAGGCATAAGTTCCTCTTATGTCCCCTCCCATGTTCTCTGAGTCTGAGGGCCTTTCCCTGTAATATATGGCATAAAAGCTTGCTACTGATGGGTCCTCACTTCTAAGCAGGTAGAAGAGCCTGGTGTTGGCAGATCAGCGTATACGGAAAGTGCCCTGGAACTGGGTATAACCAACCAGTTCAAATAGTCTATCTTCATGTTTTCTGTGTTTGTTTTCATTTTCAATTCACTTGTTTATGGAAGTCTTAGTGTTCATTCCTGGCTATGATAAATAAAGTAACAACAAACGTGGATGTGCAAATGTCTCTGTGGTAAGATACTGGGTACTTGCTCAGTTAAAGGCACATAGCTTGATCATATGGCAAGTTCTATTTTTTTTGTTTTTTTGTTTTTTTGAGGAACTTCCAAGCAGCTTTCTGTAATGACTACATTAATTTGCATATCCCCACCAACGCTGAATAAGGGTTCCTCTTTCTCTATAACCTCTTCAGCATTGTGTAAATGTCTTATGACAGCCATTCTGACTGGAGGGAGGTGAAATCTCTAAGTTGTTTTTACTATGAATTTCCCCAGTGACTTGGGAATATTGAACACTTTATGAAATAGTTGTTGACCATTTGTGTTTCATCCGTTCATTTCATTAGCTCACTTGTTGATGGGAAGTTTCATTACTTATTTGTTCTGTGTTTGTGTATTGGCTATTGAATGTGTACAGTGGGCTGTGAATTCTGGTTGTCAGCCTTGTGTCTGAAGTGTATCTGGTAAGGATTTTTCCCCATCCCGTGGGCTGTTTACATTGGTGGGGTAGTCTCCATCATTGAGCAGAAAGAAGCTTTTTAATTTAATGTCATCCCATCTGTTGATATTTGCGGTTAGTCTCTGGGCCGTTCCAGCTGTGTTCATTTCCCTCTTAGAACTTATCCTTCATTCATATTTAATTTACATTTCTGTTGGTTTTATGACTCGGAGTTAAAAATTAGAGCTGCTGGATGTTAGGCTACAAGATCAATATGTATTGCTGAAAGTCTTGTAAGGCTAATGTGTCCACTAACATTTCCATGTCAGGTGCACAAAACTTGCACTACCTGCTCACCACAGCTTCAGCACAAACAAGGAGCTTCTTGGTTCATTGGATTTTTACCTGTTACAGAGAGCTGTTGAGGAGAATTCCACTTCAATGTTTAATTCAATTACTAGTTGTGATCTGCAGCCTGTTTTCCTTTGCAGCTGGTATGAGTATCTCTGAATTCCTGTGTTCTGGGTTCACTATGGTGAGTTTAGGTGTGTGGTGGTTTGAATAGGAATGGCTCCCACAGGCTCATGTGTGTGAATGCTTGACCTATAGGGAGCAGGACTATTAGGAGGTGTGGCCTTGTTGAACCTGTGGCCTCATTGGAGGAAGTGTGTCACTGCAGAGGTGGGCCTTGAGGTCTCATATACTCATTTGGCCAGTGTGTTACAGTCTCCCTCTGCTGCCTGTGGGTCCACGTGAAGAGCTCTCAGCTCCTTCTCCAGCACCATGTCTGCCTGTGTGCTGCCATGCTTCCCGCCATGATGATAATCACCTAAACCTCTGAAACTGCAAGGAAGGCCCAATTAAATGTTTTTTCTTTAAAGAGTTGCTATGGTCATGGTGTCTCTTCATAGAAATTTTTTTTGTTTTTGTTTTTTTTTTGTTTTTTGTTTTTTTTACTTAAAAACTCACAGCTCTTTTCAAACAATATTTCCTTGTGATTAAACTTTCTATTCTTCCATGTTGGCAGTACTGCTTGCCTTTCTGTTTCTGATACATAGTGTCATTTAACAAATTTTGAGCATAGATATGTATTTTATATCTTTCCCTTTACATTTTTTATATATTTTACTCTGCGATGGATCAGAAGATGTATGTTAAAGCATGAATTAGTTTCTGTACTTTGGCCATAGTAGATAAAATGAAGAAGTTCATGACATATTTTTTTAAACTAAAATAAGTAATTATAAAATATCCAACCATATTTGGAGTATAGTTAGAGATGTTTGTTGAGTTATTTTTATAAAACAGTTTTTCTTTCTCTTAGCTTATTTCTTAACACAGTTATCACACAAATAATTGAGACTCTTTTGTAACTCTAGGCTTCACAACAGAATCTGAGCAGTTTAAGTCAATTATTAACCCTCTATGCTATTTTGTCGCATTCCCAGCAAACATACCAGCAATACTTGGACTTTGTGGTGTTCCTTGGCTCTAGCTCATTCCTCCTTATCTTCCTTAGACCTCTACCCTTCCTGGAATCCCCTAGCTTCTCTCCTAACTCCTCCTCCCCTGGCTGGCAGGAAGTCCAGCCTTATTCTCTCCCTGCTCATCGATTGGCTCTAAGCTGCTTTATTGACATATAAGGGGGACCATTGGGGAACAGAGTTTATACAGCATTTAGACAGGAAATCAGAATTTAAACTACACAGTAACCTTATGCCTACAGTGTATTTCTTTTGGATACTCCTTTGAAACATGTTTTAATATGCAGTAGTGGTAGTTTGATTGAAAGAAAAGGAGCATTTGCTCATAGGATCATTTAAAATGTTTTTTGGCAGTATGAACTTATACATTTCTAAATTGTAGTATGAGAAATTTCCCTATGAGCAGAAGTATGTTTGATTCTATATGACATTATGATTTGATATTTTAAGATTTTTATCTAGTTACAAAAATTTACATTTCCACATAAAATGTACTGTAATATATATATGAAATGTGAAAAAACAGGAAATGAAAGATCAAAGGGGAGGTAGAGAGAAAGAAAGGAGGGAAAGTAAAGAGAAAGTGATAAGAGAAAAGAGGAGGGATTGGAAGAAGAAGTGGAGAGAGGGGGCGTACCAAATGAGGCAGGAAGACAGACAGAGACTGAATCATTGAAGAATGTTCACTCAGGTTCTTTGAATAATATCTTGCCTTTAGTAACTATGAAAAAGCATGGAGAAATATTTGAGCCTCATGCCCTTTCTAGTTAGCCTCTTGACGCAGAATGTGGTGGGGAGCCCCCAACAGGCTCCCAGGTGAAGGACCAGGTAAGTGGAAAATGAAAAAATAGTTAGCATCATTATCTGATGTTGGTTGTTTTGTCACCTGGTTATCAAAAATGGTATTTATTTTGACCTCTTCACGTGGTCATCAGTCTTCTGAGACACCATATGTCAGCTCAGCCTGTCTCCATGTCCTGTATCTTTGAATCTTCTAGTGATTCTGCTTGTAACTCAGAGTTTAGAAGAGTCAGGCTAGTGGTGTACAGTGTTGCACACATGCTCTGCACACTCTGATGTGAACGTATTTAGAAGGAATAAGCACGTGGGCCATGCACTGGGCATTGCTCTGGACTGTGAACCATCCTAAACAAGGTCTGCCCAAGGCCATGCTAGGGTGGATGGCTAACAGCTCCAGCATACAAGGCTTCTTAATCCACATCCCACTCAAATCCCAGGACAAGGCTGTATGGCTGGGCATTAAGGAATAGAGCAGAGAGATGGAGGGGCTCCAGTTGTATCCTCTGGCCTTGGCCTCCACTTATGCGCCCACCCCCCAGTCCTTGCTCATCTACAGATTTTAACAAGCTGTTTGAGAAGCAAGAATACATCTGCAGATTGTACACCGCTGACTCACCTGCAAGAGAATGGTGAATAACTATTGACCCAGCTACTTAATCACACTAAAGAAGAAAAGATTTGGCAATGGGGTTATGAAAATATTTGGACCGTCAGGCTTCAGTGCACAGTGCAGTGTTTCCTGAGCTGTTGAGCACCGAGAGTCACAGCATGCCCCATGGTTAATGCTCCCTTTTAGTTCCTCTCCACTGGTTTGCATCTGTGTGTAGTTTTACCATCAGCCAAACACCTGAGGATGGGAAGCTTCCCTTTGACAAACTCCTGAATGCTGAGCAGAAGACACAGCGTCCTCGTTTAATGTCAGTTCTAGAGGGCTGGGGCTGACCTAGCATTTCCACTTCTAGGAGCTGGAAACACTGTGTGGTGCTCCGTAAAGACTCAGGACAAGAGTAAGCCAATCGCACTCAGAGACTCCGGAGGAGGAAGACAGGGAGGTGTGCTGCAGCACAACTCCTGGAGAAGTCATGTTACTGCCTGGGAACTAGCATGGCGTGGGCCATGGTTGTTTCCCATGATGCTGGAAGTAGCTTTCCAGGAAATAATAGATTCTTCTTGTGACTCATTATTTCTCAATAGGAAGAGAGCTCATGCTTACTTAGTCCCCTGTACATAAGATTCCACTTGCACTGTCTCATTGTCTCTGATATTAGTACTTTCTGATACATTGGTCTCCTTTTAGGTATGAATGAACTGTAGATCTGAGATGAATAATTTGGCCAGCATCCCTGACTTTAAGTGAGAGGTTTCAGATCAAAACCTGGTCCTCGTGGCATAATGGGTAAGATGAGAAGCATCAGTGGGAAAGAGGTTAAATCAATCAAATTTCTAGAAATGTAGTCTATGGTCTCCAAGATACATAGGTTAATAAAAGAAAAGAGAGATGCCATATGATATAACTGTGCCATTAAGCCATTAGGGTTGAAGTTTGTGTGTACACACATATGATAATGCTTGTGTGAGCATCCAGCATATCTTGGATTGTGCATAAGTACCTGGTTAGCATCAGTAGCCTTCGGAGGATGAGGCTAATTCAGCAGATCGGAGAAACACACCCAGGATTGAGGTTGTTCTGTGGTTTGTGCCCACCTGACTCCAGCTTTCCCACACATGTGTCTGTCCTGTCTTTGTTCCCTCCCTACCTCTTGTAAGGTTCTTTAGACCAAGGTACATGGTACTCCCTATGTATTATGCCTTCTATTGTCATCTAAGAGCTATTTTTACCAGGAAAAATATTTTAATAAATAATTAGCAGCAATCTTGATTTCAGATAGTGATGGTTAGTGAATTTTAATTAATATTTATTTATTTAAGTAATTCATTCACATTACATCTCAATTGTTATCCCTTCACTTGTATCTTTCCATTCCCCACCCCTCCCTCTTTCACCCTATTCCCTTCCCCTAGGTCTATGACAGAAGAAGATCTCCTCCCTCACCATATGATCACAGCCTATCAGGTCTTATTCTTGTATCCTGCTTACTCTTCCTCTGAGTGCCACCAGGTCTCCCTACCAAAGGGAAGTGGTCAAATACGGGGCACCAGAGTTCATGTCTGAGTCAGTCCCTGCTCTCCACACAACTGTGGAGAATGTGCTGTCCATTGGCTAGATCTGGATAAGGGTTCTAGGTTTACTGCATGCATTGTCCTTGGTTGGTACAGTAGTTTGAGCAGACCCTCCTGGGTCCAGATCCATCAGTCTTCTTGTAGGTTTCTAGGACCCTCTGGATCCTTCTATTTCCCCATTTTCCTTACCCCTCTCACCTGGAGTCCCAATAAGAAGTCCTGGTATCTATCCCAATCTCATGCTAAGTGAAGATTTTCAAGGGACAGCTCTGTTGGGCTAGTGTCCAATTATAAATGTATCTTTCTGGGTCTTGGTTAACTTACTCAGGATGATCATTTCTAGTCCATCCATTTGACTGTAAATTTCAGGATATCCTTGTTTTTAATAGGTGAGTAGTATTCCATAGTGTAAATGTACCATAGTTTCTTTATTCATTCTTTGACTGAGGGACATCTAGGTTGTTTCCAGTTCTGGCTATTACAAATAAGCCTGCTATGAGCACATTTGAGCATATGTCCCTGTTGTGTAGTGGAACATCTTTTGGGTATATTCCAAGGAGTGGAATAGCTGGATCTTGAGGTATCCCTATGCCCAGTTTTCTGAGAAAACGCCAGATTGATTTCCAAAGTGGTTATACAACTTTGCACTCCCACCAGCAATGAAGGAGTGTTCCCCTTTTTCCACATCCTCGTCAGCATATGCTGTCACTTGAGTTTTTGATCTTAGCCATTCTGATGAGCATAAGATGGAATCTCAGAGTCATTTTGGTTTGTGTTTCTCTGATGACTAAGGAGGTTGAGCAATTCTTTAAGTGTTTCTCAACCATTCGATATTCCTCTGTTGAGAATTCTCTGTTTAGTTCTGAGCCCCATTTCTTAATTGGATTATTTGGTTTGGTGGTGTTTAATTTCTTGAGCTTTTTATATATTTTGATTATTATTCCTTTGTTAGATGTAGGGTTAGTGAAGATCTTTTTCCCAGTCTGTAGACTGTGACTTTGTTTTGTTGACAGTGTCTCCTGCCTTACAGAAACTTCTCAACCTCATGAGGTCTCATTTATTTATTGTTGACCTTAAGGCCTGGGCTGTTGGAGTTCTGTTCAGGAAGTTGTTTCCTGTGCCAATGCGTTCCAGGCTCTTCCCCACTTTTTCTTCTAACAGATTTAGTGTTTCTGGTTTTATGTTGAGGTCTTTAATCCACTTGGACTTGAGTTTTGTGCGTGGTGATAAATATGGGTCTACTTGCACTTTTCTACAAGTAGACATCCAGCTGTACCAGCACCATTTGTTGAAGATGCTATCCTTTTTCCACTGAATAGATTTGGCTTCTTTGTCAAAAATCAAGGTGGTAGATTTATTTCTGGGACTTCAATTTTATTTCATTGGTCAACCAGCCTATTGCTATGCCAGTACTATGCTGTTTTAATTACTGTTGCTTTATAGTATAGCTTGAGATAGTATGGAGATTCCTCTGCAGGATCTTTTATTATACAGGATTGTTTTAGCTATTCTGTTTTTTTTTCCATATAAAGTTAAGAAGTGATCTTTCAATATCTTTTAAAAATTGTGTAGGTATTTTGATAGGGATTGCATTGAATCTGTAAGTTGCCTTTGGTAAGATGGCCATTTTTACTATGTTAATTCTCCCGGTCCATAAACAAGGGAGATTCCATCTTCTGATGGATTTTAAGTTCTTCTTAATCTTCTTCAGAGATTTTAAGTTTTTTTCAAACGAATCTTTCACTTGCTTGGTTAGAGTTACTCCTAGATACTTGATATTGCTTGTGGCTATCATGAAGGGTGTAGTTTCCCTAATTTCTTTCTCAGCATGATTGTCATTTGTATACAAGAAGGCTACTGACTTTTTGAGTTAATTTTGCATCCAGCCACTTTGCTGGAGGTGTTTATAAGCTGTAAGAATTCTCTGGTGGAACTTTTGGGGTCACTTATGTACACCATCATATAATCTGCGAATAGGGATACTGCCCTCTGGCTTGTGGTCATTGACTAGGCTTCAGCCAGATTCCTTCTGGCCAGTTCAGTCTGGTCTGAGTACAAGGGAACTCCCGCTGGGTTGTGGCTGCAGGCTAGGCTCTGCCTGAACTTGTGAAAACAGCTCCCTGGGTTGGGGCAGTTCGCTAGGTTTCTGCCTGATCCCCTCAAGTTGACTCAGTCCCTCCTGAAACTGTAGGTGCCCCTGCTGGGCTGTGGCAGCTGGCTAGGCTTCTGACTGATTTAGGCGGTTTCAGTTCTGCCCAAGTGTGTGTGTGTGTGTGGGGGGGGGGAATAGTCCACTGGGGTGGCTGGCTTGGTTTCTGCCCGATCCATTCAGACCCTGCTGCCTTGTATCAGTCAACCTGAGAGTGCAGCTAATGGAGCTGTAGATGGAGAAAGTGTCCACAGCCGCCTGGGCTCCTACGTGGTCCCTGTGTCCTGCCGTGGACTGGCGGCATGATCTGAGGTCCGATCTATCCCAGATCCACGCTCTCAGCTCCCCCTGGGCCAGTAGACACTGATGCTGTTTCTCTGTGGCCCAAGATTAGTCAGAGAGGGAGAGAGAAAAAGTGCAGGTATGGCACTGCAGGCTAGGCTGTGCTGGGCTTTGATATTGTGCCCTCATGGTTGTTGGCCCCTGGGGCTTTCTGAGGACTGGCAGGGTGGTCTGAGGTCACATCCACCCATTTTCCTGAGTTTTCCCCAGGCGAGCATCTTCAGACTCTGGAGCTTCACCATCCACAGTTCAGTCCCAGATACTGAGTCCCTGGTAATAGAACACAGCTTCAGCTTGCAGGCAGGGATGCATCCAGACTCTGGGGACCGGATACCTGCCCTCTGTGGGCCAGTTGGGTGGCCTGAGGCCAGATCCGCCTGTGCTCTGTACTGAGGACCCTTCTGACCTAGGGCTCTCCAGGTCTTGGGGTCTGTGGCTCCCAGCTAGGTCCCTAGTCTCTGTCCTGCAGACCAGACCAGGTGCATGTTCAGCGCTGCCATCTTGGATCACTGGTTAGTGAATTTTTACAACTCAAAAATTTCTCTTGGTTGTGACTAGGAGGAGGCTGGACTCAAGCCTGCCTGCTCTGATCACCATTAAGACTGGCTGTGCTTTCCTCTCTCTTGTTTGACTATGTCAATCTTACTTCAAGCATTTCCTCCCTCTTTTTCAAAATAATACATCCCAAATACATTTGATTAGATATAATGTAAACAGATTAAATTATAAAAGCAAATCTTTTTTTTTTCCTATTTGTATTATTGTTTTTCCGTTTCCCTAGGTTTCTAAAGCTAAGATAACGAGTCCATGACATATGATTTTTTGGCTTAATCCAGTTGCCATCTGGTCTCTCTCTGCCCTTAATCCTTTTCCTATTTTTCTCCTGTTCCCTCCTACCAAAATGCTGTCACCAAATACATCTTCCTTTTCCTTTGTTTGACTGTTGCTACTGCTTCCAGTACCTTAGGATCCTGCCTCATGCCATAAGCTGTTGTTTTTCTTGCATGTTCCAACTCAGCTGTCTCTCCCTTGTCCTACTTATGCCATCACATTTGCTTTGTCTTCACATTCTTATTTTATAATATCTCTATTGCTCCTGCAACAAAAATGTCTACCAAAATAAAAACCATGCCATTTATTTACCCCTTTCCACCCTTAAAAATCTACTCACTTTCACGGCAATCCTTTTAAGCCTCCACATTCATATCCATCCATCATTAACCAGAGTTCCTGGATTCATAAATTGTTATAATTATACTGTGTTGCTTTGTTAACTACGTTCACGAATAGTTTTATGTCACCACAAATAAATCCCCTCACCCCTTTTATCTAAAACATGAGTGTGATTAAATAGTTATGCATGTGCGTATTTGTCACAAAGTCCTTTGCAGGAGACAGAATATAATAAACTTTGCCGAAGACACTATCAGGATGGTGACAGGCCATTAGAGAGCTGAAAAGACACTGCACCAATTCAGCAACTGATTAACTGCCTCTCTATTGAGCGCAGGGTGTCAATGAGGTATCCAGGCTGAAAACTGAATGTGAATCTTGGGCATCAAGTTTCTGTAAACGTGCAGGTAGGAAAATGTATTTTGCAATCCAGGCACAGGCTTCCAAATTCATTACCTACTACGGAGCATAGCAGGTACTAAATTGGATGGACTAAGGAGGCTAAAGGAGAGATTGTAGGAAAATAAAGCAGTCTTAGAAAATTAAAGACCCAGTTTTTCATAGAAATTGTTTAGCAAAAGCTGTTTGACTAGGTATGTGGAAGGAACTTGGGAAGTTTCCTTGCTTCATAAATGGTGCTCTTCAACTTGACAATAAATCATCCCAGGAACCTTTTGCTGAAAGAGATGTCACTATAAATTAGCTTTTACATTTTTGTCTTAAGTGGTATCATCATAAAACATTTAATCAAGACACTAAACCCATCAAAGTGAATGAGTAATTTGAGTCACAGTTTTTTTTTAAAATACTTTTCTTTCGTGTTGCAATTTTTTGCTTTCTCCTTGTGTATAGATTTTGACCGGTGAATTTACCAGATCGTGTTGTAGTAGCAACTAGCAGATAATATGTTCTCGATCGATAATATCCAAATGTTGGTAATCATGTGTACTAATTAAGTGTTTTGGCTGTCGACCAACATGAAACTAGCAGTGAGAATGCCTTGTTCTAGTTTGTTCTGCCACAGGAAGGAAGTCATTCTCAGCATGCAGCTGTATTTGTTTACTTCAGCTCTTGGAGGATTTCTAGATATTTCTCAATTCTATGTCAAGTGTTAACTAAAATGATTATGATAAGTCAGACTTGACTTTCAGGGTGAAATTTTGTTTTCTTCTTGAGCAAGGAGATGAAGGAACAGGCAAGGTGTATTGTGGAAGGGCTGCTAGCTGTCACTTTTGTCCTGGCCTCTCCCACTGCACACTGTAGAAAGCACTTGTCTTCTGGGTTCTCTTCTGTCAGCACTGACCTGCTAGGCTCCTCTTGGTGGCAGGCTCTTGTTTTCATTATCCTAGACTCGTTGACTTGCAGGCTGCATGGATGAACTTGTGCCTGCTGCAAGCTTCTTTTGCCCTGGTGACTGGTTCAGCTGGGCACTTCTGACTTTGTCCTTGAACTTAACTGTTTACTCTTTCCTTCTGTAATTAGAGAGGCATTACTTTCTGCTGCCGACCTCATTCCCTCTAGCCCAATTGACCCAGGCCAGCTTTGTCCAGCCTCCCATCAGGAACATGAGATTCACACACAGCAGGAGTAATGAAACTCAGTTGATAACATTCAAATGAAAGGACTATTTACAGATGCCACTTAAATTCTGGAAAATGACGAAGATCTCAAAATTGTGATTAGTATCACTTATTTCAGACAAGGCTGAATTGGTTAAAAAAGAGGAGGAGGAGAAAGAAGAAGAAGAAGAAGAAGAAGAAGAAGAAGAAGAAGAAGAAGAAGAAGAAGAAGAAGAAGAAGAGTAATTATCATGAATGTAGACCTGTGGATGGCACTTCCTTTTAAAAGCTGAAGTAATAAATTTCCCGTTATATACTTCAATAACATCTGTTGACTTAATTAGAGAGGAGATGCTTCAAGGATGAATTCTTTCTCCAAAGTCCGGTGTCTTTTTTTAACAGATGACAAAACCCAAACAACAGGTGGGGAGCAGGTGTGTGATGCTCTCAGTGTTGGCTTACATTTGGCAAAACCTTGCCTATAGAGTGAAGCCATTAGAGAAGTTGTCAGTAAGATTGATGATGCTATGCATTTGGAAACTGTCCTTGACAAATTTTATAAAATGTGCAATTCTTCTCCAAAGGCACACCATGGGTTGTGGCGAAATGAATCACACAACATGCCCCTTTTCAGACAATGATACGATTAGCTCAAGGAGGCACATCTGGATCGAATTAAGACAGGTCTGAAATAACTCTCCTGAAATGTGTCACCGCCACAGTCAGTGTACAGTCAAGTGAAAAGGAGAGGCATACAATGGGCTGAAAGAAAAGAGGGTCTCTAAATAACATCATGAACATTTTCTGTTGTCGGAATTCTCTTTCTATGGGCTAGGAACTGTTAAATTCCACCATTTGGGGCCAAATTTAAAACAAACTTTATTAAGTATTAAATAAATACTGACCAAGAGATCGACTTTTGTTAGGACCATTCCCTGGAATTTTCTTGCTGAATGGTCCCAAGACACATGGTACAGGGGTTTATAAGGACAAATCTATAGTGCACTGGACTTTCCCGTGAAGCATGTTGTTTTCCAAGAACTACAACTCCCAGAATTCCAGGAAGTTACCTGGTCCTTGGGCTGTTGAGGCTAACTTGTTAATTTGGGGCCGAGCCTAGGAAGTTAAAGGAGATGAGGCATAGAGATGGAAGCTTAGTCTCAGGGCTGGAAAAGCATAGGCAATAAACTTGAATTCAGCATGTTGTTCTAAGCATGGAGATTTGTGTCAGGACCTGGGCCACATTTACCATATGTGTAGAAAGAAAACAAAGAAATGCCTTACTGGATTGGGCAAGGTCATTTCTTGATAACTGATAACTTAAAAAGATATTAAGTTTAAACAGACATATAATGAAGTACAAACTCACTGAGATGCTGATGATGGTGCATCAACTGGATTGTCCTCTAGCATAACCCTATTGGTTTAAATCCACCTAAATACAATTCCTATGTGGCTAGAAGTATCTGGTATGGTGCCACCCAGGATAGGAGGAGCCAAAACTTAGGAAGCTTGGTGCAATTTGCAGCGTCCGGGGCTGAAAACCTTGTAAGGCAAAATAAATATTTTAAGTCTCTTCCTCTTTCACTTTGTTTTTCCTTCCTCCAAAACAAAACAAAAACAAAAACTAACAAAACCAAACCAGAATTATTTGTGTTTAATGGTTTGGAGGGCTTTTTATGAGTCACCAAGTGCATTGTATAACAATTCCATGGGAGTCTTAAGAAGTGGCTTTCAAGTGTCCAGAAGAATACCTTCAGTGACAGGGACACTCTTTCTGCCCTCTGTGACAGCCTGCTCTTTAGGAAACAGGAGCTTGGAATAAACACTGGTTTCTGACATAAGACAGTGATAATGAAAGTTGCTTTTCAAAATCACGTTCTCCTGACTTCTCACTCAGTACCCCATTTGGGAACTTTAGTAGATATTCTTGATTTTAAAATGGTCTGAAGGAAACTGACTTGACTTTACAAGGGAAGTTCAAATTCAAATGAAGAGTAAAGAACCGATGAGGTCACCGGAGGTTGGGACATCTGAGAAACGGGCAGAGCTTTTGAACCCTCTGAAAGCTGGGGCAGGGAATTTCTACTCACTCTTAGGCTGCAGGCACTGCCGATTTGAAACCATTTCTTCTTTTCTTTCTCATTTTTCCCTTTCCAGTTTCAGAATCTGCAGGTGGCCCAAATACAGGCTGTTGTCTCAGACAGACAATTAAAAAGCTATTGTCCCTTTCAACAAAATCAAAGGATCCTCCAAGAACTATTAAAATTGTCGGTGGAAACACAAGACAAACACATACATACAAAACAAGCAGAAAACAGCCAGATTTCACCCTCAAGAGATTAAGAGACCTTTTTTTTTTGAGCCAAATTAGAGTGAACATGGCTTGGGGACACAGATTTAGATTACCCCAAATTCCAAATTCCATGTTCCAATATGGAAACAGCTTCATGAAATTGTATCATTTTACAGAACAAAGAAAGCCATAAGTCAAGGCAGGCTTAAATTACATAGGTGAGTGTGTTTGGAAGGCATTTTACAGCAGGATGGAGAGGCTTTTCTGTAGGCCTCAGATGCTATCTGATGGCATTCTAAGGCTTGGGATGGGTGGAAGCCAGTGGACTGCTAAATTAATAGATTCTGAAAAGTTTTGGGTTTGTTTGTTTTAATCTATTAGTCACCGGATCCAACACAGAGGTGGACAAGAAATGGCCACTCTAGAACTAAAGCTAGCTAGAGATTAGATATTAGCCTCTAGACCCACAGCATTCCAACCTTAACATATCACTTGTGCCTTAATAAGGCAAATGCTTTCTGCAGACATAGCTTCCTTCCAGGAATTCTCATTGACACAACGCTGAGCATGCAAAAAAGCAAAATTTTTCACTTGACTCCATTATTTCAGATGTACCCTTTCCTATAAAGTGTAGTTTTCAAAGGACTACTGCCAGTCCAATACTGTCAGCCTCCACTTCCTGCCTCTACAGCTGCAGGGGTAGAAGCAAGCAAGCAAGAAAGGATAGACAAACAGTTTGGAGGGGTGGCTCAGCAGTGGAAAGCACTTGCTCCTCTTGTAGAGGATCCAAGTTTAGTTCCCAGCACCTATATCATGTGGCATACAAAAACTCAAGTTCTAGAGCATCCAACCCTCTCTTCTGTCCTTGCTGTCCCTGTATACATGTGGTACATATCAATGCATGAAGACACACACACACACACACACACACACACACACACGCATGCACAGACATTCAAATTAATAAATAAATGTTTAAAAGAAGAAAATGGAAAGAAAGCCAGTCAAAGTTAAAAAGACATTTTAAGTTAAAGGAAAAGACACAGACTATGTCTGTGTTTCTCTGTAACGGAAAAGGACATGTTCGATAGTGGGCTGCTATAGCTCAGTGGCACAGCACATGCTTACCACACAAGGGGCTTATGTTCCATTTTCAACATCACACACTCACACAACACACACACACACACACTCACACACACCACCATCACTACCAATAAAGCTGTAAAAATAAACAAAATAAAAAACTGTAAAAGAAAAAAAAAGTAACCCAAGTGGGTAGGAGATGGCTGCATCATTAAAGTGTGTTTTACTATCCTAACAGGAGGACCTGAGTTTGAAACCTAGGAGCCACATTAAAAAAGCTAAGCTTGATGGCATGCATCCATGATCCTGGTGTTGAGGAGGCAGAAATAAGCACAGTGTACCAGCCAGCAGCCTAGCTGGATGGGAGGTGAGCTTCATGTTCAGTGAGAGACCTGTCTCAAAACATAAAGGTGAAGAGCAACTGATGAAGACATTGAAAGTTGACTTGACCTCTAACCTCCACATACATGTGTACACATGTGCACACATGTGCATACACAGGGACACACACACACAGACAGAGAAAGGGAGAGAGAGAGAGAGGAGAGAGAGAGAGAGAGAGAGAGAGAGAGAGAGAGAGAGAGAGAGAGTAATATAGTCAACCCTAGAGAGGGAAATGTAAGTGGGCCATGAGGCTTTATGACCCACTTCAGAAGAAAGGACAAGAAGACCCCAGAAATCCTCATGCTGCTTCTATCATTTTCTGCATCAGTTTGACAAGATGTGGTAGTTTGGGTGCACCTGAGTCTTGATTCCTTCAAAATAGGTCACAGCAGTTTTCCTGTGGTCACAAAGTGATAGCAATGCTTATATTCAAACCCTACCTCTGAGTTCCATCCTCTTAGCCAGCATGCAGAGTACCATCTAATAGAATGAAAATTAAAGAAAAAAAAAAACTAATGATCTGATATCAGTCATGATTCAAGAACAAAACCAATAGAGTATGTGCATGTATTGCTATAACTATAAAACTATAACTATGTCATAACTCTATGTATATAGTTAGTTATAAGTAGAAGTCTATGAGACTGGCTACCGTATCAGAGGTTACACAGCTCCACTGTACCTATTTGCTGGATGGAAAGCTAGAGAAACCTATAGCTGCCCATCAAAGAAGCTGCTAGTCTTAGAACAGGAGTGACAAGTGATGCAGCCCTGTCTAAGGCTAGGGATCTGGAGGCTTCTTGGAGAGCTGCTTCCGTGAGTTCATGTTCAAAGGTTGAAGAATCTGGAATCTGATGTCTACAGGTAAAGACATAAAACAATAAAAAATTCAAGCAAACAAACACCATTCCAAAAGAATAAGTGGACATGTACATGGCAATCTCCCTCTGTGTTGTTCTTTCTGCCTGGACCCAAGCCTATTGGTCAATGTTTCCTACATTCACTACAGGTGTTTTACCCTCATGTTTATTGACCAACATGTCAACTGTCTCCAAGACATACCCAGAAGCAACTTTACCAGTTTATACTCAGAGCATGCCATAGCAGTTTTCTGGGTCTCATTAATTCAGACAGATAAACAACCAAGATTAACTATCATAACTGTCATGGATGTTTGAGAATTAACTGTGGCTTTAAATCAAAACCAAGATCCTCAAGAACGGAACAAGCATAGATTGAAAAAAGTGCTTTTAAGAGGTTAAAATGTGGATCAGCAAAATTAAACAACATAGCCAAGCCTTAATATGGAGGCACACACCTGTAAGCCCAGTACTTGGGGGTCAATGCAGGAGGATTGCATATACTCCTGAATATCAGCTAGGGATACAGAGCAAGATTGTCAACTCCATGCTGTGTCCCTAAGAAAGAGAAAACAGGGAGAAAAGAAGGAAGGGAAGATGGGAGGTAAATAGCAGAGGAGGGAGGAAAGAAGACAATATAAAAACCAGAAGATAGTTTCCAGAAGCTGCCAAGATAGTGCTTGTATGGACTTCAGCTCTCCACACTGAAGTGGAAGTTTCTGGTTTCTTCGAAGACTCAGTTGTGTCATTTGAAAGTGTTTTTTGGTTTGGTTCCAAGTGTGGGGTGTAGGAGTGTTTTTCCACTGCTGAAGATAGATGCGTGATGTGATCTTTGTTAGCTGAAAACAGACTCGTGAGAGGGCATGTGGTGTTTTGCTGGAAGCTGGCTCATGCAAAAGGTGTGCTTTTGCCAGCTGGAAAACATCCTTGTGTGCTTTCTGAGAAGGGATAAATAGAGGCCCGCAGACCATGGGACAACACTTTTCTATCACTGTGCTTTGCAACAATTCACATTGCTTCCCTGGTGTCTGCTTTTCTATACTTCACTTTGTAGAGAGAAACACTCCAGAAAACTTCTCGTGGCACTCCGCCTGAGTCTTGCCATTTCCTCTGACTTGTGCCAATTCATCGGAGTCTTGCTGTTTCTCCTGGATTGTGCTGTTTCTGATTCGTGTTGCTGTGTGGTGTTTGTTATTTGATCAGACTGCTGGTATCATGACATTGAAGAGTGGAATCACCACCCAAGGTCCACATCCCTTCCCCTATTAACCTTTTTTCTTTCATACCTAAGTTTGTAGTTTAGAATGGAGGTAGAATCATTTAATAACCTAAATAAAGTAGGATTTTGAAAAGATCTAGGCCTACACACCACAGATCTGTAGTCAATAAATAAACTATCAATGTGCTATTCCTGTGGTTAAGAATCATTTGTTGTCATTACTTTGTTTTGCTTTTCCCTAATTGCTAGAGACAATTAATGAACATTTTTGAAGTGATTTTTAGCCTTTTCCTGTTTCTTCTTCTTCTTCTTCTTCTTCTTCTTCTTCTTCTTCTTCTTCTTCTTCTTCTTCTTCTTCTTCTTCTTCTTTTTCTGCCACTCCCAGCACTGCTGCTGCTGCTGCTACCTGGTAGCTTGATGTGCCATTAGCCTGTGATCCTTCATGTCACCAGAGAAAGTAACTTGACAGCGTCTTGCCTCTTTCCTCTGAACCATTTTCTACCTCCTATCCTGGGGACTCATTACTGCTGATGAGGACTACTGTGACATCAATTTGCTTGCAGTCAGCAAGTGGGGAGGGGTTAAACTGTGGCATGATCGCTGAGTAAAAGCATCCTTCCCCAAAAGAAGATTTCACTGGGAGATTACCCCCTTTCCCTTCAAAAGGACTGTGGAGAAGTATAGCTTTCCACTTCTTTCTTAAGCCATCCTGCAGAATTTGCAGTTGTGTTTTCATGAAGTTGTGGCCTTCTCAGGAGTTCTCTCTATCTCTCTTTGCTTTACTCCTTTTCTCTTGTACTCCTGATCTCTGTCACTGTTGTTTTAAATAATAAGCTAGATGTTTTCTTGGAAACATAGTCTAGGACAGCCGTCTTCCGATTAGAAGGGCTCACCATGTACCCAGAACCTTGTTAAGGGTTGGTGTCGTGTTATGTATACAAATGCTAAATTCTGGGCCCCAAGATATAGTTGTAGTCCAGACTAGTGCGTTCTCACCTACACCAGAAGATGTGTAAACTTTGCTCCCCAATATTCTCTAATTGGTTGAATAAAAAGGCTGGAAGCCTGTGACTGAATAGAACAGAAGTAGGTGGGGCTTCTGTTCCCAGGATTAGGGTCTCAGGTAGGGACCATGAAGCCAGAAGGAGAAGGAGAAAAAGAGAAGAGAAAGGAAGAACACAGAGGTGTAGCAGATCCATCTGAGACAGGACAAATTTTAGCAAGTAACTTGGGTAGTGAAGTTGGGATGTGACCAGACTAGCTTAAAAAACTAGTGTAAAGTGTCCATGTCCAGTTATTGTGTATGTTCTAATAAACCAGTTAATCTCTATCTCAGTAATTTGGAAAGTAGCTGGGTCATAGAAAAGCCCTCTAGAATTTAATAAATATTCTGCAACAAAATTGAAAAAGCTCTTTGCATGATATGAGAATATAAGATAAATAAAAGAGAAGAATAATAGAAAAAAAAGAGAGATTGGCATCATCAGACCAGAGGCTAGATGACAAGGGAGTGGTAGCCCCAAAGTTTATAATGAGATGTCTGAGAGTTTGCTCCAGCAAACTAGCACATAGCCAAAGAAAAGAGAATCAGGAGCCAGTGAAGACAACCTGGAAGGACAAGGAAGGGAAGTTGTAAGATAAAGGTGTGCAGAGGACTAGACACAGAGCTGGACAGCATGAAGGGCAGCATGAACAGGGAGCATCTGAACTCAGCAAGAAGATTATCTTTGCTACCAAATAATGAAGAAGTAAGCGCAAAGAAAAATTTAGATATTCTTAGGAACCCTTGGCAAAACAAAAAAATACCTTGTTTAAAGAGTTTGAGATTACAATACTGCATAATTTTAAATGACTTGTACAATTAAAAAAAACCAGAAGATAATGCAACCCCAACACTTGGGAGGTGGAAATAGGAGATCACCAGTTCAAAGCTAGCCAGGAGTGACCTCTAGGTCAGCCTGGACAACATAAAGAGATCACACCTCAAACAAAACAAAACCAAGACTAAACACAACGAGGGAAGCCACCTGACTTTGATGTTGGGAAATGTCCCATGACACCACAGTGCTTATGAGTTTGGAGGAGAAAGGGGTAAAATACTGTTGATATTTAATTAATAATAGTGAGATGATGATAATCACACCACTTGTTTTCCTTTAGAGTGAATAGGATCCAATCTAGAAAGCTGGTAACAGTGACGGTGATGTCTGAGTGTAGTGGGGGAAAGTGGGAGGTGGGAAAGAAAGCCTTAGCAGCCTTAGCCTAAGAAGTGGGAAGCTGAGAAATCCTGTCTAAATCTGAGAAAAAAAATTAGAAACTTACTTTGGTATTACTTAAGTTACTCGGACAGAGTACCAATGGTAAATACTGAAAAGTGCAGACAGGGGGCGGTACTGAGAAGGCAGGGGACATCATCTGAAGCACTAGGCCACAGAGCAGGAGGAGAAGCTGTGGTCACAGAGCACAAAGAATGTGGTTGTTAAAATGGCGTCTCCAGTGTGTGGCACTCTGGCTAGGGAACGATCTGGCAAGAGAACACAGACGTTTTTTCATTAATGTCAGGACTTTGATTTGTTTGCAGTTCATGTTCCACATTTACAAACCTAAACATGAAGTTATCTTAAGCGTTGACAGCCTCTAGAAGGCAAATTAAACCATAGAAACTAATAAAGTGCCTTTGGCCTAAAGCCCAATGCAAAATAAAGAGGAGGTGGCTGGGGCAGACTCACAAGGGGATTTAAGAGGACATCGGGGCAGTAAAGACACACAGAAGGCACAGGAAGGATGAAGCAAATTAGAGAGGCTGGCTTAGGAAATGGCAGGGAGAGAATGCACCCAGCTGCACCAAACCTGGGAACCATTGATGAGTTAGATAAAGCCCTGGCCTGGACTTAGAAAAGTTTGTATCTCAAAGCTGATTCCTCTGTGAAGGACGCAGCCTGTGCTGAGACAGAACAGATGCCTGAACCAGAGCTGGGTTTATTCAGTGATCCCTCCCCTGCCACACTCAATAGTAATAAGCAGTCTACTGGCAAGAGAGGCAGAGCAGAATTAATCCAAGATTGGTGTTTGGCCTGGTAGGCAAGAAAAGGTGAGAGACAGGCAGATTCTAGAAACAGAACAGAAAGAATGAAAAAGCAAGCCAATTAGCAAAATGTGTATTAATCAAAAGCCAATTTTGCAAATGGTAAAACAGGATTTCAATTACGTAATGAGAAATCCTTTTAAATGCAAAGCGAAAATTGTGTGGTGCAATTCACATAACTAGGACAGCATAAATTATACTTACACTCGGTGATTTATTAACTTGAACTAGAGGTGAGTCCCCACATGCTGTCTGCTACAGCTGAGGTTCAGATTTCAGCACATTCCTGTCTAAACTCTTAGCAGAATAGACAAAGACTAAACAGAGGAGCTTAGTTGGTGCAGAAACCTCTTGGTTAGATACCACCTAGGTCCAGAAATATTGTCAAAGTGCTGTGGAACAACTCCATGGAGATGGAAAATAGTCATGAAAACATGGGATGTCCTGGAAAGTTTTGAGACTCATGGAAGCAGCTCTCTGGGCACTGTAAGAAATAGGTTCTGCTTTTCTCAAACTGGCTTTGGCAATTCTGGTCCTTTTCACAGTCCTGGGTGGGATCTGATTGGTGGCTCAGGCTTGTCATGTGGTGGTGAATTGTGGCCCACATTTCTCATTTTGAAGTAAGTCCAGGAGTTGCTTCTGACCAAGGTCTTAAAATGTGGCAGTCTTGAACTTGACACAACATGACTTAACAGTTACATGAAATGAAAGAGCTACCCTTACTGAGTTGTGTTGTCATCTTCTTCCTTCCATATACAGACCAAGTCAAAGTCTGTTTGGTGCCAGAAACTAATTCTAGCCTTGTATTAAGATTCTCTAGAGGAACAGAAATTACAGAATGAGACTACAGAAAAGGAATTTATTAGAATGGCTTGCAGGCTGTGGTCCTGCTAATCCAACAATGGCTCTCTATGAATGGAAGGTCTAAGAAGACAATAGTTAGTTGCTCAGTTCATAAGACGGGATGTCTCAGTTGGTCTTCAGTATACACTGGAATCCAGAAGAAATAGGCTCTAGTGTCAGTGAAGGAAGGGGCTTGCTAGTGAGAGCGAACAAAGCCCACTTCTGTCTTCCATGTCCTTTATATAGGCTAACTGTAGAAGGCGTGGTTCAGAAAAAAAGGTGATTCTTCTCACCTCAAAAGATCTGGATTAAAAATGTTCCTCCACACTTCAAATGATATGATTAAGAGAACAGATCCCTCACAGGTGAATCCAGTCAATTGGGTTTTAGTTAACTCTTGGTGTTGTCGGGTTGACTACTCTGGTCTCTTGGTTTTCTGCTGCAGCTGTGAGCAAGTACAGAAACATTATCCACCAATGAATGCCTTTACACAGGGGTTTTGTGCTAAAGGAGAAGCTTGAGATGGGAAGGAGACTGTGCATGGCTCTGTCTGACAGAGAGGCCTCAGGGTCTATGTGGCAGCTTCCACTTTGGCTTGGTGGCTCCTGCAATCATTACCTGGTTATTGACTATATTTGCTCCATTGCCTTCTGAACTATAGTGAGAGGCACACACAGCTTTTCTTGATTCTTTTTTCACTGGAGTATTTGCTTAGGATTGTTTTGTGCCCTGAATTTTGATATCCGCATAAAAGAAGGAAAACCTAACACGGACAAGGCTTATTTCCTTTTTCTCTAAACCTCAAAGTACTTTAACTGCATCTCCCTTGGGACTTTAATAACTATTATTGTTTTTCACTTTGAAGCATAGTTATTTATTTGAATGTCATCTCTTGGACTTTTGGCCAGACCTTGCAAAAATGGCTATGGTGTGTATTTTTTTTTATATGAAAATGTGTTTTCCCTATTCCCTTAGAGAGGACATTTTTTAAAAAATCAGAGTTGTTCACCACATATAAAATTTAGAACTTGTTCCCCTGCAGACTCAGGAATCTGACTTTTTAAAAAATAATATTAGAACATTTGCAGCATTGGGAGCCCAATTCGAGATTTTCTCTTTTAGGCTAAGTGAGGCTCTCCAGTGTGTATATGTTAGCTCTCCACCATCACTACAAATATGAGAGAGAACTTGCCTTACAAAGGGGAAAGGTTGGCTTTGCTTGCAGTTTTAGAAGTTTCAGTCTGTGCTTGATTGGTTGGTTGACACCATTGCATTTGGCCTTTGTCCAGACAATCAAATCCTAAAGCAAAACTACTTATTTTTTTAAAGCCAGGGACCAAAGAGAAAAGCATAAAAGAGGCAGACTCCCCCTATCCTCTTAAAGGTCATGTGCTAAATCTCCAGGGATCCTCCCACTAAGCCTCCATTTCTCAAACGTTTCATCATTTTCCATTGGCAACACTGGTTGGACATCAAGTTCCACATGAATCTTTGGAGAACACATCAAAACGATAGCAACATATCAGTTATCACCAATGGCTTAGACCATTGGAGATAATGGAAGTTCTTAGGGTGCCTAGAATAGGATTGTGGGCTAACTGTCAATATGTTCTAGTAACACTTAAACTATGCTAAGTGGCAGTGGGAAATAAAGGAGAAGCAAAAACTCCAAGGAAAATATACTGAAGCAGGATGAGCACGGTGGCACATGTCTGTATTCTCAGCCATTCAGAAAGCTGAGGCAGAAGGATTGAATGTTCAAGGCCAGCCTTGGAATAAATAGTGTAGTTCCTGGCCAGCCTTGGCTACACAATAAGATTCTCACATTAAAAATCAAACAAGGGTGATTAAAAAATACACATGGCTTGGTATAATAGTATTTCTGACCCTCAAAGTAGGGATGATGTATCATGGGGCTTGTTTGGTGGTATACCAGATGTCCTTATCACCTGGTGTGCAATTTCTCAAGCTGCTTTGTAAGTGGGCTGTTAGTAGATCATGGTGGCCATCTTTTCATCTATATAGAGGCATGGGAGCAGAAATATGAGGAGTTTACAATAGCGCTTTCCAGGGATGCAGCCAACCATGCTGCCTGGTTAGTTAGCATGCATCTACAAAAGTACTCTCTTCTGTGTCTGGCTAGGGTCAACACAAGGGAATCATTTATTTTGCAGAGCTGCTTATGGGACCTCCCTGTGGGTGGACTCCAACAAGTACACAGGCCTTAGCTCCTTCCTCTGCCTTGATGATCCTGGTCCTCTTATTCTGAGAACACTGTTTGAGTGAATTATGCACAGCAGTATCTCCGTAAACCATCCCACTGGAAACCCACCCTTTGATACAGTTATGACAGAATTAGGTAGTTTAAAAGTTGAGAAGTGACTAGTGGTGGGGAGGCAGTTTCTGGGAGCTGCTTCCTGTGGCATTCTCTTCCAGATCTGGCATTCACAAAGTGTGCAACAAATTTTATCTTCTCTGTCAAATGAATTTGAATTGGAGTGCATCAAGGCATCTGCCTGAAATACAGAACACAGACCCAGGAAGGTGGTTACAGAAGTTAGAAATTCAGATCTCTTACAGGGAAGGAGGCAGTTCAAGAAAGAGGCAGTAATTAGTGTCAAGTGCAAATGGAATCTGGCTCTTTTCAATGTAAAGCAGCCAACATTTGTCTTTATCTCAATTAGGTACCTAATTCTCATTATTCTTAATCAGTGAGTTACGATCTTCTAGTAATGTCTGGGCACAACTCCAGTTAGTGAGCTTTGTTCACTGCTAGTGAGTAGGACTGGTGGAAAAGAAGATGAATGGTAGGTTAGAGAAGTTTTTATGGATTTTGTTTATCTTCTTGAGACAAATAGTAGAACAAGGCTATGAGATTCTTAGAATAAGAAAGTCAGCTTATACCAAAGAGGTGAGCAGTACTAATTTTCTTCATTAAAATATTATATTCAAAAATATAAATAAAGAAAACAGACATAGAATTGAAGTATTCCAAAGGTGAGTTTGTTTATCTTTTTAAAAATCTTTCTTTTAGATTTTGAGATTATAATGCAATTATGTCATTCCCTCCCTTTCCTCCTTCCAAACATTCCTATACACCTCTTTGCCATATACCATAAACGTTCCCTCTTTCAAATTTATGGACTCTTTTTCCAATAATTGTTGTTAAACCTGTGTGTGTGTTGTGAAAGTTTTGGGTTATATGTAAACATGTTTTGTTTTATTCCCAGACATGGGATACAGGGGCTGCTCGAATTTTTCCACAGCTGATAGCTGCCTCCTGAGGGGCCATATAATCTTTGTCAGCTGAGAACTACTTCATACAGGGGTGTGGTCTTTGTCATTGGGGACAAATGCCAGACACACAGAGAGAATGTGTGCTCCAAGAAAGAAGAAGGCTGCTGGTGCTTCCCCGCTTCTGCTCCTGGTTTCTGTTGATGCAGTTTGACCAGAAGAAGTTGGCGATATCCTGAAATGAGGATTTGACTTGCCCCAAGGAAGCCACAACCCCGAGCAGGAGGAAGTAGCTAAGAAAAATTAGGCCCCTTTCCCCCACTAACCTTCTCTCTCCCCTATGTGGTGTTGGGGTGTCGGAAGGGATTGCAGTGGAGTAAGAAGAAAGAGATTTAAGGAACCCAAAATAAAAATAGGTGTTTAAAAGTATTCCGACATATGTGCATGCTTATATATCGTTTAATACATAAATACAGCCTTCCCAGTCTGTATAACTCAGCTTTGTGTGTGTTTTCAGCGATGACCATTTGCTGCTGCATAGAAATATAGGTCTTCATTATCCAAAGGAAGGTAGTTTTAGGTGCTTTCAACTCTAATTGTCCAGTTTCATCCTATACACTAAACTATAGATTTTTATAACATAACAACCCTCCTAGATGTTTATACTTTTCAAACAGTTATAGGCTACATCATTCCTTCCTCATCTTTTCACAAATATGCACATATTTTATACTTATAACACATCTCAAAAATATGTCTCATGAATCAGTTTTCTTAATATTAAGCTTCTTTTCTTAGTTCTTTCTCCAATTTGTCTTCACATTTTGATATAGTGCTAATCAAAGAAAATTAGATATTTCTGGTACAATTTGTCCAACTGCTGTTGAAAGTGTATAAACCTTCTTAATCCTGGTTAGAATTCATGACTCATGTGGGCAGAATGTATTAGTATACTTTAAATCTTCATAAAAAATTCCACAAATGATATCCAGAAATCTCTATACCACTTCTACTTTATCAGTAATCATGAAAAAATAGGAATTAAATGAATTTAGAATATATTCCTGCATTTTATTTATTATGTAATAGTGAACCACACCTTATTTATAGCCATGAGCTATCATTATTGCTCATTGTTCTTCAAATGGGAAGTATCTAGAAACTTAAAAAACAGTATTTTCAGTCCAGATTGTTCAAAGAGATAGCAAGTTCCTTCAAACTTCACTTTTAATAATCTTTCCACAGAGTGCCTTCTTTTCAATAACATTTTAGTTGAGCACACAGTGTCATTATTATGACAGTTTAGGGATGGGATTCCTTTTGCTTATGATTTGAGACTTGAGAATCTTAGTGCTGTCTTGATTTAAAAAAAAAAAAAACTTTTATTTACATGTATTTACTTCTGTGGGTGTAAGTGTGGAGGACAGAGAGTTGATTCCCTTCTTCCTCCTTCCTCTTCTCAGGAACCAAACTCAGGTTGTCAGGCTTCTTAACAAAGGCTTCACACACTGAGATAGGTCTCCAACCCTGATCTCGTGTGTGTGTGTGTGTGTGTGTGTATCTGCATGCCTGTATGTCTGCAACAGGTATTGCATACCCATAAATGTCCAGTGTTTATTCCTTGAATAAGTTTCTTCAGTGACTGCATTCTATATTTACATATTGTAGGTTTTAAAATAAATGTATGCCTGTTCTTAATATAAATTTTCCATTTGCATCACTGTTACCTAAAAGGCACTAATGCTTGGGTGACTCCTGAAGGTCCGCTCCAGTTTGTGATTGCCATGCTTTTCTGTGCACTTTGCCTGTCTGTGAAGCCTTTCTGAGGGGTCCTCAGAGAACTAATTGTTCTCTTGTTAATTTAATTTATACATCTATGGGAGCACTTGTTTTACTCAAAAACATTGTTGTGTGTACATCGCTGTCTCCCACACATCATCATGTGAACTTGTTTTGCCCCTGCCTAGTGACGCACAAAAGTCATCTTAACTCCTAAATGTAGAGTAGTGGCAGATAGGGGTTTATATAGAAAGGTCTGGGGGTGACAGCCCCATCAGCAAGTAGAAGATGCATCCCGAAAGTGCATTTTAGAGCAAACACCGATCTTTCTTTAGATAGTTCATTTGGGATACATTTGGGCAAGATGAAAGGGATCATAAAAGACTTTGTTCTGTGGTCCACACAGGGTTCTGTGTTCCTTTTGGCCTGGAAACAATCAAGAGAGGAAGGAAATGAAGACGCTCAGGTTTGGAATGATACAGTGACACACAAGAGTCATATCATAGGTGACAGAAAACTGACTCCTGGGCTATCATCCACATGACTCATTTATTCCATTAGACTCAGAGTAGTTCTTTTAATATTTACACCAGACAGGCAAGAGACATGTCTTTTCATGCATAAAATACCCTATCCTATCTTGACTCAGTATAAATCAGAAAATAGAAATCACCCCAGGAACCTCACACAGAGGGACCTGCACACAAAGTAGTATGTTTTTTTAAGTGTTGTGGAACCAGCAAGAAAAATCGGTGGGCACAGATGCTTGTTGCCAGGCCTGACAACCTGACTTTCATCCCTGGAATCTATGAGGCAGAGAAAGAGGAGAACCATCTCCAGCCATAGTACCTCAGATCTTCACAAGCATTCCATGGTAAATGTGCACACACAATCAGTCAATCAATAAATGTGAAAGTGTTGGAAAGCCTAAAGAAACACAAGGCTTGGAAAGTAGAACTAATGACTACAAGTCCTGGCTGGAAGCGCACAATGGAGACCTAGGAAGTCACTTGCCCAGAGACACTGCGGGAGGCAGAAACTACGCCCCTGCCACTTTTGTTGGCAGAATCCCTGCAACATTGAAGGCCTTGAAAGCTGTTGGTGATTGAACACTAGCATAGCATGAACATATGTAAAGGGGTTTTACTCCAGCAAAATGGCTATTCTGGTCACATCCAAAGACCTTCTAGGTCTGTGTGATCTGGCTAGAATGCAGACATAGACATGCCACATACCTTTAATCCCTCTGGCTGAAATACAGACATGCCCTTAGTACACACCTTTAATCTCAAACAATGATGGTAGAGTTCGTTTGTAGAAGGAAGTTGACTTGTTTGAAATTGATGTCTAATTGAGGGGCAGAGAAAGTGAGGAATCAGAAAGATCTGACAGAATGAGCCAGAGATAGGATTTGCCCAATTCTCAAGAGAATAACACAGTAAAGAGAGATAACTTAAGAGAGAAAGTTAGGGAGGGGGGGCAGTTTTACTAGGACTGTTGAGGCCTGCTCCTTTTGGCATAATTATAACCATTTTTGTTTCAGGCCTACCAGCCACTATGTTTATGTTCGTGTTCACCATACTCTATGTCCTTGCTACTCCTAGATATTCTCCCAAACGTAAGCATATGCAGCCCACCAGCTCCTAGCCTCACTTTCAAGGTTAGCAAGAACTTGAGTCAGGAGTGACTACCCTGTTACACTGCTCCCCGACCATGTGTGGGCTAATTGTGGTTTTTGCCTTTATAACCTGTCTCTAAAGAATGTTGTGGGGTCATAGTTCCAGCTACCAAATCTGACTGCAACCCTGATTATGATCAATCTTGGGATGTGCATTCAATAAACCATCCATGTCTCACTAAGATAGGTGTCTGAGTGGTTTATGAAGCTATTCTTGGACTCTAATAGGGACAGTTTTACAGAGACAGGTTGCAGGTGAAGACAGAACAAACTAGAGAATGAGAAGGAGACAGAAGATTAGAACAGATTGCCAGAGTTAGTTTGAGGCCAAGCAGAGCAATTCAGTCAGAAGCCAAGAGAAGCCAGTTTGAATCAGTCAACTTGGAAGGATAGATTGTAGGAAGGGTAGAAGCATCTAGCCTAGGTGTAGGGATAGTTAGAACATAGAAAGAAATGCTTTTGGCTCATCCCAAGCCATATATTCACACAGCTTAGGGGAGAATTTGAGCCAGAAGAGCTCAGTTGAACCAGCCAGCCAGAGTTCAGAAAGAGCTAGAAAGACGATCTTATTCAGCACTAAGCCTCCGAGACAATAATCGGTCCTAGAAACCTACAAGAACATTGTGATGGGTGGATTGGAGCCCAGGGGGGTCTGCTCAAACTATTGCACTAACCAAGGACAACATATGTAGTAAACATTAAACCCCTACTCTGATCTACCCAATGGACAGCACATTCTCTACAGTAATGTGGAGAGTGGGACTAACTTTGACATGATCTCTGATGCTGCATATTTGACCACTTCTCTTTAGTGGGGAGGCCTGGTAGCATTCAAAGAAAGAATAAGCAGGCTATCAAGATGAGACTTGATAGCCTATGACCATATAGTGAGAGAGGAGGTCCCCTTGGTCATAGACCTAAGGGAGGGGAATAGGGTGAAAGCGGGAGGGAGAAAGGAATGGGAGGATACAAGTAATGGGATAACAATTAAGTTGTAATCTGAATAAATTAATAAAAAATAAAATAAAATAAATAATCACATCAGGTTAATTTTACAAACAAAGCCCTGGGTTTAGTCTCAAGTATTACAAAACATTGACAACTGGAGAAAGACAGTGAAGGCCTGGAAGAGTGTAGCTGACTGACTTATTGCTAGTATTCTGCTGGGACCCTCAACTGTGTCACAGCTGTAGGTAGTCAGTCCCTTAAGCCTGAGGCTGCTCACTGCTATAAGACACAGAGTTTAAAAAAAAAAAAGTATAAGGGCTCTCTATTTCTGTATCTTTCTGGTATCCTGTGGCTGCCTCTTTGTGGAAAATTCCTTGCTCAGAAGCCATTTGGCTGGGAAATATAGGGCACTCAACTTTTTGTGTTTCAGCCCTAGAACACAAAAGAAACAAAAAGAAAGGCAGTGGGGCTCAGGGATAGGAGGAACTAGTTAGTGTCACACATGCATAGTCAACTAAATCATTGACACAATTCCAATTCTTTACCTTCTCGTCTATCCTGGAAATGACTGTAGCCTGCTAAAGGCAAATATCAGTACACTGTGTCATTTATTACCTGGAAAAATTAATTTTCCATCTTTAAATTTTCTAGATAGCTCTCTAGACCAGTATTTCCTGTTTTGTATTCCATAGTACACATCGGAAGGACAGGCCTAAAAACAAATGAGTTTTGGAAACTGGACACTTTATACATCCCTCTTAGAATTTTATGCTTTAGGTTAGAAAGTAAAGACTAAGCATCCATCAATTCCAAAGTATATTTGTCTTGTAGTTGTGTCCTATAGTGAACACAATAGTCATGGTTTCTGATACTGGAGTTTGGGAGGGAGAGACAGGGAATACAGTGTGTGTGTGTGTGTGTGTGTGTGTGTGTGTGTGTGTGTGTGCGCGCGCGCGCGCATGCATGCATGTTCACTGAAAGAGAGTGAAGTGATAGAAATTTTAAAGGAGCAGCTGAACGAGAAAACATGATGAGGACTTACCCTTTGGGGAACGGCTGAGACCTAAACAAGCAGATGGCATCAGCTACCTTCAGATTCCTTATCAGCTCGTGGATCAGACTCCATTAGCAAACTGTTCCTGGGACTTAATTAGTTCCATTGAGAGTAAACATTCATAATTTAGCAATTTGATAAGACCACATTTCTGTCTGCTAAATCTGAAACTAAAAGTATTGCATCATTTTCTAATAGTTTGGGGTTTTTTTCCCCCCTGCCTTTTACAAAGGTGTAATTACATGACAGATTTACAAGGAAAAAAACCCTTCAACACACATAATTTGAAAGGTTCTTTGTAACCAAAGTAAGGCACAGCTACAAGAGCCCCCAAGAAAGAGGCTTTTGAGTTTGAAGAATTGACAGGAGGCTTATGACTGAGAGTGTAGCTATGTGTTATGGGCAGGGCTCTGAGAACAAGATTGGTCCAAGATGAGTCCACTGAAGAATTTTAAATAATTCAAAAGGACACAGGATAGATCTTTAAAACACTCATTGAGTGTTTACTGGATGGTGAAATAAAAAGTAGCAATGGGAGAGCTGAATGAGGCGGCTCATGCCTACCTGGTGTATGGGAGACCAATTTAGAGAAATGGAGTATACATCAGGAAGATGCCCAGCTTCTGTGAGGAAAACTTAAGCCAATATAATACATTTAGAGACGATGTTTATTAAGTTTCATAGCAACAGAGACTAGTTGACACTGAATAAAGCACGGAAGGGAAAATGTTGAAATGCCAAGACCGAGTCTTAAAGAACAGCTCTGAACCATATAATAGCTTTTGCACCAAGGGCATGTTGATTCCTACAAGTTCAACTTGTGTCTTGTGTCCCCAATGTTAAATTCTCAGTAAATTCACTCAACTTCTCGGCCACATAAAAGTTCATGAAGGGTATTATAAAATATGTAAGACATTCAATATTTTAAAGAATTTTCTATCTTGAAGGGTTTCTAGAAATATGTGCAAAAGTCCAAGACAGACCAAATGATGCTATGATTGACTTATAAATCAAAAGAAAATCTGTAGAAGTCAGTGTCTGAAGCTACACCAAGGGCACGATGACATTGAACTGGCCTTGGGGTGCACAGATTTTTAAAATTCCATATATAAACATAGTGTGTATATTATCCCCATGTACACATATCTTTGTTTTAATATCTATCTTAGTCTCTCTATATTATTCTCTGGGTTCATTGTTCCAATTTGATTCCATTTCTATACAGACTGATTTTTTTCTTTGATAACTAGACACCTGGTCCTCATGGTTTAGAAAGTATTTCTTTTGTTATACACCAAGAATAGCTGCACAAACCATTCAGACACAGATCTGTCAGATATTGATGGTTTATTGAATGCACACCCAAGACTGGCCATGATCAGGGACACAGAATGGACATGGGAGCCAAACTGTAATACTGGTCTGCTTCTAAGGCAGGCTTTTTGTAAGAAAACCCACAGCCAGATAACAATCAGGTAATCAGGTGTAGGAAGCAAAGCAACTACATTATTTTGACTAGCTAGACAAAGCATTTCTAATTGACCCTTACTTTGATTGGCCTTGCAGTTGGGGACTTTACAGAATATCAAGGCAACAAAATATACAATGTTTGAGTAATGAAACTACTCAGACATAAGAAATGAAATCATAGAGGAAGTAACAAGATAAGAGGTTATCCTCACCTTATAAAGTGTCAGCATTGAGAGCCAGAGCCCAAGAACTTGAACCTAATTTCACCTTATGATCTAAATGGAGATTATAGACAAAATGCCTATAGTTATGCTAAAGGCTAAAGCAAGTATCAACACTTTATTTGTGTAATCCTACTGTACCCAAGACATTTCAGAATTAATAATTCATACTCCTGTAAGAAATCCATGACTTAGAATATATTTGTACAATTTTTTCTTTATTTTATAATAGCACCTTACCAAAACACTGATTCATAAGGTCCTTAGTTAATTCTGTCTTCTACCTATTTTGGTGTGGTAATTATTAAGCTAAAAAAAATTTTCACAGGTAAAATTGGTAATATTTTTTCAAGTTTGTATTCTAACTGGGGATATTTTCCATTTGTGTATTTTTATTTAGTTGACAGAATAAAATCCATTCCTTGTTGTGTTTTATTCTTCAGGCACCGATAAATACTTCTTAGAATTATGTACCTGCCACCACAGTCCTGTCACCTCAGTGTTCTTTGTGTTTGAACCTTTTCAGAAAGCCACTCCCACTCTCTCTGAACAGTTATCTATTTCATTTCAGCTTCATACACTTGGAACAATACAATGGCTTAGATCCTGCCTGCTTTCACTTGGCAAAGTATATTTGGGATTTACCAGAGTGGTTGCAAGTAGCAACTGCTCATTCTTTTTTTAATGGTAGCTAGTATTTGATTGGTTTTATCTGCTCATGGGTTGAAAGACATCTGGGCTGGATCATGAATAGAAATACAATAGACATTCAGGTGTAGGGGGTTTTCTATCAACATGCTCTAAGTTCTTTTGGGTAAAAACACCTAGGAGCCTTTCAATCTTTTCTCCTCTTTGTTTTTCAGCTTGGCTAATTATCATTGGCTGGGGTTCAGTCTTAACTATTGCTTTGTTTCAGGACTCTGGAGCCCATAAAAGGTACTCTCCCTTCTGATCTGTGTTTGTGGTTTTCACTCCTTGCATGTCAATTTGGCTGGCTCTTCACTTATTTATTTCCATCTGTTGTCATTTGTACCTACCAGTAGCTAAACATTTCTGAGTTATGTTAAATTTTTCTGCCATGGTCCCTACACCTCTCTGATCTATCTGAGTTTTTCTGTTTGGTGAATTGTGACTTGTTTTTTATGACTTGTGATCTGTCATTTAAAGCCAGACACCTGGTTTAGAAAATAGAGACAAGAAAGCAGAAATTATGATTTCCTCCTGTTGGAATTCTGGAATGAGTTTGAGTAGGACTTGGACTATCCTTGATTCTCAGTGCTGCACAGGGACCAAATTCCTTGGCAGATACCAGAAAGGGTGTGTGTGTGTGTGTGTGTGTGTGTGTGTGTGTGTGTGTGTGTAATTCCAATCTGGAAAACAGCCAGTTTGTTAGAAATTGGCTTGAACTAAAAGTGAGATCCTGTCTCAAATAATCAAAACAACCCTCCCTCTGGCAACACACACACACACACACACACACACACACACACACACACACACACACACACACACAAACACACACGCACACACACACATACAAACACACACACACATACACACACACACAAGCACACACATGCGCACACATACACACACACACACCCCTTTCTCCCATGAAGTGGGAGGAGGCTGTTTACTTGTAGTTACTTCTCAATGGCTGCTTCGCCATCAGCTTCAGCCCATCATCCTGCTCTGTACTTTTGTGTAGTCTTGGACTTCAAGCTCACTGTTACTTGTGATTCACCTATGGGCCTCGTGAAGAGGAGGGTAGCTCTCTATCCTGAGGCTTCTTCATAGGTGGCCACTGGGTCTGGGGTTCTGGCCCTCTCTGTCTCCTGACCTTTCTTGCAGCTATAGTGATAGGGCTCAATCAGGGTGAGGTGCTCAGCCTTTCTCATTTCTGTCAGAAACTGCATCCTGTTTAGCACTGAACATACTAGAAATTGCAGGATGGTTTTCTATTCCTCAGTTGAATTGGGTTTCCAAAGTGTCTTAGGAATGGCTGTGTTTGTTTCTACCATACCCCATATAAAGGAAGGCTTTAGTTCCCGAGGGTAGATGTAGGGGAAAGGTCCAGGTTTGGAGTTTTCCTTTGGTAGAGGTAGAGACTGAGCTCTTCCTGTGCACATGACCAGGGACACTTTCTAATTAGTGAGATTGGTGGACTTCACCCTGCAAGAGTGTGCTCACTCCCCTTTACCCTGAGCTCCCAGGGCTGTGTGCTTGCTGTCAGCCCAGGTTCAACCTTCAGTAACCCATTGACTCTTCTATCTGAGTCCTTTCTGTTGTGGCTGTGTCTGGCTAGATTCTTTCTTTCCCTGTAGCTGCCTCTCACCCCTTAAATTATATATTTGTCAGTTGTTGATATCCTTTCAAGCTCTCATTTGAGTTTTGTTGTTTTGTACTAATTAAAATAATTTTAATTTTACACACACACACACACACACACACACACACACACACGTTTAGCTCATTCCTGCCACATGTTGGCATTCTCCTCGTTGGCCTTTAATAGTAGGCTATCCAAGTTAGATGTAGCAGGCAAAGTTGGTTGTAGTTTTAAAGGAGTATCATGAAGAAACAGGGTTTTTTTTTTTACATGCAACACAGGAATATTATGTGAAATTTCATTAGCTTAAAACATGCTGGCCACCATATTGATACTGAGTCTTAATGGCATTGTACGTCCTTGACAAGATTAATTTATTGATTAGGTCAGAGACCTTAGGACCCAACCACTTGCCAAAAGCCATTCAGCTGGCCACAAAGCCTTTACCATGTAAGTCTATAAGATAAATTTCAGATCCAAACTATTGTGCGTAACTTTGGTTATGTTGCAGTAGATTTATTCAATAAATAAAAACTCTACAGAGGGCAAGGCCATTTGAAAAATAAATATAAGAAGCACATTGAGTTTTCATGCAAAGTACTGGTATCTTAATAGTGTGGGACTCAAGAGTGTCTTGTAAGTTAGTGCCTGAGAATCTGCAATGCAGCACAAGTATCAGCGATGTAAGTCTTGTTAGCAAATCTAGGGAGACCCTCTGCTGGCTTTCCTTCATTACGGTATGTCTTCAGACATTAACATAATATCGTAAACCAATCATTCACTGACATTTGTTATGATTTTATTTCTCTAGGTTGTGGTTGTCAGCTTTTCATCACTGTTACTAAATACCTGAAAAAACTTTAAAGGAGGAAAAGTTTTGGGGTCTCCATTAATGTGGTTAGGAACCTCAAAGTTCATTTGCCCCTCAAGAGAGATACCAGATGAGACCTAATCTTTTCATGTACAAACTTTTGGATGGGGAGAGTTCATATCTCAAGCAAAAAAGATTAAATTGAACTGCTGAAACATTGGTAAAGTGCACACTTAACTTTCTGATAAATTAACCTTCTGTTACAGAGTGTATTAACCATTTTAGGTTTCCCTTAGCAGTGCAAGCACTTGGCATTTCCAGGCGTTAAGAGGTTAAAGTGAGAGATGCTGGCAGCCCAGCAAAGCCAAGATGTTTCCATCTTAAAATGGAAACATTGCAAGCATTGAGGAAGAAGAAAAGGTTTTACATTGACATTTATTGATGAATAATCTTGTGAGTTATCTGACACAGATTGGAAAAGAGTGAGTAGGGAGAACCATAAAACATAGCTGAGAGACAATGGAAGGGGGTTTACTGAATTTTGTATGTCTGAAGTATAAACTAGCATGACATTTCACAATGGATATGTAAATGACGTAGCAGAAGTACTACTACCCCACCACGGATTATTTTTCTGTAACAAGGAACAAATAAGAATTCATTTAGGGTAATTTTGAGGTTAAAAAAAAAAAAAAGCTAAAGGAATGACAAGGAAGTTGGGAAAGTCTCTGATTCAGGAAGGCAGAAAGATCATGGGTTTATGTCAACACAGCGTGTTTGACCGAAGTCCAGACATCTTTGTATCTCAGCTTCTAGCATTTTACCCAATGTGATTTTTAAAGTAACACTGGCACTCTGAGATGGCAGGGATATTGGAAAGGAATTGGATAGAGAGTAAAGGTGATCTTAAAGTTAGAATATGTAGACAAATGTGCTTATTAATTGGCCTATTGGATGTCATGTTGGAATACATTCAGCGACATTGCATGCTATGTTCAGTGTGGCTCTCCTGACTGGCAATTTGTATCCATGACAGAATTCTAATGAAGCCTGTGTAGGTGCCGTGTCTCCATGAATACTTGTACATACAGCACACACACACACACACACACACACACACACCACCACCACCACCACCGCCACTACTACCACTACCACCATGCCAAAAAAAAAGGTGCTTTGCATTTTCTGAGAAGAGTTTCAGTACTAATTTTCATACACACACACACAACAACAGCAACAACAACAACAACAAAACCTATCTTCGATTTGCTAGAGAAAGTACTCAATAAAGTTCAACTTCTGAAATATGAAAATAACAAGATCCATTTCCAGATGCTGTGGACAATGGTAGAACCTCCTTAGAGGATGAAGGTGAAGATACCAAATGGTACCCATCATGGAAGAGATTTGATATTTTCAAATTGATATGGCAATAATTGATGAATCCCTTAAGGGAGTTGGTGCAGGGAAAAAAGAAGGTGGGTTGGGGAAATCAGGAGATGACAGTGTGGGTTCCTGAAAGCGGTGGGCACCAGGTGCAGAGGCAAATCCATTTACTGAAGTGATAAATTTAGCAGGAAGACTGACATGTTACAGAAACTCTGAAGCTTATTCAATATCTTCTAGAAGTTTTGGGACAGGGGTAGAGAAGTAGAATTCAGACAGCACTGAAGGAAATGCATAATGAAGTGGAATCTCACAGAGCACCTGTCATTTGTAAGTTGGTGGTGAGCAGAAGGTAAAAATAGTACAGTGGTTATAGGAACTTTTGGCCAAGTGAATTGCTTTTTAAACTTGGGCTAATAATGGTCACATTATCTCTCTCTATCCCTATCTGATCAAAATGTATAATTACTAACCAGGGATAAATTGGCAACATAAAAGAGTGGTAGGTGCCTATGCAAAGGCCAATAGGACGTCTCTGGAAAGAAACCGTAGGACCTTGGAAACCAGGTATTCTGTATCTACCTCTGTCCAACCCAGAGTAACAGCCAGAGCATTTATGCCTTTCAAAGGATGGTTAAAGTAGTGAGAATGTTTTTTTTTTTTTAAACACAGAAATGTTATGGGAATATATTTTTGGTTTAATCCCAAGTCTGGTATGTGGGGCTGCCTCAGATTGTTCACAGCAGCTGACTATGATTTGTGCTCTAACAGGGACATGATTTTGCCAGCTACAGATAGTTTCTGCAAGTGTGTGACATTTGAAATTCTGGGGACTCTTGAGAAGGTATATAAAGGCAAGAGTTCCCAAATGGGAAGCAGCTTCTCTTTCTACTGCTGCTGCTGGTCATGGTTGCTATTGTGGGTTTCTGTTGGTTGAAGTTTGTTGCGTTTTTCTTTTTACAAGTGGTTGTGCACAAAGAGACAGGAACTAAAAAATGAATATCCTGACAGCAAAAATCAAATGCCCTAATCAGCAATAAGTAGTCTAAAAATAATGATTCCCCCTTCCCCCTCTATCCTTCTTTCTCACCTACCTACTGTTGAAGAGTGGAAGGGTGGAGAAGGTAAAACAAAAACCCAGGATAGCTAAAATGATTCTGTACAATAAAAGATCTTCCAGAGGAATCTCCATACCTGATCTCAACTTGTACTATAGAGCAACAGTAATAAAAAACAGCATGGCACTGGCATAGAAATAGGCCAGTAGACAAATGGAATCGAATTGAAGACCCAGAAATAAATCCACACACCTATGGTCATTTGATTTTTGACAAAGAAGCTAAAACCATACAATGTTAAAAAAAAAAAAAAAGCCATCTTCAACATTGTAAAAACTTGTAAAAATGCAAATAGATCAATATTTATCACCCTGTACAAAACTAAAGCCCAAGTTGACTAAAGATCTCAACATAAAACTAGACACACTAAATTTATTAGAAGAAAAAGTGAGGAAGAGCCTGGAACACATTGACACAGGAGACAACTTCCTGAACAGAACTCCAACAGCTCAGGCTCTCAGATCAACAAATAATAAATGGGACCTCATGAGGCTGAGAAGCTTCTGTAAGGCAGGAGACACTGTCAACAGAACAAAGTGATAGCCTACAGACTGGGAAAAAAATCTTCACCAACCCTACATCTGACAAAGACTAATATCCAAAATATATAAAGAGCTCAAGAAATTAAACACCACCAAACCAAATAACCTAACTGAGAAATGGGACTCAGAACTAAACAGAGAATTTTCAACAGAGAAATATCGAATGGCTGAGAAACACTTAAAGAAATGCTCAACATCCCTGGGCATCAAGGAAATGCGAATCAAAATGACCTTGAGATTCCATCTTACACCCATCAGAATGGCAAAGATATATAACTCAAGTGACAACACATGCTGGCGAGGATGTGGAGAAAGGGGAACACTCCACCACTGATGGTGGAAGTGCAAACTTGTACAACTACTTTGGAAATCAATATGGTGCTTTCTCAGAAAATTGGGCATATATCCAAAAGATGCCCCACCATGCTCAACTATGTTCATAGCAGCTTTATTCGTAATAGCCAGAATCTGGAAACAACCTAGATGTCCCTCAATGGAAGAATGAATAAAGAAAGTGTGGTACAGCTACACAATGTGATACTACTCAGCTATTAAAAACAAGGAAATCTTGAAATTCGCAGACAAATGGAACTAGAAATGATCATCCTGAGTGAGATAATCCAGAGCCAAAAAGACACATGTGTATATATTCACTTATAAGTGGATTTTAGACCAACATAGATGTTCTCTGAGAAACTCACCCAGTGGGGTTAGTGACAGTTATTGAGACTTGAAGTTGGGCACTGGGCAGAGTGCTGAGAGTTGTAGGTAAAAGTGGGGGAGTGGAAGGTATGGGAGGGAGCAGGAGCTCCCCAGGGAGACCACCAAGGCCTGTGGGTTGAGGCACGGGTGGGAGAGTGCGTCCTCCACACACTGATGCTCCAGTCAAGGACAATGCATGCAAGGAACCAAGACCCCTTTTTCAGATGTGGCTTACGAACTGCAGACTCTCTGCATGGAGGGAACAGAGTCGGGGACTGCTGCTGAAATTTGGACATACACTCGGGGGCCCACTACTTGGCCACTGCTCCTTGGCATGATGGCCTAGTGGGCACACAGTGGAAGAGAAACAGGCTACCCTGATGATAGGCTGTTCCCAGAGGTCTAGGGGAGGGGAAAAATAACAGGAGGGAGGGAGGGTGGCAATGGGAAGATAAGAGGGAGGGGATAACAATCAGGAGGTAAAGTGAATACACTATAATAAATAAAACATACACTTAAAAAATCTGAACAGAGGAGAGGGTTGCTGCAGAGACTGATACACCAATGGAGGACCATGCAAGGAGAGGACCTAGACACTCAGCTCAGTTGCAGTACATAGGCAGCACAGTCTCCTTGTGGGTCCCACAATATGGGGAGTAGGGACTACTTCTGACATGGACTCTGGTTCCCCAGTGTGGATCACTTCCTCTGGGCTGGGTGGACTTTCCACACCACAGAAGAAGAGGGTACAGGCAGTACAGATGAGACTTGATAAGCTGAAATCAGATATTAGGCGAGGAGGCCCCCCCTTTCTGAGGGCTGGGGGAGGGAGGGAGAGGGGATGAGGGAGGAAGGGAGAGGATTTGAGGGAGGGAGGGAGGGAGGGGATGAGAGAGGGAGGGTGGGATTGGGAGGTGATGAGGGAGGGGACTACAACCAGGATGTACATTTAAAAAAAATTAAAACTGCAGAATAAGCAGGTAATTTATATTCCTAGTCCCACTACATAGGAATAGCACTGAGACAGGCTGAGACATAAATGTCTATGCATCGTCATTGCTTCTTATTGGTTACAGAATACATGTGACTTAGGACTAGATGCCATTCATCATATGGCATAAATGAAGATTTACAGATGTTTTTCTTCTTCTGCTCATGCAAAGAGCAGAGAACCAGCCTTAATTGCTATGTGCACCTTGCACACCTCATACATACACTTGTAATTTTAGGAGGGTGTAATGCTTGTGAGAAATTAATTGTTTTCCTGGGCTTTAGATGTTTAATTTCATTGGGAGTTGGTTATAAGTTACTATTGGTCTTATCCAGAAAGAGAACAAGATTGGACTCAGGGGTGTCTCTCTTTTCCTTTGTCTTTCTTTTTTAGGTTTGGAAATAGGGGCTGAAAAGAAAGAAGGGGGAATATAGAAATATATAGGGATGATAGGACAAAAAGCAGATTATTAAGTTGACTCCTCAATTTCAGGCCTTAACTGTACTCTCAAGGTTATTTTTAATTCATTGGTATAGAAATTTGAATATTGATGCAAAATAAGTTTAATTTTGATATATTGATATAGAATTCAAATTTAAGATTACTCTTCACACACACACACACACACACACACACACACACACACATATATATATATATATATATATATATATATATATTTCTACTCTAATATGAGGTATTGTAGCCATACCACTCAAGTAGAATACAAGGCTTACCTCCAAGTCTTTGAAAATCCTACTGCAGGCTGTTTAGGAAAAGTAAGTTAGACAAGTTAATTGTCAACTGATCAAATCATGGTCATTTCAACTAATGTTCTATTTATATCACAAGAATACACATCCTAGATGTAACAGACACATATGATTCTATCAACAGATATGGTAAAATACTTACAGAAGGTCTTCAAAAACCTCAGAGTCCTACAGAATATGGCATTTAAAGATGTTTATATTGTTTTAATGATTCTTTAACAAGACAGGTTAACTCCTGGCAGCACCCAGCCTACCTCAAAGAAGATTATGAGCATCAGTGAACCTCCTTATTGAGATGGCTTCAAATATGACAAACCAGCCACTGGGGAAAATGGCCTCATTTTAACCACTGACAGAATTCTGCCTAAGACTGGCAAGCTTGGATACAGCAAAGTCAATGGCCGAACTCTGCCAAGACAGAGTAAGCAAGTCCTCAATAGTTCCTGCTTCACAAATATATGTCAGATATACTGGACCAGAAGGCTGAAGATGATGCTCCAACGTTTTAGAGAGTTATGGTGACTTTCCAGGCAGCAAACTGTCTCTGTCATTTTTTTTTCTTTTAAGTTGGAAGCTGCTAACTTGCACTTCCTGTTTACTTAAGTAATCAAGCTTTCTCCTTCTCAAGTCTCTGATGGTGTTGAATACCAAATAGTTTAGTTTCACAATGAAGCTTAATTGCTTAGGGGTTAAGATATTTTTAGGTCTAGGTAGATTTTTAAGTTGATAGAGATGAAATGCAATAGATATTGAGTTACATTCAGAATTTTAGACTTACCAAGATAGGAAAATGTTTTCTTCAAGGTTCCCAAGTACATTCAGAACACTATGAATGTAACAGAAATCTAATTCCTCATTGTTCTGTGGTTCTCCTTGCTGTATGTAGCTTATTTTATATATGTGTAATAATATAAATGTATATGTAAAAAACAAGTAAATAGTAAAAAAAAATCATTATTTCTAAAAAAATGGAGAAAAATTTATTCTCAAATGAATTACTCAGTAAATGGAAAGGCTAGTCATAACGTAGAATTAATGAAGTTGCTTCTAGGAGGGAAGAAATGACAGAATGAGTTACTATTTATTCTCAAAAAGCACTGCATTGGTTTTGTTTGTCAGCTGTGGCTGGTGTGCCTATGATCATAGTGAACTATGTCTGTAACATCTTGTGCTTTCTAATGATCATACCAACTCCATTGAAAGAAAGATTAATCCAGGATGAACCAGATGGTATGAGGTTGAGGAGGATGAGCAAGTTCTTGGCCTTTTCTCTCTCCCTCCCTCCCTCCCTCCAACTAATATCCTTGAAAAATGTGTGCATTTTACATAAGCAGTCTCTACTTCCTCTTCTAGTTTAGCATCTATTTTTTACCACTCTTTGGAAACCGGTCCAATTCAAAGCTTGCGTCATTGTCCCTTAAGGAAGTATTAAATTTTGTTCCACTTTTGAAATTCAAAACAAAACCACCCCCTTTCACATTTTACAGTTGAAAAAAAAAAGCTAAAGATGCAGTGTTATAAAATCAGTAATTGTACCATTGTTGAGGTCTATTTTATATGATACAAAAGAAAAATGGAGCTAAGCTTGTTCTCAAATGGATTGCTCACTGAATGAAAAGGGTGGTAGTGATAATTCAGTGAGCCACCTTTTTATTCATTCACACTGTTCACTGGGCAGAGTTTGGTAGGAGTAATAAACTCCAGCTTTATAAGCTTATACCTCTGCTTAAGAAGGGTTTAACCGGTTTAGATCTCCCTAGCAATGCAAGTACTTGGCATTGCCTGCGTTGCTTTTGCCCCCATTTCTGCAGGTTTGTACTGCTCTATTACTATAGTTGTGATTTTCATTTCCACAAATAGCTAATAATTTGAAGCATCTTTTTATATTCTTTCTTGACTTGCTCTTTGATCATATATGTATTTTTCCTGGTGAAGTCTCTATTAAAATCCTTTGCCATTTTTAAGTAAGTTCTTCAACTTGCATTTTGGAAATTTCTCATGTATTCCAGATGCAAGCCCTTTTGTGTATATATGATTTTTCTAATATTTTCTCCTGAAATGTAACCTTTTCTTTCATTTTCTCAGTTGTGTTACTTGTAGAACAAACGTTTTAAATTTTAATTAAAAATCATAAGTTTCTGAAAATTTTATGGCTTGTGCTTCTGGTTTTTCATATTTAACGATCTGTGCCTAACACACAAAGTCTCTCTGAGAACAAGTCACTCAGAGTAGGCATTGATAGGTTAGGGCAGTGGTTCTTAATCTGTGGTCCACGACCCCCTTAGGGGTCAGATATCAGATGTCCTGCATATCGGATTTACATTACAATTCACAATAGTCACAAAATTTCAGTTATGAAATAGCAACAAAACAATTTTATTGCTGCAGGCCACCACAACATGAGGGACTGTGTTAAAGGGTCACAGCATTAGGAATGTTGAGGACAGCTGAGTTAGAGCAAGGAGTAAGGACATACCAGCAAAGCTATGCTCTCATTTTAGGATGGAAACATTACAAGTGTCAACCAGGAAATGAAAAGATACTTTGTGGATGTAATAGATACCAGCTTTGTGACTTTGTTGCTATGCTAAGCTATGTTGTTTCCTCGTATTTATTAAAAGGTTTTTAAAACATGACTCTAATATGTCACCTATTATAAGAAGCTCTGGGAAGGAAAATACAAATTCCATTGTAATTTGTTAATGTTTATTAAAAGCATACTTAGAGCAATACTACTATACATTGAGAAACTAGAGAATCTGGGTTTCCTAAATGCCAAGCTTTTGATTCTTCATGAAATGGATTCCAATTGAAAGCAGAAGTTACAACAAACAAAGGTCTCAAAGTTTCTAACACAGTTACAATGCCCCTGCTCTTTCTTTCTCCCAGCTACCCTGTGTGGTCCATTCTAGCAGTCAATGGGCAGTCAATGGGCAGGAAAGCTAGAGTTCAAAGTATGTTGTAAGTGTGGTGTGTTGTATCCAGAACTTCTCCCAGGGGCAGAAGGCACATTGGTTTCCCCCCTAATCTATAGGAAAGGAGGTTGTGGATTTGGGGAGCTGAAGATTTTGAAGATGTAAGTCCCATAGTGTCCCCTGTTCTGATTCCATGCCCACCAAACAGTGGGGCAGACACTGGAGGGCAGCAGGCTTGTAGAGGTGTCCTCTGTAAGGTAAGAGGAAGGATGCGGTTTCATGGGCTGTTCTCCCGAGAGCTCCCTAAAGGACGGGTAAGCTGAATGAGTACTCTCCGTTGGGAGGACTCCACACATTGGCCCTTTAAGGCTCTGAGCCTGTGTAGATGACTTCAGGGAGCTTGTCTTGGAGGGTGGCATCCAGTGATCAGTAGAAGAAGCCAGCTGGGCTGCCAAGACACTCTTCTGTGCTTTCCTAGGCTGAGGCCTGAGAAGCATTAAAGCTGTCATAGTGACCAACCATCAGTTTTCTACATTTGATGCACCTGTAAGTGGCTATGCAATTTGTGGCAGCTATTCCATTATGTTGTTAAAACTCATTTCAATGTCAAAAAGCAATTCCTAACTTGCAGAGCTGTGACTCTGTTCCTAGAGCGATGGCTTTCAGGAAACGGTCACTCTGGGGTCTGCTAGTGCCCTGAGCCTGCTCCAAGTCGACTTTGCTGTGTTGCCTGCATCTAGGCCAGAGGAGATGGGAAGCAAGCTGCCAGCGATGAAACCAGCTGATAGAAGAGAGAGGAAGCAAGCACTTGACCTTTCTCTTTTCTCTCAGCCACTAGCATTCTTGAAAATATGTGTGTGTGCTACACTAGGACTCTCACTGTCCTCTTTCTATTCCAATTTATTATCTATTTTTACCATCCTACAGAAACTGCTGTAAGGTCACAGTATGCCAGATCTGATGGCCTCATTTTAGCTTTCTTCTACTGTGTTATCTCCTTAACTTTCTACACTGATCTTGCAGGCAGAAATCTATCTTGTTCACTGTGGTTTTTACCAGCATTTGTCACAGATCACAATCACTACTTCCTAGGAAATATGAAATATGGTTTTATTGCAAGAGTCAATAACTTTTTCTCATTAACAAAGAAAACCATTTCCTTGGTTTTGTGCTTCAACAATATTTTTTCCCAAGGAATCATATTTTTTTGTTATGTATTTACTCATGGATGGTCCACCACCAGAAATGAAGACAGCAAAAGGGAAGAAAGGGTGTGGCTCCTATCACAGGTGACCAGTAGAAGTATGATGACTGGCATTGACTCGGTGATGTTCCAGGGGCTCCAGCACGCCCTAGCATGGCAAATATGCCTCTGGCACGGCTTGTCCTTTCCCTTCCCCGTCTCTTGACAAACCCTAGATTACACCCTGAAAACCAGCCACCAATCTGTTCCTCCTCCTGAGTCTGACAACCAAGGTCCAGCTTTCAAAGTATTGAAGTCCAGCAATCAAAAGCCCCCTTTAGCTCACCTATTCTGACTTTCACACATACTCTCGTGCCTCATATTTGACCACGTCCCCTGAATGGGGAGACCTGGTGGCACTCTGAGGAAGGATAGCAGGCTACCAAGAAGAGACTTGATACCCTATGAGCATATACAGGGGGAGGAGGTCCCCCTCAGTCACAGTCACAGGGGAGGGGAATAAGGGGAAAATGGGAGGGAGGGAGGAATGGGAGAATACAAGGGAGGGGATAACCATTGAGATGTGATATAAGTAAATTAATAAAATAAAATTAAAAAAAATTAAAGACCTCCTCCTAACACAGGTTTTCCCCTTTTGCCTTTGTAAACCGCCATTTGCCTACGGGCCACGTCGGTCTTGTCTCTATCCAGAGGCAGTACTTTGTCTTTCCTGTGCAAATATCTCTTTCCCCTCTCCCTTGGTTTTCTTTCTCCTCTTTCCCATCCTCTTTCTCCTGTCTTTGTCTCTTATTCCCTGTCCTTTGTCCTTCTGGGGCAAACAAATCTCTTTTGTACTGAGAACTTGGACTTAGTGTGTCCTGTGCTGACTCCGGTTCTTTATGGCACTTTTCTCTTGAGATATTGGAGGGCCTCGTATGAGGATTAAGAGAGTGAGAGGCTGAAGTGTTAGGAGTCTGAAGGCTTGGCTTGGGTTAGACAATCGATTTCCAAGGTGGCTATATCCCAATGGGATGGTTGGGGGCCTCTATCACTCTCTGGAGGGATGCCTGAATGTCCTAACAGCATGGCAACTAATTTCTCTTAGAGCAAGCAGTTCAGGACACCAGGATGAAATCAGCAATGCCTTTAGAACCTTGTCTCATATGTCATATGTCAGGGTGCCACCATGCTTTGTTAGTCACACAGAGCCCTCAGTTAGCATGGCAAGATATTGAATGTCAAGAAGAGAGGACACTAGAGCTTGCTTGAACACAGGGCGCAGGGAGTGTAGCCTTAGAGGAAACAGTTTTGAACTGGGACAAAACTACATGTATGCCGTCTTAGGAAGGGCAATGTTCAGTATAATGGCGCCAAACAAGCACAAACACACACATTGTTATCGGAGAGTGTTCTTCTTGCCTCACGTTCCCACACCTCAGCTCTGGCCTAAGGCAGTGGCTGGCCACCCATGATGAGTTACTCTTTAGGTCCTCAAACAGCACAACCATCTCCATGAAGGCCAGGCAAGAGTTTGGCTCTGTTTAATCTTAAATTGTTTGGGCTGTGCCCTAGGCAGGAACATGAGTGTCCTGAAACTGCAAGCAAGTCCCAGATAAAGCCCCACACACTTGTCCTTTGGCCCCATTGCGTCCCTGGGCTGAGTCTCGGGGCCCTAGGACAGCAGAACTACTGCTTGTGACGTGTTCTCAAAGCACTATCTGCACACATTTGCTTGGAGGAAACACATTTCTTTCAGAAGACAAGGAGCAGGGCAGAAACTCCCAGGAAGCTTGGAGCACAAAACACAAGTCCCTTGCCTGTTGATTTTTATGTCCTTCAGATTTGGGGGAAAGTCCAGAATGTGTTTACATATCCGTTTTTGTTGCTTTGTTTGTTTTGTTTTGTTACTGCAATGCTTTTAAGTGATTAGAAAAATTTAAAGGGCCGAGAATTAGGTAAGAAAAAAAAATAATGGAATATTTTTTCGAAAATATTATATGATACATATCCTTTTAACTCGTGAAAATCAAGCAGTGACTTTGGAATCAAGCACTCTTGTTTCATAAAATTTATGATATTTATTTTAAAATAACAATATGCAGCCAGATTATGCAAATGAGAACTATGAACTATAGTTTTGAACAAGTGTTATTTTTAACTTTGAAGTCTGGTCTACTTTTAGTTCACAGGCTGACTTCCTCTGTTTAGTTATGCAAATGATGATTTTGACCCGCTTCTTACCATAATAGTGTCTACTTAATTTCATTACCAGTATGTCCTGTAAATCTTACTATGACCCAGTGCAGCACATACCACTGTAAACCTTTAACCTTGGCCTCTGTAAGAACTTGAGCGGGATTGGCAGATACAAAGGGCTTTGTGCTGTGAAAATCCTCAGTGCTGACTGTGACTGTGGACTTAGCCTTTGAACTGAAAACTACTTCTTAGAAATAAACCAGTGGGAATTTTTCCCTCTTAGTTACCTACCTCGTTGTGGAAATTTTCAAATATATAATTTTTCACATGTAAATGAAGCCAGATGGGCACTAAATCAGTGTTTTTTGGATTCTACAAAACACAGTTAAGTTGTGGCTCTGGTGCATCAGTCAGTTTGACAACTGTCTCAAGCAACTTACCGCTAGGAGGGTCCCCTCGGCATGCTGGTGCTTTATGACAAAGCAACAAACAACAAAAACTCTTACAGAAGTCATAAAAAACAGGGTAGTTCTTGATGAAATTGGCTAGCCAGCAGTTTCTGAAGGAAGGAAAACAAACATCTCTAAGCTGGTTGCTCAGACTCCAGCTGCTCTGGCCAGTTTGCTCCCCTTCTCAAGTTTGGCTGTGTTTTCCTTATCGCCTTTGTCTACACCAGCGTCTTGGCCAGAAACTCTCTTCCCATTGGTCCTTGTTCTGTTATTTCTCCTTCAACCTTACATGCCACCTCTCTCAGAGAAACACTCTAAAGCCACCCTGCTGTCATCTCCTCTTGCGTCTATTTTACTTAACATTTGTACGGCTATCATTGAGTTTGTTAAATTGTCTTGGCCAGGGTACCCTAAAACTCTCAGCCTGTGGCCTTGGCTTGCCCAATGGCTATCCCTGGTGAATGCTGGTAAAACAAATTAAGTGTTGGGAACCAATCAAAATAAACCAGAATTACTCAGTTATCATATTTTGTCGTGTTGATAGATTACATGTGGTAATATTTAAAGTCCCCCAGGCAGGCATCAGAATCTTGGCAGCAATTTGACTGCCAATGGGAGCATTTAATTCATTTGTTACCAAGACTTGATAGCGTAATATTTGGCATCTTCTACTAATTATTCAAACTACAGAAATCCCATCTTAAAACAACTTTGGGAAATTTAGTTCTGATCTGGGGTGGTGATAGTAAGAATTTTAAGAAAGAGTTAATGGATAGAAAAATATACAGCTGGGTGAGGTGGTGCATGCGTGTAATCCTAGCACTCTGGGAAGAAGAGACAGGTGGGTCTTTGTGAGTTCAAAGCCAGTCTGGCCTACAGAGTGAGTTCAGGATAGCCAAGGCTACACAGAGAAACCTCATCCTGAAAGCCAAAAAAAAAAAAAAAAAAAGAGAGAGAGAGAAACAGGCAGGATAAAACAGCCTTTCCTAGTGTAGAGAACAGATTTTGTAAGAGGCATCGTGGTGGTGAGGCTGATGTGGACACGCAAGAGTGGTAGAACTGGAAGGCGGCAGCTGACATAAAAAGCACCCCCTAATTTTGTCTTCATAAACTAAAACACATTCACAAATTCCTTTTTTTTTTTTTTTTTTTTTTAAGAGCGATCTCAGGAAATTTCCAGTGAGCCCGGGTTTGGTCAAAGACTCCAAGAGAGGTTGTCCAGGTTGTGTCCTGTGTGAAGCTGTGTCCTGGAGTCCCTGGGCATGCCCCAGGTCCCTAGGGGCAAAGAAAAATCACCTTCTCAAGAGGCCCTGAAAGCGTTGGCAGAGATGTCTACTGCTAACTGCTACTGGAAGGGCTAATATGTAGCACATGACTGTTTCTTTGAAACGTCTTTTTTTCTTTTTTCTTCCTCCTCTAGGATTCTGGGAGCTGCCGTAGGGTTAACACCTTAGGTTAGGAAAAGTAGGCCTTGGCCTGTCCTCTGCTTTTATTTGAGAGAGTCTCAAAGGACATATGCAACAACAGGCCTCCTTTGTTATATTCTGAAAACACAGCTCACTGTAAAGATCAAATGCAAGTTACGCCAGCTGGTTCGGGAATCTATTCTAAAGGTTTAGTTTCTGAAGTGTCCATTCCTCTTTAAAACATTTCAGCGCTTCCCAAAGAAAACTGAAAGCACAGTTACACTGGAGAGTGGCAGTGGTACCTGTGTGGATCTGGGAAGAGTCTGCATGCAGGGAGGTAGAAGCCACAGTTCATTACTGTTCCTCCTGATAGCACTTCTGCCCCTTTTCACATGCAATTTGCGTTACTGTTCAATTTGATACTCTTGAAAAACATGTATTAGATGAATAATGACTAGAATTAGGATGCATACATCAATTATGGTGTTTCCTGGTAATGGGTTAAGTGATTCCATTTGTTCTATTTTGAGACAACCCCCTACTCTTGGGTTGATTTCGAACTCCAGGGCTAACTTAACCCTTCCATCTTAGTCCTCTGAGTAGCTAGCAGTATAGGGGTTGTACCAGCTACTTTTATGTCAACTAGACACAAGCTAAAGTCATCTGAGAGGAAGGAGCCTCCCCACATGGTATGTACTCACTTATAATTGGACACTAGCCCAACAGAGATGTCCCCTGAAAGTCTTCACTTAGCAGGAGAATGAGATAGATACTGGAATTTCCTATTGGGACTCCAGATGAGAGAGGTAAGAGAGAATAGGGAAATAGAAGGATCCGGAGGTTCCTAGAAACTTACAAGAAGACCATTAAGGCTGGCAGATCTGGACCCAGGGGGGACTGCTCAACTGTACCAACCAAGGACAATGCACGCAGTAAACCTAGAACCCCTATCCAGATCTAGCCAATAGACAGTACATTCTCCACAGTTATGTGGAGAGCAGGGACTGACTCTGACATTAACTCTAGTGCCTTCTACTTGACCACTTCCCCTTGGTGGAGAGGCCTCATGGCACTCAGAGGAAGAGTAAGCAGGCTACAAGGATGAGACCTGATAGGCTGTGATCATATGGTGGGAGAGGAGGTCCCCTTCTGTCACAGACCAAGAGGAGGGGAATAGGATGAAAGACGGAGGGAGGGGGAATGGGAAGATACAAGTGAAGTGATAACAATTGAAATGTAATCTTAATAAATTACTTAAATAAAAAAAAAGAAAAAGAAAAAGAAAGAAAATGCCTCCCTAAGATTTGGCTGTAGGCAAGCCCAGAACATTTTTTAAATTAGTGATTGCTGTGGGTAGAGCTACCTCCTGGACTGGTGGCCCTGGTTCAATGAGAAAGCAGGTTGAGCAAGCCATAGGGAGAAGCAAGTAAACAGCATTCCTTCCTGGTCCATTAGCTGCTGCCACTAGGTTCCTGCCATGTTTGAGTTCCTGTTCTGACTTCTCTAAGTGGTCAGCTGTGACCTGACATTGTGTTAGATGCAATCAACTCTTCTCTCTACCCCCATCCTGCCCCAAGTTGTTTTATTGGTCATGATGTTTCATGACAGCAGTAGTAACCTTTATTAAGACAAGGATATACTACCACATCCAGCAAAATGATGGGGTTTGAAAAATATGCTTAACTGTTAATTCAAGAATGTTATATACTCTCAAAGGTAGAATTTTTTAAAATTAGCTATTCATCGAGGGTAATTTCTTTTTTACAGGACCTAAGAGACATTCAAAATTAACTATTAAAAACATGTTGGATACAATGTAGGCAAATTATTGCTCTAAACTTATTTTAAGTGTTTTTCTATATTCTGTTTTTATAATATTTCATGTAAAACCAAATTCATCAATAAACATATTTCACTCCTTGGCAGATAATCTATAACTCTATTTAAAAAAAACTGCGTACTCTGGTGCCTCATATTTGACCATGTCCCCTGGAGGGGGAGACCTGGTGGCACTCAGAGGAAGGATAGCAGGTTACCAAGAAGAGACTTGATACCCTATGAGCATATACAGGGGGAGGAAATCCCCCTCAGGGACAGTCATAGGGGAGAGGAATAAGGGGAAAATGAGAAGGAGGGAAGAATGGGAGGATACAAGGGATGGGATAACCATTGAGATGTAACAAGAATAAATTAATAAAAAATTAAAAAAAAGAACTGATAAAAACGCAGAAAGGTAGAGGGAAATGTAAACGCTTAACTGCAGCAGTTATGTTTGCCTGTGTGCTTCCTGTTCTGTAACAGAGCACTTCAGAATTCCGTGACCTTAGAATGACAGTGACAGTCATTTTATTAAATTTCCCAACTCGGAAATCTGAGCAGAGCTCTATTGGGTGCTTATTTTGTTCCAAGTGGGATCGATAAGTCTTACTGAATGAGATTCATCTGGTGAATGGATTCAACAGGAAGCAGTTCACATTGATCAGGAGATAGTGGGGGCAGGGATTTGTCTGCAGGCAAGGCCAGAGTCCATATCCAGGAGCCTTTTCAGCAAGGCAGTCTCCAGGGAGTTGAATTTCAACCATCAGCCCAGAGCTATCAGTGGGCATAACCCCACATTATACACAATGCAAACTTCCCTGTGGCTTAAGTTTGAAAGTCTTAGACTATCTCTTATTCCAGGTTCTAATTTTCAGTATAGGTAAGTTAGAACAGTGAGGACCAAAACTCTTATCTTTCTTTTTTAATTTTTTGAAATTAAAATATAACAACGTCATCTCTTCCCTTCACTTTTCTCCCTCCAACTCTTCCCATGCACCCTTACCCCCTTTTTTGTTTTTGTTTTTTAAATCAAATTCATGAACTCTGTTTTTTTTTTTTTTTTTCTTTTTTTTTTTTTTTTTATTAATTTATTCTTGTTACATCTCAATGTTTATCCCATCCCTTGTATCCTCCCATTCCTCCCCCCCCCATTTTCCCATTATTCCCCTCCCCTATGACTGTTCCTGAGGGGGATTACGTCCCCCTATATATTCTCATAGGGTATCAAGTCTCTTCTTGGCTACTTGCTGTCCTTCCTCTGAGTGCCACCAGGTCTCCCCCTCCAGGGGACATGGTCAAAAGTGAGGCACCAGAGTACGTGAGAAAGTCGTATCACACTCTCCACTCAACTGTGGAGAATATTCTGACCATTGGCTAGATCTGGGAAGGGGTTTAAAGTTTACCTCCTGTATTGTCCTTGGCTGGTGCCTTAGTTTGAGCGGGACCCCTGGGCCCAAATCTGCCTATCATATTGTTCTACTTGTAGATTTCTAGGACCCTCTGGATCCTTTTATTTTGCTGTTCTCCCATGCGTCTCTCATTTAGAGTCCCAATAGGATGCCTTCCCCTCTGTCCCAGTTTCCTGGTAAGTGAAGGCTTTCGTGGGACATGCCCCTTGGGCTAGTATGCAGATATAAGTGAGTATATACCATTTGATTCTTTCTGCTTCTGGGTTAACTCACTCATTATGATCATTTCTAGCTCAATCCATTTATCCACAAATTTCGGGAATTCCTTGTTTTTAATAGCTGAGTAGTATTCCATAGTGTATATGTACCACAGTTTCTTTATCCACTCTTCTACTGAGGGACACTTAGGCTGTTTCCATGTTCTGGCTATTATGAATAAGGCTGCTATGAACATGGTTGAGCAAATTTTCTTGTTGTGTGCTGGAGCATCTTCTGGGTATATTCCAAGGAGTGGAATAGCTGGGTCTTGAGGAAGCCCTATTCCCATTTTTCTGAGATAGCACCAGATAGATTTCCAAAGTGGCTGTACTAGTTTGCATTCCCACCAGCAATGAAGGAGTGTTCCCCTCTCCCCACATCCTCGCCAGCATGTGGTGTCGCTTGAATTTTTGATCTTAGCCATTCTGATGGGTGTAAGATGGAATCTCAGAGTTGTTTTGATTTGCATTTCCCTGATGACTAAGGAGGTTGAGCATTTCTTTAAGTGTTTCTCAGCCATTTGATACTCCTCTGTTGAGAATTCTCTGTTTAGTTCCAAGCCCCATTTCTCAATTGGGTTATTCGGTTTGGTGGTGTTTAATTTCTTGAGTTCTTTATATATTTTGGATATTAGACCTTTGTCAGATGTAGGGTTGGTGAAGATTTTTTCCCAGTCTGTAGGCTGTCGCTTTGTTCTCTTGACAGTGTCTCCTGCCTTACAGAAGCTTCTCAGCCTCATGAGGTCCCATTTATTAATGGTTGACATTAAGGCCTGGGCCGTTGGTGTTCTGTTCAGGAAGTTGTCTCCTGTGCCAATACGTTCTAGGCTCTTTCCCACTTTTTCTTCTAAGTGGCTTAGTGTCTCTGGTTTTATGTTGAGGTCTTTAATCCACTTGGATTTGAGTTTTGTGCAAGGTGACAAATATGGGTCCAGTTTCATTTTTTTACACATAGACCTCCAGTTAGACCAGCACCATTTGTTGAAGATGCTATCCTTTTTCCATTGAATGGATTTGGCTTCTTTGTCAAAAATCAAGTGACCATATGTGTGTGGATTCATATCTGGGTCTTCGATTCGATTCCACTGATCAACCAGCCTGTTGCTGTGCCAGTACCATGCTGTTTTAAGTACTATTGCTTTATAGTACAGTTTGAGATCAGGTATGGAGATTCCTCCGGAGCATCTTTTATTGTACAAGATTGTTTTAGCTATTCTGGGTTTTTTGTTTTTCCATATGAAGTTCAGAATTGAACTTTCAATGTCTTTAAAAAATTGGTTAGGTATTTTGATAGGGATTGCATTGAATCTGTAGATTGCTTTTGGTAGGATGGCCATTTTTACTATGTTAATTCTCCCGATCCATGAGCAAGGGAGATCACGCCATCTTCTCAGGTCATCTTCAATCTCCTTCTTCAGAGTTTTGAAATTTTTTTCATACAAGTCCTTCACTTGCTTAGTTAGGGTAACTCCTAGATATTTTATATTGCTTGTGGCTAATGTGAAGGGTGTGGTTTTCCTAATTTCTTCCTCTGCAAGCTTGTCATTTGTGTATAGGAAGGCTACAGACTTTTTTGAGTTAATTTTGTATCCAGCCAATTTGCTGAAGGTGTTTATCAGCTTTAGGAGTTCTCTGGTGGAGTTTTGAGGGTCACTTATGTACACTATCATATCATCTGCAAATAGGGATAATTTGACTTCCTCCTTTCCCATTTGGATACCCTTGATCTCCTTTTGTTGTCTTATTGCTCTGGCTAGAACTTCGAGTACTATATTGAAGAGATATGGAGAGAGTGGGCAGCCTTGCCTTGTTCCCGATTTGAGAGGAATTTCCTTGAGTATCTCACCATTTACTTTGATTTTGGCTATTGGCTTGCTGTATATAGCCTTTATTATGTTGAGGAAAGTGCCTTGTATCCCCGATCTCTCTAAAACTTTAAACATGAATGGGTGTTGAATTTTATCAAATGCTTTCTCTGCATCCAAGGAGATGATCATGTGGTTTTTTATTTTCAGTTTGTTTATATGGTGGATTACATTGATGGATTTCCGTATATTAAACCATCCCTGCATGCCTGGAATGAAGCCTACTTGGTCATGATGAATGATATCTTTGATGTGCTCCTGTATTCGTTTTGCAAGTATTTTATTTAGTATTTTTGCATCTATGTTCATAAGAGAAATTGGTCTGAAATTCTCTTTCTTTGTTGAGTCTTTGTGAGGTTTAGGTATCAATGAGACTATGGCCTCATAGAATGAATTTGGTAATTTTCCATCCATTTCTATCTTTTGGAGTAGCTTGAAGAGTATCGGTATTAGCTCGCCCTTAAAGGTCTGGTAGAATTCTGCACTGAAACCATCTGGCCCTGGGCTTTTTTTGGTTGGGAGACCATCGATGATTGCTTCTATTTCTGTAGGGGAAATGGGACTATTTAACTTGTTTATCTGTTCTTCATTCAACTTTGGCAAGTGAACTTGATCAAGAAAATCGTCCATTTCCCTTAGATTTTCAAATTTTGTGGCGTATATGCCTTCAAAGTAGGATCTTATGATTCTTTGAATTTCTTCAGTGTCTGTTGTTATGTCTCCCTTTTCATTTCTGATTTTGTTGATTTCAATACTGTCTCTCTGCCTTTTAGTTAGTTTGGCTAATGGTCTGTCTATCTTGTTGATTTTCTCAAAGAACCAGCTTTTGGTTTTGTTGATTCTTTGGACTGTTTTCTTAGTTTCTAATTTGTTAATTTCAGCCCTGAGTTTGATTATTTCCAGGCGTCTACTCCTCTTGGGTGTTTCTGCTTCTTTTTTTTCTAGGACTTCCAGTTGTGTTGTTAAGATGCTTATGTGCGATGTTTCCAATTTTTTTTTAAAGGCACTTAGTGCTATGAATTTTCCTCTTAGCACTGCTTTCAATGTATCCCACAAATTTGGGTATGTTGTTTCTTCATTTTCATTGAATTTCAGAAACTCCTTGATTTCTTTCTTTATTTCTTCCCTGACCCAGGTGTCATTTAGCAGAGAGTTGTTTAGTTTCCACAAACGTGTAGGCTTTTTGTTATTTCTGTTGTTGTTGAATTGCAGCCTAAGAGCATGGTGATCTGATAGGATACAAGGTATTATTTCAATCCTCTTGTATCTGTTGAGGCTTGCTTTGTGACCTACGATGTGATCAATTTTGGAGAAGGTTCCATGGGGTGCAGAGAAGAAGGTGTATTCTTTCTTGTTTGGGTGAAAGGTTCTATAGATATCTGTTAGATCCATTTGACCCATGGCATTGGTTAATGATGTTATTTCTCGGCTTAGTTTCTGTTTCAATGACTTATCCTTCAGTGAGAGTGGGGTGTTGAAGTCTCCCACTATTATTGTGTGGGGATCGATGTGTGGTTTAAGCTTTTTTAGGAGATCTTTTACATATGTGGGTGCCCTTGTATTGGGAGCATAGATGTTCAGAATTGTGATGTCATCTTGGTTGACTTTACCTTTGATGAGTATGAAGTGTCCTTCCTCATCCCTTTTGATTAATTTCTGTTGTTTTTTTAAATTGTTGTTTACATATGGTGGGAGAGGGAGGGGGAAAGTTGTAAGAGCTAGAGGAACAGGAATTTGCTGCCTAAACAAGACGTAAACAGAGTTGGCACCAATAGACATGCAAACATGAAAAGGGGAGAAGTTTCATGAGGTCACAACCCTAGAAAAAGAACTACATGTAATTAAGGCATTCTGGGAGCAGGGGGAAATAGTCTCTTAAGTACAGGAGAGCAAAGACAATGCAATTGACTTTATCCTATATACCTCTAGGCAAACTGGTGGAGTGCCTGGGCACATTGGTCCCCTATGCTTTCAGCATCATCAACCCCGGGCTAGCTCAGTGTTCACTTTCGCAGTATATTCTAGTCTGGGACTGATGGAAAATGGATGGAAATCCCGGGTTTGAACAAGTGTTGCATTGATTTGTTCTGCAGATGCCCCAAGATGTTTAACTCACCAAGTCATTGTTAACACAAGCAACAATTAGAGATTCTCCACAATGGTGTTTATTTGGAAAGAGCAGAACATTGTGGAGATTGTAAGCAAACAGGAGAAAGCTATGGATAGCTTCAAGAAGGTTTGAGGAAGGATATGACTTTAAAGTTAAAAGGTATTATTTGAATAAGCTACTTGAATATTAAGATTGTAGGCTGGGAAGGTGGGAAGGAGGAGCTGAGAGGGGTTCATCTGTAGAGTGGGTAGGATTGCTAGGAAAATACTCTGCATGAGCATTTGTACGGACTGATGCAGTCTTAACATTAAGGATGTGAGGAAACAGTCGCCAGAGTTCAGCCATCTTGAAAGTAGCTCTTCCATTTTGCTTCCCAGTTTTGTCAGTAGGGTCAAACTGAGTTTATATTCTCATGCCCTGAGACCAGCTCTTACCCTGCCCCTCTAAGTATTTTTCTTAATTGTCTGGTAAACCAGTAAAAAATGTAGAACTCGCAGTTGTCTTAACCAAGGTGTCTAACTTGTGTGTATTTATATATGTGTGTGTAATATATATACATATATATAGTATTTACACATATACAGATATACAATTACATACATATGTAACATTATATATTACAATATTTATATATAACCAACTATACATGTATATTTATATTTATATATTAAATATGCATATATGTATATATTATATATACATATATATTTAAAACTAATTGCTTGCCAGGCCCTCACTATATTTTAATTTCATGCAGCTAACCTGTTCCTTTATCCCCCATCACCTAGAGCTCTAGACCAAATGTCTAGGAGGTGAGTTAAGGGCCTTGGATTCTGGACTGCATGTCTAGGGGAAGAGTTCAGGGCCTTAGAGCCAAGTGCTCAGGATAAGGCCTAGTCTTCAACAGACGCTGCCTTGTTTAACCCCCAATGCTTAATAATAACAGGATGACCTCGCAGCTCACCCTACCCCTCCTAGTTCTGTGATCTCACCCTTTAACAGTGCAATACCATTTCCCCTCAGGGATCGGGTTCAGATCCTGAGCTGATCGACTTCCTGAAGGCTCAGAAAATAAAGCTTTCGTTTTTAAGCTACCGTTTGAAGTGAATTTTCTCAGCTTCCACTCCAACAAGGGTCATTTCCCCCTCAGTGGGAGAGGTGTGCAAAACATTTAGAACAAACACAGATCTTATGAGCCAAGAAACTACTTACAGCAGACGGGCATGGTCACCCTTCCCCCAGTAATACTCTCTGGCTCTAATTTTGCTTGAGTCTGACAAGAAGGATTCTATCTTAATATCATCGGTTGTTATGATATCCTGACCAGAAAGCTCTTTTGTGTGTATTATGGGTCCCTTATTAGTTTTAGAGCCTCTTCTAGTCATAAAGTGATTAAAAGTCAAGCTAGGTGTCACTCCAGAGAGAAAAGCCTGGCTTCGTTTTTTGAAGATGGAAAATTGAGGTCGAAAGAAGCTGCATGACCGGTCCAAAGTCAGAAACCGAATGACAAAAGTTGCAGCCTATTGCAATGTTTGAAAAGAATCAACCCAGATTTGTCTGTGGGAGAGGCATCCCATTCATCGACTTTTCCTTGAGTAATGCCCATTTACCTTGAGTTATAATTGTTTTTAGTTACTAGTTTTGAGTACAATTGATTCATATAACAAAACTAACGCACGATCCCAGGCGATGTCCTATAGCAGAAAAAATCCTATCCAGACTCCTGTGCAGGCAGAGGGCCCTGGTTCATAAGGTTTGTTTCACCCACTACGGTTTGCGGATTCTTTGGTGGTTATTTCTCCTTGAAGTATTATTACAGCATGGGGCCCCTCTTGGACCTTAGAACTATAGTCTTCAGAACTCCACCTAGGACCAGCCTATCTGTTGTATGGATTCTGAGGCTTTTCTGTACAGGGCACAAATGTGGACTACTCACAGATGAAATGTGCTGGTCTGGTTCTTCCTGCCTCTTTGTTTCCAGAGAAGTTTGCTCTTTAGATGGGGTGACAGATAGCTCTTTTATATAGACCTCAGGGACTCTAGGTGGCCTTAAGTACTGTTCCCGAAGCTTGGATTTCCTGTTTACAGAGGGTGCACTGTCATGGTTAGCTTTTGTCTTCTGCTGCGGCTAATTTGTCTTCCTCTTGGACTAGCCTTTGCGGGCGGGGTGTGTGCAGGACCCGCCTGCTGATGGAGACACCTCCTTCCATTCTCTGACCTGGGGCGGGATCAGTCTTCCCGCTTAGCTGGGAGGAGCCCCAAAGGGGAGGGTCCCCAGCCCAGATGGGGCGGGGCAGCTGCTGACCCGTGTCCACTCCAGGGGACCGTGGAGCGGGACGCGCGTCGGGGTGGAGGTGGTCCGGTGCTCTCTGGAGTGGGTTGACACCCCCTGGGCGGGGCGGGGCGGGGCGGCAGCCACGGGATGGGCGGGCCGGAACGCGTGCGGTTGCGGCCCCGGGGCGCCCGGCTCCTCCTCGCCTGTGCTCTGGAGCGCCCGTGGCCTCGCTGAGCTGTGCGGCTCGGGCCGCGCGAGCTGCCGCCTGCGCCCCGAGCGGAGCGCGGCCATGCCGGGGCCCTAGCGCGCTACCGCAGCCCGCGCCCGCCGCCGCTTCTTCAATGGGCAACCTGCTCGGCGGGGTCAGCTTCCGCGAGCCCACCACCGTGGAAGACTGCGACTCCACCTGGCAGACCGACTCGGAGCCCGAGCCGGAGCAGCCGGGGCCGGCAGGCGGTGGCGAGGGCCAGGAGCACGACGAGCCGGAGCAGCCCGAGCAGCTTCCCGAGAGAGCAGGAGGGCGGCCCCGCACCAGCCCGGTGCCCGAGGACCACGCCGAGGCGGCGGGCACCGAGCAGGTACGCGGCCCCGGGACCCACGGTGGGCCCGGAGGGGCTGAGCGCCCGGCGTCGGAGAAGGGACTGTACCTGACTCCCCGGGGATGCTGGGAGGGATGCTAGGCTTGGCGTGCATGGCCCGGGCACCCGACCTGGGGAGCCTGCGGTGCCCAGCATTGCCCGGCGGCTTGCTGCCGGCTTGGGGCCTTGCTGTGTGGATCACAGGGAAGTCCCCCAGGCAAACCCCGACTCCACTAGGTGTTATCTTTGCCTCTGCAGCGCAGCTGGGTGATGCGAAGGTGGGGTTGAAGGAACTAGACTAAAAATAGAGGGTTGTGAAGATCCGGTCAGTGCGTGTTACTGTTTTATTTTTATTTTTTATTTTTATTTTTTAATATTGTTCAGAACAAGACAACTGAAATTGCCGAGCGGCCCCACAGTCTCCCCCTCAGCGGGGGCCCACGACCATTAAAAGTATTGCAGAAGGTTCTCTAGGAAACTTAAAATGCCACCGTTCTTTTCCCCACAGAGAGACCTTTCAACGACTTTAAGACATTTCTTAAACATTTCGTTTCACCCAGAGGACTTGTTGATCCAACCAAGCTTAAATCAGTTGACCAATGCAGTTAGGCAGATAGATTAGAAGAGAGATAGATGACGTCCCTTACCCTTTCATGGCTTCAGAAACTTTTAAAAGGAGGAACTGCATATTTTTAAAGAAGTCTGTAGTGTTAGGGTTGATGGTTCTGAATCAGGTCTCCCCTTTACACTTAAAGGAAAATGGAGCCCAAAGTCCAATGTGACTTTAAGGGAAACATCACCTCTTGAGGAAGTCCTAGGCTTCCCTCAGGAGCCACTTGAGCATGTTATAGAGATGGAATGCAATTGCGTGGTGTGTGTTCTACTTTAATTCCCTATTTTGGAGACCTGTGAGCCTTTCAGAGAGAATCTTGCCTAGAGCATACAGCGAGAGAAAGATGCTAGCTTAAGTATGTCTGTCGCCAAAGTGAGGGCCTTGGCCCTGCTGAGTGGGATCCTGGCCATCCTTCCCTTGTGCCTTGGCTTGGACTATTTAGTATTTAGAATTGTGTGCTCAGCCCCAAAACAGTAGCGCATGTCATATTCCAGGGTTTCATCCTTCCATTTGTTTTCCAACAGCCATCAACAGAAGTTCGGAATATTCAAAAGTAGCTGGGACTAATCCAATTAACTAGGTCAATCTATGTAAAATAAAATAATAGCATCGTAATATTCAACCAGTGCCCTGGAAGCTGAGTAACAAACAGGAGGCCACCATCCTCTGTTAGTTTTGCTTCCTGTAAGTACCACCAACTTCTTAAAGTAATCTTTTTGATGGTACATTTTGACCTCCTCATCCTATTTGTTCCCTACTTGGATCAGTCGGTTTCCCTTTTCAAGTAGGTTTGTAGACTGGCTTCTCAGCACTGTCTTTGCTGTCATCCATCTCTCTGTAAACGTTAGACAAAAGATGGTCCCATTAACTGAGATGAAGGAACCTGGGGCAAGAGATGCTTTAGAGGTTAAGTCAAGGCCAGTCTTAAGCTTTCCATCCTATTACACATCCAAGTGGGACTGTGCAGAAGTTAATATTCTCTACAGCTACTCAGTCTAGAACTGGAGCTATAGGCAGGCATTCAGATTATTTGCCCCATTAAAAAAAATCAGTGCAAGATAAGAGGTCATCAGAGTCATGAAGGATGAAGACAAGCCTCCTCACTCTCTATATGGGGTGTGATTAAGAGGAGGGGCCAAAAAAGGGGTGGGAGAGACCAGTGACACAGGAAACAGGACCAGAGAGCATGGTATTCTGACAGCCAAGGGCTGATACTGCTTCAGGCTGGAGGGCCTTAAGGTGTCCAGGACTGCCGGAAACTCACTTGGGATGACCACTAAGACGGGGTTTGACCAGATGGAGATTTATTTGGAAAGTTCCTAATAGTCCCATTGTTACGTAGTGCTATGGATAGAGCGTTATTCGGGCCATGGGTCATGGGTTCCTCTAGAAGAAGAGAGAACATGCACAGTTCCTTGGCGATGATTTACTTCCAAAGGGGGCAGAGACGGGATCTACACCTGGGGCAGACTTGGGTCAAAGGGGACAGTATGCTTAAGTTGGGAGAGACTGCAGCAGGTTTGCTGGTTGTGGGCGGGGGGCATGTTTTGGAAGAAGGAAGTTTTGTGGATCCAGGGCAGAGGAGTGTTAAGTGGAAGACTCTTTGCTGGGGAAGTAAAAGGGGCCGGGATACAGAAGCGAAGGGGACAGACGCTGGCAGGTTGAAGGATGGAATCATTTACTTGGCAGTCTTGGGGAACAGGCAGGACATGAGTCATTATCTTCATTTCACAGATGATAAAACTAAGTAAGATGTAGCTAAGTGATTTGCTTAAGGCCTCACAAATACTAAGTAGCAGAACCAAGACTCACCTTCGCCCCTTGGCTCCAGATCTTTATAACAGGGTTTTCAAATACCCATCACGCCTAACAGGGATGGAACCGGTTCAGACCTAATTAGTCGGACACAGAAGCAGGTAGCTCTCACACTGTTGTTGGGCCCTGCCTTAGCCCTGTTCACTTCCTCCAAGCTTCAGCAACCTCGTTCCTAAGATGCAGACACTAATAACTGTCAGTCAAGGTGTGTTGTAAGACTCAAATGAAGTGATCTACACGGAAGTGTTTTGTAAATGGGGAAGTGCTCTCTGCAAATGCGGGCAATGATTCATGTGGTTGTAGCGCAGGCTAAATAGACTCAGAAACTTGCTGGGCAGAGCTATTTTGAAAAGTGTGGCAAGGACCAGAATTTGAGCTTCTCCTTGCTTATGTAACATGACAGTGTAACTACCGTTAAACAGCAGAGGATATGGTGTTAAAGCATCTCTGCACTTGTAGTAAGAGTGAGACTCACACCACTTCAGAGATGTGTGAAAATTGCTTAGAAGATGCCAGTCTGTCAACACAGACAGAGGGTGGGGGATGCTGCGATAAAGGATTGAGGGCAGATTTCTTAATGAACGTCCCTATTTCAACATTGCAGTCGTCTTCATCACGTTCGGTCTGGTTGTCCTGCATGTCCCTGGACAATGCACTATATAGTCATGGATATAATGTCATGCATTATATGCTCTGGATAGCTAGAGGATAGCAGAACTGTATCTTTGTAAACAATCTTCATTCTACCCGAGAGAGCTTTGTCTTGCTTTGTGTGTTTATATCAAGTTAGCTGATTTCTAGCCCACTGATCGCTGAATGGGCAGATGATTATTCATGTCTTGTATGTTTGTTATGGAGCTTTGAAATAGTTTAGAAAGCTAATTTAGTCTAAAATCCTCCCCCCCCCCCTTTCATAAATATTGCTTGACTTCCAAGTGAAGCCACGGGATGCAAATTTGATGAGAATCTTCTGAGAAGAATTGATTTACCAACTTAACCCTTTCATAGCATCATATAAAATAAGTTCTGTCATAGGCTTCATTGTATTAACACCCAGTAAGATGTGTTTTCAGTTTATTTCTGTAGTGCTATTCTGGGTCAATACTAATACTTAGCATTTACCCTCCAAAGGCATTGAACAGTAAAGTTTATTATTTATTGATATAACTCAGGGAAAAAGTTTTTAGTGCAAACAAGGGAGGTAGATGCCAGCTCGCATTGTTCTTAAGCACCCTTGAAGAGACAGAATAGTTCTCTGTTATCCAGACAAGTCGCGAATGTTCAGGGGTCTTTATGGGTATTGATTATTTTAAGTTTGTTCTGGAACTTTCTCAGTTTAATTCTCAGTGTAAGTGGAGTTTCCCTTTGTGTCGTAGGGTGCTGATTCCACAGAGGCAGCAGCTAAACCAAAGAGAAGCTTCTATGCTGCAAGGGATTTGTACAAGTACAGACATCAGTACCCAGTAAGACAATGATGCCCTTCCTCCTTCCATGTAAACTTTTGTCTTTCTGTTTTTCTGAGTGTACTCTGCTGGTAAGAAAACATATCAGAAGGTTCCTTGTGCCTTTTTCTTTTCTTTCTCTTTCTGTGTTTCCACATGCTGGAGATTAATTTATTGTTTCCTTTAGCAGAACTTCAAAGATATCCGATATCAAAATGACTTGAGCAATCTTCGCTTTTATAAGAATAAAATTCCATTTAAACCAGATGGTGAGTAAGCCACCTTGGTAAAAAAAAAAAAAAAAAAAAAAAAAAAAAAGCAAAGTTTAAAGAAATAACCCACGCCTGGGTGTCTTTCCTTGTTCTCGGCTTCCCATAGTCTTGCCTCCTTTGGGGCGTGGCTACTTTGTTTTGCCTTGCCATGCAGGCTGATGTGTCCCCAGGGCCCTGGCTTTAGAGCTGTGCTCATCCATTCGGTGAAGTGTGAAGAAGTAGATATTGGCTGGCTGTACCTTCCTTATGTCTGTGTGTCATGGCTGGTACTGAAGAGGTAGTAGGGGTAGGGTTTTTGTTTGCTTGGTTGGTTACATTTAGGTTTTTGGGTTTTAGGCATGAGTGCATGTACACACGTGTGTGTGTGTGTGTGTGTGTGTGTGTGTGTGTGTTAAACCTTGGAGAGGGTTGAATTTAAATTCAGCTCTTTCCATCTTGAAGATGTGGCTACTGGGATTTGAAGCCTCAGTGAGTAACTTGCTGGGTCACTCAGTTGATTTCAGAGTGGGACTAAGTCCCAGGATCTACTGTTGTTTCTGCTATGCCATACCTAAAATTTATTTAGATTTTGAGAAAAGATACTGTTTGTGTTTAGAATTATCTTTGCCACTTTTCAAAATCAAAGGTTGGGAAAACCACAGCAACCCCAGTCCAAACCCTGCTAACTAAATGAGCCTCCTTCACAACGGTACAACCTCTCTCAGCATAGGAGCTTTCCCAAACCCATAGTGAAGATTCACAGTTGCTATGGTAATTTGATTACAAACTTGTAAGCAAAAATCGAGGCCGCACACTGTGCCTCTCAGCGGGTATCCGAATTGTGTGCAGGCAAAGCAGAAGCCAGATGCGCTCCTTAGGAGTTTAATGTGAGGTGACCAGATTGTCCAGATTTTTGTCACTTTCTGTCAGTTAAAACTGAGCAAAATTCACAATAGTATGAGTCAGCTAGCGGAGGTTCTGGATTGTAGGATGTGCTGGCTAGCTTCATGTCACCTGACACAAGCTGGAGTCATTTGGGAGGAGGAAGCCTCACTTGAGAAAGGGCAAGGCTGTGGGGCATTTTCTTGATTAGTGTTTAGTGAGTGAGTGTGTGTGTGTGTGTGTGTGTGTGTGTGTGTGTGTGTGTTGTGCCTCACTGGAGGCAGTGCCAGTCCTGGGCTGGTGGTCATGGCTGATACAAGACAGCAGACAGAGCAAGCTGTGGGGAACAAGCTAGTAGGCAGTATTCCTCTATGGCCTCTGCTTCAGTTCTTGCCTTGAGTTCCTATCCTTATCTTTCTTTCAATGATGGACTGTGCTGTGGAAATGTGAGCCTCGTAAGTCCCTTTCTCTCCATTTTGCCTTTGGCCATGGCGTTTGTCACAGCGATAGGAACCCTAAGACACGAGCCTTTCACAGTGTTGGGATCTTGGGAGATTAAACTGAAAGGAGTGCCTAAAGATCGGATGTGGTGTTTGGAAGCAGGAGTCGAGACGCTTTGTCCTACAAGTATTGCTGAAATGGCCAAATCCAAGTCACTTAAGCTTTTTGGTATGTCAGAAGGCTGGAGGCAAGTATGTGGCCATGGATGCCCAATTCCAGGGTAAAATCACTTCAGCGTGTCAATAAGACTGTTGATGAGATGGTGTGACTGAATATGTCTCAGTATTTGTGGGAGGAGCCTTGGTGACAAGCTGCTGATCTTTGAGGAAGCAAGAATGAGATGAGTTGTGGGTTTGTTTGTTTGTTTGTTTGTTTTTGGTTTTTTTGTAAGATTAGCTAACTGGCCAATTACAAGGCCATTGACAGACTTGAGAATCAAGAGGGTTTTATTAAGTTCTTATAGGAGAACATGGGCCATAGTAAAAAGCCTTATTTTCTGTAGGCACAAAGACCTAAGTTCCAGACTACTTTGTTAGTAGCATGTGACATTGAGCAAATTGTTGTTATTGTTATTATTATTATTACTATTATTATTAATTTACTAGTTGTGGCTTTGAAAAAGTATCCTACTTAAGAGCATTGTTTCCATTTGTCCATTTTTCTTGTTAGTCAAATGATAATTCTGTTTGGAAGACTTTTCCTGCTCAGAGGCAGATAGTAAATATGCTAGGCTTTGCAAAATAGTTCATTGTAACACTCAAGTCTGTGTTGTACTAGAAATTAGCCGTGGCTAGTATATAAATAATGTGCTTGTCTAGGTTCCAATAAAACTTTATTTACAAAACTATTGTTAGGCCATCATTTGCAATCTTCTGCTTTAGATTACATTGCCCAATACAAGATTTTGTAATTTGAGATGCTGCGATTTTTCTTAAATTAGGCTTTTTTACACTGAATATATGGCATAGCGTTGTTTTTAAACTAAATATTTTAATATAAAATTCAAGTGACTCTTATGTTAAGATGCCATCACCATGTTTCCAATGAATGGTTCATTTTCTCAATGTTTACTGTTTAGGTGTTTACATTGAAGAGGTTCTAAATAAATGGAAAGGGGACTATGAAAAGCTGGAACACAACCACACTTACATTCAATGGTCAGTCAAGTTTTCTCTACCTTGAACAATGTCCTGTTTAATCACGTGTTTTCAAGATAATGTTAATTGAAGTTTTAAATTTTTTTTAAACAAACTAGGCTTTTCCCTCTGAGAGAACAAGGCTTGAACTTTTATGCTAAAGAATTAACTACATATGAAATTGAGGTAATGCAAGCTGAATTCACCTTACATGAGGTAGCCAAACAATATTAATTTATTGTCCTGATAGCTACTTAGTTCTTTCAATTGACTTTTTTTTTTTTTTCCTTCTTGTATCAGGAATTTAAAAAAACAAAAGAAGCAATCAGAAGATTCATCTTGGCTTATAAAATGATGTTAGAATTTTTTGGGATAAAGCTGATTGATAAAACTGGAAATGTTGCTCGGGCTGTAAACTGGCAAGAAAGATTTCAACATCTGAATGAGTAAGTGGAGCCCCAGTGGTAAGCCAGTAGCCTTTTCCCGTAGCTCTATTCTCTGGAAAGCAGAAACAGCTAGCCATTGGGCACAGGACCAGCTCGCTGTTGGAGATAGGACCAGCTAGCTGTTGGGCATCGAAATAGCAAGTCTTTGGGCACAGGAAAGGCTAGTTATTGGGCATAAGGAATAGCTAGCTGTTGTGCTTATGAATACTAGCTGTCAAGCATAGGGCTAGCTAGACTCTGGGCATAGGGGCAGCTAGCGTTTAGATGGAGGAGTAGCTGGCCGTTGACATAGGACTAACTAGCAGTTGGGCGTTGAAATAGCTAGTCAGACAAGACAAGCTAGCTATTGGCCATGGGACTAACTAGCTCTTGATATAAGACGAAGTAGACATTGGACGTAGGACTACCACTTACTTAGGACATAGTAATGGCTAGCCATTAAGGATAGGAATCCAAAAGCTAGTCAGAAATGCATTCATTCCCTCGTGTGCATTCTAAAACAAAGCTCAAAGTGACAAAGAACAGTCCTACATAGAATGCTGGCTCTTCTGCTCCAGAGTGGCTTCTTCCTGAATCCTCTCCCTGCAGCCCAATGTGGCTTCTCTCTCTCTGTATTCCACATTGCATGGAGTTTACAGTTATTGCTTGCTTATAGTTTTTCATATATTCCCTACTAGGCTATAAGCTACTTGGGGTACAAACTGTTCCTAATATCTTCATGCGTGTACACTTCTTAGATTAAGTTCATGAATGAGGTCTATGGTATATAAAGAAGGGTTTGTTTGCTGTAGCCATTCTTCTAACTAAAATAGAGGAAAAGTTGCAGGTATCTTCATGAGTTAGGTAAAAGACATCTATTTCTGATTAATTATGAGACCTGTAAAAGAAAATCTAGCAGCTTTGTTGGATGATTTTAGCTGTACTTTTTGCTTGGATGTGTATAATGGTGATTAATACTTATAACCAAAGTTTAGTTTTAAAAATATTTTCTTCATATGCACACTGAATTTTTTTTCCTTTTTAATTATAGACTGACTTATGAGTGCTGGACTGTAAAACCAACAATTTTAAGGAACTTTTTTTAGCACCTTATAATTAGCTGAACTGGGCAAGTATTAAGGAAAAAAAAAAAACCTGTCGTAAGCAATTTCTCTTTGGCAAAAACAACCAGAGTTTTGGCATCGGCTCTTTAAATTTTTTGCATCTTCCTAGAACTTCCTCTGACTTTGGTAAAAGGAGTAGAAGTGTTAGTGTTGGAGCATCTTTTTCCTTTGTAGTAAGAAATATTATTAAATAAAGTAGGGAGTTCAGCTGAAGCCTTGAAAATGTGTACGTAAAGATTACGATCCTGACTAGAGACCCATTAACTTATAACTCTAGTTAAAGCTCGATGTGCAAGCTTACTAAAGTATATATACACACACCTCTGCCTATCTAATGCAGGTGGCCATATCCGGATTGTTTCTATGCCATACTGTTGAGCGAAGCGATATGCACGTAAGCCTTTGGTAAACAGTGGTTGCAGCTCATGCGTGAGCTGCAACCACCATCCTTTTGCCATTTTTGTGAAAATGACAATCATGTTTGGTACATTGCTGTTGAAGTTCTAAGTCTCAGGCAGAGTATGAGCTAAGGCTTAAAGCCTCCCCAGGGTATCACTGTCAGGTCTTTTCAGTTATAGCCAAAAAGCGGAGCCCCTTCTGAAGGCTTTAGTTAATTAGCTTGTCTCATAGCCTCTGTCGGAAGAACCCACAGCCTTTCCACTTGTGTCCTACAGAGCAACCTCTGCCCCTCTATCCAATATCTTTCTGCTTTCCTAGGTGTGGAAGGCTATTTTAAAAATTAAAAAAAAAATTACATGCATATATGTGTGCCTGTTGTCTGTGTGTGAACCACGTGTGTGCCTACCAAAGTCAGAAGAGGGTGTCAGATCCCCTGGAAGTGGCGTTTCCAGGAAGTCGTGAACTGCCTAATGCAGGTGCCAGGAGCCAAACCTGGATTCTCTGCGAGACTTTTTTGTTTGTTTATTTTTTGAGATAGAGTCCAGGATGACTTCAAACTTGCCATCCTTCTGGCAACATCTTCCAAATTCTAGGATTACAGGCATGCTACAACTTCCCCGTCACCAGACGTTTTTGTTGGGCGGACTTGAATGAGTGGACGTGGAATGATATAAACATATCTCCGCTATTGTCATTTGGATTATGCTGTGATCTATTCCTGAATGTCATCGCTTATATGTGATTGAAGCTGTGTGGCATCTTGAACTTTTTTATAATAGGTGGCCGAGATTTGGTTGTGTTTATAGCTCAGTGGAGGAAAACTGTTTCATCAGAGTAAAATGAAGTGAAATTGAGTGGACAAATGACTGTGATAAACGTGGTGAAATATGTTTAGGCATGAAAATACAGATGTGCAGATCAGCCACTACGATGCTGTCCAGGTCATGTTTGTAACGAACTATGATTCATGAAGCGTACTGAGTCTTGTTCAGGTTTTATCTCCCTCCTGTGCTCTCTCTTTACCAATCTAGTCTTCTGATAAAATCAGCACTGCCCTTTTGTCTTTACAGCAGCCCCTTTCTCCATGCCCTGTGTGGAAGGCCAAGGCTGTGTACAGCTCCAGCAGGGCTTCACTTCTCTTTCTACCATCTTGCCTTTTGCTGCAACATTTATTTCCGATCATATTGAAAGAACCAATTTTCTTATTTTGTAGACAATTTTATTCTAGTATCTAGACATTATTTTCTTTGGCCGCTCAGGTTTTTTACCCCCCCCCCCTTTTTTTTGCTGTTACATAAATATTTTAATTATATTTTATATCAATATATTATATTAATATTGATATTAACATCTTATATTTTGTTGCTATTCATATTAATATTTTAATAACAACAGCAACAATAATAATAAAATAATTGTATTTTAATACAATTGAATGTGCATGCAAATACTAAGTTTCCTGTTCATCTTAGAGTGGTTCTGGCTACAAATCTGATTTCTGCTTCATTGTGGAGCACCTCCAGTCTTTTAAACATTCTCCCTCTTTTCTTGACATCTCAGTCAGTTTTCAAGTTCTGTCAATAACTTCTTTCGATATAAGAACTCTACATTGAATGTGACAGCTAAGTCAATTCTGTCGTTAATGGCATAGTGCCTTAACATTACCCCCGTTCACACTGTCTCAAAACCATTAAGAGCAAGCAGTCACTACTCTTGCAGAGTCTGGCCAGGGTGTGGTTCCTAGCTCCCACATGGCACCTCAAACTGTCTGTAACTCCAGTTCCTGTGGATCTGGTATCCTCTTCTGACTTTCCTTGGCTTCTGCACACACACGAGGCATCTAAACCTACACAGGTACACACACAGACACATAAGTAAGTTTTGAAAATTTCAAATATTACAGATTCACAAGACTGAGACATATGTGCTAAGGTTCACCTTTCACATTCAAAAAATTAGTCATTAAAATAATATTTTGGAGGCAAGCATCTAAAAGGATGGAGATAATACATTTTCTATTTCAGTGGTTGGTTTGCTCAAGTAATTCAGATTTTTATTCTCTGTATTCTCCCATTAAAATATAAGAGCAGGAACCATGTACTTCTATATCTCAAATAATTTGACATCTTTTCCCAACATTGCCAGGTGATTTGATAATTATTTCTAATTAAAAACCCAAGCACTTCTGGAAGCTGGGGCAGCTTTCAAGATGGTTCGGTGTCTGATGGGAAACAGGGCTTACGAAGTTAGAAGTGAGGGCTAGTTCTGTGTTCTGTACCGATGTTAGGTAAATACATGCCTGGCCTGTTAGCGTCAGACATGGTTCTGTAATGGGGGAATCTTGAAGGGTCTGTATAGGCTTGTGCTCTTAAGGCGAGTGTGTTCGGCTGAACAAGGCTGGGGAGGTGGGTTATGAGTTGTGACAGAGTAAATCTGGAAAGCACTGCTGCAGAAATGGCCTCAGTTTTGAAATAAAGAAGTCTAAGTGTCATGTGGGAGGAAAGAATGCATGCTTGGAATCAAGGTTGTTGAAAGATTTGAGGCTTTTTCATAAGGTAAGGGGAGGTGGGAATGGCAAAGTACAGATGTGGTGTCACTAATACCAAATTCTACTATAGTAGATGATAGTAGTTACAACAGTGCTAACAGCTGAGGGTGGTGGGCGAGACCTGCTTACAGCCCCAGCACTGATCCTTGGGGATTGTTGGCCAACTGGTCTATAGCCTCCTGGAGGCCAGTGAGAGGGACAGGCTCAACAAGCGAGGTGAGTGGTGACCGGGACACAGTGCCAGAGGATGCACGTGCAAACCCTGTGTGTACCCCCACATGCACCTGTACACAGTGGACGCATGCGCACACAAAGTAGTTCCAAATAATGTCCAGTGTTTGCTGAGTGTGCTAATGCCTTTCATCTATATCACATGATTTTTACAGGTTAGAAACACTGAGGCTTTTTCGATGGCCATCGTAATTTTTCCATTGCAGTTAGATAACTGTCTTGGGGTTTCTGTGGCTGTGAAGAGACATCATGACCATGGCAGCTCTTATAGAGGAGAGCATTTAGGTGGGGCCGGCCTACAGTTCAGAGGGTTAGTCCATTGTTATTACGGAGGGAAGCATGGCCGCATGCAGGCAGACATGGTACTAGGAAGGTAGCTGAGGGCTCTACATCTTGTTCAGCAGGCAACAGGAAGAGAGAGCGACACTGGGCCTGGCTTGGGCTTCAGAGGCCCCAAAGCCCACCCCCACAGTGTCTGACTTCTTCCAACAAGACCACACCTCCCCGTAGTGCCACCCCTTACTCCAGTCATTCAAACACAGAAGTCTATGCGGGGCATTCCTGTTCAAACCACCGCAGGAGCAAAGCTAGGGTGAGGCTGGCTCTGAGGCCCATAAGCTCTCAACAGCTAAGGCAGGCTCTATCAAATCAGTTTTGTTTCCTTTGTTAGAATTGTTCTGGCCAGAGAGAGGACTGAGCGCTGCTTTCCTTGTGACTTATCCTATCTGGCAGATTTTGACTGGTCCGTTGGTGCTGTTAGTGACACCATTCAGCTGTTAGCCAGGGTGTCTCTGTTTGGCCTGGTTACCTGTGATAAACAGCATACATCTATGATGTTGCAAGTGGGCGAGTTCCCCGTCGATGCCTGAAGAAGTCACAGTGTACTCTGTGACTCTGTTTTGTTCCATGGTGAGGTGTATACGTTAGGCATGGGAAGAGGCAACAACAGTAATAAAGCAGAGCCATTATAACATCAGTAACTGTAATGAAAGCATGTCCCTTTCACGTCCACCTTTAGTACCAGCCTCGCTGCTTTTCTTATAGCAGCGTCCGTAAACCGTAGCTGTTCTTGTAGATCACTGGTTCCCATTGACATTAATAAACAATGTAACACCAGTGAGGCTACAGTCAATCTCAGTGGTTCTTTACATTAAAGAGTCTTTTAAAGAGAAGAGCTTGTTTTTACATTTAAGTTTCACATACATTAGATTACATCATTAAATGTCAATATGCCAAACAAAATATTTTTTTAAATTTATTTATTTTTTTTTATTAATTTATTCTTGTTACATCTCAATAGTTATCCCATCCCTTGTATCCTCCCATTCCTCCCCCCCCCCATTTTCCCATTACTCCCCTCCCCTATGACTGTGACTGAGGGGGATTACCTCCCCCTATATATGCTCATAGGCTGTCAAGTCTCTTCTTGGCAACCTGCTGTCTTTCCTCTGAGTGACATTTAGTAGTGGTCAATGTGTGTTGATGGCGCACACCTTTAATCCTAGCACTCAGGAGACAGAGGTGGGCAGATCTCTGAGTTCAAGGCCAGCCTAGTCTACAAAGCAAGTCTAGGACAGCCAAGGCTACACAGAGAAACCCTGTCTCGGAAAACAAAGCAAAACAGTAGTGGCCAATATGGCTTACTTTTTAAGTCACCGTAAGACTTATTTTCTTGCTTTGCATTTTCGTAAACATCTCCTCAAAGTTTGGGTGTTCCTATGTTTCTCCTCATGATTCTTTTCTCTCTTTCATTTTGTTCAATTCTCTCTTTCAGGTCTCAGCACAACTATTTAAGAATTACACGGATTCTTAAAAGCCTTGGTGAGCTTGGCTACGAGAATTTTAAATCTCCTCTCGTAAAATTTATTCTTCACGAGGCTCTCGTGGAAAACACTATCCCCAATATTAAGCAGAGTGCTCTGGAGTACTTTGTCTACACAATTAGAGACAGAAGAGAGAGAAGAAAGCTCCTGCGATTCGCCCAGAAACATTACACGCCACCAGAGAATTTCATCTGGGGGCCGCCTAAAAAGGATCAACCAGAGCGGAGCAAAGCCCAGAAAGCGCCTACTCCTCCCACAGGTTCAAGCAGTCAGACCTCTGTGCCCAAGAAATCTAAGGACTCCAAAAATCCCTCCGTAGGTAGTCATGCAAATAGCAAAACAGTGGAAGAAAAAACTGGCACATCTAGAGAGCCCAGTGAGGAGACAGACAAGCCGAGCCCAGAGCCCAGCAATGAAGATACCAAGCCAAGAAACAGAGAGAAAGACAGCGCTGCCGAAGAAGCAAATTCTCCACCCAAGAAAACAGATACTGATACTGCGGGAAAGGGGGAATGTCCAACTTCCTCCGAAAAAGATGGAGAGGGGGAAAACCAGAGCACAGACTCTGAAAATTCTGAAAATACCGGTTGTCACGATGAGGTAGTGTCACAGTGAAATGTCACAAATCCACAAGCCAGTTCTTGTTAAGGGAATCCAAAACTGCTGTCTAATTTATCCTGGGAACAGAGATGAGGTCACGTTTAAAATGGTAGCCACCAGTGACTTCTGTTGTAAGCCCTTGGTTCTTGTTTTTATTTTGGGTCACAGTGAATTGGATATTTAATAAGTTTTAAGACTACATCCAATAAAAGAATATATGTAGGGTGTTTTTTTTTTTCAAATTCTGTATATAACAGTCACTTTAAAAACATTTTTAGGTTATCTAGAAAGAGTCATGCAGCATTTGGTACTCAGCATGTTCTTCTGAGACATTTCTGCAGAAACCACGACCCTCTCACGATGTAGTCGCACCTGCCTTTTAGATTCCTTTGAAACTGGAAGATTCAGGTCTTCTCAGACGTATCCAGAAACTAATCTGGACTCTGATTGTAGCACCTCAGTGTCTTTTTTTAAATTGTTTTTAACAGATTTTTTTTCTTTTTAATTCGCTTCATATCTCAATGGTTGTCCCCTTGCTCCTGTCCTCCCTCTCCCCACATCCCTGCTCCCCTACTCAGTGTTCTTAGCTTTGGTTTCTACACTGCCTGGCCTTCCAGTTTGTCTGCTCTCCTGCTCTTACCCCTCTCCTCTCCTTGCTAGAGCAACCATCTTTCTCAATTTCTGCATGAGTTTTCTAGAACATTTTAGGACGCTCTCCTTCACCAGTATCCAGGTGGAGCAGAGGGACAGTTTAAATAGTCTGATTTCATGAATTTTTTATGTTTATAATAGTAAAAATATTTTTAGTATTAAATGTTTAGAAATGATTTCTTGTGTTTATGTGAAAAAATACAGAACAAAAATAGACTTAGGTTTTTGTGGCTGTTCTATACACAATTGGTGGTCAATTATAGATGGAAATCACTGAGGGATGTTAAAAGAATCACAAAATTTACTCATTTTGAAATGATGTCTCTTCATCCTGTCAACAGTAAGCAAATTTGTCCTTTACGCTGTTTGTGTATTGATGCCATGAGGATTATACTGATGTCAAAAGTCCATACATGTGTGTGAGTGTGTAAGTGTATGTGTGTTCATCTTCATGTATTGTGTGTGTTCATCTTCATGTATTGTGTGTGTTCATCTTCATGGATTGTGTGTTCATCTTCATGGATTGTGTATGTTCATCTTCATGTATTATGTGTGTGTTCATCTTTAGTTTGTCATTTGAAGCTAAGAATAGTTTAAAATTATATATACTCACTTTTAGTAAGTATTAGATTTGCATAGCATTGGTGAAAAGTCTTATTTTCTACAGTGTTATTGCTAATTATTATTATAAATCAGAAGACAATCAGAAACACTGTGATGGGAACTTCAAAACATACAAACACAGACAAAGTGATGAACAGAAAATATTTTTACTTTTTTTTATTTAGCAAGGTTTGACTTTTAAAAAACTCTCTTCAGCTTTTGAGAAAAGTCCTATATGCTTTCACACCCCCACCTTGTGCCCCCAAAACTTTTACTATTTCCTCTTCTGTAGCATACCATACAGACAACTTGCTGGCTTTTCCAGCCCACACTTTCAGTGATAATTCTACAAAATACCCCCAGCAATCTTATGCTTTTAGAAATGAAATTTTATCTGTTTTAAAATTTGCATAACACAGCTCAGTTACTTATCCCTGATTTTATTTGTGCATCATAATGGCACCGATATGAGACATGTTTATTTGTGTATCATATCCCTGTAAGACATGACACACGTCACCATTTTAGCTACAGTATTACATCAGCGTTAGCTGTTCCAAATTGTAAGATTTTGAGTCAGCAATCTAGGTTTAAATTCAGTTCTACCCAGGGATGCATGGACTTTCCCGTGTGGTGTTTGTAGCAGCAGCCTAAAGGCCTTGGTATATATTTACACAGGCTTCAGGGATGGAAGAGACTGCCAAGTTAGGCTGAACTGTAGGGATATGATCAATTAAGTCCAAAATGTCTTAGTTTTGAGCACACAATGAGGCACCCAGACCACTTTAAGGGTATTTAGTATAAGAAACATGGGATCGGGACTGGAGAGATGACTCAATGGTTCAGAGCACTCGCTGCTCTTCCGGAGGACTAGGGCTCCGTTCCCAGAGCCTGTACTTGATGGACCACAGTAGCCTTTACTACCAGGGGGTCTTTCTTCTGGGGAAAGGGGGGACTGCACACATGTGGTGCACATACATACACTCAAGCGCACTCATACACATAAATACATTTTAATAAAATAAACATGGGGTCAGATACTAAAAACATTAAAGACAAGCTACCAGATACTAAAGTTAATATAAGGCGAATTACTTAGAAATTATGGTATAATGGAACCCTTATAAATAAAAAAATTTAACAATTTGGGTTCTAAAATATTATTCCTTATTAATGATCTTGCTAGATTATGCTATTTAATTTGAAACTATTTGGTCTGAAGAGGAGAACTCCCTGGCTTCCGTCTAAAATAGTGGCCTTTCCTCATGGCGGTTATTTAAACTGCATATTCATAAAGTAACAATGATTCCTACATTTAATCTGTAAATAGCAGAGAACATAACTCAGTGAAGAAAAGGAAGGAAATCATTCCTTTTGCTGATAAAAATTGAGCATCTCAATTTTTTCTATTAAGAGCACTTTGTACATTAAATAGTTTTTTAACATAAGATGGATAGACGATGTATTTATGTGTGTGTTAGATATCAAATAGCCCTCTCAATTTGACTTCTATGTTTTGTGTTTTTCAAACTACCATATGCTTACAGAAATTTACTGAGAATCTGTTCCAGAAAATGCTGTGTAGCATGGCCAAGTAGCTAGATGCATTGCTGAGCATCCACAGGTGTCTTCACATGGTCTCTGTGGTACCATGGGCTGCAAGGATGCCAAGTACCGGCTATTGATAGACTTACATTTCACAACAAATAGATGCTATATTGCTTGATTAGCTTAGTGCATTTCTAACATTTTGCTTTCTTATTTCAGAGGAGAAAATATATGTGATGATATTTTGAAATACTGTAAAGTGATGAATAGTTATATATTTCTGTATGGTGGAGATGTTTCTGACACTAAGATTATTGTATCGTTCTGCATTTTCAAGCTCATTATCACAGGAGATTCTAAATAATCATGGTGGACTTGAAAAACCTATCTGCTAGCTGTCAAGTTCTAAAACTACATTGTATAGTTTTATTTTGTTTTAGGTTTTGAGACTATATTTTTCAGGTTGAAGGAAAGAAGATCTATAGCTCAGGAGTAACTAAGAGAGTTTTAAGATTCTTTTTCTGTTACATATATAAATATATGAAGATGTAATAAAACCCTGTCACAGCCGTATGCTTTGTACCATGCCCTCTTGATTTTCATAATTTACTAAGAATGAAGGTAGGATGGGGTGAGAAGAAAAAAAAATACGGTGATGTATTCCTTTAAAAATCATTTTGGAAATAAACCTACATGCCAAATGGTTTTTTAAAACGTGTTTAAATGGACAAAAATATTTTGTTAATTGTTTTAAAGTCAAACTTCTCTGTGTATGATAAATTGATTTAGTCAAGCAAATTTAGAACTACTCTTCACACTCCTCTAAAATCTGTTTTGTAACACAAGAAGAACATTGAAAATTTTTTATTATAATTACATCCACAGGTCTTAAATGGCTGTTTGGAGCAAGATGTCGTGTGTGTGTGTGTGTGTGCGCGCGCGCGCGCACGTGTTGGGATAAGTTGACATTTTACATGCTAGACTCATTCTAGGCAGGGGTAGTTTTAGAGGAAGATGGCTAAAGTGGGTGTTGGACCTAGGAGCCTAGCAATGTATATCTCCTCACCTCTTTCAACATCGAGTTCATACTGTTTATTGCAGGAACAGGTTTGTGTGGAAAATCTCTGGGGTGACAGTGAATACTAACCTGCCTCCTTCATTGTTCTAGGGAGCCAACCCACCTAGTAGATTGTGTTCACAGACAGGTTGCTTTTCGAAATCTCATCACTGAAATTAATAGCAGAGTTCTAACATGAATGCCTAGAGGTTTCAGATGTGCCTTAATGAATGCGAATGGCTCTCATTCAAAACTTTACATGACTATCCCATTGTAAACTCATGAGCACCAGTTCTTAAAGGGTGTTCACCACGACGTTCAACAATATGTTGCCTTTCCTGAAAGGATTCAGAGGAGCAAAGATTCACCTGTCTTGTGTTATTTTTATGTTTCTCAGTTCTGTTACATGCTGACTTATTTAAATATCATTTGGTTATTGCAAGTTATAGTGATCTGTTTTACTTTCTGTTCTTGCATTCAGATGGCTACGTAAAATGAGATGCTACTAGAGAAATCATTAAAGTCCTCATCTGAGTAGTTGTTTAGAGGAATCTGAAATTAGTTTGAAAAGCTTTCATGTTATAGTCTTAGCAGACATGTGTTAAAAAGGCTTGTTCTTGCTTTCCCTCTAGAGAAAGTAAGAAATGTCATCTATGTTTGCCAATTTTGTTGTGAAATTTATTTATTTTTGTTTATTTGTGGAAAACAATTTCTTGGGTTTTTTTTCCCCCTTGAATTAAAGTTTTCATGTGGAACATCTTGGGATGTACTATGTTGTAGCCCTAACACTGGCTGGCTGGAGTGGAGTTGAGAGGAGGAAGTGGGGGCCAAGTATCATGTGGGTGTCTTGGAAAGCAGAGCAAGCCCCTTGCATGGGCATGAATGAGGGACCATTACCTGTGTCTCCAGACCATGAAGGGGTCAGACCTGTGGTCTCTGCTGTCCAGGATGATAGGCATTTCTAGACTCCATGCTTAATTTCAATGGGTGTTGGTATTCACAGAATATCTGCTACCACTTTATAGTTCAGAAATTAATGAGCAATTGGGCATCTGCTGTGTAAATTAGTTCTTTCTTTATACCTACCTTGGAAAACACTAAAATACCACCTTTCACCTTTGTTCTTCAATCAAATTTCTTTTGGGCTGCTCTTTTATAGGCTTATTGTATAGCCAGGGTTCTAGAGGGACATAACTTATAGGATATATGTATATATTAATTTATAATATATATAAAGTTTTTTTTATATATTTAGGTATTTATCAGAATGGCTTACTAGCTATAGTCCAGCTAATCCAACAATAGCTGGCTTCCAACAGAACGTCTTTAAGAGTCCAATAGTTTTTCAGGCCACAAGGTTGGATTTCTCAGCTGGTCTGCAGTGTACCCTGGAATCTTGATGCCAGCAAAGGAATGGACTTTGCTAGTGCGAGTGACAGCAAACGGCAGAGACCAAGCTTCCTTCTTCTGTGTCCTTCATATAGGCTGCCAGCAGAAGTAAAGGCTGCCCAGAGTAAAGGTGGGTCTTCCCACCTCAAAAGTTTGTTTTAAGAAAAGTCCCTCACAGGTGTGCCCAGCTGTTTGGGCTTTAGTTAACTCGAGATGTGGTCAAGTTGACAACCAGGAACACCCACCACACTTCTGTATTAAAACAACAACAAAACAAACAAACAAACAAACAAAAAACCAGTAACAACAACAAACCCTTCCCTGTAATATGAGGGCAAGATAAAGCTTGAATATCTACTTGACACTCTAAAATAAATTTGTTTTTGTTTTTAGTTTGTTTTCAAGACAGGGCTTCTTTGTGTATAACCTTTGCGGTCCTGGAACTCACTCTGTAGACTAGACTGGCTTCGAACTCACAGAGATCTGCCTGCATCAGTCTCCCAAGTGCTGGGATTGAAGGCATGTGCCAACACCACGCAGCTTCTAAAATACTTTTTAAGTCATAGTACCTTAATGAAAAAATTTGTGATGATGTTTAAATATCTTAATTGTCTTAACTAAAAACGTGTGAACTACAGGCCACTAAGGGACGCTGTGAGCGAGAGAAATAGTCTTCCCCAGAGAGGGGCGCACTAATTGATTACCCAAAACGGCCAGCGCTGAGAACATAGACACAGGTGTAGCATAAGGACGAAGAAGATTGTATTGTATTTATATATTTAGGAACACACACACACACACACACACACACACACACACACACACACGTAACAACAGGAAAAGAAACCATGAATTTGGAGGAGAGCAAGGAGGTGGGCACATAGGGTTTGGAGCAAGGGAAGGAAAATAAATCATGTAATTATGGTCTAAAAAGAAATTTTTTTTTAAAATTACAGAGCTTACACTAACTATAGAGGAACCAGTTGTAGAAGATACTTTTAGCCTAAGGAATGCTCAACTACTGGGCTCACTGCCTGTCCAAGGAGCATATTTTCAATATTAATTGACTTACAGTTTTATGTGAAGAAAAGGAAAGCAAATGAGACCAAATATTAAAAACAATTTTTAAAAAAGTACCTAGATCTCAGTTACTGCAAACACTCCTTATTTAAAGCACGTGAGGAATGGGGTAGGGATGCTGTGGGGTGTGTTGTGAGGATCAGCTGGTGCTCTGTGCGCGGGTGGTCAGTGATTGGTGTGGAAACAGACCCATTAATACTCTCTGTACGCTGTGAGTTCTCCATTGACACCTTCAATTGCAATTAATTGATTAATTAATTATTAATTAATCAAATGATCAGTATCAAATTGAATTCCTTTTTATGTGCAGAGAATCAGGGTGATTAAGATGACTTGGTGACAGGTAGCAGATGGAGTTTCTGTCTCTCACATTATCCAGTTGTCTGCACAGTAATTGTGTGGCATTACAACTAAGGATAAATGAGGACCAGGGAGATAGCTCAGTGGGTAAAGGTGCCTGCTGCCAAGTCTGACAACCCAAGTTTGGTCCCTACAAGCTACATGATGGAAGAAGAGAGCTGACTTTTGTAAGTTATCCTCTGACCTTCAAAAGTGCACCATGGCACTCTCATACATGCACACTCACACGTAAATATGCACACACATACATGTGCAGAGTAAATAAATAATTAATAAAATAAATTACAAAATGAGCAACAAGTGGGAACAGAATATTAGGTCCTTTGATAACGTTTTAATCTTTTCTATGGGGCTTTTATTTTTCCCCCATTTGACACTAGTCCATCCTTTATTTTTTAACCTAAGGTGATTTTAAAAAAGCTATAGCCACTATTTTAGGTTGGAAGTTTTTGATTCTCTTGTATCTCAAATCTTTCAGGGCAGTGTATGTGGTTTATATAAAGGTGTGCATTTTCTTGTCACACACCTTCCCTCCTCTAGGGGTCGCTGCACTATGTATTCAGCTGCTGTGGGAACTACCCAAAGCTTCTCTTGTTTGTTACTCCCAATGCCTGGGTGTGTATGGTAGACGTTTTAACCAGTTTCTGGGCCCCTATGACACTCTGAGATACTTCTTTTGTAATTCTGTAGCTGCGTAGCACAGCTAAGGCCGAGGAAATAGTTTCTATTGCTAACTGTTGTGTATTGTTTCTAAAATAATAAATGGAGACGTCTGCTAGAATTGTTATTTTTCTTAACTATTGTGTTTAATAACCATTACACCATGTAAATTAATAAAAGCCAGTCAACCTTAGGGAACAATTTAGTATTGTGCTACAGTACACTGTGTTGACTGTGCATGCTTAAAAAGTTTTTTAAAGAGCTAGAAAAAAAAAAAAAGGCTGTTTTCCAATGGTTAAGCATCATTTTTTTAATGCTTCACATTTAAGTATCTTCCTTTAAAATAAATATTTTATTATGAAGAGTAAAACCTTACTCATATGAAATTATTTGTATTGTAAGATTTTACATGGCAGATCATGTATGTACACACTTATATATTTTGCTTTTCTTCATCGTTAAGTGCATATTCAAAATGTATCTCTGCAAGTTAATGAATATATGACTTTTTTGATACAAGTGGATAAAACTGGTAAAATTAAATTTTTGTGTAAGAAAAATATGAGGTACAAGTGAGAAGGCATCTCTAGGACACTGGGATTGTTTAATGCAGTTCCTCATGGTGTGATGATTCCCCCACCCCCTAGCCATCAAATTATCTTCATTGCTACTTCATAACTGTAATTTGTTACTGTTATGAATGGTAATGAAGATACTTGATATGCATGATATGTGACATGCACCCCCTGTGTAAAGGCCATTCGACCCCCAAAGGGTCTGTGACCCATGGGTTGAGAAGCACTGCTCTAGAGTGACAGGACAATATGGAAAGATAAAGATGAGAAAAGGCAGACTGTTTGAATTGTCTGCATTGAGCTGTTTGAGCAGCAGCCGATAGGATTAAAGAACTAAGAACAACTTGTGCTAAGAGAATGAGGTCACCTTGTACACAACGGAGAAAATGACAGGAAAGTGTAACGATCTCAGGGGTGATTTAGCATGATGCTAGCCACAGTCTTTTTAGATGAACCAGCAGAGAGGGTGCACACAATTACTGTCAGCGAGAGGGAATGCACGCATTCTAGTAAAGGAACATAGAAGGGCTTCCATTGGCCCACAGATGGAGAGCAGTGTAAAATCCAGTGCAAATGGAGATTCTCGGGCTGGTCAGGCAGGATGATGCCCGCCTCTCTCTCAGAGTGTACTAAAAGAGACTCCTTGGAGAAAATATTCACATTTTCCTCAATTTAAGGTTCCAGTGGACACCAGAGATGCATGCCAGCATTTTAGAAATAAAAGGGGATCCCTAGCACATAGAAATGCTGATGACAGTTTAGGTTTTGTGGGGGAGGGATGGGTGCATGGGGGGGGTGTTGATGATTTTAGGTCTGGAAATAGTGACTGAACCATCAAACTATCACAGACGAAACATGAGGATTTTCTTCAATGACATGTAGGATGGATTGGAACAACATTTAAAAATAGGACACTGAAGAAGAAGCTCAGAGAGCCACAAGGCTTCCACTTGATGGCTCTGGAACAGGAGGTTTGTTAGTTTTGCTGTTGTGGTTAGCATTGTTCTACTTGGGTAACATTATTATACAGTCAACAACACTTCTAAGAAGTATACAAATGCTCAAAAGGTGTATAAGGTATTTTTCTTTCTGGTTGGGGTCGAGTGAGTTTATTTAACCCACTCTCAGCTTTGGAAAAGGAAGAGGGTTGTAAATGGAAGGAAAGTGGCCAAGAAGATGAATCAAGTGAGGGCAGACAGCTCTACTTAGAATACTGAGGGGGCCTGAAAGCCTAGAAATGGTCAATGTAACTGCTAAGAGAGAGAAGCTCAAGAAAAGCTCTGGAAGAGGCAGAAGGACAACAGGATGGTGACCTCTGTGACCAGGTGGATGTATGGCTCCTCCACCACAGTCGGCTGTGTAAGCTTGGGCAAGTCTCTCAGTCTCTGCGCTCTAGTCTGTCATGTTTTCCTTGGTTCGGAGAGCGTGTGACAGTCTGGGGATGTGTTCCAGGTAGTTCCTTAAAGGTCCAGCTGCTGGTGCTCAGAGAAAATGAGACACACAACAGGAACTGTAGGACATTGAGCTCAATGAAAATCAGTCTAATCTCACATATGCCAATCAGGCTCATAAATAAAAACAAATACTATAAAGTTTTCTTATAATTCTAATGTGTTTCTCAGAAAAGACCCCGCTGAGTGTATGAAATTGATGGTTTATATTAGATGTGTTGCTATAGTTAGGCAGAAACTTTTCTCGTAACTATAGTACACAGAACAGCTTGTCATTGCCTCATCAATGATTGTTTGGAGTAGCCCATAACCAGAGGACTGTCTTGGCTTCTCTAAGGACACTATCTGGTTGATTTTTATTGAAAGCAGAACCTTTTAGTTTGTAACTCTCCAAGTAGATATTCACTTTTCATCTTAACGGGAGGCCACTTAAAAGTTAAGTTTAAAATGTTCATGCAATTAATTCTCTGAGCATGATGGTTTAACTGCCATTATATTCATAAAATAAGAAGGATGAATAAATTTGGCTGATATTCACACTTTGAAATTCTAAATTGTGGACACCGACATGCAATGCATTAAAAGGGGGCCTTACGCAGCCTTTTCACCTTAAAAACGCCGTACATATGTTATCAACACAGTACGAAATAAACTCACATTGATTTGGACAGAAACTTAACATTTTTGTTTCCTCTAGAAAACAAAACTCCAGGCTCATTTCAAGCATTTGCCCTAATTGTGTTGTTTCAATGTCCATAAATACAAGAGAAAAATCACAGATTTCCATCATTCTCAGAAGATTTTATTAACTTTACAGATGATGAGGCTGAGACAAGTATGTGTCATGACTCCATCCACAGCCAGAGGTGAAAATACAAAAGCCTAATGTAGAACCTGAACAGGAGGGAGGGGCAGGGTCTTCTCAGTGGGTGTGCTGGATGGCTCCTTTAACTCAGTCCATATTTTTAATAAATAAAATAGATATAAGAGGATCCATCAGACAATGATTGGCCTATGTTATGAAAGTAATTTAAAACCAGGGGTCTGAATTGAAAGAGGCTTCACCATGTGAGCCACTGGTCCCCCAGTTTGGATAATTTCATGTTTCCATTTGGGAAACAAACCAAGGGTTCTTTAAAAATGGTTGTGGACTAATATAGAATACCACATGCAGTTAGCTCTCTATACACTTGTCTATAGGGTGATGGAGCCTGTGATCTATAGAGTGATAGGGCCTGTGATCTATAGGGTGATGGGACCTGTGATCTATAGTGTGATGGGGCGGCCTGTAGTCTATAAGGTGATGGGGCTTGTAGTCTATAGGATGATGGAGCCTGAGGTCTATAGGGTGATGGGGCCTGTGGTCTATAGAGTGATGGGGCCTATGGTCTATAGGGTGATGGGGCCTGTGGTCTATAGAATGATGGGGCCTGAGGTCTATAGGGTGATGGGGTCTGTGGTCTATAGGGTGATGGGGCCAGTGGTCTGTAGGATGATGGGGCCTGTGGTCAATAGGGTGATGGGGCCTATGGTCTATAGGGTGATGGGGCCTGTGGTCAATAGGGTGATGGGGCCTATGGTCTATAGGGTGATGGGGCCTGTGATCTATAGGGTGATGGGCCTGTGGTCTATAGGGTGATGGGACCTGTGGTCTATAGGGTGATGGGACCTGTGGTCTATAGGGTGATGGACCTGTGGTCTATAGGGTGATGGGGCCTGTGGTACTGCTCTAACCTTGACATTTCTTAATTTCACCCAGCGGCGTTGCCTGATCCCCAAACCTGTTCACCAATACATCCAGTGTGATGATAGATTCTGCTATGATGCCACTTCCTTATTTGTCTCCAACTCACTCCCTCATCACCACCACCATCACTTCCACAGGATTTTGTCTACTTTTGCAGATGCCCATTTCCTCTGCTTCCAATGGAGAATGGGGTCTTCACAAAATGCCATGTGTCTCTTTATATTTTGAGTTCTTACATAAAGCCTATGGTATACACTGAATTATCATTCACGGGCTTTCCAATGTATGGCGAGAGCATCTTAGACAAGATATGTATGTTATGAACAATTGTGTTCTTTTATGGAAACAAGATCTCTTCCTCAAGATTGATAGCTTTAAGAATGAAAATGATTCAGCCTGCGGTCTGGCCATTTTGTCTGGCTGCTGCTGTCCCCAGTCCATGTCCAGTTACTTTCCCACTTAGGACCTACCTTGCAGTTTAAGTTCTGGGTCCAGTATTTTCAAGTGTCATGTCAAGTATGAACTGTGTATATAGTTGGAGGCATGCTTTTTGTAGTTCCTTGAGTCAGATATCCTAATAAATAATTTGGAGAAACTAAAAAGAAGAAGAAGAAGAAGAAGAAGAAGAAGAAGAAGAAGAAGAAGAAGAAGAAGAAGAAGAAGAAGGAAGTTATTTAGGGGCCAGAGAGATGGCTCAGTGGTTAAAAGAGATCTGGTACTCCACATGGTAACTGAAAACTGTCTAGAACTCCGGTCTCTGCTGCCCTCCATGAACAACAGGCACACACATACATACACAGACATACACGCAATTGAAACACCCATATGCATAAAATAAAATTTTTAAATTTCTAAAAGAAATAATTATTTGTACAGCATTACTAGTTTTTATATTTAAAAAGACCTTTCACAAGTTTTTAATGATTTATGCTGTGAACTTAGGTCTTGGTTCCTTGCTGCTTTCTCTGGTCACTTAGCAGTAATTGTTTTTAATATGATTTAATGGCAGTTTCAAGGTCAAGGTTAGAAAAAGAAAAGGGAAACAAAGCCAGGGTTCCCCTTTTACTACTTGGCTTGAAATTTTAAATCAAGTCAAGTAATTTTAAAGTCATATTCTGTAAACCGGAGGAGTACCTGACTCTGCCTGGCTGAGTAATGCTCATGCAAACTAGGGTGAGCATGATATGGAAATTTCTCTGGAAGAAAACCATCTGGGCCATTTGGCAGGATAAAGGTAATTCTCTCGTCAGTTCACAGCAAAGATGATTTGTCCTTTCTCTTTCTACAACTCGAATGTCCTGATTATCAGCAAAAACCACATGCAAAGGAATACAGTTGTTTGCTTGTTTTTTCTACTAGCATTTAATTTTCAGGTTGCATTTTGGACCTTTCATTTGAGACTTTCTTTTGGACAACCAAGTCAAAATAAAACATCCACACTTACTTTAAAGTTTCTTTAAGTAGAAATGCTGTGCATGCTTAGTGGATGGATGCAATCCAGCCCTTAGAGATATTTGGATGTTTTATAGACTTCAAAAACTGTGGAGTTCAATGTGACTTTGTGAATAAGGTGGTTCTTGATTTTGCTCATCCTTCTGTGGCTCATACTGATAAAAAATCAACTTATCAAAGTGTGATTCAATCACAGAATCACTCTAGCTCAACTCAGACACATAAATAAATACACAGCATAGGCTCTGGTACCAGCCTCTGCTCTGCTCTTCAAGAGCCCCACCCTACTGAGTATCTGGGACACTGGAGACTGGACAGCAGAAGCTGTTTCTGTTATTTTATGCTTGTATTTCTCTTTCTGGTTTAAACATCAGTGTTCAAAACTCAAATGGGTCCATTAAAATGCTTTCTTGAAACAATCTAGCTTCTTTCAGCAAACCACTAGTCATCTTGGGCTTTGCACTCCACTTTCTTGTCTTTACCAAGATGGCTCTGGGGAAGATGGCACTAAGGAGTCCCACTCAATATCTGTGGTAGCACAAATGCTGAAGAGATCTGGAATGGCCTAGCTGAGCTGGGCTACTTCCAGACTGGAAACTACTAGGGTTCAACAGACTTTCTTGGGCTGTTGTATGCATGGCCAGACTGAAAACCTCCATCTTAGCATTGCCTCATGTAGCAGTCATATCCTGGAGGTCCAAGCCTGTAGGATCGTGGGCATTATAGGAAGAATGTAGGTGATGGAAAGAAATTTGCTTCTGAAATTTTAGTCTCATTTTCCTATTAGCACGTGTGACCTTGGGAAAAGGTTACTTACACGCCATCACTGATTTATTTATAAGGTGGAAATAATACGTACCTTGCACAGACTGAAGGCTATGGAATTAGAATGTCTTTTCCTGAGGCCAGCAGACAGCTACTGTTGTTGACTGGCAGTTATTCAATATGTGTAGTTTATGAGCATTTTCCACAAGGCCAGAGTAAAAAAAAAAGGGGGGGGGGGCAACAAGAGGATGGTAAGGAAGAAAGAAAAGAGAGAAAAGGCAAAAACCAGTTCTACATATGATATTTTAGATTCCACTTTGACTTTTGTTTGAATTTTTCAATTAGATAACACAAAATCATTCCTTATGTAATATGATTGATATGCAGTAAGTTGATGCCACAAATAGAGATATAAGTAAATATTTTATATTTATTATTTAGTTATTATGGGAATCTTGAAAATATATTTTCAAATAAATGCCCATTGGGGGATTTAGCAAGAGAAATAATATGATTTTAATGTTTGAGGAAGTTACTTTTCTCTTTATCATCAATATTTTTGTGTGCAAAGTATAAAGATCAGTGAGGTAGTTAGATTTCCCAAAAGTATTTTAAAGACAATTTTGTTTGTGTAGGTAAAACTCGGCTGATAAAATATCGCTATCTACACTCAATCTCTAGGCTTCCTTCAAGTACTTTATAATTGCATAAGGGCTGTTGCTGGTTCATACTGAAGTATGGGATTCTGCTAAAAGAAATACCCCCCCAGGGGAACATTTTCATAGTGTCTATTCCTGTGATAAATCAGATGGATTTTTAAGTGGGAACTATGTATAGCTGCAGGCTAGGTCATCCATAAAACAGCTAGATGCTTTCATCCTCCGAGGCATAAGTATCTTGGTCAGCAGCTTCGCCGCTGATGTGAGGGACACCTCGGCACCTTAGAGTTGCCCTTGTCTGTGTATTCACAGGCATTCCTACCCGTTGTAGCTGGGTGGAATGTCATGTGGATTTTCTTCCTACTGTGGCAGGAAATTAACTTCAAATTGGAAATGCTTCCAGTGGCGAAGTGTCTCTCCCCGATTATCACCCATCCTCCACCACCACCAATCTGAAGGGCTTACTGTGAGAACAACGCCTGCTAACACAACTGACAAACTCAGGATGGCATTACCTCCCACAACAGCCAGCTTCTAGGAGAAATGTCTCGACCAATTAGGGATAAATTACACAAACTACGCCCAGGATCTCAACTTTGATGACTCCAAAAGTTACTAGGAAAAGAATGGAGAAAGAGGTGAACGACGGCTGTCCAGACACTGAGCACTTCCTTGGGTCTGCACAAGTTGTAAATGAAACATCTGATAACATGGGGGCAGAGAGTAGTTAAAGCCTTCAGACTGGATCCTACGATAAAGAAATCAAATTAGAAACGTATGGGGAGGTTACAAAAATCACTCTCATGGGAGCCCATGAGAATTCAACGGTAAGCTGTACACAGAGACTAGATGGAGTACCAGAAACTCTGACATTTGGATTTATAGAAGAAGCAACAGAGCCTAACATGGGTTACTAGACATCGTGGTTGGAAAGGGTAAGAATCACGTGCAGCAGGGGCTTGAAGGAAGAGAAGGTGTGCTTCAAAGCGAGCAGGTACCATAGATATGGGATGTGGTGCTCTGCACATCTCATCTGAGACAGAAGCGCTGAAGTCCAAGGCACATCCTTCCCTGCTCAGCGGTGTGACAGAACCGTCTTGAGAGGCCTTTCAGTAGACCTCCCTGCTGGCAGTGGCTTCAGGGTAGACAGAAACTCCCCACTTTTGAATCTCCCAGCCCCAAAGGCTTCTGCTTCCCACTAGTTAAGAAAGTAATCACTTCAAGATCTCTACAGACTTAAGAAACTGGTGTAATTTTAAGGCAGAAACGGGGGACATAGGATTCTCTGGTGGGAAGTATTGCCTTGCTACAGAAGTTACGTGGAAAGATCTCATATCTGAGAACTGTACCCTGACCTCTGAGAGGCAGTATGAGACCAACTGGGCTTGCGTGCGAGCAAGGAAGCGGCTGTAGAGACAGGTGTGGTATGGCCACAAAACCCAGAATCACTGAGTATCCATCCATACCTCTGCAGCCCTTCCTCCATCACATCGATTGGGTTCACCAGCATTACTCACTGTCTCAAAGCACCAGTTACATTTGCTGGAGGCTCAGCAGCTACGAGAACATTTCCTGTGCAGACACCTGCACTGGCAAGGCAGCACTGTTGGTATTGGGCCATCCAGCTGGGAGGTGCACAGGCTCCACTGGCAGGAGCAACCAGTGAGGGGCCGCTATGCTCACTGCATCGAAGGATCTGGATATAGAAAAGGCTGGCGAGAATTCAGCCCATCAAGAGTCACTGTAGTCTGTGGGCCAAGGTGAGAACAGTAGTGTTTTCAGGCAGCAACTAGTTAGCAACTGCCTGCTCCCAACACAAAATAAACTGAAAAAAAAAAAGTCTCCATCTCCTAGCTCCTTAAAAAGAAAGGCATACTGACTTCTTATTTATCCAAGCTGGTGGCTACGTCCTAGTAATTATTTCAATGAGTATTATCTCAGCCAGGCCAAAAAACCGAAACAAAAGAAACAAAAGTTCTGAGCCAAAAACTTGACACTGTGTTGTAGGATCTTATAACTGAAAGTGACCCTTTTCTGGGGTTTGTAGTAAAGGAGAAAGAATAAGAACATCATGAAGAAGAAGAAGAAGAAGAAGAAGAAGAAGAAGAAGAAGAAGAAGAAGAAGAAGAAGAAGAAGAAGAAGAAGAGAGATTGATTTTCCCTTCTCTAGCCATGAGCTAAGGGTAAGAGATCTAACACTTGGCAGCAATGCATCCAGGCAGCCTAATGCAGCTGGTCTGTGTCCAAAGCCAGCTGACGGGCCCCTCTGGGCAGATTCACCCCAGTACATATAACTTTATTAGATAGTACTTTGCCCAGGAGAAAAATCAGTCAGTGAATGCCACGGCACAAGGCCTGACAGGCAGAGTGCAGAATGGCTCTACGTTTCCTCACCCCCAGAAACTAGTCCCTTGTAAGGTCTGTAAGTATACAAGCATGTAGCTCCCAGGGAATGTGAAGCAAGGCCTCTGAGGGACAGCTCCCTGGTATACACATGGGAGACATCTGAGGTGTTCTGAGAAACAAGCTCACACCTCCATGGTCTACGGAGCCGAGAAGCCAGAATGCTAAGGAATCACAGATTTTGAAGTAGAACCATGTTCATTTTCATCAGCAGAGACTGTGACCACCCAACAATAAGAAGCTTTTTTCCCACCCCACACACGTGACTACCTGAACACTAACATGATTCTGGAAGAACCAATAACCTGATGGACTTTCATTCCCTGGCAGCCTTCAGGGGTGAAAGTTGGAATCTGTTTTATTTGATTTGAAGTCAGTAAAAACCAAGATGTTTCTTATAACTTGAGTTTACTTGCTATACTTGCCATAGCTGAATTATAGAATTATGGTTCCTCTTGAGAAATAAACCTATAAAATAATCATGGATTCATTCCTATGTTCATGTAAGTGGATTTTCATTTGCTCCATATGAATGAACATCAGTGTACAATCTGAACCTTGACTTTAATCTTGTACACTTTGATCACCCAGATCCCTAACAAGAGGTTACTGCACTCACCACATGAAACCCCAGGCATCTAAAATTATTACTAAAGGCTCGACATTTCCATGTGGCCTTGTAAGCAGATTTCTCCTAAATAGTTTATCCTGCTGTGTTTTTGACATAAGAACCAACAATACAGTGGATGGTGTGGCTGTTACCTGAACAGATCCTCTGCCCTACTCGTAAGCGTCTGCAACACAGATGTTTATTTTGTTAACATCCAACAGTTGTTCACTTAATAGAAGCACAGAGTAACACCCGAATATTGTATAGTCTGAATTTGAGATGACCAAATTCATCCAGGCTGGAATTGAAATTTAACTTTGTACTTCACTGAGGAAAATAAAAATTTAAAAAGTCAGAGTCTGAAACATGCAGCAGCAACAACAAAACAACGACTAAGAAAAATTAAATTAGCTGCAATTTAACCTAGAATAAATATGATATTTTCAAAAGTTTTTATTTTAAGGAGAAGTTCAGATAGAAAAGCAAATATTAATTTAACACATATGATAGGCTACAACTCTTTGAAGAAAGTACTAGAAAAAGCACTGTCATATTATAACAAATAAAATCAAATACATTGTAAAAATGACAGAAGTTTGATATATTAACTGTGCTATAGAATTTAGTACATTTTCCTCTACAGAATTCAAAGCATGTGAAAATTGATTTTCTTCCACATTCTCAATTTTTCAATAATGATGAAAAACTTCCCAAATTCTCAAATAAGGAAACTGGAGCATGAAAGTTTAAATGATTTCATAATTCCATAGCTGCATACACTTTAATTGGCTTCAAGATTTTCTTTCACCATAGAATGTCTTCTTTTTTTTTCCATGGGTCAAAACATTTCTTACACTTTCATATCAAACTGGAACATTGCTTTTTTTCATGACCCCTCCCCCATCTTCAGGAAAAATGAACCACTGGAACCAGCTCTTATTCTGTAGTCTCAGCATCCCATCCTTGGGATTTTGAAGGGTCTCCTTACTCTATGTCCAAGTACAAGCCAAGTTTATTGCAAGATACACCAGAAGTAGGAGCCACAGTAGTCGCAGCGTGCACAAGTCTTCAATTGCTATGCTGTCCAGCTCTTTAAAGGTCATATAATTAATGGTTGGAAAAAGCAGAGCAAAAATGCGGGAGGACATATTATGACAGTATGACAAATAAACACTTTAATTTGCAGCTAAAAATATTTTAAGACCGAAACACATACGAAGAGGGGGAAGTGAAGTTATATGGAAAGTTCAAGCCTCACTAAGTCCTACCTTCTTCTCATAGTCCCTCTGCCATCTCATAGTACTCCTCGGCCACTTTCTTTAGGTGGTTCTATTCCAAAATATCAACAGCATGCAAAATACACCTGAAGCTTCCAACAAGATTCCATACCAAAAGGGAGAAGGAAAGTATGCATAGTCAAAGATTTAACAAACAATCACAATTTCCAAGGGAGATTTAGCAGTCAAGTTGCTCCACTATCACATAAGATTAGAAGTCTACAAAGCATCTAAGTTGATCTTCCTACTCTACAGCAAGTTTTACTCCCTTCTTCGATTCCATTTTAAGAGACACGGGCAGTTCCGAGTCCCGTGGGAGAGATCCCAACATTTGTATTATAAAATGTAATCAGGTGAGTAGCGAGGAGTCAGACGTTCTAGTCTTCTCCTCCACATCTCAGCACAAGGATGTGAATTCCTTCCACACACCCATTCACATGGTCTCTTCCCTTATGCAGTCAAGGGCACTCAGTGGGAGAAATAAGGATCCTCCGAGGATAAGCCATAATCCCTCTATCAGAGCAGTGACTGCAAAAGAACAAAAAAACTGATGGTGCCCACCTATTGTGAGTGATAGTGGAGGAAGCAGATATGAGGCGGTTTGGAAGGTGGGAACTGAGATGGAAGGGAAAAAAGAGGTTAGGGTAAGAAAGTAGGCACCCCAAGGAACTGTGCAAAGAAGTGAAGGTGGTCTATTTCAGTAAGACCATGTGTAATTCCCTGGAATATAGCAGGTATTAGCTAGGGAAGTATGGAGCCAAACTTGGGGCAGTAACAAGTCTGATGTCTATTTAGTAAACACCGTAACCAAAGGGTTCCAAGAAGAAGGGCCATTTGATCTGAGACCATCTTCACATCTTTAGAAGGATTATTCAAGGGGTGCTCATCACTTGGTGAATGGTTTGGTGGCAGGGGGACTCTTAGACTAGTTAAAGCAAGACAGAATTGAAAGCAAAGGTATCATAAAAGACAACTTCAAGGGATTAGACTCCATCTGCTGAACAAGATCTCACTGGCTATTTTAGAGATGCTATAAGCAAACAATGGCGGGATAGAAAAGAAAACAACTAAATGATATGCACAGAGCTAGAGATATGACTCAATGGACAAAGCCCTTGCTGCATTAGAAGTTCAGAACATCTGGTGCTGGAATTCTTCCTAAATTGAGTCCTCACATGCTTGAAGAAACAGGACACTGCAAGAGTGCTGATTTCTCAGATGTTGGAGCCATGCAGGCGGTTATTTTCAAACAAGGGGGAAAAAAGACAGCATATCTACTGTAGTTTTTCAATCAAGGTCCTACACAGTCTGACCGATGCTATAAAAAAGGGCAGTAGATGATGCTGTTAATACTTTCAAAGTTTTCCTAGGAGAAAAGAATCATAGAGCTGGGAGTGGGGTAACATAAATAGAATTGGCCAAATAGATCATATCACATGGACAAATGTGTCCTGGACTGCAGGGTATGCTATAATGAAGTCTGTTGAGGCACTGGAAATGACCCCATGGCACTGGCAGAGAATGCTGGAGTTAAGGCCAATGAAGCAATCTTCAAATTTTATGAGTGCCTTAAGAAGCCAAGAAATACAGGATTAGCTATTGAGGTTGAAGTTCCTGTTGTGAAAGACATTTTAGAAGCCAGTCTTCTATATATTTGCCTGGGGAAATGCTGGGCTTTTAAATTGGCTAGCAATACTGTGGTCACTGTACCCAGAGGGAATCAGACAAGGCGAAAACAGACAGTGGGTCCAAATGGCCAAAATGACTGAATGACTTGATTTTACTACTGCTGTATAATTCCTATTCTGTACAGAATAGGACTTGCCTAATGTTTCTGGGTCTTCTGAAATCAGGAAGTGGTTTTGTGTTTGCAACCTCTGCTGCATGATGTAATAAGCATGCTAGTGTTGGAAAATCAATAATACAGCTAACTGTGTAGTTAGGTGAGTATTTGTGGTATGAATATTACACTTAAAAGAAAATTTAACACCTGGAAATAAATCAAGTTTTTGCCATACTTTATATATTATCTTTTTGTACTGGCATTTAAAGTGATATTCTGGAAATGCATGATAAAGCTTTGAGAAGTTAATCCACTTCTTCCCAAGATTATTCCTATGGTCCCTGAAGGTAAAGGACCATAAACACCAGTGGTTATTTTGTGACATTCAACCTGTGGGGTTATTGTAAGAAATTTATCTGAGGCCAGATCCAGAGCTGCACTGCCTTCAGTAGCATGCATTAGATCATTGATACCTAGTCTTTGTTTTCCTGCAAGTTTGTTACCTCCTGGCTGACCAAAGAAAGATGGCTTGTTGTTTGCTGTGGGGCCTCGAGTTAACAGGCCCCTCCTTTCATTTCCTGATGGCAAGAGATTACCTCCTATTTGTCTCTTGGATTGACAATCCCTAGACAAATATTTTCCCTTCCCACAGCAGCTATAATACCCTGGAAGTCTTGGCATATCCTTATCATCATGGCCAGAAGCTCCTTGTGCTCTTCTGTGAGTACCATTTACTCCAAAGTGAGTGCACCTGATATTTTGAGGTCTGGAACTTTTAACCTTACAGTTTCATTGTAAATTGCCAAATTTACCACAATTAAAGCACTGGGTGTTTTGATATCTGAGACCTCTAGCTATAGCTTGTCCTACGATATTGTTTTGATGTTCTGGAGAGAGAATATTAACTGTTTCTCTTACCATTCATCTAATGGGGCTCCTTGTGCTTTTAATGGTCTAATTGCTCTCTGACATTCAGTGTTTGTATTCTCACACACCATGATCAGTGTCAATGCCTGTCTGGTCTCAGGATCTGGTGTGGCTCTATCTAGAGCTGAACCCAATCTCTGTAAGAATTCTGTGATGGCTTCTCCAGGGCCTTGAAATATCTTAGGAAATGAAGTGTTTGTTTTACCAGGCTCCTTAACCATGGGCCAAGCTCTTAAGGCTGCAGCACGACATTGTTTAATTACTACATCTTCAGATCGGGTTTGTTCTCTTAAGTCAGCATAACGCCCTTCACCAAGCAGTCGATCTTTAACAACATTTATCCCCCTTGTCATATTATGTTGTTCTGTTCTCGTGGCTTCATTTCTCCATCACGATAAGCACTGTAACTGCTGAGCAGCTTCTAATACAGCTGACACCAATGCCTTCCAATCTTGGAGAATAAGTTTATGCTGCATAACCCAGTTACTTAACATTTATTTAACATAAGTTGAATACATTTCATACTGTGCAATAGCCTATTTAAAATGCTTTAAATCTAGCTTATCTACTGGACACCATGCCATCTGATCATAAGCCTCACCACCATCATTAGCAGGGACATGTTGCATGAAGACTGGAAATGCCGATGACATCTGTGTAGCCCTAGAGAATTCCTCTATCAGAGCACTTGTCTCCACAGCCCTTTTGGCCTGTCTGCTTTCCTGTTCCTCTAGAATCTTTGCAGCCTCTCCGGCTTCCCATTTTTCTCTGTCCCCTTCTGCACACCAGTGCTCTGACCACCTGGCACGTGGAGCAGGGCAGGGCGGCAGTTGTGGGAAACACTGGCTCTCAATTACCAAGGGTATTTCCTTTACCAACGAGCGCTTCTCGTTTTCTAAATGCTTTAACCTCTACTTGCAAATTCTGTAGTTGTACAGCCAACTTTGCAATCCTTTCCAGAACGATAGAATTTACTGACCCTTCCAGCTTTCATATCTTATTGGTCTTTCTTCCAATCTTTTAAAAAATGTAATACAGTAAAAAGACAAAGAAAAAACAAAAAATTCCCTCTGAGTATAAAGTAGGAAAGAAATTTACAACAGCAGGTGTGATTTTTTGCTGACACTCTGAAACAGCATTGCTATATCTTTTAAACCTGTGTCTTTCTCCGAAACATTAGAAGTTAAGTTACCCATTATGCCCAAAGCCCATTGGGTGCCACCTGTTGACTTCAACCTTTTCCAAACCTACTTTATTCAGGGTTCCTTAATGCTTATACCTCCCTTCCAACCCACCTACTCTAGATAAGAGAGAAAAGAGGTTAATGGGAACAGAAGTAGACCTTGTTTAATTTAGTTCCTGGGAGTGATTCCTCCGGTGTAGTCGGCAGGATTTCAGCAGACCAGCAATTCCACCAAAGTTGCTGTTGGAACCTGGAACAGCAGCCAAAGCCTTCGCTGGAGCAGTTCTCTCTAGGAGTGTCTCAAAGTGGAGCAATGAACAGCCAAACAAGACCAAGACCCAAAAAGTGGTTCGACTTCTAAGTGGATAAACATCACCTGTTCTTTCACAAGCCTGTTCCCTATACCATACTTGGGATCAAAACAAAAACATGTTTACATCCAATATCTATCCCACACTTGGGATCAAAACAAAAACATGTTTACAGCCACTACAGGCATTTAAAGTGATATTTTGAAAATTATAATATAATTACATAATTTCTCTCTCTTCCTCTTCCTCCCCCTGACCTCTCTTATGTAACCACATCCTTTCTCCCTTTCAAATTCATGGATTCATTTTCTTTAATCATTGGTGTGTGTGTGTGTGTGTGTATGTGTATTCCTACAACATATATATATATATATATATATATATATATATATATATATATATATAAAATATGCTCAGACCCTGTGTATGTATGTATGTGTATATACGTATGTGTATATGTATGTATGTATGTATGTATATATATATATGGTTTTGGATAGCAAACTGGAGAAGACTATTTCTTCCCATTTTTAGAATTAGGCAGAAATATTGTAAGAACCAGAGGAACAAGAAGTCCTCTGTGAGCTTTCATCTCCTAGAAATGTGAGAGAAGCTACCCCTGTGAACGCTCCACATGCATGACACTAATGGTTGTGAAAGAGGGAAATCTCACAAGGCCACCGTGCTAGACAGAGAACTACAGGCAGCTAAGGAATACTGGGAAATACATTGTTTGGTTTTTTTTTTTTAATGAGACTATAATTGTCTCATGAAAATCTTGAGTACTGGGACTGAATAACAATTTATTATCTTTTCGGAAAGCTCTGGTAGAAAAATAAAATGAAAAAACACCATTAGTTGAAGAATGTGGGGAAGCAGAATTATCTCTCTAGAAGATACCAGCATCATACATTTTCATGTAGGAATGCAGATATTCTATACAAAGATGCTATGAGATCATTTTATAAGTGGTGCGTTTAGGGTCTGACATTCATACAGTGCACTAAATTAGCAAAACTTCCTGTGTTTCCTGGAACTACATGGTCCCAGCAGTGAGGCACATATTCATCAAGAGATAACATGGTTGCAGCCTATCTGTACCCAAAGAGTGCATGGATTGGAGCCTCTTCTTTTGTTTTGGGGCTCCAAAGATAGTTTGCTGAAATGAGTTTTGTTTTTAAGAACCTAGCTGCTTAGAGAGTCTGGCTACATATTGAAATGTTTGCTTCATGCTTGTCACTGAACAAAAATATGACAGATGAGGCGAGAGGATGATACAAATGAAGATGTCTTGGGGTCTGGAGAGAGGGCCAAACATGTGACTCTGATAATGCAAATCCCAAATACTTTTTTCAGTTGTATGATGACTTCATCTTTTTTTCATATTTGATTCTTTAAAGGATATGTTTTAAAGAAGAGGAACGAAAGCCACAGAAAGGTAAATAATTTCCTGAACTCCACTTAGTGAATAAAGGACTAGGTACCTTTTATTTAAACAATTAATCTTACAAGAATTTTTAACAGAACAAGACTTTCAGCCTCATTGTGTAAGGTAAAAACAATTAAACAGTCTTCAAACTTCCTTGGTTGGTTCAGAAGAAACCAAATGTTTGGGTTTTTAAAATATTTGATTCTTTCACATTTTCATCTGAAAAAAACTTTTTATATATACATATGTGTGTGTACATATTTGAAAAGCCAATCATTACCTTTATTAATAAATAACTTTAAGATGCATTTAGTTTTGTTCTTTGAAGCTAACCTTCATGAGCTGTGAGATCTTCTGTAAAGTGCTTATTTAAATGTTCAGAGCATTAAATTTAATTCTTAACATTCTTCTATTACTTCCACAGCCAGAAAAATGAAAACAAAGAAACAAAAGTCCCATTACTATCCCTATCACATTTCCATTACATCCTCAGAAGTTCCAGGTTCCATTACTAAGTGGCCGGGTAGCCCCTTGTCTTTTGCCGTAGCATGGCATTAGCACAGACACTGTGCCTCTTGGGTCTCTTCTGGCTTCTTAGTTCCAAGTCTGATCTAGTCAAGCTAGTTGAAGAAAGAACAACACATGTCTTTGATTTGACTGGCTTGTGTGGAATGTAGAGCATGAAGCAAGCAAGGTTTTAAAGCCAGAGTTTTCTTTGGGAGTTAACAAATTGAAAGATGTGAATGAGAAAGAGGAGAAGCCATTTGGAGGATGGTAGGAGTCAATGGGACATGAAATATTGACACCCTGGACTCTGGGAGCTGTGATGGGAACAGAGCTGGCCACTCAGTAGGTTCATTGGCATCTTCTGACAGTTTATAGGGAGCAATGCAGGGACTCAGAATAAAGGTTCATCTGCCTGGCTCCCTGCTATTCCTGTTTCATAAAGCACAGCTTGCTTAGCAGGGTGTTAGCTCCATCTCACTCTCCTACCTGCAGTGTTTGCTTAGACCTTTTAGGTCAATGGCCTGGAGTGGTCAAGGAGGGCTCCCAGCAGCCTGGGCTGTCTGGAAGAGACAATCTGAAGAGGCAGACGAGATGTATGTTACAATGACATTCTACTGAGTGACAGGATTGGATTACTATATTACTACTTCATCAAAAGCCAATGAGATGTCAGTTAGATTGTGACTCTTAAGTTTAGAGTTATGGACTTTTAAGTAAGTAGTAGAGTGAGGTGTTAACAGAGGCCATTGACCCCATAGCCTATACTTTGACTGGTAATTTTGATTTTGAAAGTACTTAGAGAGTCTAGAACAGTGATTCCCAACCTTCCTAATGCTGTGACCCTTAATACAGCTCCTCATGTTGTGGAACAGAATTAGTTTTGTTGCTACCTCATAACTGTAATTTTGCTACTGTTATGAATTATAATGTAAATATTTATATTTTCCAATGGTATTAAGAGACCTGTATGTAAAAGGGTCATTCAACCTCCAAAGAGCTCACAACCTACAGCTTGAGAACCACTGGTTTAGAAAGCTTAGTAAAGTTATATAATTCCAGGAAAAATATACAGTGGCTTGTCTTGAGAGGTACGGCAGAATATTGCCACTGGGAGCCAAGACAACTGAACAAGTGTTCCTACTTCCATGGCATCTCTCTTTCTCTCTGGGATTGCTAGATTTTCTCTGGTCTAGACTGCTCTATTCCTCCTTATCTCCAACTAGTGCACAACTGGCAACTTCCATCATGTTTTCTGCCTTTGCTGACCGATGACCATTTACTGTACTCTCAGACTGTTCCCTTGTGGTGCCCTTCAGCTACGTCTTGGCTTTTCATGTTCACTTTTGCCATGGAAGCAACACAGTAGCCATGGCACAAATGATAGAAAATTCTGATAAATATTATCAATGAATTGGTTAGAAAATTTAGGTAGACTATAAGACACCTCTTTGATGCTCATGGAATGTGGGTATCTAGCAACTCTTAGGAGCATGCTACATATGTACATGCTCAGGAATGCTCTCTGTGTTTCTGTTTTTCCATAGCACAGTCTACAGTTCAAAGCCCCAGAAAAAAGGACAGGTTGTCTAAGAGTTATTTAGGTGCCAGTCTTTAGGTGTTGCAGGCAGTAACAGGAAAATCAGACAGAGGAACCTAGAGTATTATCTGCATTTGCTTTCTTGTTGGAGCTCACCAGAAAGGGCAGGAAATTACACAGGAGGACATTAAAATGCTGTAGGAATTGGGGATGAAAGCTGAACAGACACAACAGCAAATGTCCTCATGCCCTTTTCATCTTTTTGCTTACCAAAGCACACGGCTCATCATTTGTTGACTGTTTTTATATTTGCACCATTCTGTAAAGATGAGGCCAGCCGTAATGCATTTCAAAGTAAAATATAAATGACTTTTAGGTCTTCTGTTCTGAATTATTTGTGACATGACTTCCTTCTTTTTGAACAGCCCACATCTGATCATGGGAAATGATAGTATTATAACCTTCTATCTGGCAAAATGTTAGCTTTGTATTCTTTATTTGCAGATACCTCGTCTATGTCTGTCTCTTATTTACCATTGTAGCAGGTGCTAAGGAAGGCAGTGAAACCATGGACAAAATGACATTATTGCATTTTAGTTGGTTTTGGATGTAGGAAAAATAAAATAGCACACATAAAGGTTATGAAATTGCATAATCAGATAAAAATATGTTCATGTGAATAAATGTAGTATGGTTGAGAGTGTAATTGTGCTAATATGTGAAGAGTTTTGTCCAGAATACCTAATTCTGTCTGAAAGGATATATTGGATCTGGGGAAAAGATGGATTTGTGATTGGCAGCTAGTTGATCTACATCTAGGCTATGTTAATCTAAATGACAAGTTCTGCTATTCATTTGTTCCAGAAGACAAGACAGAGATTGATTTACACATCAATTATTCTCCAGTGGAATCATACAAAGAATTTATTCCAGGGTCATTCCTCTTGGACATGGTCCTGTTTCGAAGCCTTGCAGCGAGATGCTGTTATTCTGCCCTTTGTCACTGGCACATACTCAGTCCACCTGTCTGCTGCTGTCTTCCCACTGTTAATGTCATGACTTGCCTCTGGCAGCATAAATAACTTTATTACTAAGCTGTAAAGTACAGCAAGTGATTAATATTGTATGACTTGCATTCCATTCAATTTTTCCTCTAATGGGAAGAGACCTCAGTATATTCTGGAAAATACATCCTTAAAACTGCTGAGTAGCATGTATTGAGTGAACTGCATAGCAAGCCCCATGGCTGGAAATTCTGATTGCAAGGTTGTTTTCAATAAATCCAGGTTTACTTCTGAGGTCCTCATTTACTTTAGGAATTCAATTGATTAAGGCAGCCTAACTCTCAGCAGTAACTACAAGAAATTAGATTTGACTGTGAAGCTTAAGCAAGCCCTCTGCTGACGATATGACACTCTCAGCATTATCAGGAGGCTGGCATGCGCTGCTTTGTTGAGGGAGGTAATTGACATTGAAAGCTTTTGAAAACTGAAGTTCATAGGAGTAGGCCCAAGCCAGTGCTGCTTGGTTTCATCACAGGTATTTCAATAAGATGTTAGTTGCCAGGTTCTAATGCCATGTTACGAAACCCAAGTTTAGGGAAGATATTAACCTCCTTTGCAATAAGCAGAAGTTAAGCTAGAAAGGATAAAAATAAAATTCCCTCTAGATCAGTGTGATTGCTCTTTAAGGAACAGAGGAAGAACAGGCTTTGTAGAAATAACAGACACAGCTTCGTTTGATGTGAGTTTATTTCTCCTGGGCCATTTAATAACTACATCTTAAAATGTCTCCCCTTTTTCTTGAAGATTGAGAATTCATTTTGCCCTTTGTTGCAAATGATGTCGAACAAAATCTTCAACAAAATTAAAGATACTGGGATCCAGTCCTAAGTTTTCCTGCCAGCCCACCGATTTTCAGCCTGGATGTCCCCATTGGAAAAAACACTTGACTGGCAATATTGATTCTTACAGAATTTTCCCGAGGGCTTCCTAGGGAGTGTTTTGTTTCTGGATCATTAACAGGGAAAAAATTCACCCTTTTCTCCTGCTCAAGAGCTGATTCTGGAATGCAAACAGGCATAAAGTTATAGGGATAAATAATGTATGAATAAATCTAATTTATGAATAAGTAGTACTTTTCAACTGTCCCTATGCTATTATTGGGAACACACCACTCATAAGACATTTCTAAGCACCATGACCTGCCAGGTAAACACCTGGCCTGACTCAGCAATTATCATAAGAAATGGCTTTACTTATTGAGACAGTACTTTAGCTTCCAAATTCTGACTTTGACAATGACAAAGGAATATCATTTTGGAGGACATACTCTCACTGGCATTTCATTGAAGGATTATGGTGATTTCCTTGAAAGTATTTTAACCTTTAACGTCCATGTTGAGTCTGTTAACCATTATTAATGCATCATGAATAAATTGTAATACAAATGTTACTGTGATGCAAATATCAAATTCATATTTTTGATCCCCTTTTCCAGACATTGGAGAACCTGGCTGTAAGTTCTAGAAAGGTCTGAGAAATGATTTTGTTTCTTCACTTTTCTGTTCTAGAGGCTAACACAAGGAGATGCTTAAAAATTATCATATTACTATCTACAAGTATTTATATTATTGTTAAATGTGTTAGGACCCAAACTTGTAGATACTTAAGCAAAAAGGAAATAAGCTATTGGTATGGCCAACCCTAGAATGGAATTTGTGTGCCTGGCCTTAGGAGTGACATTGAGGGACCAAAATGCATATGCCTTGGCTTCATTACACAGTGTCTTTTATTAGGGGAATCCTGACCGTAAGTAGCGTATAATTCTTATTAGTGCTTTGGTATCAAGTATGGGTCCCTTCCCTTCCTTGTTTTGAGGGTTTCTTTAAACTTTTGGTGTATTGGTCAGTTCTTGTCAACTTAACACAAACTAGAGGCATCTGAGAAGGGCCTCAGTTGAGGGATTTCCTCCATCAGCTTGGCCTGTGGGCATGTCTATGTGGCATTTTTTTGATTTACTGTTGGTGTGGGAAGGCTCAGGCCACTGTGGATGGTACTATCCTTAGGCACGTGGCCCCAGGCTGTATAAGAAAGCAAGCTTAGTAGACTTGGAGAGCAAGCCAGTAAGCAGAATCCTCCATGGCCTCTGACTTAGTCCCTGTCTACAGATTCCTCCCTTGTGTTCCCACCTTTGCTTCCCTGGATGGTGGACTGCACCCTGCAAGCCAAATAAAATAAGCCCTTTCTTCCCCAAGTTGGTTTTGTTAGTGCTTTATCACAACAATTAAAAGTAGATGGGGACAGTGGGGAAGTTAGGGACCTGGACAAAGCTTGTAAGAAGTTTTTCTTTTTTTCAAGAATTTGTTAGTTTATCCTTTAAAAGTTAGTTATGGGAAGTTTAAAAAAAGAGTTTAATTATACTTTCATCTTGCTAATCTTTTAATGTGAAACAAGAATTTTCCTTTTGTTTGGAGAACCATCTGATTCTGCATGTTGTTGCTAAGATTTCTTGAAAACGGAGCCAAGACATAAAGGCACTTGCATCCAACCTTCATGGAAAACCCTTCCAGATATTTAAGGTTGTCTGTTCAGCTGAATATAGTGCTGTTTCCCATGATCCATTTGATGGGCATGTTTGGTTGTCATTGTTTGCTGTTATGATTTCTCATCATGGGGTTTTTCCAAAATCTTTCGGGACAATCGAACTTTGGTTTCTGCCATGCTCACTTGAAGAGTTAATGGAATTGCATGCTTATGACCATGGGTAAAGTTGCCAGTAAGATTTGGGAATAAGGCAGTAGGGTTGAGGAGCAAACATCTCAAAAGGGTAAACGGAGTAGGCAAATGCATGCAACAGTGCCAGGTAGCCATGTGGCCACTGTGTCCTAGGCGTCAGCTGGTGTTCAAGATAGTGTGTGAGAAGCATCTTCTTCTCTGGTGACTCGGCTTTAACAAATGCAGCATTCTGCTTTTGCATTTTCATTGTGTGTAGGAGGGGCAAACACCTCCATATAAAAGCATACAACGTAGCGTGATGATGAGAATGCAGGAGCAAAGGAGGGGCCAAATTGGAGTGGCTGCTTAGAACAGCAGAGAGTGGTCGGCTCTAGTAATGGGAGTGTTTCAGATCCCAAGCCACTTCCACTTGTCCAGAGTTCCAGTTATTAAACAGGAAAGAACATAAAGTTCTTGAATATTGTTATATATTTTAAATGTTTACATCAAGACTGTTCATGCACACCAGATGTTGTTCATAGTGGCTTTTGGGGAGAGGAGTTCGAGACAGGGTTTCTCTGTGCAGCCTTGGCTGTACTGGAACTGGACTGTAGACTAGGTTAGCCTTGAACTCAAGAGATCTGACTGTCTCTCCTTTGCCTCCTGAGGATTAAAGGTGCGAGCCACCACTGCCTGGCTCAAGGGCCTTACTTTCAAAAGCCCCCTAAGCAATGAGACTCATTAATAATCGCATGAACGATGAATTCTCTGTGAGAATGCTTATATGACTCTATGCCTAAGTGTTGTTTGGAGATAGTGCCAGCCCGTCAACGTTAAAGTTGCTTTAAATGTTAAACTGTGGCCCAATGATTTTCTTCCACATGAGCCTCTCCACTCATATGCACATGGATAGAGCATATTACAGCAAATGAGAAGCAATACTAACCAGGATGGATGGCTTGCAGCCTATCTCATGTGTGGTGCAGTGGTGTGTGATGTGTGTGAGCATGTGTGCGTGTGTGTGTGTGTGTGTGTGTGTGTGTGTGTGCATTCGTGTGTGTGTGTGTGTGTGTGTGTGTGTGTGTGTGTGTATGTGTGTAGACTTTAAAGAACTACAGCAACTATATAGCAGTGGAAAATGAAACAAATCATGGAGGACTTGACAGAATTTTAGAATAAATGTAACCAAGAACCCAACAATTCGCCTTTTCAAGAAAAGCTACTGGCAATGGCCAGACAATGTTTGCATTTTTCCAGCCCTTACACCATTTCCATGTAGAGCTGTTATTCTGTCTCAAGGCATTGACTGACCTGCAAGTGAGCACCAAATCACTGTTTGCCCATTGAACCAGATAACATTTACCAAACAACATTCTTAGCTGAGGAGCTTGGGATGTTGAATGATTCAGCCTTCAAACTGGAGTTGCGGCTTATGTTGAACATAAAAATGTATTAAAGAAAATACCCAATACAGGAGATTTTCACAGATTCTTATCTAGATAAAGCATCCTAGAATCCCACAGGTTCCGGGGTTCTTCTGAAAGCACACACAATCATCACTCATTCTGGCACAGTCTAAAGGGATTTGGCCAGCTCTGCCTCTTCTCCTGTGGCTTAGTTCTGGCAGGTATGGCTTTCAGTGATAGATGCCACCAACATGCCCAGGCAGCATGAACATAAAAAAGCTGTGGTGCCTTGGAGAAAAGAGTAGCAGGGAAAGTGATAAAATGTGATGAACACGCATATTTTTTCACAGTTGCTGGTCGTTTCCTCTTTTAAAAGGAAAGAAAAAGGAGTGTATGTTGGGAAACCTTACCAGGAAGAATAACCTTTAATCGGGGGTGATCTAACTGATAGTAAATTGTGGGTGGATGTTTAAGAGGAATGAATGGTGCTTTAATGAGCTCCCATAAACTGGGAGAAAATCATGAGATAACTGACAGTTATTCCAGTGTGAAAACTTTCATTTTAGTCTGAATCAGAGTTTGATTCTTCAGGCTTGACCAGGCACTGACAGGACTAATGTGTTGACTTAACATGATTGACTGAGTGGATTAAAGAAGATTTCAAAATATACTTGGCATGTTCAGAGGTCATGAATACACAAAATTGGTTTGCACTGTTTATTTTTAGTTTTTCATAACTAATTTTGTTCTTCTTACGGAGGTGAAAGCTTTTATTTACGTTAAAAAATTATAGGATTATTGATCATTCATGTGTAACAAAATAAGAAAGCCAATGAAAAAATGGTAGATGAGGTGGAAATGATGAAATGTGAAGGTAACACTTGGGATGTTGCATTAACGTTTAGACTCAGTCAGTTGAGGGAGACCTAAGATTACAAAGTGGTTGTTGGGTTTAAAAAATGCAGTTGCACACCTGTCCTCAGTATGATTTGTCTGCTTCAAGCTGAGAGTTTCTGATTCTGCCCAGTTCTGCATCTACTTTGCTATTGTGTGATTGGCTCCAAAAACAGCATAAACAGGACTACGAAGAATGTTTTGTTTTAGATTTTTTCCTTTACACCTACGGATTTGAAGTTATAGATTTCATTGAAATAATGCAACTTTAATGTTGAATGAAGAATTGTATGTTGCTGCTGCCAATTTTCAATACTGGTTTTGATATTTACTCACCTGTTTTTAGGTATATGTGATAGTTTATTAAAGGAGGTATTTTTAAATTTGACCTATAATAAGAAATTTATTGAATGTAAATTTAATAAACAATTTATAATATAGAAATTTATAAGGTATCAATTTCATGCTTATTAAGTGCAATATATATGTATTTATACAAATATATTTATATTAGTTATATAAGAAAGTTTCACAAAACAAGATTACAATGTTACCATTGGTAACTTTGTTGGATAAGAACCCGTAGAGTGTGTAGACCTCCTACATCAGTGTGTTGGCACCATTCTGACAGTCCAGTCTCATACAATCCCATAGAAGAAGTACAATGCCAGTTAGAAAAAGTAACTCCCTCATCTTTTAAAATCAGAATCTGGTCACAGGGCCCTAATGTGACACCATAGGCCAAGGCCTTATAGGTATTTGAGGCATAGTTGACTCTATATAGTAGTGTATAGTTACAGAGTAGAGTATCTCAAAGACAAGAACTTTGAATTAGGTTCCCTGTCCAGGCTCTTGGTGGTCCTAGGCACTGAAAGGAGAGGCATCTATCTAAGAGCACTATTCAGCCATTCATTCCATTCTATCATTTAACAATGAAAATTTCCACATTGACACTTCCCCATCTTTTGGTACCTTTCTGTCTTTTATTTTTTATTTTTTTTCTGATTGAGGCAGTTTTTCTTTAATTTTATTTAAGTAATTTATTCCGATTAAATCTCAGTTGTTATCCCCTCACTTGTATCTTCCCGTTCCCCCTTCCTCCCTTTCTCATCCTATTCCCCTCCCCAGGTATATGACAGAAGAGGACTTCCTCTCCCACCATATGATCACAGCCTACCAGGTCTCATCCTGGTAGCACTTCCTCTGAGTGCCACAATGTCTCCCCACCAAGAGGAAGAGGTCAAATAGGGGGCACCAGAGTTCATGTCAGAGTCAGTATCTGCTCTCCACACAACTGTGGAGAATGTGCTGTCCATTGGCTAGATCTGGATAGCGGTTCTAGGTTTACTGCTTGCATTATCCTTGGTTGGTACAGCAGTTTGAGCAGACCTCTCTGGGTCCAGATCCACCAGCCTTGATGGCCTTCTTGTAGGTTTCTAGGTCTCTCCAGATCCTTCTATTTCCCCATTTTCTCTTAACTTCTCTAATTTGGAGTCCTAATAGGAAGTCCCAGTATCTATTCCAATCTCTTGCTAAGTGAAGACTTTCAGGGGACATCCCTGTTAGGCTAGTGTCCAAGTGTAAGTGAATATATACCATGTGTATTTTTCTGGGTCTGGGTTAACTCACTCATGATGGTCATTTCTAGTTCATCCATTTGCCTGCAAATTTTAGGATTTCCTTGTTTTTAATAGCTGAGTAGTATTTCATAGTGTAAATGTACAACAGTTTGTTTATTCATTCTCTGACTGAGGGATATCTAGGTTTTTTCCATGTTCTGGCTATTATGAATAAGGCTGCTATGAACATGGTTGAGCATATGTCCTTGTTGTGTGCTGGAGCATCTTCTGGGTATATTCCAATAAGTGGAGTAGCTAGGTCTTAAGGTAGCCATATTCCCAGTTTTCTGAGAAAATGCCAGATTGATTTCCAAAGTGGTTGTACAACTTTGTACTCCCACCAGCAATGAAGGAGTGTTCCCCTTTCTCCACATGCTCGTCAGCATATGCTGTCACTTGAGATTTTAGTCTTAGCCATTCTGATGGGTGTAAGATGGAATCTCAGAGTCATTTTGGTTTGTGTTTCTCTGATGACTAAGGATATTGAGCATTTCTTTAAGTGTTTCTCAGCCACTCGATATTCCACTGTTGAGAATTCTCTGTTTAGTTCTGAGCTCCGTTTCTCAATTAGGTTATTTGGTTTGGTGGTGTTTAATTTCTTAAGTTCTTTATATATTTTGGATATTAGACCTTTTTCAGATGTAGGGTTGGTGAAGATTGTTTTCCCACTCTCTATGCTGTCACTTTGTTCTGTTGACAGTCTTCTGCCTTACAGAAGCTTCTCAACCTCATGAGGTCCCATTTATTAATTGTTGGCCTTAGAGCCTGGGCTGTTGGAATTCTGTTCAGGAAGTTGTCTCCTGTGCCAATGAGTTCCAGGAGCTTCCACACTTTTTCTTCTAACAGATTTAGAGTCTCTAGTTTTATGTTGATGTCTTTAATCAACTTGAGTTTTGTGCATGGTGACAAATATGGGTCTAATTGCATTTTCCTACATGTAGACATCCAGTTAGACCAGAACCATTTGTTGAAGATGCTATCATTTTTCCATTGAATAGATTTGGCTTCTTTGTCAAAAATCAAGTATCCATAGGTGTGTGGGTTTATTTCTGGGACTTTGATTTTATTCCATTGGTCAACCAGCTTATTGCTATGCTGGTACCATGTTGTTTTAATTACTGTTGCTTCATAGTACACCTTTTGATCAGGTATGGAGATTCCTCTTGAGGATCTTTTATTGTACAGGATTGTTTTAGCTATTCTGGGTTTTTTGTTTTTCCATATGAAGTTGAGAATTGATCTTTCAATGTCTTTAAAAAATTGTGTAGGTATTTTGATAGGGATTACATTGAATCTGTAAATTGCTTTTGGTAACATGGCCATTTTTACTATGTTAATTCTCCTGATCCATGAACAAGGGAGAACTTTCCATGTTCTGATGTCACCTTCAATCTCCTTCTTCAGATATTTGAAAATTTTTTCAAGAAGTCTTTCATTTGTTTGGTTAGAGTTACTCCTAAATCACTTATATTACTTTTGGCTATCATTAAGGGTATAGTTTTCAAACTTCTTTCTACATGATTTTCATTTGTATACAGGAAGGCTACTGACTTTTTTGAGTTAATTTTGTATCCGGCCACTTTGTTGAAGGTGTTTATGAACTGTAGGAGTTCTCTGGTGAAATTATTGGAGTCACTTATGTACACTATCATATAATCTCCAAATTAGGATAATTTGACTTCCTCCTTTCCCATTTGGCTCCCCTTGATCTCCTTTTGTTGTCTTATTGATCTAGCTAGAACTTCAAAAGCTATATTGAAGAGATATGGAGAAAGTGAGCAGCCTTGTCTGGTCCCTGATTTTGGAGGAATTTCCTTGAGTTTCTCTCCATTTAATTTGATATTGGGTATTGGCTTGCTATATATAGTCTTTATTATGCTTAAATATGTGCATGTATCCTTGATCTCTCTAAAAGTTTAAACATGAATGGGTGTTGGAGTTTGTCAAATGTTTTTTGGCATCTAAGGTGATGATAATGTGGTTTTTTTCTTTCAGTTTGTTTATATGGTGGATTACATTGACGGATTTCTGTATATTGAATCTTCCCTACATGCCTGGAATGAAGCCTACTTTTTCATGGTGAATGATATCTTTGATGTGCTTTTGGATTCGGTTTGTGAGTATTTTATTGAGTATTTTTGCATCAATGTTCATAAGAGAAATTGGTCTGAAATGCTCTTCCTTTGTTAGGTTTAGGTATCAAAGTGACTGTGGCCTCATAGAATGAGTTTGGTAATGTTCCATCCATTTCTATTTGGTGGAGTAGCTTGAAGAGAATTGGTATTAGCTATTCTTTGAAGTACTGGTAGAATTCTGCACTGAAACCATCTGGCCCTGGCCCTGGGAGATTTTTAATGATTGCTTATATTTATGTAGAAGAAATCAGACTGTTTGTTTATCTGATCTTGATTCAACTTTGGCAAGTGGAATGGATCAAGAAAATCATCCATTTCCTGAAGATTTTCGAATTTTGTGGCATATAAGCCTTAGAAATAGGACCTAATGATTCTTTGTATTTCTTCAGTGTCTATTGTTATGTCTCTCTTTCCATTTCTGATTTTGTTGATTTGGATAGTGTCTCTCTGCTTTTTAGTTAGTTTGGCTAATGGTTTGTCTATCTTGTTGATTTTCTCAAAGAACCAGCTCCTGGTTTTGTTGATTCTTGGAATTGTTTTCTTTGTTTCTAATTTATAGATTTCAGCCTCCGTTTGATTATTTACAACCATCTATTCCTTTTGGGTATTTCTGCTTTTCCCCCCTAGGGATTACAGATGTGTCATTAAGTTGCTTATATGAGAGGTTTCCAATTTGTTTATGAAGGCACTTAGTCTATGAATTTTCCTCTTAGCACTGCTTCCAATGTGTCCCATAAATTTGGGTATGTTGTACCTTCATTTTCATTGATTTTTTTCAAAGAATAATTTCTTTCTTTATTTCTTCCCTGACCCAGTTGTCATTAAGTATAGAGTTGTTTAGTTTCCGTGTGTGTAGGCTTTTTGTTATTTCTGTTGATGTTGAACTCCAGCTTTAGAGCATGGTGGTCTGATAGGATACAAGGTATTATTTCAATCTTTTTGTATCTTTAATCTTCTTGAGGATTTCTTTGTGACTTAATATATGATCAGTTTTAGAAAAGGTTCCATGAGGTGCTGAGAAGAAGGTATAATCTTTTGTGTTTGGGTGAAAAGTTTTGGAGACATCTGTTAGATTCATTTGATTCATGACATTGGTTAGTGTCATTATTTTTTGTTTAGTTTCCGCTTCATTGACCTATCTTTGATGAAAGTGGGGTTTTGAGGTCTCCCACTATTAATGTGTGGGGATCAATCTGTGCTTTGCTAATATTTCTTTTACAAATGTGAGTGCCCTTTTATTGGGTGTGTAGATGTTCATAATTGTGATATCATCTTGGTTGACTTTACCTTTGATGAGTATGAAGTGTCCTTCCTTATATCTTTTGATTAAAAGTCTATTTTATTGGATATTAAAATGGCTACACCAGCTTGTTTCTTGTGTCCGTTTGCTTGGAATACCTTTTTGCTTGGAATACCTTTTTCTAGCCTTTTACCCTGAGGTAATGTCTATCCTTGTAGCTGACCTGTGTTTCTTGATTGCAGAAGAAGGTTGGGTCTTGTTTATGCATCCATTCAGTTTTCTGTGTCTTTTTATTGGAGAATTGATACCATTGATGTTAGGAGATAATAATGACCAATGACTGTTAAGTCCCTTGATTTTGATGTTGGTTGTAGTAGAGTGTTTGTGTGGTTATGTTTTGCAACAGTGAAGTTATCTATTTCCTGTGTTATTTTGGTTGTACTTTTTCACTTTGGGTTGGAGGTTTCCTTCTAGTAACCTATGTAGGGCTGGATTTGTAGATAGGTACTGTTTGAATTTGATTTTGTCATGGATATCTTTTTTTTTCCATCAATTGTTATTGAAAATTTTGCTGGGTATAGTAGTCTATCCTGGCATCTGTGGTCTCTTAGGGTTTGCAGGACCTCTGCCCAGGTCCTTTTGGCTTTTATGGTATCTGTTGAGAAGTTGGGTGTAATTTTGATAGGTTTGCTATTATATGTTACTTGGCCCTTTTCCCTTGCCACTTTTAGTATTTTTCTTTATTCTGTGCATTTTGTGTTTTGATTATTATGTGGTGTGAGGATTTTCTTTTCTGGTATATTTTATTTGGTGTTCTGTAGGCTTGCTGTATATTTATATACATCTCCTTCTTTAAATTGGGGAAATTTTCTTCTATGATTTTGTTTAAGTATTTCCTGGGCCTTGGAGTCAGACTTCTTCTCTTTCCTCAAGGCCTGCTATCCTCAGGTTTTGTCTTTTCGTAGTGTCCTTGATTTCTTGGATGTTTTGTGTCATGAATTTTTCAGGTTTAACATTTCCTTTCATGGTTGCATCAACTTTTTAAGTTGTATCTTCTATTCCTGAGTTCCTTTCCTCCATCTCTTGAATTCTGTTAGAGAAGCTTACCTCTGCATTTCCTGCTTTCTTCTCTAAGTTCTCTCGTTCCCGGCTTTCTTGTCTGTGCTTTTATCATTGTTTCCATTTTCATCTTCAGATCTTGAATTGTTTTATTGATTTCCTTCATCTGTTCTTTTTTTCCTGAATTTCTTTGAGTGATTTCTTCATTTCCTCTCCATAGGCCTCTTTAATATCCTCAATCTGTTTGGCTGCATCTTCCTGCATTAGTTTATGGATTTTATTAGTTTTCTCCATTATCATTTTCATTACTAGGGATTTGAGGTCATTTTTCCTGTTCTTCAGTTGTATTTGACTTTCTGTCTTTTTTTTTAATTGAGCTCACAAACACCCTATCGATAATCACAGATAGGCCAAGAGAATGGTAGCACTAAGGTTTATTGGAACATTCTGGTAGAGACACTGGGGCTTGCCCATGGTGCTCTTGATGTACAAAGCCCAGATGTTTTGCCAACTCTTCTTGAGGAAGAAGAAATTGATGGCCAGGTGATGTCATAGACCAGCTCATCACCCATCATCACGTGGCCAACAGCCCAGCTACTTCTTTCTTTGGAACTTGATCATGTATTTCACCTCACTGACTTTAGCCACCATGTTTCATTGTGTCTCAAAAGGGAAGGGAACTTGCCAGCCTTGTCTAGGTCTGGGCTTAGGATACCTTTGATCTGCTTTATTAGAGGCTCAGAGGGAAAAAAAAGGCATCACACTTCTTGGCTAGCTTTTTGACAAACTTCTTGTTCTTATTAATCTTCTTCAGTGCTTTGATGTCCATGTGGAGGATGTCCATAGCCTTGGATTTATCACAGTGATGGTGGGCCCCAGAATGCACATGGAGAACTTGGGGTGACAAGTGGAATTAAGCCTGATTGTGCTACAGAAGTGTTTGTTCTTCTGTGGGCTGTAGTTCTTCAGGCTAATCTGCAACTCCACTATTTCCAGAAACTTGTAGCACTTGCTCTGGTTCCTGTGCAGTGTTTCCATCACTGCCTAATACAAAGTCACTGAGAGACTTTGCTGTTCAGGGCTGCTAAAGCTGCAAACACCAGAAAAGAGCCCTCCATATTTTTCTTTGATGTTCTGGAGAGAATTTGTTCAACCACGTTTAAAAGAACTATCTAGATCTACACTAATCAGTTATAGGCAAGGAAGATAGAAAATAGGATTGTATGGCCCAATTTTCCAGCATTTCCATTTTAATAGCCTGTATCAAAGCATAGATCACAACATGTAGGGGCCCCATGAGTCAAACAGCTTCCCTAAGTGACATTGACTATAGCTACAAATATCCTAGGGATTTGTGAACCTTAGTTTTGAGCTTCTCAGATTTTAAGGGACATTGATAAGTAGCAAGCCTAAGAATCCAGCAAATGAAAGTGTGATTACTCAGAATTGCATGGGAAGTTTCTAGAAGAGATGAGGCTAGACTCACATCTATAGCACCATGATACATATTCAATGTAATAGATTTAGAATCCTACTGGTATTAAAAATTGCTTCATGTTGGATGGTGGTGGCACACATCTTTAATTCCAGCACATGGGAGGCAGAGGCAGGTGAATCTCTGTGAGTTCAAGGCCAGCCTGCTCTACAAAGTGAGTCAATGCTACACAGAGAAACCTTGTCTTGAAAAACAAAACAACAACAAAATGCTTCAAAATGTAACAAGTCTCTTCGTCATCCTAGTTAACGCAATGTTCTCCAAAAAGTCACACTCCCTGTTGCTCATGAGGCACTGCAATGGCTTGTTTGATCATTTGCTCTGGAGCCTCTACTCAACCAGTAGTCTGTAATTTCTTGTGACACTCCTTTTTATTTTTATTGGGAGGGAGAAGCATTTCCCTTCTTTCATCTTCAGAGATTTTTTTGCGTCCTTTATAATTCTTCAAAGTGATTGAAGAGTGGCTCTGTAGTGACAGCAGTAAAGCAATTTCTGAGCCTTCAAAAAGATGCAGTTCAAGTTAAATTTATTTTTCTGTGTTAACAAAGTAGCACATGACATCTAATATTTCCTGCCCACGTCCTCCTGTCCAGAACTCTGCTGTTCCAGAAAGGCATCTCTGAAAGTGCATCTTTAAAATGTGGAAGACATATTGGTAGCACTAAAGAAAGTATCTTTTATCCTTTTCATAAGAGCCGGTGGGATTTTAAGAGCCATTGGCTGGGAATATTGGTCCCACACTAAACATTGTGCTATTCCTTTTGAATCTTGGTCAAGATTCAGGTGTGAAGAGTTTGCAGTTTACAGTTAAGAATTCTGACTTGCGTAAATCATCATGGTAATCATTTCCCACTTGTATACTACCCCATGAAATTACTGCAACAAACACCAGTGGTTTAATGGAGCACGATGGTGCAGACCTGTAATCCTAGCACTGGGTAAGCTGAGGCAGGGGAATAGCAAGGGTCAGCCTGGGATACATATTGAGACTCTGTCTTAAGATATAATAAAATAAGAGAAGAAAAACTATGCTCTAAAATCCTCCCCTCTCTTTTTCCTTCCTCACTCTCTCTCTCCCTACCTCAGTCTCCCTCCCTCTCTTTGTGTGTGTTTGTTGTATGTATACATGCAAATCTATTTATGCCTTCCAGAACATGCATTTTGATTCACAACCTAAAATATGTTCCTTTTAGAAAAAGGAAGTCCCAGGAGATATTGAGATGTAAGGAGCTCAGATACTGGTCAGAGAGGAACTTCTATGAAGGCACCAACTTTGTTTTGTTAGAAGTTAGTATCCAGTTGTCATCATTATAAAGAAAGGCCTGATTCTGCTTCAAAAGCCTTAGCTCAGGTTTAACTCTCCTCTGATGTTTATTCCTAGCCTCCTGCTCTCCACAGGAAGTGCTTCAAGCGACTCTTTAGCTTCCAACCCTAACTGGACATAATTCTGCCACATAGACACTGTGTCCCACTCCTACATAACAAAATATTCTGAGTTTTTCAAGATGGACTTGAGCTGGTCTCTATTATTCAGCCTGACTCGGCACTGAAAAACTGAGATGGAGAAAGAATGCTTTTAAAACAAGGAATGGCTCAAACAAATGCAGTACTTTAGGAGAAAAAGGGCAGTTCTAAAATATTCTTAAGCTCTTAGGGGCCCACTGCCCATCAGAGCTTCTCTGCCATCATAGAAGCTTGCTCTCCCCACTGAAACTTCCTCCAGCCAGCCTCCCGTGGACTGGAAGGCAGTTTGTCATTCCTCTAGCTCTCTCTGTGGAAGCTTTCTCTCCCCCATTTAAATGGAGCAGAGAAATAAGACAACCCGCTTGAGGAAGAACAGCGCACTTGGCTGATGTTGGTGCTAGCAGAGCACAGAAGTCTTCAGGTGTCCAGACAAATTATCCCAGTTAACCACAAAGATTCCACTAAATTCAGGGGATAAAGTTATTGCTCTTTGAGTATAGTCTCTTAGAGGAAATGCACCAGGTGGGGCTGGCTTTTCGCAGACAAATATTAGATGGTTCCCCATGGTGGGGCAGGGATGTCTCCTTTAGGAAGCCATTACTTCCAGGCTGAGCTACCAACAAACCATCCTGTGGCTTTAGTCTAATTAAACTGTACACATTTTCGGGGGTGTCAGATGAAGATGCTGACATGCCCGCATTATGCTGCTGACATGAGCGTTCCAAGTGTACTTGATATAAACGGTGCTGACACAGGCCTTGAGAACAGCTGCTGGAGGTGCCACAGGCCAAATCCCTGTGTATTAGCTTGGAAGACCATCTAGGCTGAAAAGGAGAGCACCTGCTGCTAGGATCTAGCCCCTACTCTGAAAGTTTTACTTACAGATTTCTCAGTACTGAATCTTGCCATTGGGGCGTGGCTTCTCTTAAAGCCCACTGTTAGATGAAGACACTCATTATCTTAGTACCACAGACTCAGTGTGCACAACTTCAAAGGTGCCTAGTATTCACTGAATTTGGCATGGAAAATGAAGGCATGATTATTACTGGGTAAACTATGTTACTTAATGCACATTCACATTTCTGTCATTTGAGACCTATTATGGTAACTCACATAGTAGTCACAGTCACCAATAATTTTGCAGACGAAGAAAAAAATTAAAGCTTACGGAATCCACAGATTCAAAATAATGCCCACTTGGCTGAAGGGTTTAAGACATTCTCTTTCTGTGAACAGAGTATGAGCCTCCTTCATTGATGCATTATGTGACCAGAACCTGCATTTGACACATAAATTTGGAGCCACACAGTTTGCAGTAAGACCTTTAGAAAGTGACACCTTCATGCTGGGTATCTTTCTTTAGTACCTCTCATTGACAAGTTTGTGAGGCAGTCAACTGTTAGAGGCATCTGGTCAAGTTCTCCAAGAAGCAGATGGCAACACAGGCTTTTATATGAAAGAGATTTATGGGGAGGACTCCATGAAGTGTAAGGGAGGCAGAAACAGGAGGTGCAAGTGAGCCTTCAGATGCAGAAGTGTTAGGGGTTCCACTTTGGGTGGAATAATGAAGCTCTAGACTCTCTGTATGTTCCATCCTTGCTTGGGAGAGGCTTGGAAGAAGCCTGATGGACAAGAAGGAGCTGGGCCTCGCCCTGTCCCTATACAGGTCTCTTCAAAGGAGATCTGGGTAGTGATCTCTATGGTCATCAACAGTGGTTTTTCTGCATATAAAAAAATGCAAATTCCTTCCCTTTGGCATGTCTGTTGTGCTACTTTAGGGCCATTATGAATCTACCAGCCAGAGCTTTGGGAGACAAGCCATGAGATAGTAAATGTATGGCTTCACTTCTTATCTCTATCAAAACAAGACTGTGGCCACGGTAATTGTTCTGTACAGAAGGAGATCAGATGGACATTATCCACAAAGTTTGAGTAAATCCTAAGACAATGTACAAAGGCAGATGAACAAACAAACAAACAAACAAACAAACAAACAAACAAGACCAAGAGGGCTATGTGCACATTTTCTCCTGCTCAGTTTCTGAGGGGAGAATGGAGGAGCCTCTTCTTGAAGCAGTAGAACGGAAGATGGACCACTGTCTCTGGAAGTCAGGGAGATGCATAACAAACGCCTGGTGTGGAAGCAGAAGGATGTGTTCTGAGAAGGGGGAAAACGGCAAGAACAGGAGGAAGTTCTAAAGAGAATCTTCTGGGCAGGAAAATGTAAAACTTATAGAAAATAGGAGTTCTTTTTTTTTTTTTTTTTTAATCAGTCCTTTGTGTAACAAACAATGTGAATCAGTTGGTATTCAAGACACTATTGTGGGTGCTTGGGACATGACAGGAAACAAAGCAAGATTCCTCTTGTATCTTAACAAGTTTTAGCAGGGAGTTACCAACATGTACATAAGCAACACAAAAAGCATACAAGTAACCTATCTAAATAGGGTTCACATAGACTACTTTTGTTTTTTTAACCAGATATGCCTTGTGTATGATTACTGGGAGCTAAATCTACGCCATTCCCTTAAATCCCTGAAGGTTTCCCCTGAGTTTCCTATTGTTTCCCCCGAGAATAACCCACCTCATATGCAGAAATTCATTAACTGTAGTTTCTAGGAAATCTCTGGCACAGTGAAGTGACCCTGGATATTTTATTTAGTTAATATATTCGATCTTCAATAAAACTTGCTTTTAATTTGAAGTTAATGATCTTCCCCAAGCTGCTTTGGAGGATATATTTAAAATGACACAATCGACTATTACCAAATCAAAACATGCAAGACTTCAGTGGTAAAGTTAATGGAATAAACCCACCAAGATGAAAACGTCACTAGATTTTATTTTGGATTTCAAGACAGGGTTTCTCTATGTAGCCTTGGCTGTAGACCAGGATGGCCTCAAATTCACAGAGACCCACCTGCCTCTGCCTCCTTAAGTGCTAGGATTACAGGCATATACCCCCACATCCGGCAAAAATAGTTCTACTTGGGTTTGAACCCCAGACCTCCAGACTTAAGGTCATGTTTTACCAACTGAGCCATCTGAGGCTTCTGTTTAATAGCTTTAGTGATAGTCCGTGTTTCTCTTTGGAAGGAATCTTTTAAGATAGTCCTGGTTTATCTTTTAGAAGACAAAACAAAACACAAAACAGTCCTAAGAACTGCCTCCCTCCTTCCCCCCTCCGTTCCTCCCTTTCTCCTCCCTCCCCCTTCTCTCTCTCTGTTCCCAGCAATGATGTCAGGATACTGGGCACAATAGCAAGTGATCTGCCACTAAGCTGTGTCTTCAGCCCCATAGATTATATTGTTAACTTCTTAATGGAGCAAAAATTAGTAGCTCTGATTAGTAGAAGCAGAACTACACTAATAACTCTCAATTAGAAGACAGGAAAGGTGACATGTCACAGAACTTACAGCAACACTGTCCATTTATGTGACAACTGACACTTAGGGAGAACTGCCCTCACTGTCTTCACCCAGCTCCATGGCTCTTGCACATTCGGTTCTATCCGTTGTTGAAGCCCTCTGTTCATGGAAGTCACATGATGAGGGCTCTATGGCCCTTCTCTGGTTTTATCCTTTCTGGACTCTTGTGACAACCCATGTTCTTGGGGCATGTTGTTAGATCTTTTCACTTCTCTACAGCCTTCTAATTTTTATATAAAAGTAGTACCCTAAGTCTAGTATTCCTATGCTTCTCTTAAGTATCTCTTCAGTATCTTCTACTCTGTACTTTGTACTGCCATGCCCTTAAAGTCTACAGCCTTTCTAATAGCTTTAGCTCTGAATACACAAGAGCCTGATAACCTGCTAATGGAGATCATTGGCCTATCAGGTCTAAAAGTCTGGAACAGAATTCACATTCTTTTTCTTCTGTTCTTCTCATGTTTATAATAGCCTCTATATTCTCTCAGTCTCTTAAACTAGAAAATATGGCTATAATCATCTTCCAGTTCTTATTATCTCTCATTTCTATATTTAACTACTCATCTAACTGGATCTATTGTATATTAATGATTTTCAATTTTCGTTCATAGTTCCACTCACTGAATTTGGGAAGACTGGACTATTACAATTGCCTGTCAGCTAGAATCTCATGTTTGCATTCTTTAAGAGATGTTGATCTATTTCTTACTATGTGTCGACTTTGTGCTAGGAGCTGAGGAGTAAAATTAGACTAGCCTTCTTCTAGGAATACACAGTAGTGTGGGAAAGAAGGCTGTGAACTTATTCACCTGCATGTGCTGTGGTGAACACTGGACATATGGTGCAATGTGAGTAGTGGTTACTCTTGCTTGGAGGTGGGCAGAATGAGTTAAGGAGCACATAAATGGAGAAGGTGGTTTAGTTGCTAAGTAAGGGTTAGAGTTGGATATGGTTTCCCCAGGTAGAGTCGTGTAAAGATGCTTCCTGATTCAGGATACATTTTATCACACAGACTCTAATATTTGTGGAATGCTTAGCTGATCATGGACATAAGGCTCGAGTGTGGTTTAGGCCAGATTGTGAAGTGCTCAACAAAACAAGTAGGCTGTGTTCTAGAGAGCTGGTATGGCCAATTTCAGCTCCTATCCTGACCAAACATTAACACTTGAGTAGTCTCAAGAAACTAATATTGAAGTACATTTTTTACAATTCCTTTGACTTTGCTTTATTTCTGGCCCTGGTATTGGAGTCTTTAGCCAAAGTCCTTATAAGCAGCTCCTCAAACCACTGAAGGACTTCACATTGGCAAAGAGCATACGGGCAAGGGTGTTAAGACCTATTTTCTCAAGTGGAAAATGGATAGATTGTTTCTGGAATTGTAGAACAAGGCCTTATTGGGTTTGAAAGTGTATTTTCATGTTTTGCAACTTACTTCTCACTTTGACCCCAGAATATCACATACTTTCTGAAACTGCCCCCAGATATGTAGTAATTGTATAATTTTAACCTCTGTCAGTAATTCTTGGTATGTGGTGTGTGAAGTCTACTGATTGATTTCTGGAGATTCTCAGGCCTCCTGAAGAAGATGCTCATTTTGAGTAAGAGATGCATTATAGCATTAGCTCCATATCTTTAATAAAGTTTTTTATCAAAATTTAAGTGGATATTTCAATCTGCTAGAAGATGAGCCTTGATAAATCTGTTCAGAACTAGGGCATAGATCATTAAATTTGCTAGAAAAATATTCAGAGTAAGAATGGATGACATTATTGTAGAGTTGATTCTAAATACAGAAATTCATTTATAAAATGCTAAAACTGAGCTTCAAGAAATTGTAATGGTTTTCCCAAGGTCATCATCACTTGGAATAATATAATTTAGATTTAATTGTATATTCTCTTGTTCGGCATGTTCTTTCTCACATTTTCATTTTTAACTTGAATTTTTAAGTTAAAATACAATTATATCATTTTATCCTTCCCTTGCCTCCTTCCATGCCTGTCCATCTCCTCCTTACTCCCTCTCCCCCTCAAATTCATGGCTTTTTTTCTTTAATTATTATTGTTAGGTATACATGCATAAATATATAAATGCAATCTCAAGAGTCCTTTTAGTGTTGCTTGTGTGTATATAAAATTAGAATAGATTTGTCGGTAGTTCCAGGAAGCCACTGTGACTTAAGACCAAAATGACAAGGGTGATAATAAATATAACTCTAGAGGAAATGGAATATTTCTAAATTCATAGGCCAAATGTTAGGAATATTAAACCAATATAGAAGTGTATTCTGTGACTTGCCACTACTTCTTATGCAGTTAGAGCATGCAAATTGTGTCTTAAAATCCTGGATAAAGTGAATGCTGTGATAAATTTTTGTCAACTTCATGCAAACCTAGGTATATCTACAAAGTACTCTTAAAGGAATTGGCTCTATCATTAGCAGGTCTGTGGGGGCATTTTCTCCATTGCTAAGTGATACAGAAGGTCTCAGTCCAGAGGACTGAGCAAGGCAGAGGAACAAGTGTGCAAATTGCACCCATCCAGTGGATTCTGCTTCAAGCTCCTGTCTGGAGCTCATGCCTTGGTTTCCCTTGATGGTGGATTATACCCTGTAAGCCACATAAACACTTTGACCCCCAAGTTGGTTTTGACTAGCATTTTATCATAACAAGACAAAGCAGTTAATACATTGAGCTTACTGATTTAAGTCAGAAACATTTAGCATGTTAGGCAATTTTAAACTGAATGTGAGATTTTTGTTTGTTTGTTTGTATAAATGAAATTTTCTTGGTATGGTAGAACCACAATTTGTAGTCCTCAGACCAGTTATGTTTTTGTCTTCCATGGGGCAGCCAGTTTCTCTATCATCTGACTAAAGAGACACGCTTCAGTTAGCCTGAGTTAGCTGTACTTTGACTACAGTAAGAGGAGAGTCTTGTTTTATATCTTTGTTTAAGCTTACCATGGTATTCAAACCTTATCCTTCATTTTGTTGATTTACAAAAGGTTTTGGAATAATTGATTTTATTAGAGACCCAAAGTGCCCTCTACTGTTTATTGTCTGCCATTACAGTCAAATGTCGGGCAAGACCATTGAAACTATTTAGAAATAAAAGCAATACATTTATTTCTGATAAACTATGGATATTTGTGGAAAAGGAAACTCCTTAATCAAAATCTGTGAGGTATCTATATGTCATAATTTGATCACCAAAACCCCCAACAATTTGCCTTAGTGATTTTCTTTCTTTCTTTCTTCCTTCCTTTCATTCTTTCTTTTCTTCTTTTTCTTTCTTTCGACCAGGCTGTCCTCAAACTCATAGTGCTCTGCCTGCCTCTCCCTCCAAGTGCTAGAATTAAAGGCATGTGCCACCATGCCCAGCCTAAGTAACTTTTGTTTTCTTTGTTTGCTTTCTTTTCTCCTTTCTTTCTTTCTCCTCCCCCTCCTCCTCCTCCTCCTCTTCCTCCTCCTCCTCCTCCCCCCCCCTCCTCCTCCTCCTCCTCCTCTTCTTCTTCTTCTTCTTCTTCTTCTTCTTCTTTTAGACAGGGTTTCTCTGTCCTGGCTATCCTGGAACTCTCTTTGTAGAGCAGCTGGCCTCAAACTCACAGAGCTCTGCCTGCCTCTGCCTCCCGATTGCTGGGATTAAAGGCATGCCCCACCACACTTGGCATGATTTTCAATCATGTATTTTATTTAAAATTTTTACATTAACACGTATTCAAACACTTTCAATTTTTAGCATCAGTTTCAATTCACCTTACACATCCTATTTCCTGTGCTTAATATATTTAAAAATGCAAAGAACAAATATTCCCAATTTAAATTTCTAGAAACATAAAATTGTGATGGGTCAATTGTGATTTTCACAGTACAATTAATATATTTATTGAAATAACATCTTATAATGTCAGGCAGTTCAAAGAACTACAGAAAAGTAAGGAATTCTGAGTATGGGTGAAATAGTCCTCCCAGGAAAGAGCATACTACACAACAACTGATTATCCAATTCCAAATGGTCAGCTTGGAAAGCTACCATTTAAGTAACATAACACAGACTGGTTGATTGGGCTGTACTTACATATTATGCATATAACAACAGCGAATGGGGCAGGGGGAGGCCATGAATTGTAAATAAATCAGCAAGGGTGGGTATATAGAAGGGTTCAGAGAAAGTGGAAGGGGAAAATAATGTAATTATAATCTCAAAAAATAAAAATAATTTCAAGACTATGTCACGTGATTGTCATTCTGAATGACTTAGAATAGTCTTCCAAGGTTATACATTTGCTTACTATAAAAGCTTACTTATTAACCAATAGTGTTAGCTCCTTCTCTAAAGAATCCCAAGTTATCTCAGATTTATTTCATCTGCACTGTATTAGCAGTATCACATGGGGAGTAAATAAATATCTCCTGGTCTTAAACTTTCAGCCAGCTAACACTTAAAGGCCCAGGATCAGGAGAAAACAGTCTTTGAGAAGCTCATAAATCTAATTAATTCAGACGCATTCTCTATTTCTCACTCTCTTTTTCATAGGACTTGCATCATTGCCAAGCCTTTAATTTTTTTTTTTTTCTCTAACTGTTGGGAGCTTTCTAGTTCTCCCACAAAGAGACAAATCTTGGCTTCTGGCCTTTTGGCATCTGCTAATATTTTCATAGACCTAGACTGAACTTTGAGCCTGTTCCTGGAACTTCAGAGACTGACAATAGAAACAGTGTCTATTTGTCATTTTCACCCTTTGCTTTGAGTCCTCCCATAAACCACTGGGAAATACGGTAAGAGGCACCTTGGGGACAGAGAGAAGACACCCTGTATCCCTCTCTTCAGTTCTCTGAGTCTCAGTTTTTCATCTTACCCTGGAAAAAGTGAAGCAAACACACATTAAAACGGGTAGTGACAACGTGTATCTGACTAGACTGCTGCCTGGAGAGGCTTGATCTTAAAATGCAGTCACTGGAACCTTTTCCTTGTGCCTGTTACACTGCAGGAGCAGCCATTAGGGTTCACAGGCAAGAGGGCCTGCTAAGCAGTGCATGACAGAAGCAGGAGGTGCCTTCCAGAGAGTATGGGGCTCACACTCAACAGAAGCACAAAACTCAAAATTCACCTGATGCACTATGCCCCTGGGCCTTTAAATAACACTTTCACTTTTTCTCAAGCCCAGGGGAAGAGCTTTTAGGTCCTCCCCACTGCCCAGCTGACTCTCCTCTAAGGGGAGAGGACTGACCACCTAGCAGTTGGGTAACTGTTCTGAGCTTTTGGTTTGAAAGATCAATCCATCTGGATCAGGGCTCAGCCCCACATAAAGGCCTCCAGGCCACTGGCCTTGCATGTAAATCTAGTTAACAGTAACTCCCCTGCAGGTAGGTTGCTCAGAGACCAGGACACACTGTCATGGCTACCGATCTAATCTTTTTGAGTCCTCACTCAAATCTTATTGGGAATAAAAATGCCACGTGGATAGCTGGAAGATCGTAGAAGGTTAATTTATTGTAACAGGGTTTTTGTTGTTGTTGTTTGTTGTTTGTTTTTTTGTTTTTTCTGATAAACTTTCATGTCCTGCTCAGTTTTTACTGGGATACAACCTGGAAGGGGGAATATCGGTTGAAGAACAGCCTAGATCAGATTGGCCAGGCCCATGTCTCTGAGAGACTGTCTTGTTTGATGGTTGATGTAGGCCAGCCTGCCCACTGTGGGTGCCTTCATCCTAGACAGGAGAGCCTATGCTATATAAGAAAGCTGACTGAATGTGAGCCAGTGAACCAGTGAGCAAGCAACATTCCTCTGTGGTTTCCATTTCAGTTCCTGTTCTAGTTTCTGCCCTCACTTCCCTCACTGATCGACTGTGACATGGAAGTGTAAGTTGAAATAAATCCTGTTCCTCCAAAGCTGTTTTTGGTCATTGTTTATCATAGCAACAAACAGCAACCTATAACAGCGTGTCAGTTCTGTTTTCGGCGTGGTAGGTATATTCGTGGCTGCTAAATCTCAGCATATCCACAGTGTGGATCATCTTGAGTTTTCCAGTGAGCCACACCAAGTATTTTCTACAGTGTGGATAACCTGTCCTGCTGTGGTCCCTCTGACATTTTGTGTTCTAGCAAAGTTTTTATATTAGTTACTTTTCCTGCTACTAAAACAAAATATTGACAAAAGTAGTCTAAGGCAGGAGGGCTTCGCGCTGGTTCAGTTTGAGGGTAGGGCCCACCGTGGTTTGGGAGGGAGAGGGGCAGCAGCTGCTCACATTGTACCCAGTCAGGGACAGTGAGAGGTGAAGTTGCTTTCCAGATCTCTTTCTCCCTTTTATCCAATCTAGGATCTTAGCACCTAGAATAGCGCCCTCTAGAGTTGGAAGCTTTTCCAACCTCAATTAACTTAGTGTAGAAAATCCTTTAAAGCCATGCCCAAGGGGCTGTTTTCATGGTTACTCTGAATTCCATTAAGGTCACAAATACTAACCATGACTGTAGGCTTTGAACTTTTTCAAACATACTTTATTTGGGGTTCTTTACTGCTTATATCTCCCTTCTAACCCACCTACCCTAGATAGGAGAAAAAAGGTAAATGGGAACAGGAGAAGTAGACATTTTTAGACTCAGTTCCTTGGAGCAATTCCACTGCCATAGTCAGCAGGACTCCAGCAGACCCATTAAATGGGAAACCAACAATTCAGCAAAGGTGCCTGCAACTGCAGCAGCTGGAACCTCAAAGTGTTCACTGGAATGGTTCTCTCTAGGAGCGCCTCAAAGTGAAGCCGTGAACAGCCAAGACCAAAAAGCCAAAAAGCCAAGCCTCTTTTTGGGGGGGTATATATATCCTCACAGCGTCCACACTAGGATGTTTATCAGTTGGCACAGATGATGCCCCCACAAGAGGTGTTCCTCTACTAGTGGACAAACATCACCTGTTCTCTTACAAGTCTGTTTCCAGCGGAAAAACACCACACACCCTCACACAAGTTTCATATTGCACACTTGGGATTAAGACAAAAACATGTTTACATCCACTACACAATACAAAATTCTAACCTGTAATGAAAGACATGCACACAGGAGTGAAAATGAAGACAGAACTGAACAGAAGAAGAGCTGCCATCATGAGTACTATAGTACTTTTACATGAGGGTTGCTACTTTTACATGGCCTTTGAAGACCATTTTTATAGACAAACAGGCTACAAGCAAATGAAAACTGAAGTTCTGATTATCTTGAGGGTCTGTACGAACTTGAGGAAAATGTTGACTGATTTTATTTTCATAAGAAGGCAGAGATTTGAACATAATGTAATATATACATTATTACAGCATAACATACCTCATTAATATGGACCATTCTCATGTAATGGATAAACTGTACTGAAGTAATTGTGGCTGGCTCTAGGATATAAAGACAATGCCAATGTTAGGCTGAGCATTTTTTATGAGCTATCCTGAGTTGTGGAGTCTGACTTCTAGACACCAGGCTTTCTTTCACCGGGGATCAAAGTCTAGTTGGTAGGCTTTCTCACTGTTCCTCTGGTCTTTGCTTCCTGGCCCTTTAACTAATGAGTAAGAAGGGATGGAAGCATGCCAACAGAATACATACCCATGCATATGTGTACAGAGAATTTCATACACAGATGAACAATTTAGAACATTGTATCTGGTTCTAATCTGCTCCACAGGGTTGACTTGCTTTCTACTATTCCATATTTATATTCTTCTATTTCCACAGTGAGAACCCAATGACCTTACTACATTAACTCATTTATTCAACAATCTAGTGCACTTAAAACAGGTTAACAATGACTTTACACATGCCACTATAATAATAATATGTGAGTGATTGGCAGCTCTCCACTTCTATCACAAGAATAAAGATAAGTAGCTAAATATTGTCTAGAAGTTGTTTACTCATTTCTTCTTTTCCCCCCTTGTCAATATGACCTGGTTTTCACCGGAAAATCAACTAGGTATACACATTTCAATTATACTCGCTTCTTCATTTCACTCATTTTGTTTTTGGAATATATACAATATTAGCATGATTTCAAACCCAGCTATATGATATAGCATAACCAGAGTCCCTCCTTCCTGTATTCTTTTTATCTGATTCCCCCATCCCATATAAGTAGCCAACTGGACAGTCCTCTGGTTTGTATTTTAGGTATGTTAAGCCATGTGTGTGTGTGTGTGTGTGTGTGTGTGTGTGTGTGTGTGTGTGTGTGTGTGATGATTCTTTCCTTTTTACACCACAGTTAATATACTATGAATGCTTTTCTCAAAATTTCAACTTAATTGTATTTCTTGTAAATCATCCCATATCCTTGTATGGAGTTCTACAATATTCTGCTGAAGAGCTGTACAGTATTCCACTTGCTTGACAATCACAAATATTTTATGATTAACTATAAACAAAGCTATTTTCCTATCATGTTACTGGGGAAATGTGCTCAAGCTCAGAGATTTCTGTGTTTGGATGTAAAACTCTGTCCTTTAGGCACCACATGACCATTGTTATTTTGAAACCAGAGCACTGGACCATTCATTACAAGGTTGGCCCTTGTGGGAAGAAGAAAGGCTCATGAGGCAAATGATTCTCCATAGAGTTGGGCAAAAATGTTTCTTTGGTCTGTGGTTGGTTCCCTATCAAGGATTAATGACATTTGTTGCTTTTGATACCTCTCCCAAGAAAAGTAGTAATTAGATGTAGTGGGTTAGAGACTGACAACTCCTCTCTGTAGAGATATTTCCCATATCTCATGACCATAGATCTATTTCTCTACTTCACTAACAGAATGGATTGTAAAGCTTTTGGAATTTTTTTCCAGTATAATGGACCTCTGTTTATAGGCCTTTATTGTGGTTTCCATCATTATTTTGATGTGGCTGTAATTGTTGATCTTTCCATATAATTATGGAATATATATATGCATATATGTACATATGTTGTTTGCTCAAGCTATTTGTTCAAATCTGTCCATGTCTCTACAAAATTTCTTTAGGTACTTTTCTGTAATTTTAGATATCAATAAATTAAAGAGTAATGTTTTGTTGGTGATGCATGTTGTAAATACCTTTACTCAGCTTGTTTATTCTGGAATGTGATAGAAGGAATGGATCTACTTCAGCGTTCCACACACTGCATTAAACAGGACATCTTATTCTTGAATTCAAGATAACAATTTTGCTATTCAGTGAATTCTGTGTAGTTGAACTGATTGACCTCTGTAGGGTCTTAGTAATTTCTTAGCTATACTTCTCTTTATCTGTTGAGTTTCTGGTTTTTAATAAAACTAATTTTTACCCAACACAAAGGTAGATATATTTTAGATTATTATTATTATTATTATTATTATTATTATTATTATTATTATTATTATTATTAATCCAAGTCATGGGGCTTGTTTTACTTAAACACAAACTTAACTTTTTAATTATGAAAAGCTGTTTAAACATCACACAAGTTGAATATTGTGAAATCATTGAACATGAATGCAATTTAACACAGCCTTAAAGAGACATTGTTTCAATTTTTCCCATTCCCTGTTCTACTTTTATCACTCAAGGGTGCCATCCCTTCTTATCTCAGACACCACGGAAGGGGAAAACAGGACACTACGATGAAATTAACAGCTGAAACAACCTGCTTCCCCATCATATTTTGAGTTACTATATCTCCCAGCAGTGTCTACTCATAATCATATCATTAAGACAACTACAGTCAGAGGGATGTGGGAAGATCTGGGGGACGGAAAACTGTAATCAGAATATATTATATGAAAAAAATCGATTTTCAGTTAAAAATAATAAAAGAAAAATATACATTTACAAAGAAAACAAATAGAGAACAAAACAAGAAAGGCTAAATGTAAGGGAATGAGGAAGTAATGAACGCAAGTAATGACACAAACTGTGAATGAAGATATAAAGCTAATAGTTGCTCTAGTTCTAATTGTTAAGGACCTTTTGTTTTTGGTGCTGTGTAAAGTTTATAAAATATATCCAATACTGAGAAGTATAAAATATAATGTGCAGTTTCACACCTTCAATCTTAAATGCCAATTCTAACTGCGTAAGTTCATGAAATTGTACAGACTTTGGTTAATTTGGGTGTGTAATGTATTTGCAAGTGTTTTATAATAACATTTATAATAATTTTTTAAAAAAGACAACGGATCTACTGTTTCTGTCTTTGGGGTGGCTATACACTAAGGGGCTCTTATAGAAAGGCAAAGAGGGAATGAGACCAATCCCAGTTATATTATGGTAAATCATATGTGTTTAAATTAGAATAAGAAAATCTTATGCTAATTTTACTTCTTTCAGTGATTCAAAAATAGTATTTGGTTGAATTAGGAATATAGCTTGCTTGCCTTGTGTGAAGCCTCAGGTTTGATACTAACACTGAAAAAAAAAAAAAAAGAAGCCTGGCAATCATTTATCATGATAGATACACCTTTTCTTTCTAGAAGATACAAACATTTAAAAACTTTTTTTTTTGCAGTAAGATTTCATAAAAACCAGAGCTATTTTATTCATTGACTATGATTAGTTTCAGAATCTCAATGATAATAGAAAACAGTTAATCAATAAATTGTGGGCTCCACTGGCACAATCCAGTTTTTTTTAATGCAGTTCAAATATGTGTCATTGTCAACACAATTTTCAACTTTATTATGATTATGAGAAGCTAACAAACTGTTCCTTAAAGACTTAACCCAGAGTCAAGAGATATTGCCCTGGGAACTACACAACTACCATCATGGAAAGTTTTAAACATTAAATAGTTATCTGAATGTCTTCTGTGAATTATTACTTCATATATTTGTTAAAGTCTGTACTGTGGTATGAATCTTATACATGACTGTTAATTTCCTCTGTAAGAGCCCAAAATTCCTATTTGTCTTCATGTTTTATCTTGATATGTAGTCCATTCATCTGTGCTTACATGGCTCTTTATTGTATTTTAAAAAAAATCCCAAAACTCTATACTTCGAAGGTTTCTCTCCATCTCCAGACAATATGAATATTCTACATTTGACCTTTTAAATTGTTTAACTCTAGTAAAACAGTTGTTACTTTCCCTAGAGAACCTTGTAAAATTTTCTATACCCCAAACAGAGAGTAAGAACATGTTATAGGGACAATAGTCATACTATCCCCGAATTAGGAACTATTGGACAACAGGATTCCTGAGTGGTGGTATAGCAATACAGTGATGAATTTCTGAGTAATCATTTTTGCACATATAAGTAGATTCCCACCTTTAGTAAGTTTTCAGTTTGGTGAAGACAATTTCTGTGCTTTTTACTAAATATATGCTACATGAACCTGGCTCTCTGGCCAACAAGAAGAATTGAGGTCCCTGTCCCTAAAACTATCTGATCAGTATCTATTCCTGTCCTCATCAGGTCTGATTAGATCCATGCATGGTGTGGGTACATGTGGATGCACACGCACGTTTGTTCACATTAGAGGACAATATTCCATCTTGTTTGAGATAGGGTCTCTTGCTCACTACTGTGTATACTAGGCTACCTGCCATGCACTGCTTGCTGGTGAGTCTTGTCTCTGCCTCTCCTCTTACCACAGAAACCCTGGGATTACAGACACCTACTACTGGACCTGGCTTTATGTGGGTTCTGAGGATTTGAACTCAGGTCTTCATGCTATAGCATGTGTCATGTCTCTAAACCCATGATTTGGAATTTTAATGTCAAGTCAGTGCTGAGTAGAAACAAGCCTGGCTTCTACTATAACATTAACAGTAACTGCTAGTCAGGAGCCATTAATTCCAGACGCCTTGATGGGACGAAGAGCAGTTACTTGCAGTCCTTACTGTGTACTATATATTAGCAATGTGGCAGATATCATGATTCATGGAATGGGCTGGGATAGTACATCCTAGTTCAGACTGCAATGCAACTAGCCATGCCTTATCAGAGGTGCAACATAACAGGTAGTGACTGGTCTCTTTATGTATGCACAGGGCTGGCTCGCAACTGCATTGAAACTGTTTTAAAATTAAGTGAGATTTTAAAGAAAGTTTTTTAGTTCTTTGAGAATTTCATACAATGTGTTTTGATCTCACTTTTCTCCCAACCCTGCAACTCTTTCCAGACCCACCCTTTTTCTTATCTCCTGTGTGTTTCCCCCAATCAAGACCAAACATTTTTTAATGTGTGACCTGCACTGAAGTTTGTTTGAGTTACCAGGGATTGCATACACTCTTAAGAGAAAACTCACCGAGTTCCATGTTTGAGGTTGAAATTTCCTGTCCAGCTCCCCGCCCATGCTGAGATTTAGTCTGACTTGAGTGTGCACAGTTCCTACTCATGCTGTCATAACTACTGAGCCTGCACGGTCAGACGCCCTGCTGTGTCTGCAGCAGTTTCCTAGTCATCCACTGAAGGTACTTCTAAAGGGGCATCTATGCCTAGTGTTGGAAGCTTTTTGGTGCTGCTTAGAAAACCCAGCTTTTTAAGAATTGTAAACATTGCCAAGTCCTGAGTGTTGTCAGATTCACAAACTACACAATATCTGGGTTTACCCCACAAACCTTGGAATTTAAAATAGTATTCTTTCCCCTGAGCCAAATAGGAGCAACACTTTAAAAAATCAGTTGAAGGTTAAATATCTAAAGTTTTGAAATTTCTTTTATTCTCTTTGCATTCCTGTATCATGGAAACGAACACATCAGGAATTCACTTTTAAAAACAAAATCTGCCTCTTCTTTTCTCTCAGTAAAATGCATGATTAAAAATTATTAACTCAAACAAAGCAAAAAGAATAAAACCCCACAGCTGACATTTTAGTGAGAAAGCCCTTGAAAACCCCCAACACTGTAGGATGCTTGGAGTGCACATACTGCTCATGTCATTTTTAATCTTTAATTTTGATTATTTTTTGATGACTGATATCACATTTTTTTCCAGACCTACTGTGTCCCAGGGGAACACCACAGAGAGTGAGTAGTTAAAATTCTTGTGGAATTAGATTATCTGTAAGGCTGTGTACCACGATGCCACTGTTTGGGACTGAAATGATCTACTGCTGAGTGGCATTGTCCAAAGCATTTGAGTGGCATTTTTGGCTGCTCTAACATCCCAAATGCACTGTCCCCAATGAGTATTCTGTGAAGCCTGCTAACACCTGGGATTTGACCCATAAAGGAGTCAAGCTCTCTTTGTTTGTTTTGTTTTCTGTTAACTGTAGGAAAAAAAAAATTTTAAGTGGTGTTTGAAACTGAAGATTATTTTTATTAATGAAAAAATATTTAAAAAGACAATTTTTTAAAATCCATAAATCAAGAAGCTGCAGAGAGTCACAGACAAACTTCAAGGTGCAGCACAGGGAGTCTTATGGAACAGTTGAGAGATAAAAAGACCTGGAAAGGACAGGAACTCCACAAGGAGACCAATGGAGCCGAAAGTTCAGGTGGTAGCGGGGCGTGGGATGGGAGTGGTGCTGCTGCAGAGACCATGCATGATGACCCTCTGCTCAGATGTAGTAGACAGGCAGCACAGTCTCCCTGTGAGACCCATAAAATGGAGAGTAGGGACTACTTCTGACAGGAACTCTGGTGCCCACTTGTGGATCACATCCCCTTGGAGGGGCAACCTTGTTAGGCCACAGAGGAAGAAGATTCACACAGGTCAGATGTTAGGAGTGGAGGGCTCCCCTTTTCTGAAGACTAGGGGGGAGAGGGATGATAAAGGGAAGGGAGAGACTGGGAGACAATGAGGGAGGAGCCTACAATCGGGATGTAAAGTGAGCAAATTAAGAAAACCAAAATAAATCATTTAAAAAAATCATAAATCATTCTCCTCCCCCAGAAAATTATAAAATCTCAACCACAATAACCATTCTAAAAATTAAAAATAAAAACACTAAACTTACAGTATATCTATATCCCTGTCTTTAAGGAAATCTTACTTCAAAAATTTAACATGATGGAGGACTAATACTTAAATTTTTTATTAATTTTTTCAACATGTATATTCTACTGTGCATGCACACATCAGCATGAATATGCTTGTCAGAAGACAACTTGTGGGAGTTGGTTCTCTTCTTCCCATAATATGCAGATTTTAGGGGTTAAACACCAAGGTTGGTGGCAGAAGCCTTATCCACTAAACCGCATTAAGGTCAGAGTATACATGCTGGGTGGCTATGGAAACCCCTGAGGCATCACAGCCATCACCTAGCAGTGGTCTCTTTGACACTGCCCAGAGTTGAGAGGCCCCTCACACCTAGGGGGCCAGCTTGCCCTATCTTCACCTCTCCCTCCAGTGCAGGAACATGTCAACTCTTCTCCATTTTTGCTTAGAGATAACTGATTTTTAACTTTTCAATGACTGATACTGTAATTAATAACCTGCTTTCTATAGTTTCAAAATGAAGAGTTTAAATATTCAAATTGAAAAGTCTACGTCAAACTAATTTTATAGGAAGATCACCATTAGACATAAAGTTAATGTATAACAGATTTACTCATTTAAAAATGTAAACAAAGAAATAGTTCAGATGAAATATGAAAAATTTATTTTTATTGAATTTTAAACAACATAATCTTACAATAAATTGTTCATTAAAATTTGTTTTGCTTTTCCAATAAAAGCATAAAAAGTTTATTCTTTTAAGGTTTTTACAGCAACTTTAAAATATAAAAATATAAAGATAAAGCTACAAATTTGAACAAAAGCTTCTAAGTAATTAAGTTTACTTGCATAATTACAATGATATTTGCATTTACATAACAGACAGTAAATAAACATACAGCTTTTGCACAATTGTTTAACAGTATCTTTTCAGCAAACGCATATGACATGTATATATAATACATAAGAACCCTCAGATATGTCTACTTATACTAGTTAGCCATGTCACATGCAGTATTGTTACAATGAGAAGATATTAAGGAAAAAAATGTTTTGAATCTAGAAGTGTTCCACAGACAATGAAATAGCATTTTGAAATATTAATTTATTTGGTATCAAAAGACTGAAAAGGCAAAACTATCACTGAATAAAGCTGGATATATCACATTAATGCACAAAATACACAGATCTATCATGATATATTTATTTCCAAATCCCATGATAGTAAGGGTTTTTTTTTTTCTGCCATATCTCTATACCCCAAAAGTGGCACACAGTTGGTTCTCCAAAAAATAATTTAATAATGTAATATATTAGAATTTTTCAATAAGCTTTGAAAAGCTGAAAATTAAGAGCAGCTTTGATCTGGAATTTCCTAACGTCATTGTTAATTTGTCTGCGTAAAAAGTGATGAGAGCATATGCAGTGTCGTACTCCACCTGCTTCCAGCAGAGCTGTCTGTGCTCAGAACAGTCAGAAAGCACAAGTACAATCATCAATAGTAACTGTTCTTTCAGGAGAATATAGAGCATTGTCTTGAAAAGGGGGTTTCCTTAAGCCTGAAGGCAAACCTAGAAAATGTTAATGACTCATCCAAACTGAGTTGTCTATAACTGATGCAGGACCAGTTTGTCCAAATAATTCCCTGAACTCATATACTGAAGTCAGTGTATTTATACACATTTTTACTAGATCTACATAAGTAATACTATTTTTTGAAGCAATACTTTATTGCCTTTTGTGTATCGGACAAAATAAAATGCTTCTCTAATATATTTAAAGTAATAGGGTGTCTTTAGTTTAAATGACTGAAGCATGCTAGTATGCCAAGATCATATAATATGAATAAATATGTATACTAAAAATATATACATAGTATATATATATATACATTAAGAATTTTCATATCCTAAGAGCTTGCTGTATGAGAACATACTTTACATTATCTCTGTGAAAAAGACTTATTTGATATTGACTAGAACAAAAGCTAAACATGGGTTGGAGATGTAGCTTAGTGGCAGATGCTTGCTAGAATGCTCAATACAAAAGACTCATATTTGGACAAGTTCAAGTTCTAGATGAGGTGCTGAATAAATATTTAATATAAGTGATTTACTGGAAAAAGAAACAGGTTGCCATTTTTCTGATTAAAATTGAACCTGACAGTTAGTTCTATAGATTCTGCTTAAATTTCTCTTCTTATATGTCCTCCAACTGCATCCCAGAATCCTACCTTTTCTGGAAATGTGTAATTATATTGTTTTTATATAGCAGGTTTTCATCATATTGTATGTCATATCATCCCACATGGATCTTAAACTGCCTCTGATCCCTGATAAAGTAGCAAGTCCCAGACATCATTAAAATACAAACTCAGTATGTATAACGCTAGCCAAATAAATGGAATATTGGTGGGCATCCATTTAGTATTTTATTGCAGTCCATAAAATAATAGTCTCATACTGGTTAACAAAATTTTCATCTTGTGGGTATTTAGTAAACTTTTTTTTTTTTTTTTTTATGAGACAGGGTTCTTGATGTAGCCCAGGCTAGCCTGGACTCTGCCATGGTACCCAATATGGTTTAAACTCTGTATGCAACAACCTCAGTCTCTTGAGTACTGGAATTACAGGCAGACCCCATTATACCTGGTCTTCTTAAACACTTAAAAATAACCTATATTGCAAAGTGTCTTACATTTCTTAGCTTGAATTAGTTCACCCTTTACCTTTTAGAGCTGATCTCATAACAAGGCAGTGATAGGATCAACTATAAGACACAGGCTATCTAAAATTCATTTCTCTAGTTGATTTCCAAGGCAGAAACAGTAAACAGCCTTCTCCCAGCTTTCTTACTTTTCACAGCTGAGAGTGTAGGATGTTTACAGTATCTGTCACTCAGTGCTCTCTAGAGCAGGTTGGCGGTGAGCAGCACAAGCCTCAGGAGCCCAGGAGCATCTGGAGATCCCATAATGTGTTACAGCAGAAGACAGAAAACAGAGTATCCTTGTGACTGAATCTCAACTTCTAGATCTTGAGCTGGTGAAAAGGCTGCAGGCTGCTCAGTTCCTGTTTTGCACATATCAGTATTTTCTTGGGATCTCCTGGTTTGGCCCTAAACACCCAGGCATTTGAGTAAGTTTCAACTATAATATTTTATGCTTTCCCAAAATGGTCTTAGAAGTTTCTTTGCTCTATATTACTCTGCTCTCTAATTGCAGGAAAACAAGTCTGCCTTCTCACTGTCTCAGCTATGATTTTGTTCTGCTTCACTCCTACATAGAATTGAGAACAACTGTTCAACTGTGTCTGCAGATAGATGAACTGAAGGTTGAATTACCAATAGCCAGTTATCTTATTTATGGGTTATAAATTCATAAATTATCAAATAAGCAGAGTAAACATATTGGTTGTATGCACTGAAATGGTACACTAAATATTATAACATAATACTGGAAATTTTAAAGTCTTATATGTGGAAAGAAATAAATCTGGAGGTATACACATAAACAGAGCCAGTCAATTCTTAAGTTCTCTCTAACAATGAATGACTGAAACAGTTCCAGGAGTTCATTCGATACACTGAGTTGTTGGGTATTGAAGAATAAAGTTATCACTGATAATAAATACCACAAAACAAGCCTACATGTTGAGACCACCACCTGTGAACCAAAGTGGCATACAACTCAGTAACAGATAAGAATCACTCATTCATGCCTTAGCCAAACATTTAAATGTACTTGCCACACACCAGCAATGGTGTAAAATGCTAGGGAAAAAGAAATGAATACTACCAATCCTTATCCTCAAAACACAACCTAATATGCAGGACAGATCCATCAGTCTTAGTGTAGGAGGTACTGTATTGGGTCAAGACACACAGCTGAGTTAGATGGTACTTGAGACAATACTGAATATTAAGTTGTTAGAGGAAGATGTGCTATGAAGACTTAAGAGGACTATATACTGAAGAGGATACTATCTCACAATAGTCATGAGATAGAAAATAAAAAGTATAAGCTAAGACTTTTAAAAATTCAGCAGTTAGATGAGGAGTCAGAAATGAGGCTAGTGAGACAGGAGCTAGGAAAAAAAGACAGGTGCCATAAATGCCAGGCTGTATAAATGGGCATGCATGCCATGTATTTTTGTATTAAAACTACAAAGAACAAACATGAGGACATACAAAGAGAAAAGCAGAGTGTTGAGGAAATTCCTTACTCAGGTTTTAGTGATAAGGTTTTCCAATGAGACAAAGCAAGTGCTGAAAAAGCCACATGTCAATGCTGATATCCCCCAGAGTCAGGACCAGAAACTCACAAAGCCAGCTTGCTGCTTATTAGACTTCTGTTGTACCGGGGGGAATGACTTCTCAGAGTTTCAAGAAGCCCATTCTTTCCAACTGTTTCTGCACTCTGGTCACCTATCTAGCTAGCCTCATACTGTCTCAAACCCCAAATCAAGCATTTCTCTTCCAAAGAAGCCCCCACTGACTTTTTACTAACTCTGTGCTCAATCCTCCTGGAGGAACCAACTGTTCTGCTCTTTCCACATCACTGTGCTCTGCATGCTTGTTACTAACTCACAGTTCATTATCACCATTATTATGCTTCTCTCTCTCTCTCTCTCTCTCTCTCTCTCTCTCTCTCTCTCTCTCTCTCTCTCTCTGTGAAATCAAGTTATTTGGGAAGTTGAATTTAGTTTCACTCAATGTCATTCTGTTTGAAGAAAATCCACAACATGGAGCCCAAGTTTATGGTATAAACAATAAATATAGAAAGAATATATATATGAGTGAGGCTATCTAATGTCTGGCAATTTAATGAATTCAAGATAATTATTTGTTTTAAATTTCTTAAAACAAACAAACAAGAAAACAGAACAGTAAGAAAAATTACAACAGTTTCAGAAAAAGTCTTTGTAATTACCCAGTACTTCAAAATACAGCTGGTTTAGTTTTCTATGGTATTCATGGCTAGGAGGAGAACTGATCACATTATAACCAATATTTCTTAAGTGACAGCAAGAACTTGTGACAAGTTAACCTGCCCTGATAACCACCTCATCTTAAAATTTTATTCCTATGATGGATTCCAAGTGAAGAAAAGTCAGGGTGAAAATAACTGCAGAGAAGTCCATGTGAACAGTTTAAAAATGGACAAGAATGAAAGGAAACAGCCTTAATAATTCTGAATACTGAACAATCATTTAAGAATTTAAACTGTTTGAAGCCAGTCAGTTAGTAAGAACTAGACAGTCTTGAACATAACTTTCGTTATAGTTACATAGAATCTGGTCTTTATGCTTCACAAAAGCTTCACAGAAACTAAAACTTGACTATTTTCAGTTCTAAATAAAAACGCATTCAAGTATGCATTAAATCTAATCAAACTTGACAAGATTCTATGTTCATATTATTCTATTGTGCTTTCCTTATACTCATTCCCTTTGTGCTAACAACTGGATTGAAAATTTTAAGCCACAAACTTAACATGATGTCTCCTACCTCCTAAAAAAATTTTTTTGCCACTATCTGATTTCTAAAATTCCCAGTAGAGCACAGTACATCTACCATCTCAAGATATACAGTGGCCTTTCCTAATCTTCATGTTTACACTCCTTATAGTAATTATATAGCTGATGTTCAAGAAACAAATATTTTGAAGCTTAACTTATCTTGTATCCCAGTACTTAGCTGAGGGCATTCCTAATTCCTAAGGAACCTTCCATCTAGATAGGCAGTGGCTTCTTGCACCACCTTCTGCTCCTTTCTTGTGCATGTATCTCACTTAGGCTAAGCTGCCTAGGACCTTCCATTTCACTTTCATCTTGTCAGTGTAGAAAAAGAACACGTGGGCTGGCAAGATGACCTCGTGAGTAACAGTGCTTTCTGTGAAACCCAAAACCTGAGTACGATCCCCTGGACCAAATGGAAGGAGAGAACCGACTCTAGGAAGTTGTGCTCTGGCCTCCACATGTGTAGCTTGGCACACATGTGCCATTCCCTACTATATACATTTTTTTAAGAGTAGAGGATCATTAACCCCTTGTTTTAACCCCAAATGGAAACTTTTGAAATGTAACAAATGAATCTTTGAGGAACAATGAATTACATGGAAACTTCCAAGGAACAACTAAGAAGAAATCACAAGAAAACCTAATAGTACTCATTTTATTTAACAGCAACTTTTATTTGTCCCACCTTAAATGTTCTTATTCTAGTTGGGTTGCACTTACCTGGATGCTAACTGCAGTACAGAGCACCTCACTACAGTGTTACAATATATGCATAACCAGCAGTATGTTGTTGTGAACTCAATAATTCACAGAGCTTTATCTCACTCAAAATTCCCCCAGTTTAATGAAAATACTCTTAGTTCCAAAAAGACTTTTTAAAAAGTCCAAATGTCTGTTTAATTAACTTCTCATGTTCATCTCAAAGTAAAAGTTCCCTTCTCCCAGCTAGAAGTGCTACCTACATTGAATCTCTGCTTGATGGAATGTTTTGTCTAGATTCTTGCCATAACTGAACTCATCCTGTTTAAAACAAGACTTGGTACATTCTATAGTGTACGGAACAGACAAGCTGCTGGCATTATTCTGGGAAATGCTGTAAGAGATTAAGGTGAGGATCTGATCACATTTTCCATAAACTTTGGGTTCTTGATCTCTTCCTCCCCCAGCCGTGTTCTCTTCTATGCTTAACTGTTTTTCTTTTTAAACTAATGTGCTCAAAGGGAAGAAAAAAGATGAACTTGTAATTGACTCATGTATTTTTAAATAATTTCCTATTGGTGTTTTAAGTATGGGAAATCCAAGTTTAAAACAAACAAACAAATGCACACACACCTGTGTATAAAACAACCAGACATTATGGAATGCTTAGTGCTTGCTTCCAAACCTGAAAATCTGAGTACAATTCCCTAGTCCAAAATAGAAGGAGAGGTTTGCTATTTTTATTATTTTGTTGTTTTAATGTCTTATTACTATGTTAATTATAATTTTATTGAAGGTTTGAAGTGATGATATATATGACTTTTCAATGATGTAAATGAAAAATGTTCAAATACTCTTTCCTTGCAGCCAATTTCTATCCTCTCTCCACATGAACTGTAAGCAAAGATCATTTGGACACAGTTAGTCACAATAACCAAGTGTGGGTCTTATGTTAAAAAGTTAGGTAGCTCTGCCTACTGTCATGATGCTGAGTCTGGCAGTGGCCAAATGGGAGGTATTTTTATGAGTGTTGCCAAACTGAAACATTTATTGGACAACTACAGAAGTTAAGCATGGTTTTTTAATTTAACTGAAAAATCATAGTCCTATCAGTTTTTTAGTTAAATTCTATACATTAATTACAGGCATATTAGAGCAACTTTAGAAAGAACTGTCACTGTAATGCATTACCAAATTGTTAGTGACATGATTTAAAATACTGAGACTATTCTGTTTCTTTGGTCTGACAAATACTAGCTATTGTGTTTCAAGTCTACAATCCAGCAATAAAATATGTTCATGAGTGAGCTGTTGGGACAGGGTATCTGGAAACCACAGTAAAGTGATAGCAGTGATATGACTAGAAAAAGGAGAAAGGAAGGGCTGAGTGTTAAATATGATTTTAACCTTATTGTCAGTATTAATTTTTAAAAAGAGAAACCTATTTCTGCAACATCTATACAGCTTTAAAGATCACATAAGTGCTCTGTGACTGAAATGCTCTCACTGTTCAGCACTCATTTGAAAACTCTAGCTTCACCAGAAATGGAATAAAACAGCAAAACTTGTCTTTGAGTACCCTCAGATGTAATGACAAAATAATATGGTGACACTTGATGACCAGGCACATTCTCTCAGAGTACCTATCCTTAAAGTATTTCTTGTGATACTATGATACAGACATTTCTAATTTTACCATAGAACAGTATCTTCATTCTTTTACTTAATCCTCCCTATAGGAAGTGGACAGATCTTTCTCTCAAGCCAAATGCAAAAACAAAGTGTTGGTTGCTGCTTCTAGCAAAGCTGTGGCTCAGAAATACACTGTATAAGAACATGTGGTGACAGAAAAAGGAGGCCTTTTATGACATTCTAATGGATTAAATGATTCCTACTCAAAAAGTAGTCTAGAGAAAATAAAAAACAAAGTGCCAGCAGGTGTCACTACAACCCAAAGCACTGCTGCTTCTCTGGCCTGCGGGGAGGGAAAGGAGCTCCACACTGTTGTAGTGAGCTCAAGTGGAGCTTCCAATGCTGGTGGATGACACTGCCACACAGTGGCTGCCTAGCTAAACAGGAGAGAACACACAAACTTCAGTTCAAAAGCACTGTAAACAGGGAATGGATGCTATAAATGATTTCAAATGCCCTTAAGTAAATCTGTGGGGGTATAAATAACTTCATATGCTCAGTTCTGTCTTTTAGAAGACAACCCTGAGGGATCATTCTATGGTGATGTTTGATGGAGGCAGCCTGAAAGTGAACGAATACAAGTGATCACTCAGCACTGATTTAATTGGTTGAATGAGCAGTGATCTCAGATTGACTGCAGTAAATTATAGCAGCATGTTATAACCTCTGCAGTGACTACTACAAATATGCCAGAGAAATATAGCATTTAAAAAGGCAACAGAATTAAAATGCTATGCTAAAATATTTAAGATAAAAAAGGGCAGAGAACTAGTGAGAGGGCTCAATAGGCAAAGTGTTTGTTGTATAATCCTAACGCCCTCAGTTTAACCCCTGGGTCCCATGTAAAGATGAAAGGGAAGAACCCACTCCATAAAGCTGTCCTGCAAACATATGCTATGGCAGGCATGTCCCCCTTAAGAAATAATAAATAAAAATAAAGGGCAGGAAAGAAAATACTAAAAAAAAACATAAGACAAAAATGGAAACAAATAGCAAAGTTGCATACCCAAACTCAACAACATCAGTACTTAGACCAAGTCTAACCCAAAGCATGGATGTGACTATATAAAGCTAAACTTACCGATATGCTTCCTCTGTTACATGGCTGCTATTTTCCCATTTGTTTAAACTTTAATATACTCAGCTTATTTTTCTATTAGAGCACTTTGGTTCTTACTAACTTGTGAATGAAAAAACAACTATCTCTGCATTATACTGACTTTAAAATCATAATGAGCAAAAATCAAACCTTATTTGATTCATTAGACTGCCCAATCTTCTACATGGGTAGGCATTGTGTATACTTCTCAGGAGATCATGCAATGTCTCTATAAACTGCTGCCAATCAATGTTACAACAGGCAATTGTCCAATCAAGAATGCCTTATGCCAGCTGGGAGTGGGACATACGCCTTTCATCCCAGCACTCAGGGAGGCAGAGTCAGGTGGATCCTTGTGAGTTTGAGGCCAGCCTGGTCTACAAAGCCAGTCCAGGACAACCAAGGGTACACAGAGAATCTCTGTATTAAACCAAAAACAAACAAATAAATAATTTTTAAAAGCCTGCTGCTAGAGCTATAAGCATATGTCTTACCAGAGGAAAACATCAAATAACAAAATGCACAGATCACCAGGTTTAAATAGTGATCAAAACTGAAGTCAATAAATATATTGAGTTTGCATTTTGTAGTTAATAAAACACACACACACACACACACACACACATTCCTGGCATGGCTTACATATCTGTTATACTTAAGCAAACAACAATAACAAAAATCTTATGTTCACTCTTTAATGTTTTAGAGATAATTTATCATGGGAGCAGATAGAAAAATTACCTACATGAGACTATTAGTCAAGACGAAAGCAATTTCAAGAATAATTTGGCATAATGTGTTGTGTTAATATAACATATTCACTTAAGTATTCAAATGATATCTATTTATAATCTTTTTAAAGTATACCTTTTTAAGTACACTGTTAAATATACTGTTCCTTTCAATGTCTACAAAAATGGACCAGTACCGAAGGGACGTGTAAAAACCTAAACCATTTATGTTTTAACAGAGGGATGGGGTAAAGCATGCTTCCTTTATAGACTTGTTACTACTTTCTCAATGTTTCAGTAACTTTTTATGAAGAACTGAGATTTCACAGCCTCAGTATTCTGAGTTATTCTTAAGGAGATAAATATGTTTGCCGCTACCCAATAATCAGTTGCTTTAAAACAGAAGCAGCAATGCAAACATTTCTCAGGTAACCTACTATATTTGGTGAAAACATCTCAGAGAGTGCCTTGTATTTTAGGAAACCTGACAGTGATCTCTCATCACAGCACTGAGGGAAGTATCCCAGGGCAGGTTTTTGTGGCTATTGTATATTAACATGACACAGTGTTTTCTTCTGATGAAAAACAGAACCTAGGGGAACTAAGTGAAGAGAATGTGCTAAGCTTATTCAACAAACCAGAACTGGAATACTTCGCACACTGTTTCAGTGAGAAACAAAATTTTTGTCATATGGACAAACATTAAATCTACCAGTTTACCTTTCCCATTATATTAAAGTTAGAAGCTTATTTCCACTAGAAAAATTAACCTTTGAGGAATGGCACTGTGGCAAAGAAACATCAAAACTTCTATCCCAGTTCACTCTTCTTCCTCTCCACTAAAGAACAAACAAACAAACAAAAAACTTTAGCAAAAGTTGTAATTCTGTCACTGAAAATTCATGTGGAACTGCATGTTTCCTCTCTAACCCATCAGAAAGTGGAGAAGTCCAAATACATACACAAAACCCTGACTGGCTCCAAATCTAATTGCTTAAGCCCAGTCTTGAAGTGTCCTTGGCAGCAAGAGATATCTGAGAGGCTGAAAGAATGAACTTACAAATATGCAAGTTATGTGTCCCTACCAATTCTCCCACAGGGAAGGAAAAATAAAGCAACACTAATTATACCATCAGGAATGAGCAGTTACCTTAGAATTGGGCCAAGAAACAAAACTTAAAATCAAATTACTCATTTCTTTAACTGGTTGATATTAGCAGTACAGGGGAGAAACACTGACTGACTGACATGAAACATCCAGCTTCCTCAAGGGTTCACCACACTAGTTTTGCTATCGTACTGTTCTTTACTCTGATACAAGGCTGACACACTCAGGAAGAATTGCACTGTGCGCTGTCCTTTATGTTCATTCTATTTCCTCTGTAAAGACATACTAAGTATCTTGCTGTGCTGAGACATAGTGTGAACAGTCTAGAGAATGAGTTTGGATCTCGGTTTCATTGACTATTTGTGTCACACTGGGAAACAATAAACTTTAACACATATTCAGCTAAAAAAGAGATTATTATCAACTTTCATTAAGGTATACCTCAAGTTTCAAAGTGCAAAAGATCCACTCTTCTAGGTAACAGAGATCTGAGTTCCTAGCCTCATGATACCCACCTAGAGACAAATATAGTTAATTATTAAATATATAATTTTACAATGATGATCAATGTGCAGGTCTCAGCTGGGAAAGCCTATTTTAGACAGGGAGGTCAGGTAAGGCCATATCTTATTAAAGTGATATATTGACCAGGAAAATAAATGAAACAAATGTTTATCTGGCATTTTTACTTATCTACGTTAATTGCATCTAGACATTTCCACATCTCTGTGCGACATACATATGTGTGCAACTTATGTATACATTAATAAGAGATTAAAAGGAGTCTGGAAGCAAACAGACCATCAAGAAAGAAAGGAAGAAGGACAGAAAATAGCAGTGTTGAGAAAAAGAAACATTTACTTTTCCTCTGGGCAACTGGGTTTCACACAGACCTAAATCTGAGCAAAAATACTCTAACCTAGCATCCCTAGCAAGTGGAGGATAGGTGGGCACCTAGAACCAAACTCCTGAAAGAAGTAACCTCGAAAGGACCAAAGACTATTCTTTTCCCCCAGTCTTTAAAGGGGTTATAACAATGTAGACTAAGGAATAAGCCGCACTGGAGAAAGGAGAATGGGCTGAGTGAGAGGTAGGATTAAATTGGAGACCTGGGTTAATTACTCTGGTTTTTCACCACAGCCCTTTTGAGACCTGTAAATGGGACTGATTAAGTCAGAAGTCAGCTCAGTTATAGTGTACACGTAAACAAAAAACTTTCAGAAGATGATTAATATGAACCCACTGAGGCAACAGTGAGCAAAATGGGTATTGCATAAGCAATTCTCTGAAAACTCTCTAAAGAGTATCAAACTTGGGCAATGTAGTAAAAGATTGACTCATTGTTCTGCTAGAATTTTCCCCTTAGTAAAAGAATCAAAATTCTTAATATGGCAGTTTTAAGTTCAAGGACATTTACTTCACATGGCAGTGCCACTTTTAGAGCACACAGACTGGACTGTGAAAGCTATCTCAAGTATGCACCTGAATTACTGACATGAGAAGTCTATTAATATTACTATTAAATGCTTTAAAAAGCAAGCTGCTCCAAATTCGTTTCTTGGTTTTTTTTTTTTTTTTTTTTTTCACAGTTCTACCAGTTTCCCAATCTGTCTAGACTTTGACACAGCATTTAATTTTAGACTCTCAGCAACTTGAACAGCTTCCACTTCAGCACACACAATTTCTCAGCTCTGGTCTATCCACCACCTATTCAGCAACTGCTCCTCACTCACTCCTTCTGCCAGCCTTCTAGTGTCTGGCAGTAATGGGCACAGGAGGGCAAGGACAGCACCTGACTTGGTCACAGCTGCACCACCAACCGTTAGCAGAGTCCTACTTAGAGTAGTAGATTAACCAGTACTTACAAAATGAGTGAGCACACATCTGAAAGCCTCTGCTTTAGAGCAGCAATCATGTTTTTAATTTTTTAAAGGACCAACGGGGCAACAGAGCAATTCAAGTGAAAAAAGGTGTTTTCATTGCCATTAAGCCCAACCTGAGTAACACTGACTGAAAAAGACAACCTTAAGGGACAATCATGCTATCCTTAGCAATCAACCCAAGTATTTATGGAACCTTTACTGACAGTTTTAGTGCTGTGGGGTTGGTTAGTAGCAGGCACAGTATCCATGTCTTAAAGGCACAATTCAGTCATAGCAATTACAGTTCCAAGCACAAACATCAGAGGCCTCAATGGACTCAATACGCACAGCACAAGAACTGTTTATAGCCACAGTCTAACTTACCAAAACACTGCTGCAAAGGGGGTCTATTTCTCTCATTAGAGAAGCCAAAAAAAATATTTATATATGTATATATATATATATATATACACATATATATAATGTTTTGTTTAGTTGTTTTAGTTTTAAATGAGATATAATTCACTTATCTGGAAAATTAAATTATGGGAATTAATTCCTTCCTAAAAGCACCCTCCCCCACAATCTGAAATGTCAGGACAATCTATAACATTTGAGAAAAAAGAGTAAAAGGAATAATGGGTCAGAAATTTTTTTAAAAAGGTATTTTAGATCTCTTATGGGATCTAGGTACTTTAAGGTCATGGTGCAACTGATAAGACAGGATCACAGATAAAGCAGATATGTCATCAAGAAAACAACATCCTACTATATTTAATAGCTGTGGAATCCTAAAGTGAGTTCTATTCGCGAGGTCCCCACAAACATTGTCTTTTTTTGGTGCCTTTATTAGGACTTTATCTAAACACTAGGAAGAAAATGCCACAAAATGAATATTTTCCACCTCATATTTGTGATCTGTTAGCTGGTCCTCAGTGAAGCAGGCTGTCTTCATAGCCAGGTTTATGGCCAACATGCCTTCTGAATCTCTGCCTCCTCCTTCTCTTGATCCTCTTCAGCTGTGACCTCCCTCACTTTCTGTGCTACTGACAAGGTTTACTGGCTAGTGAAGACCTAGCCTTGTGTCCAAAACCTGTAACTTTATAGGTCTTGGAAGAAAAGGACTCATCTTGTTCCTTGGCGGATATCCTCGGTGTACCAACTCTCTGGCACTAGCATGAAGAAACTTCTGTCTGCAGCTGCCTTGGAGAACTTGAGTGAGGGGCAAGCAGGAATATCTTTTTTGTCTGTAAAGCTTGTAAAACTACCAAGTCTTACAGCACACATATGAAGGACAATAACTCCACTGTTTCTGGTATAGTTGAAGACATTATAAGACCTCTGTTGATGGTGAGATCACCTACCAAAGAGACAGTTACTTCCTCACTAACTTCCTTAAGCAATCTATTTGAGATCAGTATGAAGAGACTACTACAACTCTTTCTCCCTTTCATGGACATGATAAAATGGAAAAATATTATACAAAGTCCAATAAAGTAGGCAACTGCTCCCTAGTCCACAGACACCCTCACCCTTAAGTGCCCTTCCTGTTTGAGGGGTAGGGAGAAAAAAAACTTCCTTAGATCCATTCAAATATAAAAACACTCATTACTACATTGAATTTTATAAAATCCCATTGTTAAATACTTCCTGTCCAATTCTTGCCAGATGGGAGGATTACTGCTGAAAGACACAAAGCATTATGTGACCTCCCCTCCTCCCTGATGAATGTCAGGGCTACACTCTGGCACACATACAACTCTATTTTTTACAGAGGATGCAGCTTTCCAGAGATATGAGGGATCTGAAATGAAAACACTGGCCTTCATCAAACCACTTCCTCTATTGGAAGGGAGTCTCCCAAATAGTCACCTAAAGGAAATACTGAAATGAAGTCAGCATTGCTTGATGATGTGATTGTCTCACAGTGGTGACTCAGGTAGAGCGGTTAGGAATAGTATCGTATTTATTGTAATACTCAGGAATGAAGCCCCAGGGCCTTGTACATTCTAGACACTGAGACTTTAACTAAGGCAGTTTTAGATGAGCATATGCATTGGTGCACACACAGTAGGACTCTTCCAAGTACTAGTTTAAAAACATATAAATGGTGAGAAACATAATCAAGATAAGAAAAATATAGTTCTTATTTGCTAGTTGAAAAATATTCATTTAATAAAAAGATACAAAACTGTATACAAGAAAAAAGCAAAAATTTCTAGCTAGTAAGACAAGCTGGAATTTAATAATACATTTTAGCAGCCATTTGTTTTAGTCAGCAAGCCAGTATTCTCACTATGCTACACAGTGCCAGGGATGACAGTCATTATCTTAAATGCCTACTATGTTAGAAGAACAAATGTTTATAGCTACCTAAATACTACTTCTGAAGCAGTCCTTGAATATACAGTATTACATATCTCTGAGATCTGTAAACCATAGCACAGTCTTATTAATTCAGAAATAAGTTTGGCTGAGATAACAACAGAGTACTTGAAAACATGTTAAGCGGTATTTCCAAGTGGTCTACGTGTCAGCAGATGTTCTTACTACAAAGCACGTGAGTGCCTCCGGACTATTACTTTTAACATATTCTTAAAAATATCAACAGAGACTAAGCTATAGAAAGGTTGCATGGTGTCTGTTTTGACTGGGGTGTTTCACTAATTGTTGAAATTACTTCCCCATCAAAAGGTGTGTAAAGTGAAAAGATTGTCAAAGTATCCATACACTATCACAGTTTAAGAGCAGATTTAAGCTGTAACAGTAAGCTTGACTGTCAGCTTAATAGAATTTAAAATGGAAACAAACCTCTATGCTCTTCTGTAAAGGATTTTTTTTTCTTTTGTAGATTAGGTTAAATAAGATGGAAGACCCACTCTTGACTGTATGTGACAGTGTATCACAGGCTGGAGTCCTGGGCCGAGCAAAAAGAAAAAAAAAATGAGCTAAGGTAAGGTCTAAGATTCATCCTTCTCTCCCTTCTGACTGTAGGTATAATGTGACCAGCCACCTCATACTCCTGCCACAATGATGGACTATTTCCTCAAACTGTGGCCCACAATAAGGCCTTCAATTTGGTGCTTGCCTGGTATTTAATCACAGAAAGAATGAAAGTAACTACTACAGTGACTGAGTATAATCAGAATAGTACCATTGGATTATTTGCACTTAATTTGACCAACAGGTAAAATGTTTAAACAATTAACAACTGGGCATTTATGGAAGAGCCATAATCAGGGATGCAAATAAATAGAAAATCAGAGACTAAGAAACTGTAGTTGGCCAGGCATGGTGGCACACACCTTTAATCCTAAAACTCGGGAGGCAGAGGCAGGTGGATCTCTGTAAGTTCCATGGCCAGCCTGGTCCACAAAGTGAGTCCAGGACAGCCAAGGCTACACAGAGAAACCCTGTCTTCAAAAACCAAAAACCAAACCAAACAAAAATCTGTAGTTGTGTATATGTATATTTGTTCATAAATTACCTTGCTTCATGTGCTTATTTTCTGCTTTTCTTATGTTTATTTCTGAAATGTAACTTAATTTGTTAAATTAACACTTCACCAGGATTTAGGGGGAAAACAGATCTGTTTTTATACAGTAGACAGTCAAATATGTTTACCAAATACTTTTCTTATGGTAAATATATGGAGACATGTTTGTAGGAAAACCTTAAAGTGGCTTTCAGTGGAAGAGGAAAAAAAAAAAAAAGACTCAGATGTTTTCGTTGCAGAGGGGCATTCAGAACACAAAGAATTCCCAGCTTAGTTTTAACTCCTGAGCACGTATGTGTTGGTTATCAACATCGGGTATCTAGCAGAAAGCAATGGCTATAGCCACCAATGATACCAAGGAGGCAAATCCCACAGAGGACAGACCCCAGGACAGGTAAGCAAAACGAGAAGTTACTTCATGGTGACACTCAACTGCCTTTCTTTTCTAAGAATTAGACAAAAGTGGTCATCTCAGAAAAATATTTAAGGAAGACTAAATGTTAAAGTTTGAATTCAGGGCTGAGGATAGAGTTGTGATATACAACACTTGTCTACCATGCCCAAGGTCCTAGTTTCAATTCTCATTACTAAAAAGAGAGGTTTAAATCCCTGCAATAAATAATAGATGGGACTACTAACAAGCCTATCCAAGAAACTCTAAGACAGGGTGCAACAGAGAAACATCTTGGAGGAGAAAATCAAGTCTCACTCAGCTCTTTCACCCCACAGTCTACGAAAGTGATGTTCTTTACCTAGAAACTCAAAGTTCCTATACAAACTTGGCAGCTCCTGATTCTGTTTCAAAAAACCTTTATAAAAATGAATGGTTATCCCTAGAATTTTTCAGAAAGCTTGAAGAGAGGAATCATGGTACAGAAAAATGACATCCCACCATGGCTAACTTGACTGAAAGGTCCAGACTGACCCAGAGCCAGACTCTGGAGAAGAAGTTGGACATTATGACTTAGAAGTAGCCTGGTGTTAAAGACACCAAGGCAGGCAGAGAGAATGGCATTATGAGAAAGCCCTTACTGAACAGAATATATAATTTCATTCAACAGCTGCTAAAGCTCATTAACTGTGCTGCCATGAATAATTCTTTACAACTACAAAAAGAAAACAGATAACAGCCTATTTACAGATGCAGCAAGAGTGCTGTCCCTTTTTTGCAGCTTTGAAGGGACACAAAACATGTCTGCATAATAAGTTTAACCTATAATTCAACACTCTTTAAAACTGTAGCTTGCTATTAAGTTTCAAAATTTATTTTTGTATTTTCAAACTTTCCAGATATTCCAGCTTATTTTTTCCTATACTGCTTCTAGACACCTCTTACCTGCAGCACAGCAGCTACTCTAGACACTCTCTGAGGGCATGTACCCACCTTGCACACCAGTATTTCTCTCTACATCTTCCTTGTATTTCATTTCCTCAGCTTGTGGAGAGTATACTTCATATGCCTTCCACAGGCCTTTCAACTCAAACTGCTTGGTCTCTTATCATGTGAGCCTTGGTAATTTATATTCTTACTTTAGACTCCCTGCCACTTACAGAGAAGTTCTTTGTAACTCACTCTGTCGGTGCCTCAGTTTCCTCACTTGTTAAAAGTAGGGTGCCACTTATTTCACAATGCTATTGTGATAATTAAGTTGTGACAGACACAACAAAGCACTGTGAACAGTGCTTGTCACATGATATTTATAATTTTATCAATGCCACCAATACTCAAGGCACCAGGCAGCAACATATTTTTGTCATAACCATTTCTATGGCACTACAGAGAACATTCTTGAAAGACAAGTAGTTGCACCCAGGGAAAATAAGGTATATAGAAGCATCATTCCTAGCCTTTCTACAAGTGAGGCATTTAGTAAAGCAAACTGACAATCATTAATCTTTTAAAAAAATCATATTTTGGAAGAATCAAATTCTGTGTATAAGATCTTACAATTAAACTAAATCTAAAATACAAAGTATGTTTCATAGAAACAAATACTAATGTCAATTAGTATACTTTAAACTGGTCATTATTTCCTTTAAAGATTACCTGGCTGCTGCTTAACCTCTCTGGGACTGTCTTATTCACTGTATCCTGGAATACTTCCTAGTTCATTGGCACAAGTTCTGATCATTTACTGCTGGTCCCTCTGCCTTTCACATGGTGGACATGTGATTCCTGTGTCAGGACAAATGAGGCTACAGCATGACCTAAAGGGAATAAAGAACCCTTCCCTGGTTCAGAACCAGACAACATCAATAAAAAATATGAGTGTGCACGCTTGTGCGTGTGTGCAAGTATGTAAAGATGTGATGTGTTTACAAGTAGAAAAACATGAAATAAGAGCATTCATCTGTGCAGAGGAAGGAACTGAGGCAAGACAAAGAATACAACGAACTGGAACAGTGTAGCTGGGGCTTAGGAAGCTGGGGACAGCAGAAGATGAGCACAAGCCAGATCAGAAAGACTTCTTCAGGGGGGACTCTCAAAGTGAGGCAATACAGTGTTTATGCACCTTGGTACTGAACTGACATCTACATCTAACGTACAGTCATTCTTACATTAAAGCCAATAAATATATACCTACTAACTCTGGAAATTATGACTACAAGTGGTACTGTTTTATGACATTGGGTATTAATTTATATATTCAATGATGACATCTCTTAACTTTTTCTGTAAATTTCCCCTTACTTAAAGATTTCTCGCACAAGCATTTGTATTTTTCAAGAGTTTCATTCTTTGGCAAAAAATAAAAATAAAAATAAATTAAGAAATCCAAAATTGTGATCAGTCTTGCAAGACATCACTGAGTGTAAGAGCTTATGATACAGCATCACACTGTTTTGTGTCTTCTAACAAGATTCTGATATTACCCACAAATGAAAGGTAACTTAATGCGATTTATTCATTAATCTCTCTAATCATGGGAAACTGTAAGTCTGTATAGACAGTAAGTTTACATTTAGTATTTGTGCTGAATGAATCCCTAGTCTACATTGTTTTAACTTGCATTTTGCATTAAAAAACTTTCATTCTAACAGTACTGCATCATTCAGCTTATATAATAATTAAATCTACAAATTAAAAGGCAGATTAAGTATTGTTTGGCAACACTAACTTGCTCACCACATTCATAATGCCAGATTTTTAAGTATATATTAGTGACAGATAATTGTCATGAATAACCACTAAGTCTATTAAGGAATGTTTAATTCATCAGCTCCCACGTACAAGACTAGCAGTCAGTGCATTAAAACATTCATTTTCTTAAATGTATATGTTTGTGTGTCCACAAATAAATGTTGATGTGTGTGCAATCTATGGTCTGCACAAGGAAGTTCAAGAACCTGCAGGTCTGTTCTCTCATTCCGCCCAGTGAGGCCCAAGATTGAGCACAGGTTCATCAGCCTTGAAGACAATCAGTTTCACCCATGAGCCATTTGGTTAGCTCCATATTTAGTAGACTGAGAAAAACAAATAAACAAAAAAGCACCACCACCACCAACAACAACAAAACACTTTTATTTAGTGAATTTCTGGCATTAAGAGGAATAAAACTGAAGAAAAATAATAACCACAAAACTCTCAATCTCAAATGGCTCTTTAAGATTTCATTAACTCACTTCAAAAATTAAAGAAGTACTTAACATCCTATTACTCTCCCAACAGACAAAAACACCTGGCAATTAATATTAATAAACTATCAAAACATGGTAATACTTAGGAAAGTCTTTTTTCTTGGTGGTAACATTTAGCTACTACTTTAGCAAAAGAAAACAGCACAATCTAATAGCAATGCAGGCAGAAATGGCATTCATAGGTCTAGATAAGAAGTCAGTCCTTGGGTCATCACAATCCTCACAGCTTGCAGCTGTCCTCTCAGGGACGACAGGAGTTACACATGCATGCTATTTATGGAGACATCCATATAAGCTTAAGTGCAGGTTCAAGTTAGAGTTGTAGAGTTAGGAAAAATATAAATATCATTTAAAAGAATCATCAATGTCACTTTCAGCTCTTATATTCCTCCTTTAGAAAGCTCTCTTCAAAGGTTGTCACAATTTCTAATTTGGAAAATTACAAATAAAACTAAATATATACTACTTATGGCTATTTAGGTATGTTGTTCACTTTTTAAAACATTACTAGCTTTGAAACAACACTTGAGTTCATTTCTCTAGCACCAAGGTCGTCTGTAACCTACTTGTCTCAAGCCACTTAAAGACTCCAAAGAGGCTGGGCATGTACTCAGTTTAAGAACCCTTGCCCAGCAAGCACAAGGCCCAACATGAAAGGAGAAGGGGGAGGAGGAAAAGAAACATTGTTTTATGTTGTGGTTCATGTAAGATGCTTTATTGTGCAGATATGGATGGAATTTTTACATTATTATTTTAAAAAACACATGTAAAAATAATGAGCAAAAGTTAATTTATATAAAATGATACTTAATCTTACTTAAGTGTACAATACTTTCACAACATAATTTTATATGTAACACCACTGTTCTAAACCTAAGTTTATTTTTATAAAATGGAGGGGGAAAAGTCCAGATCTTATTTCAACTACAAATAGCATTGTTGGTAGTCTAAAATAGCATTTTAGATTATTACTGCGGAAATGAGGAACACAAAATATAACAAGTATAAGTTTCAAAACTAAACAAAATAGCTAATGGAGGTTCACATTTGTTGGTGTAAGGAATATCTAAGAATCAAGCAAATTTTACAAGTTAAAAAATTCCAGTAAGTAATTATTCATATGAAGGAAACAACCAAATAAAAGTAGAAAGTGGAAAATTTAGAAGTCAATGAAGCAAAGATAGAAGTATGAAACGACACAGGGGAGAATATAAAAGTGAAGGTCAAAGAATTTCTTCAAACGTATAGCCATCTCCCTGGGAAATACTGTTATGTTCCTTAGGACATAGCTGAGTTACTTACATTCAGTGTTTCAGTTTACTATTAAAACAACAGTGCTCAGTTCCAGAGCCTGGGACTTCTCTATTCAGTCCCCTGTGTTTCAGAGGTAGTCAACTAACTCTTCCTGCCTGGCATGACTAATAGAGCTTTCTCACTTGGTGGCTTTATGTATGGGAAAATTCATTTCTACACACCCATCTCTCCATCCCAGTCATCAGCATGAAGAATTTATGGAATGGGAAACACTCTCTCAGCATTTCTTATTAGTAAGATCAAGGGTATTAAATAGGAGAATAGAAGCTGTAGTTTCTAAAGTAATGAAAATAGTATGTTTCAAAGGTGTGTTTTAGAAGATAAAGTTGCTATCTACTTTTCTTTTTAAGGTGTCTCATTCCTATAATTTAGCTAAATAAACATTCACATTAAGCCATAAGAAAAATACAGATTTACAAAAAAGGCAAACTAAAAACTGTCCTTCAGAGATCTGTGCTAGGCTTCCCCAACCCACACTATTTTAAAGAGAGCTGAGTTACGTTATCAGTTCAGCCAAAAAAAAAATCTCAAACAAAACTATAGAGTATTTTTGATCAGCAAACAAATCCAAATATACTTTTCAGAGTTAGTTAAAGCAATATTAGTGTTTTAGATATGTTATTATGGTAAAAATTGCTACTTCATTAACTTAAAGAGTAAATTAAGAAGGGATAGGTGGTTTAATTCAAGTACTTACATAATTTTTTGTGAATGCCCTAAAAAAAGACTACTCTGAGATTTCACATAAAAAGAGCCCACTTTTTACAATGATTTTTTGAAGCACTGTCCTAGCATAGTTTTTTTTTTTAATTTTTTTAATTAATTTATTCTTGTTACATCTCAATGGTTATCTCATCCCTTGTATCCTCCCATTCTTCCCTCCCTCCCATTTTCCCATTATTCCCCTCCCCTATGACTGTGCCTGACGGGGACTTCCTCCCCCTGTATATGCTCATAGGGTATCAAATCTCTTCTTGGTAACCTGCTGTCCTTCCTCTGAGTGCCCCCAAGTCTCCCCCTCCAGGGGACTACTATAATACATTTTTTCAGTTATCTCAAGAATATTGTTACCATTTTTTTAAGTACACACATTGCATATTTCATGCACAGGAAGAACATTTCTTTGGATTAGAAGTTGTTTAATTTATCTTTCCCACCCAAGCTTTGTAAAAATAAATCAAAAAGAAAGCAAGGTATTGGTTTCAGCCAACAAGATAATTGCTCCTTGAAGTTGGAGGCAGTAGGCAGCTGCAAACATCCGACTGAAAGCCCGTTTGTGGCTTCACAGCTTCCAGTCGAGGATGTTTACAGCCGCTCACTGTCAACAGAGATATGCCTTCTTCAGCGGTCTGTCTTACTGACCTGAGAAGTCTGTTGTGTTTCTGAAATGTACAAGCAACATTCTGTAAACTGTAAAGCCTCATTCACATAGATATGCCCTAGAGAATGACTGTGATTCCAAACAGGTAGACGTTTGAGGAGCATTTATTATTCATCTACTAAGTGTCAAACACGTTTACTAAAACAACATGCATAAATGGATTTCATCTATTAATATTGGCCATAAGAAACAAACACGCAAGTGGTGAGGTGACTTACTAGGACTACAATATGCATAAAGTTCATCAAAATTCTTTGAGAAAAAGTAACCATGAAAAACCTTAGCTATCTACACAGCAACAGACTACACATTCAACATTAAACACTAAAGTAGGGAAACTAGAAACTATCAATAAGAACGGGAAAGTTATAAACAGACAGAAACATAAGACTTACAAGCTGCTTTTACAGATCACCTTTGTTGTGAAATTTGCTTCCAGAGGCCTTAATTCAGTCAGCTGATGTTCTAAAGAGTTAGCAACAATCAGGAGAAAAGCAGAAAAAGAGCAAGGAGGTGCAGGGCGGCATGCATCAGTCTGTGGATCAGAGTTTCCCACTGGAAAAAAACAGAACCTATCGCTGGCAGCAGGGGCTGGCAGCAGTGACGCACATTAACTCCACATCTGAATGTTCTGAATTCCACTCCCATTCTCTAATGAAAATAAATGAGGAAAACGGAAGGTTAAGCTCTATCAGTCACTACTTTTCCTGAAGTAATTCAAAACCCTTCTGAGTCTAGTGAGAGATTAAGCTGATATAGAAAAGTGGGTGTGCCTTTCCTTGAGGTTTGGATTTAGATGACGCTACCACAAGATTAAGTTGGCAACACCTTGGGATTTTATGATACAAAAATCCCCACAGGGAGCTTCATGTTTGTGGAAACTAACAAATGTGATGAGCTCCATAAATTTCTTTTTCAAAGCAAAGGATAGTTCTATTCCATTATGTTAATCTTTGAGGCAGCAGGTGAAAACAAGCTGAACTATGTTGTGGCTACTCTCTTTATTAACTAAACACTTTGAACTATGAAAGCTTCCTAGGGAACCACAATTTCTCAATGGGTCAAGTCACACAAGGGAACAAAGCAAACTGTATCAGTGCTGGCAAGTCTACATTCCACACATTCTTAGCACTTGGCATTCATATACCATCGCGCCCAGAGCTCAGTCAATCTTAAACTCAGTTACAGCCACCAAACCTCCTGAACTTCTCACCAAGACACCCACTTCTTTTAAGTGGCCCACAAATAGAGAGGCAGGGTCCTCTTTAATTAAAACATAAATACCAGAAGTGGCACCCTGAAGGATATTCTATCAGTGACTATTTATAAAAAGAAAGTATTTTCACTCTCATAAATTTTTCTCAAAATGAAGGATCTCCTAGTTGCCCTAGAGCCAATCCAATTTTGAGTAATAACTTTAAATTAAAAATGATAAATGGTAATTGCTCGGTATATACTAAGCAAACAACTTCCAGTAACAATTCTATGTGAGAGAAACAAACTTCAGCACTACTCCAGCCTTTATGCTCAACACTGAATAAACACACACACACACACACACACACACACACACACACACACACACACACTCACACACACACTCACACACACACACACTCTGAAACATGAAAGACAAGACCATAGATACAAGAGCTCAAAAATGCAAGAGCATTTAACAAGTATCAGTCTAGTACTTAATAGCCTATATGTACAGGGAGTTTTAGCAAGACACAGCACAGTAAAAATTCATATGAAAGCTTAAGTCAATTTATTCAAATGGATGCTGGATAATTTTGCCACTTTAGGTGAAGTTCTGTGTTATGTAGTTGTTTTAATGATTTGGGATTTTCTCTTTGTTGCTGAACAGCACATATTACATTTGGAACCATAATTCTCAAAGTTAAAAGGCTGAGAAAAGACAGATTTATCTAGTCGGTGTCTTCTAACCCTACATACCTGGATTTGATTTTGCCCCCTTGATTCTGCAATTCTTGTTCAAAAGATGGTGAGCTGCTAGGTGTGTATACTTGAAAAAGCTACCAAAGGCTTCTGCTATCATCAAAGAACCACTGACCTAAAACATCTGAACTAAATTGGCTTCTGACTAAAACGTCTTGCCATTATCTGGAAAATGTGAACACTGTCTAGTTTTCAAAAATATGTTAATAGCTGAGTGTGGTGGCACATGCCTTTATCCTAACACTCAGGAAGGCAGTAGCAGGTGGATGTCTGTGAGTTCGAGGCCAGCCTGGTCTACAATGCAAGTCCAGAGCAGCTATAGCTGTTATACAGAGAAAGCCTGTCTCAGGAAACCAATCAACCAACAACCAACCAAACAAAAAAACATCTTAATAAGGATTTGATTTTATTCAGGGCAACAGACCCTATTCTCCCTGATCCAACCCCTGAACACAGGAGAAAACAAACTTCCAACTTCAAAACTATGAGTATTCCATGGCTTCAGAGCTGTGAGTCAAGGTCCCTAAGTCAGCCAGCCCAAAAGTACAGCTCTGGTGTCTCTGGAAGGTTATCTTTCTCATATCCTTTCTGTTTTAACTACTTGAAGAACTGACTCATTCTAACAGAGAAGACTTTAAGACTGGTCCTAAAATCCTTGAAAACATTTTCTTAGCTAGTCATGGAAATGAAAAATCACAATGTGCCCTGCCCCTCCAGAAAATGATGCTTCTCTCTCCTACCTTTCTCTTTCCTGTCCATGTAACCTCAGGTTTGCATGTTTATAGTGGTTTTCCAAGAATGGGAAGCTTCTTGTCAGCGCAGGGTCCAGTAGCCAGGTTCTGCATCCTTCTGACTTCTAGGGACCCATGGAACCCTAGGTCCAGGGAGCTGCATGTATTGGCATTCCACTTCTATCTTGTTTTTGTTTTGACACACCAGTAAAATACAAATGGCAACTGGTCTTTCTCCTTTTGTAGAAAGCATGCATTGAACTCATTTAAAACAGAGAATAACTAAATGTATGTATAGAATTCTACACTTGAAAACCAATCTCCACCTTCTCTGACTAACTCTTTTTACGCCTAGTGTTCCTCACAGCTTTAGGCTAGTCTTAGGTTTGTGTCATCACTACATTTCCTGCAAGTGATGACACCAATAAATCTTGACTTTCTTTGTTGTTGCTGGAAGTGATGCAAATGAAAACCTACCTGCTAGCCCCTGCATGTAAAAATGAATAGAAATTTTACTAATTTACTGGAAGTCACTTCCCATGGAGTTTGCTCATGCAAACAATTGTTAGAAAACTTAAATTCTAGGAAGAAAACCATTATATTAGATAGTAAAGAGCTCAAATTTATTAAGGCTCTCCTAGTCTAGAAATTTATTAATTCTCTTCTAGTCTAGAAATAAACAGTTATCTTGTTCAATTATCATTCTTTATTAAAATGGCAGTAAAATAAATAAAAAATAAGGTAAATTTTATATACTCATTTTTAAGACTTTTTAATTTTTTTTCATTTTTAAGACTTTTTTTTTTAAATTTTAGGGTAGGGGTCTGCATCCAGCCCCCTGAACTATATAACAGAGACTGACCTTGAATTCTTGATACTGTGGCCTCCAGCTACCAAATGCTGGGTTTATAGGTATGCATCCCCATGCTTGGTCTTGTACATGTCTATAACCTCAGTTCAACTGAGCCTCACCCAAGTATTTATTGCATGTCAGTGGGTATCTACTATGCCACTTTCATCTTATACCTGTCATAGCATAAAAAACAGCTCCCAAGACATAGACATCATCAACATAATACGAAGGATGACACCAGGCTTGCAGCACTAAAGTCTCATTCGTGGCTCAATGGTGACTCCTCTATTTGGTGTTCTGAACCATTTGTGGAGTATGAGAAGGTATGCATTTGAAAAATAAGAGACAATTAATAGCTCAATAATAATTATATTTTCATTATAAAATTCACAAAAATGTTAGCAAAAAAAATTAAGAGTTTAAAGCACCCTTTATGATGAAAAGAAACTGGTTTGCTCTCTGGGCCAAGTTTTCAGATATTCTCAGAAGCATCATGACCTTCATCTTCCTTCACCCCTATCTGCCAGTAGGTCTCATCTCACTTTCCCCAGTACTCCCACTAAGGTGGGGGATTCCAGAAGGTCAGGGCCTGCCAACTGCAGGCTAATAGGGGACTTTCCCACTCCATTCCATCCACTTCAGCGCCCCTCTTCCCTGGAGCTCACTGTCAGCAGTTCCCTGGCAACCTCCCCCAGACCACAGGCTGCTGGCTCAGCTCTTCCCTCTGGACTCGTGCTCCATTAGATCCCTTCCAAAACACAGGAAAACCCTCCTGCTTCTACTGGAACATGGCATGCTTCTAAAGAAGCATCAGGTACATTTAAGTTTTATTGTAACAATCCCATGGCTGAAATGAGCTCAAATAATGAAATACTTTTTAAAAAGAAACAAAACTAAAGGTTTAATTCCCACCCAGTAAAAACACAGCATGGTCAGTACTATTGCTCCAGGATAATTTATTGCCTCAGAAGTGAGCAGTTTTATAACCAAATGTTGCCTTTAAAAATATTTAACAGGCAAGATGGACCACACTTGTAATCACAGGACTCAAGAGGCAGAAGCTGAGGCTAGCCTAGCTTATAATACACACACACACACACACACACACACACACACACACACACACACACACACACACAGTGTGTTTTAGGTCAGGTAGGGCTACACAGGGGAACTGTCTCAAAACAATTGTTTGAATTGGGGTTGCTCCGTATTGTAGTTTAGAAGGATCACTTGAGACCAGGAGTTCAAGGTTAGCAAAGAGTAAAGCATTATTTCAAAATAACAACAACAATGTCTGTTTACCAATATCACTAACTGAAAAACATCTACTTTTAACTTAGGCCAATTTTTCACAGTTGCTAATATGTGTGTGTGTGTGTGTGTGTGTGTGTGTGTGTGTGTGTGTTACTGTTAAATATTATAGAAAAATCTACTACTTAATTCATTTTTTTAACTTTAGAAAGCATTTATAAAGGCAAGGTTATTTTAGAGTCTTTAATAATAATCAATTGCCATAAAATACCTAGAATGTCATACTTCCAAACTGATCCATTATGAAAGCAATTATGACTATGCTTTCAAAGCTACAACTTGGCAGTATTAAGCTATTAAGTATTAAAAGTTGAAAGAAAGTGAAGAAAAAACCAAGACATATAAATGTTACTATGTTTAAAAACTCATTTCCCTATTTTTATATATGGTATACATTACTTTAATATAAACTCTAATATGGATATTTAGAAAGAGCTGACCAATTTTAGATATAAGGACTAGTATCTTTCACACATCCATACAAAGGCAAATCTTTGAGAGGGATTACCTTAGTCTCTCTCTGCCTGTGGCTATGACTACCTACTGCATTTACCTACTCCATTACCCAAAAGTGCCCTGCAGAAAGTGGCTGCTTGGTATATGCTGGCTGAATCTTGAAGAAATCAGTAAGAGAATTCTTAAGATGCATCTTATTTACAACTATACAGAATCTTTTGGGAGTTTATCACTCAACAAAAATAGCCAAAATCACAATATTAAGGTGTTGCTCCCCATCCTGTGTCCTGTGAGAATTTTCTAAGATGGTGATTCTTAAATAACAGAAAGACCAGGTAGGGTTACCTGGCAGACACCTAGGGGTTAGGGGAGATCTGCAACTTCAAGACTGAGCTACTTTCTCTACAAAACGGAACAGCAATACCTGCTCCTCACAGAACTCCCTGGTCAGTGACTAAGGTATGTGTAAAGGGACAAGTAGCATCTGCCTCTACTAGTTATGTCCCTTATTACCTTTTTCTGATTAGTAACATGTTATGGAAGCTTATATAGAATAGCATATACTAATGGAAACAGACAACTAAAATATTATTTGGGCTTTTAAACCCAGTAGCTCTCTGATTTCATTAGACCACACTGGATGTCAATTTTCTCAGTAAGAGGGTTAATAAAATTCTCTACAAAATCCTCACAGCTATAAAGCATTAAGATTCCAATTCCTTAATTTTTTTTGAATTTATAAGATACAACAGGAACTGAGTAAAGGAAGGTTGGAAGATTTTTTTAAAATTAAAGATATACAAATCATAAAAGCAGATTTCTTTTAGCTGGTGATTTTTTTTTTCTCTTAATACAAAGAGTCAGCAGTTCATTCACTTTGCACAGGGCCTTTTTTAAAAATTAGAAACATTACACAATTGTTTGAAAATATAGTTACAGACATAGCAGTTAGAAGCTAACTTATAAAGCTTACTGTAGAAGAACTTGTCTGTAGTACTGTCTGGTAAGAAATTTGAGATGCAAGCAAAGGAGAACCATATACTTTATGCTGAAGGCAAATAACAACAAAGCACATAAAAATCAGGAAATAAATGTCTTATTTAGAATCCAGCCTTCAAATCAGCTTTCACAACTTTATATTATTTCATAAGAGAATGAGCAATTTAGCTGAAATATTTTACTTAACCTGAAAATTAAGACACTTTCAAGAGAGTTTTATGGCAAGTTAATATTTTACTTAAAGTGTTTTGGGTTGCCGAAAGTTCCATGGTTCAAGTAAGAGTTTTTTAGATTTTCATGAAATAACTATAAACCTGCAAGACAAAACAAACAAACAAACATCACTCCTGCTCAAATAATAGTTACCAGTTAACAGGCATGCAGTACATTTGTGCAGAATGTGAATTGAACCACTAGGGATGGCTGACATTTCCAGTATAAGTGGCTCACAGTTCACTTGTAAAGTTAGGCCCCGAGAGCGGAGGTTAAAAGACAGCTCAGGCCAGGCCAACAGCAGACACGGGGACAGCAGCAATAAACAAGCAGTACAGGTAAGGCTCAAGCTTCGGGGAGGAGAGTCCAAGAAAGCTTGGGACCTTCTACAAGCTTCTAGGTCCAGGTTCTGTCTCTGTCTAGTGAGGAAAAACTGGGCACAGTGGCAATCGAGAGACTAGTGAGAACAGTGTCAGAGGAGGAGAAAAGTTTCCATGACAGTAGGAAAGATTGGGCAAGTGCACAATTAGATACAAGGAAAATAAGAAAGAAAATCTGCCTACCCCTTTCTGTTTCCTAGAGCCCATGGATGCTTGAACAGAATGCAAGAACCATGTAAGGACTGGGAAAAGGGCGGTGAATGCACGTTACCTCTCAGATGGGCATCTAAACAGGCCCTCTCAGACAGTCTCCACCTGGGGACAACCACTCAAAATTAATTACTTCCTCCAAACCAACAGTTTTACCAGTTAGCTCAATATTTTGCTATTTATTTCATAAATGTAAATGAGTAATCTACCTTTTATACAGATAGTAAGATAAAAAGTGAGGGAGAGGCATAAAATGAGTTACCAGAAAGTTTAAAAATAAGACAGGCAGTATATCTTAGATTTTGTGAGATGATCACAATTTCAATTATTGTGTCCTATTACAATCATAAATCAGGAAGAACTACTTTGAAACTCATGATCTGATCAAGGATCTTTATAAATGACCAAAATGGAATTAAAAATAGGACTAAAATCCCTCCAAATTCTTTCTAACTTTAATCTTATATTCTGTGCAACAAAAATGCTATACTTTTATCTAGATGATTAAGAAGACCAAAAAATAAAAGTAAGTTTTTTTAAAGTAAGTTTTTACAAGTAAGTTTTAAATATATATATATATATATATATATATATATATATATATATATATATATATATACACACACACACACTAGACCCTAACTTATACTTTCTGAAGAAAAACTTTCACGTTGGTCAGCGTTCTAAAGAACCAAGTCTTAATTTCCTTTCTTTTTACTAGACCTATTCTTAAAGTGGCCTCTGGAGTTTTCTAAATGTGCTCAGAAGTCTTAGGGCCCTAGCAGTTTTTTTAACTAGTAAAACAAATACAGCCATGAAGTACCTGCAGTCCTTCCAACAGTATTGTTTGTATTATAAGCCCCATCCAAAAGGCTACACAGAAAATATGCAGTATAAACAAACATTACTTAGATACCAGTATCATTTTAAAACAGCACACCCAAGTCTCAAAATGCAAAAGGAAGAAAATTTCCACTCCCACGACTCTCAACTCCCTGCTCAGCATGTCAGGCAAAAGAAAGTGACATTGCCTGTTACTGTGAATTTGGGGAGGAGGTGTGGGTGTGAGGCAAATCAGCAATCCTCTCCCTTGGTTTTCCGTCATCCTCCCGCTCCCAATTTATCTCTTCATTTCCACAATGTTTCTTTTCTCCCTATTTTCTACTTCAACTGCTCTCTCATTTTCTCTCCTGAATTCAGGAGAACAAAAAAAGATTATCATTTAATTCTGGTACTTACTATGAATCTCTAAGTTTCATACAATATATAAAACATTACTGAGTACTATTTTCAAGGAAAATATACAAAGGGCAAGGGCAGGATGAACTGGCCTGAGATTAAAAGTGGGAAAAAAAAATCCTATTATTTACAGAGTCCAGGCTTCCAACCGAGGAAGAAGAAAAACCCTCCTGGGGCAAAACTGCCTGAGTCAGCCAGAAAATGCCAGGAGGGAGAAGACATGAGGGCTCTGCGGCAACTAGAGCTGGGGCCTCCTCCACCTGGCAGGCTGAACCCTCAACAGAAACCTGAGAGCATCTGTCCCGTGCTTCCAGAGCCGGAGGGCATGCTGCTCTTATACTGGGCCCAGCTCAGTCTCCTGCCTTTTCTTAACAGACTCATCTTTCTCCAGATCCAGCACAGCTTTGTGTTGCTATTTAGTCCCAAGATTCTTACCTATTTTTCTTACGTGCCTGCCTCCCCAGCAAAACACCCTACCATAAATACTTGCACCATAACCTTCTCACTTGTAAAATGAAGGCACTTACATTTTAACTTGGAGAATATTTAGTAAACTAATACTTATAAAGTATTGTGTGCAGAATTTAGTATGTGAAAACACATAAATTTTGTTAAATAAACCACCTGTGAACATCTTCAGATCTGAATGACAGAAAATTCTTTATGATAACAAAAGATGACAATAAAAGAATGCTAAGCATCTATTTTTGTTAATTTATCACCCACTCAATAGACTTGTGTATGTTTTAAAAAGTACTACGAAAGTTTTCTGAGAAAACCAGTCTTTATATTAAAATTATGTTTAGCTATTTCTGGCTTTAAGATGCTAACTACTACCCTGTCTTGAAAAACAAAAAACAAAACAAAAAAAGATGCTAACTACTGATGAAGAAATTCACTGAAATCACAGCATACAAACAGGAAGTTTGAGGTGTAATCCTTGGCCTGAGTATCCTGTATGTGGTCGCATTCTTTAGTTTTTATTGAAATAATAGTATTTAGTATGTTTCACTATATATCCCTTATGCCCTCAAAAGGATAATATGAAGTTAAATGCCTAGGAGAAAGTGACCTTTCATTGGGAGGTTGTTCTATTATAAAATAAAAGAGACAACTCTAGTGGAGGACAGGGAAAAGCAGAAAGGATCAGACAATAGAGAGAACTGATGAGAGAGGATCAAATTCTGTGGCAAGCGAACCGATTGCTTTATTCAAACTGAACAAATAAGTAAATGATGTGATATCAAAATTTACAGTAGAATGCATTTCAAACACGAAGATACATATTTGCAAAGTTTAAAATTATCTCATGAAAGTGAAAAATTCTAGTTTAGACTTCAATTTTCCTATTTAATAACTGTTTTGAGGTAAAAATTAATATTCAAAAATATGTATGGGGCCTCAAAGATAAATCATCAAAAATGGTAAGTACATGTTAATTTTTCAATCTTAATTTTAAAAATGTCATCATTTCCAAAAATATTAAAAATATCAATTTAAGGGCTGAAGAGATGGTAATGATCTTCCCGGAGATCCAGGTTCTAATCCTATTACTTACACGGAGACTCACAACTGTCTGTAGCTCTAGTCTCAGAGGATCTGACACACTCCTCCAGGCTCCGTGGGCACCAGGCACACATATGGTAGAGACAAATATGCAGGTAGAATGTCCACACACATAAAATTAAAATTTGAAAAAGAATTTTTTTTTTGTAGCCAGGCACGGTAATGCATACCTGTAACACCAGTACTCAGAAGAATGAGGCTAGAGGGTCATGATTTCAAGGACAGTCTAAGCTATGTAAGGATTGTTACCATTTTAACATGAAGAATGTTAAGTGGACTAACCCAAAGGGAAAAACGAAACAAAACTCAATTTAATTTAATTGAGCTAACTCTATCAAAAATAGTTCCAAAGACCATTTTCATACATTTAAGTCCAAGAAATCTTAAAACATTTCAGCAGATATACTCTAGATAAAGCAATAAAAAGCATTTTAAAAAGAAACAGATTAAATTTTTGTGTGGTTACAATAAAATTATATTCACGATAATTCAAGGAATACAGTTTACTATGAAAATAGTTCTTTTGAATTTTTGTTCAATAAAAATATTTGTTGCATTGATAGTTTCATCCACAATAATAGACTTGAAAAGCTCTTAAAAGTTTCTTGAAAGACATACAATTTTAAGTGTTAAACTTGTTTAAAATTTAACACGGTACCTTGAAGAGCTCTAGCTCTTGCATGAATAAAAGCACTCTTCATTTAGGCAGCAAGTTCCATTACCTGTGTATGAAAAAGCAATGCCCCACACAACTAATGACAGGACAAGACTTCAAGTCAAACCTCTATCATTACCTAGCCTGAAGCAAAGTTCTAAAAACAACACAAGCACAATTCACATTTTCAGAGAGAAGAAAGGAAACTTTCTCTAAATAAGCAGCAATTGTGCCAGAAAATTTATATGCTAAGCACGACTGAATGTAAAAATTCCAGAGCAGTCAACCATAGCTTTAGCACTTTGAGTATGATTAACAGAATGAACCTTCAAAGGTCAATTAAATGTCAACACATTTTAAAGAGATATCCGTAAAGTCTGGTCAATGTATAATAGCATCTCACAATTTCAGGGTATCCTTAATTTAGGAGTAATGTGCGTGTGATATATGTACATACAGATGCAGTCTTACTATACTCACCAGCCAGATTAGTGGACCATCACCTGGTATCTAGCCTAGAGTTTTCCATCTATGATTAAAAAGGAATCCACGGCCAGGTGTTACTCAGCATTAGTAAATAAAAATGAAATGTAAACTACCATTGGTTTTCACATATGGCATTCTAGTTTCTGTGGATCAAGAATGAATGTATGTGTGTGTATATAAATATGTTAAGCTCCATGTCACATGCCTCAGAATGCCAGCATTTAGGAAGCCGAACTACAGGAATTATAAATTTAAGGACACCATGGACTGCACAGTAAGTTCTAGTCCAACCAACCTGGGCTAAAGCAAGACCTTGTCTCCATAAATAAATGCAACAAATATAAAAATAATTTCATTCATGTTAAGCCTATGCCGACATTGTATCTTGTCACTACTCCCTGAACAACACAGTACAGCAACTATTTACAAGGCATCACACTGTATCAGGCGTCAGGCTAAAGATGGCTTGAGAATACACAAGATGTGGCAGCTCTGATGGCATACCAAACTACTCCTCATAAAGGACTTAACAGTCACGGATCTCAGTATCTACAGAGGGGTGGATCCTAGCACAAGCTTTTCCCCACCCTCAATCAACAGTGAAGAATGACAGTCTACTGCTTTACCATATAACAAATGATTCCCAAGGATGGTATCAGCTTTCTTCCTTTCTTTTTTTAATTTGTTCTTCAGCTTATTTTATTTTATTTTTTTAGTTTTTTGGGTTGAAAGGCTTTCCAGAAAAGGTATATGGAATTTTAAAGTAAACAATTTTATATTTATAAATCTCTGAGATAGAACAGGTCCTGCGACACTCAGTTCTCATAACAACACTTACACCCAGGAATACTCAATCCCATCCCAACTATACATGGTCAGAATGTGCTAGAACCTCAGAATGAGAACATGTTTACTCTAGATCATCTGGCCGATCCTCTCCATTCAAGGGTCAGGGAAGTAGTGCAGCGTGACTTGTCTTTCACAAATCTGTGGTAAGTCCTAAAACTCACTTACTCCAGTGCTTTCTTTTATCAAATACACCATATATACATGCTTTCATGAAGATTTTATAACTAGGTTATAATTGGCCAAAAGGTCATGGCTACCATATGAATTCAAGGAGGGTGAGTGTTTTAAGAGGTTAGGATATGGGGAACTCTCTAGGGAGGATTAGAAAATGAACCATGGTTAGATTCTGGGTGGATCAACACAAGACATTGCAAATGAGCTAAAAACAATGGCTGGTTGCTCCTACACCTATGAAGAGCTGAGCTTTTAGAGCAGGATGGGACTCCTTTTGTTGACAAGCAAGAGAGAAGAGAGAGGAGGAGGAAGGATTTGAGGTGCTTGACTAGAATCTGTTCACTCTGTTGATCGCATTGTAATGGGCTGTTGTAAGAAGCAAATGAACTGTCGTTAGAGAAAATGTTTTAGCCATCTCAACACTAAGCACAGGCAGTGTCATACGTCACCAGGTAGGAGCCTCTTTGGCTAGAACCCCTGCTCTTTGTGGCAAATGCCTGTATGAGAAAGCAAAACTGAAGCAGAATTCTGCATCCATTCCCAGCATCATGGGCAGAAACCTATTCCCTTCAATATTCTAAAAGCCAGTCTCAATCCACCTGCCCATAAGAAGAAAATCAGCTACTACCCTTAAGCCCAAAAGTTGAGAATAAGTGACACTAAAATCTAATGCCAGGATTCAAAATTTGAGGCAGACTATATAATCAGTGCTTCTCATAGTGAGTGTAGAAAATATATAATTTAAGCGCTAAATATGATGGTGCAAAGGGGGATGAGGTAGAAAAAGCACCTGAGCCAGAAAGCTTATACCATGAAACTCAAGTTAGTTGCTGCCACTGCAATCTATATCTTTCTCCTGCCCTCTTGCCCTCTGCTCAACAGTTACTTCTTAGTAATGTGACCTTCCACTGTGTTCAGCTCTACTTACCTCATCCAGTGTGTACTTCCTCTTTTCCTTCTTCAGTGACTTTCCAGGGCTAAAAAGGAAAATTGGAAAAGTTACAATTAAAAATTATACCTAAATATATACAATGTGCTCATTTATTGGTAGATTGTATTTTAATGTGTAATCTTGCATAATTTTCAAAACAACTCCTAGAAGGCAGGCACTATTATCTTCATCTTTGTAGTAAAGGAGCTAAAGCTCAGGGCTGGGGATACAGCTGGCACCACCTGGACAGTCAGGTCTGGCAGACTACTCAGCCTATTCCCTCAATTTCTCTTTTACATTTTTTTTTCAATAAACACACCAATCTTCAAAAATTGGAGGACATCTACATACAGAACTTACTAAAGTCCTTATATAACTTTGTCAACAAAAATCTGTAACAGTAGAAGGCAGGGGACATGGATGTAGCCACACATCTGCCTGCCATAGTATGTTTTTACCTAAATTTTCAAGTGTGAGTGTTCGAGAGTATTAAATGGATAGAAGCATTCTGGTTCTAGTCTCTCCAGCTGCTGTCCCCAGAGTGCATTTTCAACCTTTAGCCTGAAATTTAGGTAACCTCTTAAGTGTACCAGAAAAGAAGTGTCTGCAAACTCTGGTTCTACTCTACCGGCCTCACCTTGGTTGACCTGCAAAGACCGTATCGGAGGGATGAGGCCATGTCTGGTGTCATAGCAGAAATGATTAGGCACTGAGTATCTGGGAAACTATCTTAAAAGAAAAAGTAGCTAGTATAACACTGGCATGAGTAAAAACACTAATTATTACAATTTTATGTATTCAGTCTCAAACTAAACGGAGCTCCTGAGTACAGATTCGAGATCCATTCACAAACATTCTGATTCTCTAAGTTTGGAGATGCTCAGGAGCTTGAAGCTTTACAAGTTTTACAAGGGAGTTTTGATACCTTTCTGTAAAGAGCAGACCGTGAGATACACTGTTCCCAACTCTGAAACCTGCACAACTAGGAAAGTGGACTAAGAACACAAATTCTACAAAGAAAGCTCAAAGTGTCCCAGCTTCCAAATGTTAAGGCTGCCATTACTACACAGAGCAGGCCTCACTGTAGTCCACTTGGGATCTTTCCTACACCCAGTGCTTGTCTAGAGGAAAGACCTTGGCAAGATGCTATTTCTGGTGTTTAATTTACATTTGGTATAAGATCCAAGATTTTTTTTCTCACTGAAGATTTGCTTGATTTTGAAAATATTCCTTCAGACAAATAAACTGAAAGCTTTTACGTTACTTTCTAAATGAGTTTAAAAATGAGGCAGAACTCAAGTAAAATATTCTACTTATGATTAGGACATTTAATTAGACATCCAATCAATGCAAACAGCTACTGATTATCTAAGAAACACACCTCTTCAAAGGCTCATTTCAAATAAAACTAGGTCATAAAATGCATTATATTAACTCAACATTGTTATCACTCTCCCAGAAACACTACCCGTTTTCTTTGTCTCTAAATATATATCTCTATTTTAAGCTATAAACTTTCAAGCTAGATACTAGAATTAAGGTTACTTATTCTGTAAATCCTTTCTTTGACATCTCCCTTCTTTTAAAAAGAATAGTGATAATTTTCTTTAAGGATAGGCAATGTTAACTTTTAATTATTTAATCTGGGTCCTGGGCATTTTAGTGAGCAAATGGTTGTGGAATGTATAACTTACAAGCCTGCATTGTTTAAAAGCTTCTAAGCGCCATGGAGAGAAAATGACCAGTGGAGCACCTGACATCTAAGAAGCACTCTCACAATGTGAGAAAACCATGGTACTTGATCAGAAACATAGCAAATACCTTCCTTACACACTGCTGACAAAGTATATATGCAGTAGTATTTACAAGAGTTCTGTTCGTAAAAGGTTTGATTTTACTTTTCATGGAAAAAAAAAAATGTAGGTTATCAGGATAACCAAACGTTAAGATTTCATTATTTTCCATATCAATCTGAAATGACAATAGTTCAATGTCAGAACAAACCTTTTAGTTATTCTTTAGAATTATACATAGCACCAACACATCTCAACAAAGAAGATTATGTAAGTGAGCTGACTTGGCATCAGTGATACGAACACAGTGGCTATTTCAATCCTTCATTAAAATTAGATCAAGATGTACTAGCGTCTCTACCGTGCCCGCCCGCAAGGGAGATTTACATTACTTTTAAGATTTACAACTGGATTACAAATGAAGTTTCCTTTTCCTTCTTTGTCGAAAGACAACACACACACACACACACACACACACCCCTCGCCCTTCAACAAAACTTTTCAGTAGGGAGCAGTGATACAGAAACCAACTCCATAAACACAAGCCCGCCCTGTTTACTCTGTGCTTTGCATATAATACTTCAGGCTTCTCCAAAATTGAGTGGAGAAGGGTTTGCTGGGGCCACCTGCCACTTCACCTGCAGGATTGGCTCTGTCCCAGCCCTAGAACTTTAAAAATGGAAGCAAGGTAGACCAGTCTTAAGAATTGCAAATAAAGTAATGGATGCCTTTTTTTCCCCCCACACGACATAACCTTTAAGGATAGGTGTCTTTAAGCCATTCGACTTAAAAGTTACTTCTGAGTACGGCTAAAGGATGAGTCCCAGGTGCATATAAACATACCCCGGCCTACCACTTCTAACTCCCGCACTGTAAGGAGGTTGGGGGCCGGGGGTGGGGGTGGGGGGTCGGATCTCCTTCGGAGATACATTTCAAAGCTACAAGACTCTTGGAGTGGCTATCGCCTCCTAGATCACCCTCGAGGCCATCTAAGCGGTTAAATCATTGGTCCAAGGTCAAGCAGAGCCAGTCTCAGGCAGCGCAGCTCCGCGACCTTCTAACCTCTCCACCCCGCCCCCGCCAGGCCCGGGGCAGCCTTCGGCCCCCGAAAGGTTCCCACGGATACCGTCCCCGCGTCAGCGGCACGCCAGCGCCTCTCACCCGACCACACTTACATTTGTTCTCCCCGCCCGCTCAAAAAAAAAAAGTATTAAAGGCTCTCTTCACGCCTCCGGCCGCGCAGGCGCTCGAGCTCGCGGGCCCCGTCCCGAAGCCGGCTCCCCAAGCCGCGGCCCGGCCCGGCCCAGCCCGAGGAGAAGACGCAAACTTTTCCCGGCTCGCACATCGCGGGGCCCCGGCCCGCCGCATTGTCTCCGCGGCCTGGGCGCTGCGGGCCCGGGCGAGCCTCCCCGCACCGCCGCCGCGCTCTTTGTGTGTGTGTGTGCGTATGTGTGTGTGTGTGCGTATGTGTGCGTGTGTGTGCATGTGTGTGTCTGTGTGTGTCTGTGTGTGTGGCGGCCACAGCTGACAGCACCGTGGAGGGCTCGGTTCGCCGGCAGCTCTGTCCCACCCCCGCCGGCCGAGGACTGCAGCGAGCTCCTCCCGTCCCGGGCGCCCGCGGGCCACGAGCCGCCAGCCGCCGGCCCGCCGCCCTCGCCGCTCGCCGCGCTCCCTACCTCCGCAGCCCGCCGCGCAGCACCGCTCCCGCGCCCCAGCCCCACTCAGCGGCCCGGCGCGCTCGCTCAAGAACCCGGAGGGGGCGGGGGGAGGGAACGGGGTAAGACACGCTCCGCCCCCTCGGCTGGCGCCCTCCAATGAGCTCAGCCCGCGGGGAGGCGGGGCTGTCCAATCAGATGTCGGGACGCCCGGCAATGTAGCCAATAGGAAGCGACTCCGGCTACACACCCGCCCTGATCCTCGAGGAACGAGCCGCTCAGAGCCCAGAGGTGGGACCTGATCCTGCCGCCCTGAGCAAGTCCAGTCCGGCCACGGCTGCGCCGCTGAGGGAGTGGGCTTGGGCAGGTCGGGAAGCTGACAGCCCTTTTTATAGGCAAGTGATTCCTGCTTCTGGGGTTCAACAAAATTACTCCTCCACAACCCAAACTGCTCTCGTGCAAGAAAGCTGCACACATAGGTTGTGGCATTATTAATTAGCGTTATTAAATTTTAAAGTTAAGTAAGGCCTTTCCCATTAGAAAACTAAATACGTAACTAGACGGCGCTCAGATCGCGGTTTCTCCAGAAACCTTAGTTTCTGTCCTGATAAAAAACCCAGACTATCAGTGATATAGCAATGATTTTCTTATCCTAGGGGAAAATTGCATTTAAGATCGAAAAGGTGAGTGTAGCATATACATAATTTTTAATACAAACCTTCTGGTTATTATGTTTTTGTTTTTGCTTTCTTTTCTTTTCTTTCTTTCTTTCTTTTATTTTATTTTTTTTAGATAAGGTCTTTCTGTGTAATTCAATCTGATTTAACCCTGTACCCTCCTTCCTCAGTCTTCTGAGTGCGGCCACCACAAGCGCATCGCAGTGTCAAGTTGTGAACCTTATTTCTAAAGTCTCATAAACTATATTCAGTGAAACTTGGGTGAATCCCTGAATATAGACTATAAAGAGGATGTATTTGGCAGCTCTCTTCGATTACCTAGAAATGGCTTGAGTAAACGTTGCTTAAAGATGGCGGCCACCAATTGCAATAAATAGAGGCTGCATAGCTATTTGCCTGTTTTACATAACCAATGTGCGTGCTTGCTTTGATAAAACACCATGACCAGGGCAACTAATAGGAGAAAGGATTAATGTGGACTTGCAGTTCCAGAGGGACAAGAGTCCATGATGGCAGAGCTGGGAGGCAGCAGGTGGCAGATGGGGGTGCTGGAGCAGAAACGGAGGACACACATCTTGAACCACAAGCAGAAAACAGAGAGAGGGAATTAAAAGGGCAGCGACTTTTAAGTTCTCAATGCCAACTTCCAAAGAAATACCTCCTTCAGTGGGGTCTGACTTCTTAAGCCTCCCCCAAACAACATCACTAACTAGGGAGCAAGGATTCCAACGCTGGAATTTATAGGGACACCTTATTCAAACTGCTACAATTAGGGTTACTTGTTTTTCATCGTTCCTGTAAAGCTGATTTTATTGAGTTCCTTTCTGAAAATGGACCACATGGTGATGAAGAAAGTACTCGGGAACACCTGTTTTCATATTTTAGAATAAGATTATCTATTTGCATTCTTCTAATAGCTGGCGTGCTCAGTTTATGTGTTTTGTCAATAAACTGCATTTAAAAATATTTGTACAAGAGACCCTGTTCCTTTGCATAAATTGTTTTGACGACTAATGTCGTTTCTGAAAGGACGATCTGGAAAGTGAACAAATGAAGAGGGAGGTGTGGGGTGGGGGAGGGAGGGAGAATAAATGCCAAACCCAAAAAGTGTACTCTCTTCCCCGCCCCCTATTCCACAATTGAAACTCACTGTGAGTAGCTTAAAGAGAGATGGCGATGCCCAGGACTTAGTGTTGTCAAAAGATCCAAGTGCTGGTTAATGACTAACACTGAAACAAGAGAACAATATGCCAGGCTCTGCCTGCCTCACTGGGTGAGATCCAGCCAAGATAGTTGTCAAGCACTTGGTTTTCTCTAAGACCCTGTGCCAAGTGCAAAGCCACCTAGAGCGTGTTGTTATTAGTCTCAACTTAACCGTCAAAAGTTGCCACCCACAGCCATTGAACATTTCCTCGGTCTTTGTGGGTTTTCAATCTAATTTTTGAACCCATCCATTTTCTCTTAAAATAGATGCGAATTAAACTTCTGCCTATGGAATTCTAGAGAAAACAAAACAAAACAGTAGTTTGGTGTTAGGTGCCGCACTGTGAACCTGGTGCCCCAGCTGCTCTGGAGGCTAAGGAAGAAGAGTTCCGCACGTCAGCAGTTTGAGGGTACTTGGGTACGTAGACCCAATGTCAATCTCTCCCATCTCTCTGCCTGTCTGTTCTTCCCCTTCCTCCTTCCTTACCTCTCTCTCCCTGGAAAAACCACCAGAGCATTACTTCTCACAGGTTTTTTCATCCACACTTCTTCTAGTTTGGAATTAGAAATAGTGTTAAAAGACAAGAGAATGTCTTTAAAGAAGAATTATGAATGGAAAAGCTTAAGAAATATATTTTTGTTTGTTTGGTTTTGCTTTTTGGAGGCAGGGTTTCTCTGTGTAGCCTTGGCTGCCCTGGATTTGATTTATAGACCAGGCTGGCCTCCAACTCACAGTGATCTGCCTGCCTCTGCTTTGCCGAGTGGTGGAATTACAGGCATGTGCCACCATGCATGGCAGAAATACTTTTCTTCTTTTCTTTTCTTTTTTCTTTTTTGGTTATTTTATTTATTTATTTATTTAGGTTTTTCGAGAGAGGGTTTCTCTACGTTATCTTGGCTGTCCTGGACTCTCTTTGTAGACCAGGCTAGCCTAGAACTCACAGTGATCCACCTGCTTCAGCCTCCCGAGTGCTGGGATTAAAGGCGTATGCCACCATCCCTGACTGGATGTATTCTTTATTACTTGTTGCTCTTAACATATGTCTCAAAAACAAGAAGCATCATAGTGTCCAATATTTTGTTCAGAGTCCGGGGCGGTGTCCTGAGTCCCACATCTGGGCTGGCCCATGCACGCTTCTCATTCAGGGATGCCTAGGGCGCTTTAGGGTGAGGCCCTGAGGCCCAGAGCACTAGGCTAGGCTACCAGCCTCTCCCTGGAAGGTGAAAAATGAGTTTTCCATGGGGTGTCACAGTTTAGCTCTTTTTTAAGAACGAGACTGCAGGTCTTACATGGCAGTGGAGGCTGTGGTGCTCCACAAGCCTGTGATACCAAGTGTTACATCTCCTTGTTTGAGCTGCTGCGCCAAGCACAGCAGGCAGATGCAGCAAACCCTCTGGCAGGCAGGTCTGGGGTCAGCACCAACCTATCCAAAGTGGTGGAGCAGGCCCCAGCAGCTGCAAAGGCAGTTCTGTCATTGCTGCCTGACCGCTGGGCCTCCAGTGGTGGTTCATCCCAGAATGAATGGAGTCTCAGCTGGTCATGGTGGAGGAATGTCCAGCAAGAGAGCAGGAGTTGCCCTACCCGCCCCCACCCCACCTCCACCTACCCCAAGCAAGGCAGCCAGCCTTTATTTATAAACCTTGGGCAGTGGGGAGGGGTTTGGGGAGGAAGAATGTGTCTGATCCCCTAGGGCTAAGAGTGCCAGCATGCTTAATCTACATACAGTGGTACAGTAGTTCATTTACATGCAGAAACACAGGGTGTGTGTATGTGTGTGTGGGAGGGTTGGAGTGTCCCATCACAAGAAGGACAAAGTGGCACTTAATTATCCTATGTGTGTGTGGGTGAATTCTAGGTACAATTAAAGGTCAAAGGTCATTTGTTGGAGGCTAGGATCTCAGCATAGGGTGGCATACTTCCAGGAATTCCCTGTGCATGGTGGTCAAGTTCCTTATCAGGAAAGGGTCAGGCTTGTAGTTTTCCCTGAGGGCCATGTGACTGTGACACTCATTACAAGATCTGGGGCTATCAGATCAGGTGTAGTGAGAACTCCGTTAAGGAATCGGAGTCTGCCTTCATAGACTGAGAGGGTTATGGAAGAAGTCAGACTTCAACGTTATCCGGCAGAGTCCAACACCAATGTAATACTGTTCTTTGTATAATCTTTAAAAATTCATGAAATTTTCAGTGTATATATAAAATTAATATATCCTAGGTCTGCTAATGTGCATAGCTTTACATGTAAATTATAGTGGCTGTGTCAAATTTATCCCCACACAATCAAGTACTGAATTATTTTTGTAACTCTTTATTAGCATTCATTTGTGGGGTTTGTGCTTTATTTTCTAAGCATGCCTGTAAACCCAGCACTCAGGAGGCAGAGGCAAGCAGATCTCTGTGAATTTGAGGCCAGCCTGGTCTATAAATGGAGTTCAGGATAGCCAGGGCTACACAGAGAAACCCTGTCTTGAAAAACAAAAACAAACAAACAAAAATTAAAGAGGAAAGTACCATATATTTTTAGATATATTTCTATGTGTCATAATGTCATTTTTTTTACTTTGTTTCAAAACATTCTATCTAGTACAGAAACTTAATTGTTAATTTAAACAGACATGCATAAATCTAAAATGTGAAATTTACTAAATTTAATTGAACTCTCCCCCAGTTATTTTCAACTAATTAACTATGTATATAAAGCACACACACACACACACACACACACACACACACACACACACATTTTCTGGGTGGAAACGCTGGAGAAACTGATCTATATAAATGCACTATACATTGTAGTGAGAATTTTGGAATTCTGGGTTCTTTAAAAAACAAAAATATTATGGGAATATGTTTTCATTTTAATCCCAGGTGTGGGAATATGGGTCTGCTTCTCAGCAGCTGACTATGATTTGCCTCGTGCTCTAGCAAAGGTTTTGCCAGCTGCAGATAGTTTTCTGCAATTGTGTGACATTTGAAATTCTGGGGACTTTTTGGAAGACACATAAATGCATAGACAGTATGGATTGCTGTTTGGTGGTTTGTTGCTGTTGGTCCCAGTTTGTCAAGTGGTTTTGTGCAAAGAAATGAGAAGAAAAAGAAGTCAAATATCCTAATGGCGAAGATCAAACTTGCCCCAAGAACTTCATGTTCCTAATCATCAGGAAATAGTCTAAGGGTAATGGTGGCCCCTTCCTGCCCCCTGAATTTATTCAGGGATCTTTTTCCTTTCATCTCTATCCTTTTTTCTTTCATATTTAGTGAAAGGGCAGAAGAAAAGGGTTGGGGAGGATGGAAGAAAGAAGAACCCACAACGTAGAAAATGCCGGCTACAGTACACGACTTCATGTATCAAAGACAGTGCTGGCTAATGTCTTACTAATCTGTGGGTTCACACATGTTTATTACAGGCAGTGGCTCTTTCCTAAGTCATCTGGGTAGTACATGTGGTTGCACTCTCATGCTGTATCATTTACAGAGTGATATTTTTGTTGTTTTCCACAGTAACTTTCTCATCCTTTGTCCACCACGGCACAGGTGAGTTATAGTGTGAAAGAGAGCTAGTGGCTTCAACATATGGTTAAATGTTTATTGTAAAAACTGTGACCCTCACATTAGCATTTGAATTTGTAATGATAATTTTAAAACATAAACAAAGATCTTTTCTAAGTCAATTCATCTGTCAGTAGTACTCTTACTAACCACAATATTTTGTGAAATTACATTCAAGGTACAATTGTCTTGAGGCTGCATCATCACTGAGCATAACAAAGAACTGGGTTCTGACTATTGAATGCATCTGAGTTTTGTGTCTTAGACAAAGCCGACTTCCACATGACTTGTCTCCAATTCACTGAATACAGTTCATTCATATGAAAATTATGTCGTTAGTAATAATGAAATAATATCTATAGGAGAATAGAAAAAAAATAATTAGCCCCATTTTTCTTCCTATTTCTGACATGGGTAAAGGATGATTGCTTTAGGGAAGCACAACACCAGATCCTTCAACTCTCTTTTTATGAAACGTACATTTTTTTTTTTCTGAACTATTGAGTTTAACCATGCTGTTTTCTCACTGTGTGCTGTATTTAAAAAAATACATACATAAGTGGAAGGATAACGTATTTTGAGGTGTACATAGCACCTGAGTATGATTCCATGAGGACAATAGTAAAGATCCGGGTGTGGTTCTCACAGAGGAATAGAAATCTGTTACATCAGGGATCACCTCTCAAAATCTTTCTCACAGGGTTGTGCAATTCATTTTTACTTTTATTTTTGGCAGGAGGGTGTTCGAGACAGGGTTTCTCTGTGTAGCCTTGGCTGTCCTGGACTCGCTTTGTAGACTGGGCTGACCTGGAACTCACAGATCCACCTGTCTCTGCCTCCCAAGTGCTGGAATTAAAGGCGTGCACCACTCATAACACACAGGAAGCTCATAAAACTTAAAGACTCACAAACTCCTCAGGTTATATAAGTAGTAAAATGTTGCTGTTAGAGAGGAGACCGTTCTGTGGAGTAGTTGCCAGAACATTCAGCGTTGAAGCAACTTCTGTGAGTCAGCATTCATTTTTGGATGGGCTGTTTGGTGATGAACTGCCTAATTTATCTATGCTTGCCAGTGATAAACCAAGCTGGAAGTGGGAAATCATTTCTTTGGTCCGTTGTTGTTGCTACTCTGTTTTCTCAATAGATGTTTGTTCTTGACTCTGGCGGGGTGGGGGGTGGGGCGCTAAAGACACTGTCAGAGGCAAAGATGAGTGGGTGAGAAGCAGTGCTGTGCTACTGCTGTGGGAGAAAGGACATCCAGTTGAGACGGATTGCTCCGGCTATTGTTGCCATTGAGAACCCTGCTGACGTCAGCGTCATCTCCTCCAGGAACACAGTTTGCTGCAGCCACTGGAGCCACTCCCATTGCTGGCCCCTTCATATCTGGGACCTTCACCAACCAGATCCAAGCAGCCTCAGGGAGCCACGGCTTCTAGTGGTGGCTGACCCCTGGGGCTGACCACCAGCCCCTCACAGAGGTCTCTTATGTCAACCTGCCCACTGTCGCGCTGCGCAACACAGATTCTCCTCTGCTCTATGTGGACATTGCCATCCATGCAACAATAAGGGAGCTCACTCAGTGGGTCTGATGTGATGGGTGCTGGCCCAGGAAGTACTCCATGTGCGTGACACTATCTCCCGTGAGCACCCATGGGAGGTTATGCCTGATCTTTACTTCTATAGAGACCCAGAGGAGCAGGCCGCTGCTGAGAAGGCCATGACCAAGGAGGAATTCCAGGGCGAATGGACTGCGCTAGCTCCCTGAGTTCACCGCTGCTCAGGCAGAGGTGGCAGACTGCTCTGAGGGTGTGCAGGTGCCCTCCGTGCCCATCCAGCAGTTCCCCACCGAGGACTGGAATGCCCAGCCAGCCACTGAGGGCTGGTAAGCAGCTGTCGCGGCATAGGCCACCGTGTAGGTTGGAGTCACTACTGGGTGGTCCTGAGCTCCTGTGAAGATACCTGAGTAAAGGGGAGAATGGAAGGAAAATAAAGTTCCTAAAAGCTGAAAAAAAAAAAAAAAAAAAAAAAAAAAAAAAAAAAAGAAAAAAAAAAAGAAAAGAAAAAGAAATATAAATAAATTCATTCAAAATTGCAACCATCAAACTAAAAATAATGTTTGATAAAATTATAGCAACAAGAGTTTTATAAAGTAAATGAACTATACCTCATTTTACCCAGCTAATGATCAAGATGAAAAGTAATATAGAAATAATATAAATATAGTAGTAATTTTATCATTTAAATTTCATTATTTTTTTTTTCCTAAATAGCAAGTCTTGTTTAGCTGGGTACATGCAGAAACTGAAAGCATAAGTGGTTGAAAGACAAACTTTTCACGTGGGGAGGCTTGTTGTATCTGAATGGAGGGAAGGACGTGATCTTGTTAGATTTTTGTATTATCTCAAGAAAAATGTCTTCAAATGAATGTATATTTAAAAAAAACCAAAGGTGTAATATATTTTGTGAAACAACAACTGTAGGACTGTGATATGTAAAATATAAACATGAAGAATATAAATGATTGTTTCAAAAACACCAGCAGTCAGTGAAATTATTTTATGAACTTTGTAAGCAATTCATAATAATAAGTGTGTGTGTACGTGTACGTGTGCATGTGTCTCTGTGTGTCTGTGTGCATGTGCCTCTGTGTGTGTCGGTGTGTGTGTGCGTGTGTCTGTGTATGTGTGTCTGTGTGTGTATGTGTGCATGTGTCTCTGTGTGTGTGCGCATGCGTGTGCGAACGCACTGAAGAACAACTGTGTCCTTGGGTTCCACAGATTTCAGGGGAAAATGAGGATGGTGAAAGTGTTGGCTAAATGCCTGTTTGTGGGGGTTTATTTGGGGGGAGTTGTTTTTTTTTTTCTTTTCTTTCTTTCTTTTTTGAAGTGATTGTATCACTTGAAGCTGTTTGACTCAGCATACAGGAAAAAACTATTGAAATTTTGCAAAGTGTGAGTTTTAAGACTTGAGAAACGAATGAAAATTATGAAGGAGATTCTGTGGAAAGTTACAAAAAGAATTCGAAATCTGGAACACACATGGTTTGAGAAATTGTCTTTTTTGAGCATTTGGGTCTCCAGATTTTCAGATAAAATCACTGGTAAACATCTGTGCAAGTGAAGGAGACTGCGGTAGCCACTGTATAGTGCTTTAGGTCCTATGGGTATGTTGGAATGAATATGTCTTAGAGGTAAATGAGTCTGTTGGCTTGCCTGCTGTGATATGAGCACTATTGGAAATTATGTAGTGTGTAGGTGTATGTGTCTATGTGTACATGAGATTAAGCTGAATAAGCTTTGAATCACTGTCAGTTGATAAGAAACAGGAGGGAAAATAAAGCAAACCTGGAATTAGGAAGGAAGAATGGCAGAATTGCAAAATTGCTGTCAACTGTCATGTTTCATCCTGGTGTGTAGCATTCTGCTGTATAACATAGCACCATTTAGAGACAGTATGTTGAAACTAGATTAGCTTTTCCAAAGTAGTCGCATTTGATTGAATCTTCCCAAAGTAGTGTAAAAATTAATACAGAAACAACGTTCCCCTTTCTCCATTCTTTTTTAATTTAGAAAGCACCTTCATGTGCAAAATGACATTAACTCCTCAGAACTTTCTCCCTGGTGAAGAGGCAGCTTGGTATGAGGCTTAGAGAGAGTCAAAGAAGGTTGGAGCATTCCTTTTTCAATAACAGGCAGTTAGTTCCTGCAGGACATTAAACGAGGATGATAGCAATTACGGTTGCTGTGTCTCTTTATTGCTGTATTAAGGATGGAAGAAGCACTTGTTTGTGAGGCATACTTTGGAGACCCTATGCAGGTAGACAGTGCTCTTAGGTAATGGGCATTATTTCTATTTTGTGGAAAGGAGATGGTATGTAAAGCCAATGAATCCAGGTAGATGAGCTCTAGTCTCATGTCCCTACACATCCTAAAAATGAGCAACGCACTGTTCTGAGCTATTCCTATGAATGATGGTCAACAAATATAGAAATCAGACTTGTCTTGTGATTTTTTTTTCATTTCTCTTTTGGATCAAACAGCTGGATTGGTTGATCACCAGAATCTTCTGGCTTTAAACGTTACAATAATTAATTACATTATTAACTCTCCATCTTCTGTAGAGGTCCTCTTTACTTTATAGGCAATGGTTCAATAGCCCTGTGTAGGAAACAGAAAAATTTACCTTGCTCCCAAGAGCAAAGAAGGGCAGAGAATCAAGAAGATGATTTAAAGTTAGAAACTCCAAGTCATGAATCAGTCCATGAATATTTCCTGAAAGTGGAGCTGGAAGGAGGATGAAGAAGAACTTTTTAAAGTTTAAGGGTAAGCTTTCAATGAAATCTCCCAAGCTGTGAAAAATTAGTGTGGGGAAGTTAAGGATATTTATTATCTTAAATTTTGATTTAATTTATCATCCAGCAAGTATTATGTTTGATTTATATGAAGAAGTGTACAAAATATAATTAGCCTAAGATATAGTATAAGATACATAAATTTTCTTGCTAGGAGGCTTTTTTTTTTAATGTTTTCTGTTTATTTTGTTTCATTTTGGTGGACTCGTGTCAGGCACAGGAAAATAACAGGAGACTGTGAAGATGTAAATTATTTCCTTTCTTCCCATAAAATTCTTAAGAAAAATCCCCCACAAATCTTTAAGCTTTAGATGACATATCAAATAAAAGTAAAACAGAAAGCAGAGTTGGTACAGGGTTCATTGGAAGAGCACTTGCCTAGCCTATTATAACCTGACTTTGATCTCTAACACAGTGAGAGAATTGAGTATTTAATGAATTAAAGTCAAGGCTTAGGTATATTTATGATTCTCTTATCTATATAGTATTAAAGACTGAGTTTAAAGAAATAGAAAAGTGCAGTGCATGGCAGTTAGGGCACAGAGCAGACTACTTTGTTATGTGCTTTGATGCTTCACAGTTGTTTGAGAAAGTTAAGTATATTTATCTTTGAGAATTTTATCTTTGTGTATCATTCAGCGAATACTGCGTTTCATTCATGTGGACTGGAATATAGATTTTGAATTGGCAAGGATATATATAGTAAAGGATACATTTATGCAAATCCATGAAATCTGGAACAATGTAATCTACATATCTTTCTAAACTTTCTGACATGTTTCCAGTAAATCTGGTACAATTAAAATAATTACAAAGATTTTTGAAAGTTGTACAAAACTGGTGTGGGAAATCCTACTCCCCCTTTGCTACACAGTAATTCAACTTACAAGTAAAAGAATATTCACATGCCATTATGTTATACAAAAAAAAAAAAATATCCTTGGATATTTGAAACAAAAACTTAGATGTCTATTGTGCTAAAAAAAATTTAGATGACTTTCGTGATGAAATAAAAACAAGCAAAATACTAGAGAGGGGCAGAATGAAATACTTGAAATATCTTTTACTTAACTCTTTTACAACTTCACATGTGTAAGAAATAATAGCAGTTGTACCTCTCTCCATCCGCATTGTGAAAAGCAGCTTCTCTGATGAAGCTTGGGAGCAGCTCTAGCCGATGAGCGCAGACATAAATATTTAGAAGGCAGTTTGACAACATCACAACTTAGTAGAGCAACAATAATTGGTCCCCTCAAAGGCTGGTGACCCTTCCCAGTCATGAGCTTTTGACTAGGTGTACAGTTTCAGGAAGGAGTTCCCTCCTGTAGAGCAGGCCTCAAATACAGAGAGTCATTTTTTTTTTTTTCTCTCATGCCGTTTGTGCCACTCTTGGCACATTGAGACACGATTTCCCTGGCAGATCAGTGCTGTGGCATTCAGGGTTCATGTCAGTTGCTTTTTTTTTTTTTCTTCGAAGGATGTGGAAGATCATTGTTCTCTTTTATCTGACAACTGCCAGACTACTTAAGGGTTTTGTTTCATCCTAATCCACAATCAGGTCTCATTTTCTTCAGGGAATTTAAAAATTATTCTTTCTTTTTGTTAGTGCTAGGTTTTTATTTCTTTTTCAAACTACTTAAAAATCATTCTTTGAAAATTTCATGCATGTAGGCAACAAAATATGATTATATTAAACAGCCCCCATATCCCGTCCAATTCCCTTCAGGCCTCCCTAGCACATCTCTATTCCAATTTCATCTTTCCTTTTTTCCCCCCTTTGCTTTTTAAAATGAACCACTGTGTGTGTCCAATTAGCGCAGTCATATATACATGAGCGTGGATCCACCCGTGGAGCACTGGAAACCAACGAGTGGCCATGCCCCTGAAAAAGGATCACCATTGCTATCAGTGCCTACAGCTCTGGTTAGGGGCACAGATTTATGAGCCCCTCCCCTTGGAGCTCCTCCCTCATACGTACTAGAATTCTAAGTGGCTTGGTCTTCTGCAGGTAACTGCAGCTGCTGTGGATCTACAAATGCAGTCATCATGCCACACTCAGGGCACAGACTTTCACGGCTCCTCCCTGGCCTCTGGCTCTACGTCCTTTCCTATTTCTTTTCCACAAACCTCAGTGAACTGAATGTCATCACACCTTATTTCTCTCTCTCTCTCTCTCTCTCTCTTTCCCTCCCTCCCTCCCTGGAAAAAGGGCACTCACAAGATTCATTACAAAAACAAACTATGACTTAACTAAAATAAATCCATCTGTCTTTTAGTCCTCTTTCCTCAAAAAAGCAAGCTACGTTTCACGAAAGATGGAGTGATATTTAATGATTACCACATTTATTTCTAATTCAATATGTAATTTTTGAAAGAGACAAAAAGGTGTTTTTGAGTGGTTTAGATAAGGGCACGCGGAGGGACAATTTAGCAATACTTTCTTTGTAGTCTGTGATAGAATTAACGCCCATGAGGTTAATCAGAAAGGCGTGTCTCCTGCTTACTCCTCTTGTCAACTTGGCACAAGATTGAGTTACCTCTACCCAGCCAATGCCTGTATGCAAGTCTGTGAGGCATTTTCTTGATTGATGGTTGATATGGGAGGGCCCAGCCCACTGTGGGCATTCCCACCTCTGGGCAGGTGGTTCTGGGTTCTACACAAGAGCAGGTTCAACAACCCACCAAGAACATGTGCATAGATGTAGGCATACTCATCGAGTTCCAAGGATGCCACTGGCTCCTCTGGCATGGCAGTAGGCACCTTTACCCACTGAGCCATCTTGCTGGCTCCACTGTAATTTCTTTGTAGCATTTCTTCCAGTGTGTTCATGGTCAGAGGCCATTCTCCATCCCTCAGATAAACTTGGTCAAGACTTGAGTGTCTAGCCGCATGGTTTCAGTTTGCAATTTTAAAATAGCTAATCGTTCTATCATTTTTTTTCCTGTTGGGCTATGCTATTTCCATTTGTTAAATAACTGTCTCAGACATTTATTAATTAATTGCCTTTTGTTTCTTGTGTCTGGTCATTTCATCTGTATTTCTGTCACTCTTAAAAATGTTTTATTGGTGGTTTCTTGTGAATTTCTCATCATGCACCCTAACCCCACTCATCTTCCTCTCCCCTCATACCCTCCCTCCAACTCCCCCTCCCCCAACACAGAAAAAAGGAAAACAACAACAAATCTCCTTGTGAAAGCTGTAGCGTGTCCTGCAGTGTACCCTTTTCTCCACACTTCTTTGCTAGCAAATGTTCATTGCAGTGACCTACTGGTCTGGTACGAGGCCTCTGGCCTCTGCTGCTCTATCAGTACTAGGACTCCTCTCCAGAACCCTGTTGCTGCCCCGAGTCATGCAGACCCTGTAGTTTTGGGTCTGTAGGACCGGCCCCTTCATGCACGCCAGCAGTTCATCGATGGGGTAGATGATGGAGTAGGCCAACTCAATGCTCTGGGTCTGGGCTTGAGAGATGTCTGAGCTGGTCCTTCCACTGGCTCCCTTGCAACCCCCACAACCAGAGCCAAGTCTACTGTGCTGCCCCGGGGAGCTGCAGGGCTCACCCTCCCAAATGTTGTCACAGTAAGGGGCAGAGACAGCTTTCCTACTCTCGGGACCCCATGGCCAGCTCTCCAGTCTGCCATAGGTGGCAAGGAACAAGGGTTGGGGAGGGCATCCCTTCCTTGCCTACTCTTCTGCTAGGTGGACAAGTTTTTGGGACCAGTTTTCCTATGCTCACACCTGTAAAAGTCACTTTTATTCTCCTGGCTCAGTTGTCGTCTGGGAGGCTTATTGACTCCTTCTGCTAACCTAGGCCTAGTCCTGGAAGCTTCTAGCCTCCATACAATCTAACTCAGGCCTAGGATGTTTTCAGACTCTAAGACTGCTTAAATAAGCTCACCCTTACTTGTTTTTTGCTGAGTTCTGGGCTGACTAGTTAAACTCAACTGTTCTGGCTGAAACTCTTCTCCCAGCTGATTTATTTAATCTGGCTTCTCTCTTGGCCTGGAATTGCTCTGCTTGGCCTCAAACTAACTCAGAAATCTGCTCTACTCTGGCTTCTTCTCATTTTCTGGCTTATTCCATCTTCACCCAAGTTCTTTCTCTGCAACCCATCTCTCTATTGCTATCCTGGTTAAAAAAAAAAACACAGTCTCCTCTCTGTAAAACTACCTCTTAAGTAGCTTCCCTTTCCTCTCTCTTCTAGTGAGAGTTGGGCATATCCTATTCTGTCAAATCTTCTCTGATTCCTCACCTTTTCTGACATTCAATTAGACATCACTTTCAAACATATGTGCTTCCTTCTACAAACTAACTTTTGGGATTAAAGGCTTGTGCCATCACACCTGGATCTAAGCTTTTCTTTACCCGATACTTGTTCTATATCAGGCTGGCCCTGAACTCAGATCTGTTTGCCTCTGTCTTGTGCTTGTACTTCAGCTGGATCACAGAAATCTAGATCTTTGGATGTGATCTTTTGCCAGCCAGATCACATAGACCTAGAAGGCCCTTGGATGTGATCTCTTTGCCAGAGCAACTACGTTCTGAATTAACATTCCTCTACACACACCCTCGGGATGCCTTATCCATGCCCCCACCATCAGGGGGCAGCTCTACTGTGCAGCTATCACCCTCCTCTGCCATGTGCTGCTGGTGAGGGGCAGAGACAGCTCTCCTGCTCTCTTGACCCCAGGGTCAGGTCTGCCACAAAGCCCAAGTGAGGATTGGGGCCAGCTCTGCACAGCCCTCTGACATCAATGTGACCCTGGGTGGCAGGCAAGACCACGGACGTCCACCTGGCCTTTGGTGGTAACAGACCCCTGCTGCTGCAGAGACACAGACCTAGACATGGCCCACAGCGGTAGCACAGGACCCCACCATGGTCCCAGTAGCATCACCGGCTACTCACATCGGACTGTCCTTCGCTATGAGTCTTCGGTTCTGCCTCTCCTCATGGTGCCTACATCCTTCTGTTTCTCTTTCTCTTCCATTTCTCCAACACTTACTTACTTGATCCTTTTAGCGGTACTCAGGGTCTTGACTGGGGTCATCTCAGGAGTGGTCTCAGAAGTGCTATGCCCCGCTCGTGCATTATGGTGCTGGGCAGGGATCGTCTCAGGCAGGGTCTGCCCTCTCAGGCCTGAGTGGCACCTGACTGGGTGGTTATCTCCTCTGGCTTTCTTCTCACTTGGTCTGCCTGAGTAGCCCCTTGTGAGGGTCCCCTGTTTTGGGCACACGCTAAGCCCCAGGGCCGGCGGTCCCAGGTAGGATTCTTTTAGTTTCCAGCTTGTTCCTTGTCCTGGAAGCTGTCTGGGTCTGCCTGATGCTAGACTACTGGTCATCTCGGGTTCGCTTTTTTTCATGGAATGTTAGGCTACTAACTATTCAGATATTTATAGGTCAGAACACTGAGCATAGACATAGCGTCTCTCCTCTCTGCTACGTGAGCCACATGGCAGCCACACCTGTAACGCCGCTAGGGACAGGTGTCATTTGTATTTTAATCTAGTAGAGTTTGCTTATGGCACATTTATTCTTTATTGCTATTAAGTATCTTTCATATCCCACTAATAAGGCTCCCTGTATTAAGCTCTTTCTTTTTTCTTTTTTCCTTTTTTTTTCCTCCCTGACTTATTCCTCTGATAAACGTTTGGATTGTTTTCAAAATATACTCTGTTGCACTCATCGTCCTAGAATTTATTTGGGGGCTTTGATGGATTACATTAATTTGATTTTCTCCCCATTCTGCAGCAGACATGTTCTTTACATGAATGAGTTTTAATTTCCCCTATAGTATTTTATAATTTTCACTGTTAGCTAAGCACAGTGATCTTAAAGATTAATTTTCTAATTGTGCATCATGAGTGTGTTTCACTTCACATTGACTGGATATTATTTTTGCAATGTTATTGATTTTTGTGTATTTATTTTGTATTTGATCACTTAACAATAGAATTACTAGACCCAATGATTTCTAAAGTCATTTTAATTCCTTTAGATTACTTAGGTAAACAAATACATTTATTTTGAAAATTATTAAGCTATTCTCCTGTTTTTAAATTACCTTATGTTTCTGGGTATATTTGTGTATATGTGTGTTCTGCTTGCCATGTCTAGAATAGTTTTGAAATGGTGGTGGTCAATAATGGTAAATATCGATTTCTATTATTGCCTTTTCTGAGAATTTTATATATGAATACTATTTACAATTTTCTTTCTTTCCCCTCTCTACATCCTCCATGCTGCCTTTTCAAATTCATGACCTCTTATTTTTAATTGTTATTGTTATACATACACACACACACACACACACACACACACACAGAGAGAGAGAGAGAGAGAGAGAGAGAGAGAGAGAGAGAGAGAGAGAGAGAGAGAGAGAGAGAGTCTGCAGAGCTCTGCAGAGCTCATTTAGTGCTGTCATGTGTATCATGTGTTTAGGGTTATTCTTGGGATTGGATAATTTATCAGGAGCTCAGCCCCTGAGAAGGCTGACTCTCCCTCTCTTAGCAGTCATTAGTTGCTTGTAGCTCTTCATTAATGGCTGAAGCCCTGCGAAAATTAGTCCTTGTTAATTTTATTTCCCCATGGCATGTTAAAAATGCTGTTGTCATTTCCAGGACTTGTTTAGACAGCCATATTGTTGAAATTTCATAGATGTCTTGTCATGTATAGAAGACATTGTCTCGCAGCATGGTCTTCCTCGAGCCTTAAATATAGGGGCTATGTTGTACATCAACTGGGGCTGAGCATGCCACCGTCAAAATATTGACTTCACAATATATCCAGCACATATAAAATAAGATGTTGTCTATGTGCCAACAATAAATATATTTTCTTTTATTTATCTTTATTTTTTATTTCTTTTTTTCTTCTTTTGCGAGAAGATGTTACTATGTAGCCCAACTTGGCTTCCAACCCTCAATCCTCCTTATTCCTTCTCCCTACTGTTAGTACTTAGAAATTTTAACTACAATACATGACATGTTCTTCATTATGTCAATGAACTATCATTTTATTCTGAGGATATTAACTCCATTTTAAGTTCCAAGAGTATTTATTAACTATTACCAAATTATTTTCCTGATAGATATGTCAAACTGTTCACTTTCCAACCTGTTGGTGTGATCTTCTTTAGAATGTACAAATGTAAGTACTTAGGGTAATGTCTAAATTACTTGTAGTAAATTATTATTTAAATGATTAAATTGTTTATACTAAGATGATTGAATTACTTATGCTAACCTTTTATTTAAGCTTGGAGTTTTTAACTAATCATCTTTAGGTTTTGCTTTTAACATTTGACTAACAACTTTTTCATTCATTGCCATTCATTCTCATTATGAAGAATTTGAAATGTATTCAGGTAATTATATTTATATTAATACTTTAAAATCATATTGTAAAATCACATAAAACATTATTAAATCCTTTCAAAATTATATGTGCCTTCTTAATTCTAATTTTATTTGTTTGCTTACTCTTTTCATGATTATATTTGCTAACATTTTTGTATTATTTGTTCTTGCTTTTGGAAATTCCATACCATAGTTTATTTGCTCTGTGTGTGTGTGTGTGTGTGTGTGTGCACGCACGCGCACACGTGCGCACTCATGCACTTGTATGCACATGTATACAGAGGTCAAATGACAATCTCAGGTGGTGTTTCTCAGGAACATACAGTTAGTGTCTGTGACAAAGTTTCTCATTGCTTTGATCCCCACAGAGGAGGCAGACTAGCTTGTGGAGGACCCTGGAGTCCATTTTGTCTCTCTCTCCTCAGTGCTGTGATGTCACACAGTACTGCCACACCCAGTTATTTTACCAGGGTTCTGGGGATGAATTTCTGTTATGAGACAGCACTTTACCAACTGAACTATTACCCTATTTGCAAATTATTACTGTTTTCTACTTTTTTCTGCATTCATTTCTATATTTATATTCTATGTGTTCTAACTATGATCCTGTTCACATGGCTATGTTCTAACTTTTTCATTAAAGTTGAATTTGATTAACATTTTAAAATTTGAACAATATTTCAGGCTGAGTCTTTGTCTTTGTATGCATTCTTTAAAAGATTGATAACAAGGGTCTGGTTTTCATTACTTTAAGACAAGTGTGTAATTCTGTCTTTACACAGGTATTTCAGAAAGCATTCATAATTGGCAAAGTGCGTAAGTCTTTGGTTGTTCCAAGTTTGGGAAACCAGAAGCTGGGTGTACTGTGGTTGGAGGACAGACTCTGGAAGGCTGTGAACTGGATCATTTGCTTTGCTGCAGTGATGGGCAAACATTTAGAAAATGCTATGGCATAATTCTGAAAAAAATCACTTGCTTATTTTTTTCTGCTGTTAGAATAGTCAAATTAATATATCTATAGACGTTAATATTGATTATTTAGCAGGGGCTAATGCAGCATATTAATGGCTCCTGTTACAGTTTACATTTCTGCTCACACACATCGCTGATGTTTTTAGCATCTTTGCTTTATAGATGCTGACACAATCCGATTCTACTGACAGCAGTGAATGGTGTTATGCTTTCCTTTTAAATGTTTACTCATTACACATACTAACTCTCTTGGGTAGCATTACTGTCTTTATATACCTTCTGAAGTTACTGTTTTCTGCTTTATTTTGTGAATGCCTGATAAATATTTCCCCCTTTGTTATTGTGTACTATCTACTTTATTTATTTTAAAGCCTTTCTTATAACCATCATGGATCTGAATTGTTCTTGCCTTATGTTAGGACCTTGCCAAGTATTCACTGTACTGTTTATAATTAACATGTATCTATTTGTTTATTTTATATTGTATGGTGATTTTTCTCATGTCCTTCGTAGTACTGTTGTGTATGGCTTTTACACTGCCTCATGTTTTAGAAGATAACTATTTGGATTTTTGTGTATCAGAGATCAAAATTGTATTTTCATTTGTATTCCCTTATTGTCATAATTATAAAAGAAAGGATAAATTTGGTCTCTCTTTACACAAAATTTAAAAAAGGTATCTTAGTTTCAAATACCCACATCTTATTTTTCCTGCCTTTCTATTTCCTTCAATATAATCTACACTTTTAGACCCAGATAACTATTGATAATATTTTACTTTATGTAGTTGCTCTGGAGATTTGGATAATAAGTGTCCCCCATAGACTCCTGTATTTGGACCCTGTGTTCCTAGTTTGTGGGCTACTTGGTGAGGGCTTTGTGGGTATACAGTCTCACTCATTTCCAGTTCACTTTCTCTGCTTTCTATGTTTGATTCAAGATGTGATCTCTTGGCTTCCTGCTCAGTGTACATGCACCTATGCCTTCCCTGCCCTTAGACTCTCCCTCTGGGACCATAAACCGAAATAAACATTTCCTTCTATAAGTTGCTTTCATCATGGTGTTTTGTCACAGGAAAAAAAAAGGGGGGTAGCTACTACATTTGCCTTCCTGTTAGGAAAATTTATTGAGATTTACACTTTTGTCCACTTGGTTCTGATAGCTGCTTCTGCTTGTGGCCCTCAATAGGACTCATCTTTTGGTCAATAAAGCACACCCTTAACCTATTCAAACGCCACATGTGGGAGGTTATCTTATGAGTCGGCAAAGTTCAATGTCATTCATACCTGAGAGTCATATTATCTGGGATGACATTCTGGAACCTTTGCCTATATTTTTTTTCCTTTTAAAAGACATCTTACATTTCTATAATTTTGATTGTGGAAACAACAAGTATTTTTATTTTAATTAGGAATTGTTAATGATTTTTGTTTCTACATGTTTGATCTGTCTTATGATTATTTTCTCCTAGACTATAACTTGGTGTGGTATTATTCATTTTTTAATCTTATAAATTTTTGCTTTGAATATGGCAAGCATGTTTTATTTTTAAAGTATGTATATATCATAAAAAGTAATGGGTTTCACTGACATCCATGTATAGAGGAATTTCAATCATATATACTTGTCTTTTGCCCCTTTCACCCTCTTTTCTTCTCCCTTTCTCTTTCTTCCATACCTGTAACATTCCTTTTCTTTTCGTGTTCCTGATAACTTTGGTTCCATATATCAAAGAAAATTGAGTAATATTTGTAATTTTGAGACTAGCTTATTTCACTTAACACAGTATTCCAGTTTTGTCCATTTTCTGAAAACATGACCTTGTTCTTCTTTATGGCTGAGTAATACTTCATTATAAGCACGTTTGTTCTTAGTGTACAAAGTCTTTTATTGGAACTATTCACATATAGTTTTTCACTTTTATCCCTATCTGGGGCATCATTCATATTCATAGCTGTTCTGGTTGTATTTCTTCTCCCTGACATTAACTTGGTTTTGGTTTTTGGATTTCATGGCTGCTTGTCCCCTGTGGTTTTCACTTGTTCATCATTATCTTTTGTTTCCTGGGAAACTTAAGGTGTTCCCTTCAGATTCTTTCATAATGACTTTTCACAGTGTAGCTGCTGGGACTTATTGAATTTTTAAAAATTAATTTCATATACATAGTAAATATTAAGTATTAAAACTTTCCATTGATTTAATGATGGAAGTTAAGCTATTATTAGACTTTTGCTGGCACAAATTTCTCTACTGTAAAAGTTTCCACTTATAAATTCTGGTGTATCTAGATAAGAGCATAGCAAGACTTTTTCTAGGAGTACATGGGTGTATATGATATTTTTAAAAATAATTTTCATACTTGTATTCTTTTATGCTTTTGTATTGTGCTTTGTTTAAAATTATATCATTTTCAGGTCTTTTGTTTTTATACATTTCTCCTGTTTAATAGAGAAATACTCTTTTATATCTCCTCTCAGTGGTTACATGCATCATTGTAAGGTAGGGAAGGAAGCTTTAAAAGGTATTTTTATGCAGGAGTTTTCCCATTTTTCTTCAGTTCGGTTTAACATTTTCCCTTTATTGCAGACTTTCAAGTTTTTCTTTTTATTCATAAATATCTAAATTCCCCGTGTTTTCAGTACATGTTAGCACCACTGCTTTCTACGTGGGATTATTCAGGACAGAAGAGGCTAATACATGAGCTCTTGACCCAGGCAATCTGATGTTCTAGTTGACATTTTTATTGCCTGTATAGGAATCTTCTCCTTAGATCCAAAGCAATTTACATGTAATAATGCATAGTCCTTGTAACCTGAATTCTTAGCACTGCTTTCTGCCCCTTAGCTGACATCCTGAGAGCTCCTTCCAAGAGATTCATAGGATATTTTTTGTGCTTCGTCTTTAAGGGGTTAATACACTGAGTTAGGGTCTCACTAAATAACCCAGCCTGTCTTGGAAGTCACAGTGGTCTGCCTCAATAGCAACCAGAGGACAGGAAGTGCAGGCTGAGGCAAGCGTGCCTTGTTTTGTGTTTTCATCATTTTCTTTAGCTTTAAGCAAGTTTGGGTGAGAAGTTGGGAAAAGCTTCCCGTGGCTGCCAGCCTGGATCCCTGAAGCCCTAATCTGTCTACTCTGGAGGATGCTCTGGAATTGTATCTGGACATTACTCAATTAGGCAATCAATGACGACAATGAATAATTCAAAGAATTGATCACAGGCATGCTAGTGGTTTATGTTTTTCTCCAGCTTGGTGATTCCTGCTGACCCAGCTCCTCATAAAATCACACACTTTCATGCTCCTGCAGATGTTCCTGAGGCTGACAAAGCGTGCCATCTGCCTCTGTGCGGGCTGCGTTCTCCTAACTCCATTTGTTCTGTGCAACACCAAGCACTTCACAATTTTCTTTCATTCAGCTTCCTCCTGGCGTCCTAGGCACAATGTACAAAGATTTAAAAAAAAAAAAAAAAATTCTTCTCTTTCAGAAAACCAGAACGAGGCAGAAAGCATTGCCTGAGATCAGAAGGGAAGTCACTCTGCATATCAACAGCGTTATCCTGTTCAGATTATTTCTGGGCAGAACATGTCTCCCTTCTCAGCCCTGAGCAGACTGTATTTGTGAAAAGGCACTTGGGGCTGTTTGTGGCGTTCCTCCCCCTCTCAGATCAGCTGCTCCTGAGATGAGTCTCCACAGGCATAACTCGATAGGGTTGCCTGAAGGAGTAGACAAGGAGGGGCTACTACGCCAGGAACTAGAATGCTCTTCAATTCAGTGGTACCTGCATAATCAGGAATATTGATTAAATATTTCCATTCAGGAAGCTGGTAAACATTTTAATGATCTTAGAGCATCATTTTAATAATTGCGGCAGCATCAGTTGTTTTCAATTAGAGCCGTTTACTTGTCCAAAGAATTACAGAATGGTTTTAATGAAGAGCTGCTGTCTTAGAGGGAAAACGCACATGGCTATCTCACTTTTACTCATGTTTTAGTGACAAGCTGAGGAGAGATACACCTAACTGTAGTGTCTTGTGACTCATTGATGGGCTGTATCACTGAAGGGGCATCTTTTCCTTCCTAGAAAGAAAGGGAGAGACATTTTAAAAAGTGATACAAATAGCAACGAAAGAGGAACAATTCACTTTTGTATGCTTACCACACTTCAGATTCTTTTCCACACATACTGACTCATTGAATCCTCAGTAGAGCTGATTAACATTATTTATAACTACTTTTAAAGATGGGGCCTCATTAGCTTTGAATTCATAATCTTGTGACCTCAACATTAGCAGTAGCTGGGATTACAGGTGCACCCCCCTGCAGGTAACAATATTGCTTTCTTTTTTTTTTTTTTTTTACAAATGAGAATGGTAATGATAGGAAACCATCTTAGGACCTCAGTTTGTGAGGAAGCCAGGAGTCACAAGCAGTCTACTTAATATTGGTGCCAATATACTTCCACGCAGCCAAGAGATTTTTCAACTCTGTTTTGTAAGTCAAGCTCTTAAATTTAGACAGCTAATCTTTGGTGGGTGAAACATCCACTCAGATCATAAGGAAGAAATTATGAGACTCTTTCCCTAAAGGGTAAGTACAGGAAAATACAGCAGTTGTGTTAACTGGATGTGCTTTGAGGGATTAATGTAGATGTATGTCTCTGAGTCATCTTTCCTGACTCTAGTGTTGGTTTCACTCCACTGGGATCTGCCCAGCCTCCAGCCAACCCTTTGCAACTGTGGTGGACTTAACAGCCTCACAAGTGGAAAACATTGTGTAGAGAAGTGCTAGTGTTGCAGTGGCCAGCTGGCAGAGGGGCTTTCCAGGCATAGCATGCATCCTCCTGTGAGCTTTCTATTTCAGGTGTTCTTTAGCATGAACAAGTCCTAAGCTTAACTGCTTGTGTGCACTGGAATGTGTATGTGGGGGAGTAGAGGTGTGGAAGTGGCATGAAAACTGCAACATTCCAAATACTCAAACATAACTAACTAGAGGTGATTGCTCATGGATTTTGAACAAATGATAGCAAGTGAGAAAAATTCTGCCAGTGTCTGGGTCATAGGTTATTGAGTAATAAAGTTACAAGAGCAAGAAAGAATTGTCTCTTTTTCTGTGGCTTTGGGGAGCCAGTGGGCTAAAGGCTCCAGAACAAGCCCCAAACACAACTGCATTGTATGGAATGTAACAAACTAAGAACTGTTCTGTAACTTTGAAGGGTCTAGGGAATAAAGTCAAAGCACGTTAGTGAACATTTGAAGCTCTGTATGGTCCGATCAATCCCACCTGTCTAGTTTCATCCCTCAGTCACGCTGAGCTGTCACTCAGAGGCTGCACACTTGCACTGCCCTATTGTTGTCCTCACATGCCTCCAGTGCCTGTGTTTGTCCAGGGTTAGGGATTTTTAGTCCTGTCAAAGATGCTTCATATCCTGTTTCTAAGTGAAGCACTCAACTATTCATTGTGGATACTAGATTGTATGCTTCTTAAAATTATTGACTCTTTCTTATTCTACTCCACATTCCCCATAAAGCCTAGCACTTTCTGGGTCACGGTAAGCACTAAATATATTTGTGGTGTGGTGGTGTGGATTAAAGAATTGTAAATGCTGAGAATATTCTTCTCTGCTTCTTATAGCTTCTCTGAAAAGGTGAAAGAGCTACACAACAGGATCTCATGTGTCCCAGGTTGGCCTCAAACTGACTACACAGCTGTGGATGGCCTTAGAGTCCTGCCAAGGGCTGTGGTTACAGGTATGCGCCTCCACACCTTGTGTTCCTTTTATTTCTCGACTCTTCAGTAGGCAAGGGTGTTTCTCTTCCTTAAACCAAAGCAGCAGTGCCCATGACCATCTTGATATGGAAACCCCTCGACAGTTCTCAGTCCCTGAGTCCCAGTGTTTGTCTTTCTTTAGATCCTGGCCCATTTTTCCATTTTCTAGAGAATCTACCTGAGATTCTAAAAAGGTTCTCTTTCTCCCTGCCGTTAAAGCACAGAATCATTAGAAAGTTTCTCTCTGCTTTACCACTGTCTTTAGTAACTCTTTGTAAATGATTGGACGACACTCACAAGCTCCCCTTCCCAAGTAGTCTTCCTCCTTTTATTCCCCTGAGATGAACGGACAACTATGTCATAGTTGAACAGTGTCTCTTTTATGCATGCACTTAATAAAAAAACTCGGTGTATGGTCACCGAATGTGTACACTCTAATGCTTGAATCAGGACGGTCATAGTAACCCCAAACTGGAAGCTAGTGATGTCCCTAACAGTAGAATGTTGAATCAATTGCTATCTATGGATATGCAATATGTATGCATGCCAAGTATTAATGAAAACACAATATCTTATTTTACTTGTAATACTGTGGGTGGATCTGAAAAATGCAAGAAGTGAAAAAAGCCAGACTGGAAAATGATATACAGAGTATGACTCCATTTAAATATAAAAAAGGCAATAGGTCTATGCTGCTAGAGGTCAGGACAATTATAACTCTTGTGGACAGGGAGATGCCTTGGATTCTGGTATTGTTCTGGCATTGGTTACATGAGTTATTCAGCTAAGAAAATTCATCAAATTAGTATAAGTTTATGATGTTTGTTTTTGTATGAAGGTTACATACCAATAAAAGACTTTAAGACATGTTGTGATAATACAATAAGAACCTATTACAGTAGTAAGCTACTAAGTAGTCATAAATTAATCTTTCTGTGTAAAAGAAAATTACAAACATCACAATTTTGGGGATCTGTGGATGGAGATATGCTGGTGCTTATGACCAACCAAAGAAGGATTGTACGGAATTCCTTAGCAAAGAGAACCATTTCAGAGCCATCTTTACAGCTGCACAATAACTGGACAGCAACCAAAAAAGGGCTCCGCCGGAGCCACCTGGTGTTCTCTGATAAATGGAGCATTCATTTAAGACCTTCAATTGCATCTTCAGAAAGTTAAACTAAAAATACATTTCACTCTGAGTTCTAAAAAATAAGTGAAGATTATATATATAATTTCTGAGGACTAGAGATTTTAGTGAAGTGTAATTATATACTCTTGATAAGTGTGGCCAAACTTTTGACATTGTGGTGTGACATTGTCATCTTCAAATTTCATGCTAGAGAATCACACAATCAAGTGACAAATAAAATAAGATAAAATAAAATAAAAATCTATCCCAACCCTCCCTCACAATGTTTTAAGAAAGTTTTCAGATTTGTATAGGGCTGCATTCGTAGCCATCCTTGGATACACGTGGTCCATGGGCCATGGGTTGACATGCATGAACCAAGTGTATAGCGCTAATCAATTTGTTATGATAAGCATACACTTCAAGCATAATATGGACAGAATAGCTAATTATATTTTGAGGAATTTCCTGTCAAATGATTACGTTTATGGTTGTAGACATAGCTAAGTTCTTTTTAGGTAACTAGTATTTTGAAAAAGATATAAAAGGCTCGTGTGGATACTGAAAAGTTGACAGCCCTCCATTAGCATCTCCTAACTAGTAAAGAGGATGACTATTCATTTCATGACACATATATTTACGTATTTAAACAATCCTTAATTCTCCTCTCTGTTAGGTTTTACAAATTACTTTTTACTGATGAGGAAAAAAAAAAATCAAGATTCAGTAAGTAACTTGCCTAGGACATAATACATACATACAAAAAGTGGGATTCAATGAATATCTATATAGTCCATAACCTATTTAGTTTTTACTAGACAACACTGTCTCTAGGTACAGTCAGATGAAAGATTACATACAAATATCTGTCCTAACAGAGAACCTAAATTAGCATCAAATCTAAAACAGGCACTTTATTATGTAGGCAAGCAGAATGAATGATGCTAGACAAAGCTTATTCTGAATCAGGTTGAGTAATAAAACATGGTTTATTTTTATAACCTCTCAACTGCAGTCCTTCCATTGTGATTCTGTTTGTAATTGAGGCACAGTGGGGAGTTGAGAAATTTGGGATGGTTCATTTCACTTACCTCTGTCTTTGTGAACTCGCTGCTTGTGGAACCACTGCTCTCTTGCACTCTGAAGGGTTCCCTTGTTTATACACCCCAGTTCCTTTGACACCATGTCATTCCCATGACGACAGTGGGGGGGCTCTTGATGAGATCTTCTTTGCACTTTTATTGTCAATGGAACTTAATAGAACAACTCTTTAGCTTCTTCAAACATAGTCTTTCCTCTTCAAACTACTTCCAAGTATGTCACTGCTAAATCGAAATTTCCAGGGAAAGAAAGAAACCGTATGCTGCTTTTCCCTCCAGCTTATTTTAACCATATGCTGCTGGAAATGGGAATACAACAATGCTATTAATTTAGACTCCCTGTGTTCCCAGTGCTACCACCCCCCAGCTAATTTAAAGAATCTTTTCTATTTGGGCTGGAAAAATATTGTCTTTGAAAAAAGAAGAATAAGAAGGAGGAGGAGGAGGAGGATTAGCAGAGAGAGCAATGACACTGAAAGCTGTACTCCTTTACAATGTGCTTTTGTACAAGTAGCCCTGGGGCTAAGAACACCTGGACACACAGAATGCGAGAGTTCTCAGAGTGCCCATCACTACTGTAGTGGTTGCTCAACATACACTGCATATGAGAAGCATATATAAATAATTAAATAATAAAATGCCCTTGTTATTTTTAAAACTTCACAATGAAAGGCAGTGCTTGCTTTTGGCTTTTTACAGGTAGCCCTTACTAGGAAAAGGAAACATCTTTCTCTTCTGAGAATGCTAATTACAAATGCACTGAAATATTTGTATTTGTTTTCCGATTATACACAGATGAGCATTTTATTTATTTACAATTTGTACTTGTTTACTCTTCTGTGTAATAAGTAGATTTTATGGTGTTGAATCATCTTGGCACTCAGAATAAACCTTTCTTACTCGTTAGATATCTAAGGAAGCCTGCTCTCTTATACAATCAGGCGCACCTGTCCAGGGATGACACCACCCTTACTTATTGATTTAAAAAAAATGCTAACAGACATGGGCAAAGTCTAATGGCAGCAATTTCTCAATTGGGGATCTCTCTTTCTGGGTGGAACTTTATGTAAAGTTGACAAAAACTAATGAGTACAAACAACAATCCTTGTTTTCCCTAGAAGGCAGGTTATTCCTAACGTGACTTGGGTCTCACCTTTTCTTATGTTCTAACAAGAACCTTTTTTCAGCTTCCGTGCCCTTTCATGGTTCTCTATTAAATTTTAAGTTCTCCAGAATGACTTAAAATTTTACAAATACCCATTCCATCAAATTTGTAAGGTCTACCCGTCCCAGTTTTTTCACTATTATATGGTGAGTTTTAGAATCTAATCATTATTTATATGACTGTTTCTCTTTTATTTTTATATTGTTTACCATATCAACTCAGTGTCCTATGTAACTCTGAAGGCTCTAGGTAATTTCCTTGATTGATTTTGATGTTTCTGATGTTTCTGGTGTTTGGTGTTTAGCTTTCTAGTGTTTTCTTTTATTTTTGTTAGTTTCTGTTTTCCATTTATGTTTACATTATTGTTCTTTTTTTAAAGTTGTGTGCATTTTATTTCTAAAGGCTCTTTTTTTGTTTCAGTGCATACATTTAGGTCTACAGCCTTAGCTACAGATGCTCTCTAGATTTATCACACACATTTTATATCTATATTTGATCCTTTGTATTTTTCAGGTTTCCTATCTTCAGATTCAATCAAGCATGGATCAAAAAAATTCTGAACTTCAGTAGAATCTGTAGTTTAGTCTGTAGTGACTTTTTTGTCCTTATTCTGAAAATAATGGAATATAATAACAATTTACCTAGCATTTAAACTATATTTGGCATTGTAACTAATTAAGGTGATTTAAGTATATGAGATAATGATGTCATTATATATATGCAAATACTATGCCAGTTTATGTAAGATAGTTTCATATCTATGGATTTGGGGTTTTACTTTGGTTCTAAAACTAATCCTTGTACAGGATCATTGCAATATGTACACAACTCTTTTTTTTTTAATATTTTGTGCTTTCTGGTATGATTTTCTCTTTGATTCAAAGGCAGCTTCAAATTGTTTAGTGGCTGCTAACACATGTGTGCTTACACTGTATATTTATTGTTAATTTACAACTATTATCAAGAATATGTTTTATATAATTCTTTGAGACATGTAGAAATAGAATTTGTGCATAACATTGTTAATGGTATCCTGAACATTATCTATTGTTGAATATATACTGATTATATTTATCTGCATGTAAGCTTATTTGTATTCCCAGTTTGTAGAACTGTTTGGGAAGGATTAGGAGGATTAGGAGATACATGGCCTGTTGGAGGGGGTGTGTCACTGGGGCACTGGGGTGGGCTTTGAGGATTCAAAAGACTAAAGCTATACACACACACACACACACACACACACACACACACACACACACACTGCCCCAACTTTTTGGATCAAATGTGAGTTCTCAACTGTTCTTTCACTCTGTCATCATGGGATTTAACACTCTGAAGTCATAAGCCAAAGTCAATAATTTCACTTATAAGTGTCTTGGTCATGATGTTTCATCACATAATAGAAACTAAAGCAGTTGCATTTGGAGCAGAGGAACACATCAGATCATGAACTTATATAGCACTACATTAACTCAACAATGCCTCCCACCTTCTTCCCCAAACCTCATGTAAGTGTTTGTGTTGTGTTATGCAATAATACAATAGTATATATTTATTTATAATTGAAATCATGAGCACTAAGTCTAAACAACTTACTTGAGTGACTGTGAAGGGGCTATGTTAATACCAAGCTGAATTCAAAGTATTTTTTCTCATAAGTGCATCACATTTTGAAAATTATGGTATTTAAATGGAATTACTCTAGTAATTATAGGATTTCAATTGAATTATTCAAGTAAATCTAATTTCAAGTTAAACATAAAAACATTTTCATAGTAAATTATATAAAACTGATTTCAGCAGAGAATCTTAGTCCTACATTAACATATGACAAAAATAAAGACAATTTTGTCAAGTCAAAGAAGCAAAGAAACTTAAATGTAGGATGTGCATGTTCATTTTGGTTCATACAATTAACATTATTCATTAATAGATTTTTATTGGGTCAAAGAGATGGTTCGGTGGTTAAGACCACATAATGCTTTTGTAGAGGTTGCAAGCTCAGTTCCTGTTATCCATAATTCCCAGCTCACAATAAGTGATAACTCCAGTTCCAGGAGATCTGACAACCTCTTCTGACTTCTTCATGTACAGGCACCTGCCCTCATAAGCATATATCTTTATTCAGATGCACATGTACACATAATTAAATATAAAATAATCTTTTAAAAAGTTTTCCATATAATCTGAACAACTTAGCATCTAGCTTTTAGGCTATTGTTTAATGTTTAAGTAAACAAAATAAGCAATCATTCACTGTCTGAAAATTGGGTTCGATTCCCTTTTATATATCTTTGTTCTCTTATTGATTTTTGGATGAATCTTGCACGTGTATGTTGGAGATCCATACAGTGAAGGACCTTGAACCCTGAGTCACTGGCTAGTTGGACACACTCACATAGGACTGCTATAGAAGTAAGAGGTGACTTGTGTGTCTCCAGTAAGATTTGTTTATTTGTGGTCCTGACATTAGTGTCAACATAATGAATGCAAAGCTGCACACTACACTGGCATCTTACACTGATTCTCCTAGCAAGTGTAAAAAAAAAAAAAAAAAAAAAAAAAGAAGTGTCTTGTTTTCCTTAAGCATAGGCCTATGATTTTCTATAGTTCTAATTTTCTAATTTGTATATGTCAGAAGAAAGTTGAAATTTATGATATTCATGAAATTTATTTCCAGGCGATCAACTCTTGGGCTTTTAAAACTGAGAACAAGCTGTATTTTGGTAATGGAATTCTAATTTTATTTTCCATTAAAGTAAAGTAAAATGTGTTTAAATGTTTTTTTTGGTGATTTGTTTCTAGTCAATGGATGCTCATCTAATTCCTTAAACTCGGTCTCAAAAATTAAATGAGATTTGAATAAAGTCTACAAGACTCTGAAAGTTTCCATTTACATGAGTATAGTACATAGTTAACCATCTCATAAGCAACCAAGATAGAATTCTAGAGAAGCATTATTTTAGAAGTAGTAAAATAAAGGGGTTTCAACACTTATGTAAACAATTTGCTTTAGGCTTTCTTGAAATTGCTTATCCTTTTCCTCTAACAGATATTTATTGAGTAATTGCCATCCACAAACTAACACGATGGTCCCTGTAGGCAAAGACAAAGAAATAGGAGTCACACTGTCTCACAGCTTGTGTCCCCCAGAAGCCTAAAATTTGGAGACAAGAGGTATCTAAGTACACGGTAGGACACAGTGCATGGTACATGCCAAACGCAGTATAACAATGAATGAGGCAAGGATCAGACGCAAAGGCGTGACTCTGAAGCCCCATTTGAGGCTGTCAGAGGAGAGTTAACATTAGACAGGGGCGGGGGGGGGGTGTTATCTTGAGAGCATCTCACGGAGAAAAAAAAGAGTATATATACCTGAAACAGGTTGGGCAGTGAGACCCTAAATACTTCAGACACAGCATGATCATTTGCAGCAAGGAACTCCAGATCACCAATGCCTGAGGGTTAGACTCTCTCATCACACTTCGGAGAAACACAACTCTGGGATTGGGTGACAACTCCACTTTCCATGAAAAGAATTTACCTCATTGAGCCAGAATAAACATCTTTTGTGCCATATAAAGAGGAGAGGAGTCAGGGTGGATTTGGTATTGGAAAAGTTAATGATTAGATTCTTTATGCCCTCATGTGATAATCTGGCTTAGTAAATTAATATCACTGAACCCCAGGTTTTTTTTAATGACAACTGAGAATAAACATTTCTCATCGTTCTGTGTGGATAGCAGAAGATCAAATAAGAACTGTATGGTAAGGTGTTTGCTGAGCTACCAATGTTATGCAATTGTAAGAAGGTAAAAAAATGCATGGTGAATAAAATATGAGTGTCATTTCTATCGATGCAGTCCTTACACTGTCCCTTCAATTTGGAAGTGCTATTTTGACCGAGAGAACAGAGCAGTACTGTGTTTTTCAAACCATAGTTGAAGAGATTGGTGGCTTCTGAATCTTACATAGGAATTTTTGCTCTTAGATCTGAGCTGTCATGCTCTGAGGAGGACCAAAGAGACCCTTGGGGTGATGTGTGTTAGAAACCCAGGACCACAAGCAACTACTTTCTGCAAGGCCTCAGTCAACAGCTATGATCAACTTTCTGGTTTTGTTATTGAATCATCTTGGAAATGCACTGTTGAACTGCTCCACCTGACACTATGTGGGATACCTATGAACTGCCTTATGAGTTACAGTTTTGTGAGTAAAGGAAATGACTATCTATACTTTAAACAACTTCATTTAGGTTGTTGGCACTCAGCAATGAATTAGCAAAAAGGAGAGTGTTAACATTATTTTATAAGATGCTATAACTCATCATACATATTTTTGTTTGATTCAATTGTAACTTTATGCTATATTTGGAGTTGTCTTCACTAGATATATGACCCAGATCAAGGAGTCTTTAGTTTAGGCTTCATTCAAGGTAGCTCTACCAGTGTAGCCACTGATCAAATGACACTGAATTGTTTATGATAGATCTGGATGAGATAAGGGGCCTGTGGTTAGGTGAAACAGAAAAGTATCTTATTAGAGAATCTATAGAAAATCCATTACTTCTTCATAAGGGATTATTCATTTGGAAAACATCTTATGGTTTGCTACACAAACTTTGCAGAAGCATACCCTCTGAACCCCAGAATGCTTGATGCTTTCAGAGAATTCTTTCAATATATGTTAAGGTGCTCTTTGCTAGAGCCAAGCCCTCCCATGTTTTTAATCTCTTTTTAAAATATATTGATTTCACTTTAGTTTTGGAAGAAAAATTTCATGAGTGATAGAATTCTAAATTGACAACCTTCTTTTGCCTTTTGACAATGTAAAAATATTATATCTTTGGGGCTCAATTCTCCTTGTTTTCTTTGAGTAGCCTGCCTTAATTTTCATTGTCTTCCCCACATGCTAACAGTGGTGTGTGTGTGTATGTGTGTGTGTGTGTGTGTGTGTTTAGGATGTGTTTATTACAGCATATTCACAATAGCTAAGTTGTGGAATCAGCCTGGGTGTCCAAGAAGAAAGGAATGAATAAAGAAAAAATTGAATACCTATGCAATGGGATTTTTTTTTTCAGCCATAAAGAATAATAAAATTTTGTTATTTTGTAGAAAAATGGATATAATGTGATAATTGTACTAAGCAAATCAGACTAGTCTCAGAAAAGTGAATATCACAAGTTTTCATTTATAGTTTCCAGATTTATAAATATATATCATGCAATAGATGTGAACCAGTTTGGAGGAACAAAGAGGACTAATGGGGCAGGGAGTGACAAAAAAAAAAAAAAAAAAAAAAAAAAAAAAAAAAAAAAGGATAGCAGGGTAGGAGGGAATGTGTTAAGCAATTTGGGGTACTTCTTGACAAATGTCTCCTCTGATGTTTCCTTGGCTGCCTTCCTTGGCTTCTATTTCATGGCTTCTTACATAAGGACATCTGACCATAATGCCTAACAGGATTGCAATGCAATGCTTCTTTATTTCATTTCAATTCATTGACAATTTAGATACTTTCAATTAGTTTATCTCTGACTTTATTGAGCTTTTCTCTTTTTTATGTGCTGCTATGAAACAAATGAAGCAAGTTCATCATTTTATGCTCTTATATTTTTAAATAGCATTTTATTGAGAAATTCATATAATGTATTTTAATCAAACTCACCCCCTTTCTTAGCCCCTCCAAGATTATTTTCATCTATCTACTCCCCAATTTCAAGTTTTTCTCTTCCTTCTTTCCTTCTTTCTCCCTCCACTTCTCCCTTTCTCTTCTCTCCCACTGAATCCAATCTGTATGGTGACTACTTTTTGGAAATGAGGCCTTCCCTGGATTGTAGTCTATCACCAGGGGTCACACTGTTAAAGAAAACTGACCTTTCCCCTCCTAGCAACTATTAAATACCAATAGCTGCTCCTCAGCTAGTGATTGAATTTCTGTCTTCTTTTCTGCTTCCATTTTGGGATTTTGGGCTTGTGTAGGCTTCCTATTTGCTGTCAAATACTGTGAATTCATATGTACAACTGCCCTGTTGTGTCTCCAAAGCAGATTCCTTTAAGTTATTGCTCACCTCTGGATCTTCCTATATTTCTTCCCCCTCTTCCATCAAAGTTTCATCTCTCTCTCTCTCTCTCTCTCTCTCTCTCTCTCTCTCTCTCTCTCTCTCTCTCTCTCTCTCTCTCTCTCTCTCTCTCTGTGTGTGTGTGTGTGTGTGTGTGTGTGTGTGTGTGTGTGTGTGATATGTATGTTCTATTTAGGGAGGAGCTCCCCATGGTTTCTTACTCTTGGCAAGTTGACCAGTTGAAGGTCTCTGAATTTTCTCTGAAGGGGGTGGAGAGATGCAGTGACTTATGGGTGTAGCAGTAAATCATTAGGAATCATTTTACTACTATAACCATTTAGCAGAATGGTCATATTGGGTTCTCCTCTAAGGCCTATAGCCTATCTATCTGCAGACTATAGGCACCATTAGCAGTGTCAGGCATGGGTTCCTTCCCAAGGAATAGGCCTTTGATCCCATCAGGAAGTCGTTGGTTGTTCCCATGGCATTCCTACCACTATTGCATTCATGGGCACATGTTCTCAAGCGAGTCATTATTGTCACTCACAGAGTTCACAGCTTAGTGAGATTGATGATTATTTCTCTCCCATAGCAGCATGCAGAGGACCTTTTAACATATGAAAGGTAGTCAGGAGGGATATAGTTTCCAGGTTGGTACTAGTTTGATTTCTCCGTGTTCTATGGTTCAAGCATGTGGTGTCTTGAGCAATAAGGTCAAGCTTTGGAGGATGTCTTTCTTTATTTCTGTAATTCCAGTGCTCAACTGAAATGACACTTCTCACCCATCTCAGAATACTGACTAGTGGAAATGTCATGTATGTAACGTGTTTTGCTTGTTTTCACTCTTCCATTACCTTCTCTCACTGCCTCCAATTCCTATTGACTCTCTTCTTTCCAACAATCCCCTTCCCACTTTCATCTCTTATTTTGTGAGCCACTGAGTTTAGTTAGGGTTGCTTGCCTGAGTGCTGATGTGACTCGTACTTGCCCAGGCAACTTTGGAGTGGTTACACCAATGAAGAAACCCCAGCAACCATCAACTGCCAATAACTCTTTCAACGACAGATGAGGCCTCAGGAGGTCCTCCCCATCCATACTGGAATGTTAACTAATTTAATCTTGTTCAGGTATTCTGTAGGCAACTTCAGCTGCTGTGTGCTCATGAGAGCAATGCTGTGTCACATCCAAAAGACAGTGTTTCACAGTACTTCTTCACATTGTCTGGTTCTTATAATCTTTCTACTCTCTCTTCCATGATATTCCTTGAGCCTACAGAGGTACCCTAGCTATTCCCTGAAGCCACAGGTTACTAAGTGAAAACCCAGTGGAATACCTCACTGAGAGTTCTTAGTCAGAGAGTTCCCACATACTTACTTAAAAATTCATGCCACTGGAATTGTTCTTTTTCCCCCTCACAAGAACTGTATAAGACCCTATCACACTGCACATATTGATTGCAGAACATAGGAAAATCAAACTGAAACTGAGTTGGATTCTACTTCCCTGCTGGGTAGCTTTCATAGCACCAAAAAACTAGAAAACAGGCTATTGAGGGAGTAGCTGTGAATCCCGTGGGCTACAATACCAGCATGCCATGCTAGGTGTGCCCTCTGGTACAATAATGGCATGATTATTGTGAGGGCAGCCAGACCACTTCCCGATTAGATTTGACACCTACTCCATAGAAAGGAATTCATGCATGACACAGTAAACCTGCCTAAGAGTATATAGCAAGGTAGGTCATAGGCCTAGGGAAGATAAACCACTAGGTTTGCTAACTAGGTATGCTATGAAGCTGTCTTCTAAATATTGAGGTTTATACCCACAAGTTAGTGCTTCTCTCAGCTCTGATCAGAGAACCTTTCCTTTTCAATAGACGATAAATAATGCGGAAAGACTCAACTAGGTAAAGTACTGAGAATAAGTGACTGTTGGATGCTCAGTCCTAAGCAGGACGCACATATACCTAAGCTTTAAAAAATTAGAATATTTAAATATTATCTTTTATTTGTTAATTCTGACATTTTGGCTAAGTTTGTATCTATGTTTATTGACTACTTATTGTCATCATTATGTTTGATTTCACTCCACACAATTCCGAACTTTGTGCCAGAAATGGTGTATAGAAGAAATGTGAATAATCACATGTTTAAGAGAAGACTATGCTCATGCTCATAATAGGCTATGTGTAATGAAGTTTAAAACATCTTATTTAAAAAGAAGATGGGTCTGAGGTTTGTAGCAGTTTTTGTTAGAGTAAGTAGTCTATTTTAGGTTTTAAATGTTTTATAAAAGGGATTAAGACTAGTCTATCTGGTGTAATTCTGGAGATGCCTTCAAGTCTTATGTCCCAGTCATAATCCTTTGATGATCTCTTAGATTTTCAAGTTCCTACAGTGATCTTTGCTTGATTGCTTGTTAAGATAAGGACTTTATATTTGCCACCCTCCTGCCTCATCCTCTCTAGTGGTAGAACGCCAGTCATTGATCACCACGATCAGTTCTTTGGTGGCCTTCTGGCTATTGAACCCTGCAACCCACAGCCTGAGCTCCATTACCTCTAACAAAATCAACTAGCCCTTTGTTGGTTTGGCTCTTAGCTCTTGTCATATTGTCTGTCGTCATGTCTGTCTGTCTGTTGCTGGCCAGGTAGAGTCTGGTGTGGATTTGGGGTGATTTCTCAGATATACTGCTATGCCCCAGTGTTTCTTTGCCACGTATTTAACCCACATTACAGTGCATCTCTCAACAGACTGAAAATCAACAATTTTATGCCCTAGGTCAAATCTGATCTGCAGGCATCTCTTGCTGCTTGCCTGTTCTGCCCCATGTGACTATGGGCTGTACTTGTGTTCCATCGATATGAAAATGTACTCTAATAAGACTTCCTTGACACATCTCATTCATCATGCCAACCTCCATTATGACAAGGTTCCCAGTATGAAACATTCTTCATCTGCTAGGAGCAATCTTCTCACTGGTTGAAGGTGGTTGATTTACCATTCTGGTTAGGGAATCAGGACTCCAAGGAGACAAGGCTCTTGGTCAGTAAAAGATGGACACTATATAGAATGATAAGGCAGCCTGTGTGAGAGTGAATTCTTTCTTGAGCGCCGCCTCTAGCTATTCATGTATGAGGTTATTCTTCCTTAATGTCAGCTTTCACCATGTGACAAGCATAGACCAGTGAAGAGCAACAGTGAAAGGTCTCGGATCTGGGCAGAAATTTTGAAAGTCATTGTGTGCTTCTCCTCCTGCCTTCTTCGTCCCTATTATAATACTAGTTGTGCCCCTGAGAACAGCGGAACCCTGAGCCTGTGTCTTAGGGAAGAGAAGAACATAAAAAACAAAAGAACTGCTGTAGTCAACTAAGATAAGAAAACCGTTGTAAGCAACTAACATCTTAAAATGGCTGCGGCATAACTGAGTTAACTTTTACTTTTACTAATAAGGGATTTTTGAGCATTTTGAACTGTACATGGTTTAGCTGCCAAAGTCAGCATAGAATTACCATTATTAGAAACATGATTATATTTATGTATGTTCATTCATGAAAATATATTTCTTGTAGGACTGGTGGTGGGACCTTATCTATGTCCTCTAGTCTCCTCTAGATGGACGTCTTTATCTACCCATTCTTCCTCCTCCTCCTTCTTGTTTATTTACCAAATGTATAAATAGTATTTAATTGTCAATTATATGTGTTTGTAGGTACAGTGCCTAGCATTGTACAGAGATCACAACTTGAGTGTACATAGGTTTATTCATGTGTAGAAGTAGGCCTATAATTTGAGAAAGCCGAAGCGGCCAACTTGCAGCAGATTTTGGCATGATATGAACTCACTTGACAACAGAATTTGATATGACCTAATTTTTAAAAAATGTGTATACTTAGGAATTGTTTACTTTATGTGAAATGGATATTCATAATTTATGTGGGAAAAAACATGTCTTATGATAAGAGGGTCTTCTAAGTAATGGTACATTACATGCTACATGTACTGTTTTGCTTCTCTAAAATCTCTCAACTTATTTCTAATGCTCATCTAGCCACAACTGTTTAAGATGAGACATTGTCAGCCTGTGCCACTAATGAGCTGTTTCTGGAATGTGACTAGTACTTTTCTCTCACTACTTACATCATAGGCACAGTCCTACTTTATTTATAAGGATCTTCCATAGCCATTTAAAATACATTTCCAACTTTCAGGAGCTGAGCACCTGACTTCCTGAAAAGAACTGCATGTTTGCAATTTCGGCATCCGCTGTGTGACCGTAGCACGGCACTACTACAACTCAGTTGTAGGTGATGATGACTCTTATTTAGACAGCTTGCCACTTTAGCATCAAAAGGGACATAGAAATAGTAATTTTATACTTTTAATTTACAGAATGACTTCCCTAATTAGAAGTGCCCAATCTGGACATTTAACAAAAAATGTAAATGTAAGAACATACTATTTGTTTGAAATGACTGTACTTGCATCAGAAGTAATCTTCCTGGGTTAAGGATGTAATTAATTTACAATCACACAGTAGACACAAGAGTCACACAGCTATCCATGAATATGCAAGGACAAGAATTGCGTGCTTCATTGCATAACCCAAATAAAGATCCATGTTACAATGTAAATACAACATTTCAAAGCTTTAAACGGCATGGCTTAGTTAATGCTGGTCAGGCTTGGTCTGTAGAGAATTATATATTATCCGCATGTTTAAAATTGTATTCAATCATAAGTAAAAGGAAAATAAGATATACCCACAAGATTCCTAATGAAACCCATGTCATTCATCGTTTTTTGATAGAACCTACTTTATATTCTGATTATGTTGCTGCTATGAAATGAACAAAGAGTAACATGGAATTTGATAAAGACAAGAAAACTTTTATTAAACTTTTACAACAGTGGAATAAATTATTCATGCAATTGCATGAATAATGGTATCCATGCTGATTAAATCAGCCAAGAGGAGGCAAAATATTCACGTGCATGACATGAACTCCATTTTCAAACAGCTCTGAAATGAAAATGTAATATAAAACAACTCAGTAGTCGGTCCCCAGAAATAGAAAGGAGAAAAAAAATGTGGAGTACAGTATTAATTCAAAAGAGGAGGGAAAAGTTTAAAGCACTCATACTTCTGAAATCCACGAGCCAGAAGGAATTCCTCAAAGGCAGAAAAAAATAATCCACAACTTCAGAGGAATTCAATGAAAGAAAGAAAGTAGCAACAATGACTACGGCGCAAGAGAGGCAGACCCAGGGCTTACTGAAGGGGAAAAAAAATGGACATGTATCCAATGACCCATTCATAGCACATCCCGTCTGGGATTTGATTCAGTAGGATTCTCTCCAAATTGAGCTGCTGGGCACATGCCAGCATGGTGGGGTGGCTTGAGAAAGAAGCAGGTATTGTTAAAGGTGTCACCCACATCTCCTTTGCCACCTGTTTAAAAAAATTTGTGACCACCACTCATCCTTTCATCAAAATGCTCACAGAAAGAGAAGTCTGGGTTTCTGCTTCTCTTTCTACACCACTGAGCACATGAAATGGAGGAGAAAAGCCCTGCCACCCACAGAATTCCAAAGAGCTGAGTGAATGCTGCACAACACATTGAGAAAGTAGGAGGATGGGGGAATATGTCATAAATGGGCCAAGCAAAGAAAGGGGGGGGGGAGGAAAAGGGCAAAGGGGGTGGAGGTGGGGAGGAGACTGTCCAAAATGGTAGATTTCCTACCAAGAGGCATAGATCCACCTTCAGAGCATCTTTCTGAAGGGAGAGGAGTGCTATGCTCATCACTCCTAGGCAGTCCCTTAAACTAGGGATTGTATGTAAGCCAATGAGGCTAGGGACTAGGAGGAGCTCAACTCCCAGGCTCTGGCAGGCCCCACTAACTCTTTCAGCTCTTTCCACTCTGACTATTTGGCAGGATGTTTAGATTGGGCAGCCAGTGGCATGTTATCTGTTTGCTAAAACAACTGTCACCCTTACTCTTCATTCAGGGTGCTGAAAATACCCAGAGGAGGCCACTCGTCAGTGCTGCAGACTGTTTCTGCCCTGTTCTTCCTTCTGTGACTCTGCGTTGCCCTTCCTTAGTTTTCTTTTTTTTTCTCACTAGCTCTCTGATTTCCCTGGGGCATCTACAAGCACAGGAGACTTTCTAGACCTTGCCTCAAACTCTTGGAAAAAAAGCTATTGTCACCTGTGGCTCTACTTTAATCAGTTTGCAAGGCTCCTCTTTGTTGCAAATTGTCAAGTAACAATCAGCTGAGTTCCCAACTGGTCTGACTATAGGAAGTCCAGGGTGGTTCCTTCAGTATTACTGTCTTACTTACAATTCTATTGATGTAAAGAGGCACCGTGATCAAGGCCACTCATAGAAGAAAGTTTAATGGGAGCTTGCAGATCCAGAAAGTTAGAATCCATGACAATTGTGGGAGCAGGGCAGCAAGCAGGCCATCACAACACTGGAGCAGTAGTTGAGACATAACATGATGAGACAATAACCAGGAAGGAGGGAGGGAGGAAGGTGGGGAGAGAGAGAGAGAGAGAGAGAGAGAGAGAGAGAGAGAGAGAGAGAGAGAGAGAGAGAGAGAACTAGGATTAGCATTGCTTTTGAAACCTCAAAGTCTACCCCCAGTGACACACCTTCTCCAATAAGACCACACCATCTAATCCTTCCTAAGTAGTTCCACCAACTGCAGACCAAGTATTCAAATACATGAACCTATGGGGGGGTCATTATACTTTAAACCACCACAATCCCCTGGCTTCCCTGATGACAATTAATGCATTGAAAGTTTCCCTGCCTCCATTTGTCACTCTTTATCAGGGCCCAACAGCACAAGGAGAGACATGTGACATAATGTTTTACTCACACACACTGGGAAGCTTTCTCCATGGTCAGGACTAGCACAGTCACCAAAAGTATCTAGTACTGAGCCCACCCCAGGGTATCAGGAGATGTCTGAGGAATCATGGGCATCCTGACTAGGAGATCTCCTGGTACAGAGTGGATGGAGGTCAGGGACACTGCCCAGCATTCGCACTTCTTTTATTGATGACTGGTCACCCTATGACTCCTGGGACTACTAATAGCATCCAGAAGAAAGGATCATAGTTAAGCCTCCTCACCAAATTCAGTGGCATTACTATTTGTGTAGATCACTATAGTCGTCAACATCTCTGGCCATTAGCAACAGCTCCTGTCTAGACACTAAAGGCAGTGAAACAAAAATTGTGAAAGATCTCCAGTAGACTTGCAGTGCAAGTGGCGACTGGATGGCAGCACTTAGTATCTTCCACAGAAAGACAACTCTGACATGTGCCTAGCAGTGTGGCCCTGCCATTCCAGCTGCTTGGGAGGCTGAGGAACCAGGCCAGCCTGGAATAGAGACAGTGTCTAAGAGTATAAAAGGTAGGCTGGCTGAGCTGGGTGTGGTAGCACATGCCTGTTACTCTAGCAGTGTATCCGCTAACTAGCCCACTAATTTTTTTCCAGGCTTGCTACTACCATTTCTCTAAATCCTCAAACACAAAGCCACCGTGTTTAACAAACTAGTCAGATTCAGAGGATGTGAAAAGAGATTTGTAGTATTTAATGGACACACACTTCAGACTTTCACTCTCATCATTTCTACAGCTTGGTTCCTGCAGCTGCTATGGTATAGTGTATCTACAGCTCCTTTTTTTAGATTATTTTTTCCTAGAACACAGAGTCCTGAACACCCATAGTGGGCCTATAGGAGAAAGAAAATCCTATTATTGAATATCATTAATGGTCTCAGAAATCTCATCCACCGTCAATAAGAAAAAGATTACTTAAAGACAAATAACCAAACAAACAGTATACACACACACACACACACACACACACACACACATATACATATATGTATTCACAAACAACTACTGAAATAAAATCCGTGTTCAATAAATGCTTTGCAAATTGATGCTGAAACACAGCATTAATTGCAGGCTGCATGGTGCTTAGGACATTGGCTCAGTGAGTAACACGCTTACCCATAAGGATGAAGAATTGAATTTGATGTTCCAGAGACCATGTGAAAATGCCTAGCTTGGTGGCATGCATTTACAGCCTCCATTCAGCTGCTCCATTCAGCTGAGACAGAGACAGGAAGATCCCTGGGGCTCCCTGGTCATCCAACATAGAGTAGGATGTGAGCTTCAATCTAATGAGAAACCCTGTCTCAAAGGAAGTGAGTGGCATTCCTGAGGATGACACCAAAGGTTTTCTCTGGCATCTGTATACGAACTCACGCAGGTGCACACATACCCCCCCCCCCCGACATTAACAAAAAGTCGTTGATCCCATTTCTATTCCTGTACCAGTCTGCTACACTAATGATGGCTCTGTTACATAATGATGCGTCTTTACAAAAGAAGAGCGACCTGTTTCAAATCATAGCACTAGACCAGGCAGCTGCCTTACTTAATTTCCCTCTTGGTATGACAAAAATACCCCCAACAAAAGCAACTTAAGAGACAAAGGGTTTATTTTGACTTGCTGTTTGAGGGCATTGTCTTTTGTGTCAGAGAAGTCATATCAGCAGAAGCATGCGACAGACGCTCACTCACTTTGCATCTGTAGTCAAGAAGGAGGGAGGGACGAATGCTTGAGCTCAGCTTCCTTTCTCTCCTTACGCAGTTAGGGTCCAAGCCCAGGGAATGGAGCTGTCCACTCGTAGGGTGTCTCTTCCCATCTCAACCTAATCAAGACCTAATCCCTCCCTCACAAGTATACTCTTGTCACATTGACAACACTAACCATTACAGCGTGATCACATGGTATCGTGTTGTATTTAGTAACAGTAGGGTTGAACAACCAGCAACATTTCTATAGTCCTAAATGTACCAAGTATTGGGGTGAATATTCCAGATAAGTAGATGATGTAAGTAGACTCACCATCCACAAGTGCCCACAGACCAGTAGTTACACAGGATCAGTAGTAAAAATGCACGTAAGGTACAATAAGTCCTGGCAGAAGTGAAGGGAGGAAAGAAGAAAATTCTTTACTGAGTAGGTCCTGTTTCACTTGAATCCTGATAATATCCAAGGAGATTAAGTGAGGGGCACAAACTGTGACTGAGTATCACATGTATCAGCATGGATGTTGTGACAAAATGTTCACAGGAGCCCTTAAAGATGATGCCTGCTTCAATAAGGCCAAGAGCTTGTTCCTTTTTCTTCCTTCCCTTTCTTCTCCTTCCTGTCCTCCTTCCACATCTACCTTCACCTGCCTCCTCTATTTCCTCCTCCCTCCACATCCTCCCTCCTCCTCCACTCCTCTTTCTCTCTCTCTCCCTCCCTCCCTCCTTCTCTCCCTCTTCAAGGATGCAGCATGTATCCAAGGCTGTACAAAACTCATAATTTCCTATCCAATCCCTCCAAGTGCTGGAATTGCAGGCACAAATCACCACACTCGCCTTTCATATTCAAATATTAATTGTATTATAGATAGATTTTCAGTGTTTGTAAATGTTAATCATATGAACATTAAATCTTTAATGAAGATGGGGAAAATTGAAAATATGCTAATTATGTCACTGATAAATCTATATATGCTCAAGAAAGACATAGCCAAACTGATTGTCAAATGGCACAAACAATAATTAAATTTCTGATCTCAGAATTTATAAAACGTACTGTTCGATATGCTGTATAAGTTCTTTTTATACAAGTTCATAAAGGAAAAAATTTAATCAATTCTAGAATAAATTTATAAATGCTATACAGATTGAGATATGTTTCCATAATATAAACAAAATGTATGATAGAGAAATTCTCGCTTAATATATCAGTATAAAGTTTAAACATTTCTTTCTTGTGGCAGATGGTCACAGAGGACTTTATGGGCACGGCAGAGAAAAACTGTATTCCTCTTCTAGACAGAAATGCCACTTTTTTCTTTACCTCTATCACATTTTTGGTCTTGGAGAGGCCCAGTTTTGATCAGCAAATGAATGTTGTTATGAGACTTAATGCTATATAAAGTGAGTTATTTTGTGGTTGTTGGTGGGGAACTGAGTGTGTGCAAATATAGATATGAGTGAACATGCTCATGTGCTTCACTTGTAGAAGCCAGGGCTTGATGCAATGTCCACTGTCTCTCTCTCTCTCTCTCTTTCTCTCTCTCTCTCTCTCTCATTTTGAAACATTCTTTCACTGAATTTAAAGCTCACTGATTAGCTATACTGGCCAGACCAGTCCCAGAATTGTCTTGTCTCTATCCACTTCCCCTAATCCAGAGCTGGGGTTACAAGTATTTACCTCTACATTTGCTTTTAATATAGGTCTTGAGGTCTGAATTCAGGTCCTCAAGTATGATGCATCTTTTCAGCCTATGAGCTAAGGTTTTTGTTTTTTACGTTTTTGTTTTTCGAGACAGGGTTTCTCTGTGTAGCCTTGGCTGTCCTGGACTCCCTTTGTAGGCCAGGCTGGCCTCAAACTCACAGATATCCGCTTGTCTCTGCCTCCCTAGTGCTGGGGTAAAAGGTGTGCGCCACCACTGCCAGGTGAGCTGTCTTTAAATATCTATCATTTTTTAGCAGTGAAGTTTTAATTTTAGATAGGAAGCCATTTATGTTTAGCTGTGACTGTAGCAGGAAATCATGAAAACCAGTCAAGAAGGGGCCAGAGAGATGGTTCAGCAAGTAAAAGTGCTTGCTGAGTAAATCTGATGGCCCACAAACCCATGTAAATAAGAGAATCCACTCTCAAAAGTTGTCCTCTGATTTCCACAACAGATCATGGAACATGTGCATGTGTGCTCACGCATGAGCATGCACACACATGTGACTCGCGTTACCGTCTCGCCAGCAAGAACGACGCTGCACACACAGGATCCTTCTGCAGTAAAGCTTTAATGCGTCTTAAGAGGGAGAGCATAAGCTTACGACAAGTAAAATGGAGACCCCAAACAGCAGAAACCCATCCCTTATATAGGAAACTGTTCTCCGCTTAGGATGTGTCAGTCCCTGATTGGCTGTTACTCATCAGGCGATATGACGCCATGGGAGAGGCAGAGCACAACAAGTGGAAAGTTCCTTCGCACATGCGCAGATTACTTGTTTACCAGTTTGGGACACAGGATGTCAGCGCCATCTTGTAATGGCGAATGTGAGTGCGGCCTCTCACACACACATGCACATATGCGTGTGCATGTGTGTGTGTTGAGTATAATAAAGATTGCTTCATGTACTGAAGTTGACTAATTACAAAAGAAGCAATGCATTTCTTAATTCTTTTCCTTTTCAATTTCCTTAGCGTATCTGCATGTGTCACGTGGCACAGGTGCCCACAGGGAGGAGGGGGTCAGGTTTCCTGGAGCTGAAGTTATAGATGAGTATGAGCTACCAGTGTGGCTGCCTAAAACTGGACCTGCATCTTCTAGAAGAATAGAAAGAATGCTTAGTTTTGCACCATCTCTCCAGCCCTCAGTTTTACTTTAACAAACAAAGTCATTTTGAAAAATTGTGACAGACTTTGAAGTAGGAATAATAAAAGATTAGAGAGTGCCCTACTTACTGAGCTCCCCTGGGCAATGGTTATGTTTCTTCCATTGTCTTTGAGCTATTTTACAACACCAAAAATTGCAGAAAACTGAGAATAATGAAAATCTCGCTTTCCACAGAAATAAAAGCTGTGTTTGTTAAAAGACTATTAACCATTCTCTATGGATAGACACACTTTCTGTTTATTCTTCTTAAATTATTAATTAAAGTATAATTACATCACTTCTACTTTTCCTTTCCTCCTTTTAGCCATCTCATGCCCCCCCACTTCCTCTCAAACGGGTGAGTTCTTTTTCTTGATTATTGTTACATATATAAATACATACATAAATTATATAAACCCTGTTCAGTCTATTTTTGTGGCCAGTGTGGCTATGATTTCAGGGTTGACCACTTTGTATTGGATAATCAACAAGGGACATCATTCTTTACTCTGTGTGCTTCTTAGAATTCTCCTTCCAGTCAGTTGTAATGTTCTACTCTTTTTCTCATGAGTTAAAGAGTAAAATTAAATATGACTCACAGATTCGTATGAGTCATCATTTTCCCTTTAACGTTTATCCTTCATCAATGTCATTTTTACTAAGACATGGAAAAGACCTTGAGGTTCTTTGTGCTTATTCTTGCTGCAAGTAGAAGACACTTAAGGCTTATAGACATTATGGTATGTTGTCATGGAACCACGTATGTGGGATTATGGTATGTTGGATTATGGTCTACTGTCATGGAACCACATATGTGGGATTATGACTGGGTCCAACAGAAAGAACACATCTGGATGAAACATGAGAACTCCATGCAGCCAATATCCAGACAGTTGGCTCCCAGCAGATGAAACATCTGGATTGTGAGAACTGATTAATTTCCATCTGTCTCTACTATTTAGGCTTCATTCAGACACAGCTCTTTCTCTGAAATCTTTCTTGGCACAACACAATTGTATGTACTATGTAAAATGGATTTATCTTTATCTATTACCTTTCACCATTTATTCATATGGCATACAAGATTACAGTTCTGTTTTTACTCAATAGTTACTTAAACTATTACTTAAAGCCATCATTAAGGACAAAGAAAGAGAAGGATCAGTTTGTATTTAGTTATTTGAGCAACAAACAGATCCTAGCCTTTGGCATAATGGAAAGTTTATTTATTTATTTTCATATACTCTTTGATTTTCTTTACGTGAAAGCTAAATATTTTTACAAACTACTACAGGTACAGACAAAAATAACTTATCCATCCATTTTGAACTCATTTTTAACTGGAAGAGAAAAAAAAAGCTCCAAATATTAAGTTCCTTTAAAAAATGACTTAAGAAAGATACCTAGACATATTTCATAAAGTCACAAGCGTGACTACAGAAGAGGGTAAAAGAGCCAAACCATGCATGGCTCAGAAGGTTCAAGGCGGCATGCACTTCAATTTCTCAAAGAGCCACTCAAAGTATTAAAAGCCAAGTTGTGAAATCGATAACTTTCGTTTTTATTTTCTATTACAGATTTGCCACTTGGCCACCCTTACAACAAGGGGAGGAGCAAAGAGCACAGAAGGAACCCATACAGTGGGTTGTCACACTTGTATTCAGTTCCAGTTTATATGCAGTTTTGTCAATTTGACCTTCACAGGTCTGTAATTACTGTAATCACAGCTTTCTGAACATGCTAACAATCAAAGCATCCCAATTTGAACAGTTCAACAATAGCCTTTTTAATAGGGGTAAAGCCGTGCCAGAAAGCTTGGCTGGTTTACTTCCAGCCATCCGGAAGACTCTGGATAATGGGGAACAGGTATCAAACAATCTTTAAAACAAAACAACACAAAAACCCCACTATGGAGAGAGAGTGTCTACAGCTGTCACCAATAGGACCACTAAGTGGCTGGAGTGAGAATCGCCTCCACTCCTTGGCAGCTCTTTTTCTTGCTGAGGTTGCCTAGTGAGGTACATGGGAACACTGCAATGGCTCAGATGCCTGCAAAGGTCAACAAGCATCAATAAAACCCAGGGTGGGCTGGTACCCATGGGAGGCCTCCTCTTCTCCTCAGAGAAGGGAAGGGGGTGGGGGGAGGGGCGTGAGGGTGGGACTGAAAGGAGAGGAGGGAGGGGCCTGAAAACAGGCTATAAAGTGATTAAATAAATTCATGGAAAAAAGGCGGGGCTGTGAAAAGCTCCTGCCAGAATGGCTACTGTTAGAGGTCCCACCCCCGAGTTAGAATGAATGAGACTAGACTGATTGACAACCATGGGAGCCTCACACTTCTGCTTCTTGGTAGTGGTGGTGGTGGTGCCGTCTCCCTGCACTCATGGAGGCAGATTTGTCCTGAGTGTTCTACATCTTTGTCAATACTCTCTTAGAAAAAGAATTGAAAGCAGTCTGAGATGAGGAAAACGGTCTTTGATTGTGAAACAGTTTGTTGTCCGTGTTTTTGATGTTTTCTGTGTCTCAGTGCTTCTTATAGGGATTGCAAGCTACAAATCTTTACATGTGTAACTCTATAATCTCAAGATTCAAGAGAGATCAAAAGCCATCTGGACGATATGTTTCCCACCCACCACCTGTTTTCTGCTAGAAAACACTTAAATCTGCACAGAAAGGTAGATAGAAGCAAAGTTTCTGTGACCCAGTGCCCAGTGTCTCTATGAACATCCTGCTCTCCTCCTTAAGTGCTAATGAGCTCTACGGCTCCACAGAACACACTATAGAATTTAGTGGCATATGATTTCATCCAATGTTCCAATGCCTGGAGCTACAAAGTGACTTAGCCAAGGTCGTTCCCAACTCCCCAAGTCACACTTGTCCGACCAACCAGCTGAGTCAACCAGAAATAAATGCTAAAAATATTTTAGAAAGCAATTGCTTGGCATTCTGAACCACTTCCCCACCACCTCACCAAGAAAATCAAGTATTTTCTCCGGAGCTTTTATGGCAACAAACCCAGGCAACCTAGCTGTATAGGCCAGTGCCCACTTCCTAGGACCAGCCTCGGTTAGAAAGAAGACAAAAAACTCATGAGACAGACGGTGCTAACATAGCATCCAGTCTTCACAGTGGGATGGATACAATAAATGCCTGAGAACAGCCTCTTCAGAACCCCAGCTACTGTCTGCCAGAGCGCAGAGTGTGCTGGGCAAATGAGAACGTTGCAGACTTTCTATCTTCTGTGCCTTTGTCTGCCGGTACGGAAAATTACTCCCACTATTTGAACAGTTCAGAATGTCGTTGTTGAACAGGCTCACCAGCCCTGAAGAAAGTGATCGGAGGCTGAACTCCCTGGAGGTCCTAATAACTTTTCATTAGGATTTTCTCCTCAGTTACTAACAGGAAGGATAACGGTTGGGGCCCACTTGAAAGTTACGGCTGCATGTCTGGGCATTTCTGAGTTCGGAAAGAGCCGTTAAACTGAATAGACACAATACGTATCATGATTGTAAGTTGTTGGAAGAACGATACAGGCTGACGAAAGACTATTGAGTTGCTGCTGTCCCTTCAAACCCTTTGCGAATAGTTACGAAAATCTCAGTATGAGAAGCACTCTTCCTCTACAGACAGCAGGGTCGCAGCACAAACCCACCAAGGTCCTAGGGTTGTCTGACAACTCAGGCAGCGAGCCCCTCACAGCATTTCAGTGGTGGAGCTTGAGTCCTTCGGTACCCACACCATCGGGCGGGCAGCTCATAATCACCTATAGCTGCAGCTCCAGGATGACCCAATGCCCCTGGCCTCAGTATGCACCTTCATTCACACGCATACACTGCCCCCGACACACATAGAACTTTTAACAAATATGTACATCGAAAAGAGAATTTCAGTGGCAAGAAGCTGAGTGATGTTAGTGCCTTTGTGGTTCACAATTTGCCTACTGCAAAGAGAAATGTTATAAAACACCCTTGTCTGTATTCCTCAAGAACACTGCAACTTAATTGAAGGCCCAGAGCCCGTTATCTTAAGCGGTGGCTTCCTGGTGTACTTTTAAATAGGATACTAACATTTAACTTCAAGGACCAAACAGAACATGCTATTTATAGCAAGACCCATGTAACCCCTAGCTCTCTCCTTTTTTTCTTTTAGAGTGAATGTGTCAGGAAAAAAAAAAAAAATCAGTGATTATAATGATTGAAAGTTCAAGTGTTTCTGTATTTGAATTGAAGGAATTCCCACCAATTTAATTCATATTGTTTATTCTGAGTAAACAATATGTTTCAGCTATGATACATATTTTCTATATGTGTTCCATACTTTCTGTTCTAAAGGGAGAAAACAACTATGAATATGATTTGCTGTGTTCCACCCTGTGTCTACCCCCTACTCAGAATAGCTTTGCATGTCTCTGCTTTCTCAGAGTGGCAGACAAGTGGCCCCACAGGAACGAGGAAAGCTGATGTCCAAAGCGAGGAAGGAAAAATGTTAAAACAAAGCAATTTCACTAATAAAATGTTCAAGTAGCCTGGAGTAATTTGGGTACTTGGTGAATCATTGCTTAGCAATTCATGAACACTGTGGGTGCTTGGAATTCAATCCCATTGTCCTCTCTCTGAATTGCTTTGAAAAAAAAAAAAAAAAGGTCACATGAGAAGGAAGGGAAGTTTTGACTTTCACATGCCTCTTATTGCTAAGGAAACCACTTCCTCCGGCATTCACATATTCAGCATGTCTTTACTTCTGGCGACCGTACAAATTACATCTTGGTTCTGCCTTAAGAAACAAGCAAGGGTGGGGATTATTTTTAAAACTTTATTCAACTTTGACATGTTCAAAGAAGGAAAAGAGGGGGCTTCTTGGATGCCCTTTCTTCTCTGAAGTTCTCTATGTATCCTTGGATGGAGCCTCTCAGACCCAACAGGATGTCTGAGATTTGAGGGAAGTGGCCTGTGATCTGCCAGTAAACAAATGAGAACGGAGTACAGCTTTGTTGTATTTTCTGATTGGCAATGGCTCTGAACTATCTCCTAGTTCTTGCTGCAGACAAAGAAACAGAAGATAAATTACCACATTCTGGGACTGAGTGTTCTGTTCTAATTCAAACTGCAATAAGAAATAAAAATGATTAGATGTCCAGTGTGTAGATTATATAAATCGCTTCCTCTCCTTTTTTTCTTTGTTTTGTTTTGTGTTTTAAAGGGAAAAGTGAATCAAATAGAGGGATATTTTAAAAGACTGAGCACATCAAGGGCCTTCTTATACACGCAACTGATCTGAAGTAGTTATTTTTACTCAAGTGGCTCTCTATTATTTGATGTTATTTTCACTCTTATTTATATTTCTATCTTTAACCCTAACAGAAAGTGAGTGTGTGTGTGTGCGTGTGTGTGTGTGTGTGTGTGTGTGTGTGTGTGTTGCATGCATGTGCTTGCTGGGAAGATAGCTCAGTCTACCAAGCTTGCTGCAATCATGAGGACCTGGGTTGGACCCTTAACTCCTGTGCGAAAGCTAAATGCAGATGTAGGGATCTGCAACCCCAGTGGTGGAGAGGTGGAGACCCGAGGCTCCTCAGAGTCACTGGGTAACCCCCCCACCCACCCACCCCAGTGGCTGAATCAGTGAGTTCTAGGTTCAGTGGAAAACACTATCTCAAAAAATCAGGTGGAGAGGCCAGCAAGATGGTGCACTTGTTAAAAAGAGCTCATCACAAATGCCTGATGACCTGAGTTTTGTCCCTGGAATCCAGGAGTAGAAGGCAAAACCCACCACCAAAAGTCCTCCTCTGACCTCCCTTTGCTGCTGTTTGTTACAGGCACTCATGCATGCATGTGCCCAATAACAATAAATTAAAGAATTTAAAACATAAAGTAAAGCACTGACTGAAGAATCATATACGATGTCAGCCTCTAGCCTCCACACATACACGCACACATGTACACACAAGAAGGGTCTTGTGGAAAACGACTTCTTTATCTGTTGTAGAAGTCCAGCAGTTTCTAAACTCCTCTCCTGCTGAGAGTAGAACACATACCATGATTCTGTTAGAGACTCCTGGTTCCCTAACGGCTAGGCCCCTGCGGTTCAGCTTCTACCTCTTTGTTTTCAATTTTGTTCCTGAATCTTAGACTCAGAACAAAACTGCTCTGTTATGAAGAGCACTCTGCAAACAACGAGGCTTGGTGGATATGTAACAGAGGATGCTCTTCTGCTATAGAATGGGAGAACTGTGAGTAGGGCAACTCTTCACTGTAGTCAGGATGTTACTGTGGTAGGAGAGGTTCCAGGCATCATATCTGAAGAAGAAAATCGTTTAGTGCTACGTGATTTTAAATGCCCCACTTCAGAAATCATGGGTTTAGTTTTAATTTTTATCATATAAACGAGGAATGCATTTTTATACTGCCTGAGGAAATACAGAAATGTATTTACCGGTTTATTGATGACTACCTACACTCAATCCCCGGAAGCTTTTAAAAAGTGATTTATTTCTAAGTTGATAGTATAAAAAGGTTGCAAAACCACAGTGCATGTTGCCGGGAAGAACTCAGATGATGATATTTGATAAGGGTGGTAGTGGTAGCACCAATAACAGAAGTCACTAATGTGCATCGAGAATTTACTATTAGTCACTGCGGTAAACATTTTTCATGTTGTCTAATTTAACCCCTACAGTGGCTCTGTGAAATAGGCTCTATTATCATCCCTGACCTTTATATGACGAACGAAAGCTTGGAGAGATAATTCTTAATTAGGTCAGTGATCTAGTAAGGGGTTAAGATTTAAAAGTTAGTGGCTTTTTCTCTCAATGTCTGGGTCTTAGCTGGTAGGTGTCTGTAAAGAGAAAACCTTTGACATAAACTGATTTAACATGCCAGAGGGCTAGAAAGGAAGGGAAGGGCTCCACCCCTTCCTTCCCCAGTCAGTGCATATGCACAGCTCTTGTATGATTCTTCTGAACTACAAGAGGAAGATTGTATAGTTCTCCGGAGAAGGAGGGCGCTGTCCCAGCTTCTGTCATGTGCATATGCAAAGCTCTTGTATGATTCTTCTGAACTTCCCAAGGTAGATGATATTGTTCTCCGGAGAGGGAGGGGGTTGTCCCAGCTTCTGTCATTCAGGAAAGGGAGGCTTCCACAAGAAAAAGAAGGAACACTTGTTTGCCAGCATAGATGAGAACTGAGGTCTGGACCTGGATATCAGGAATGTGGTTGTGCTAAAAAAAAAAAAAAAAAAAAAGACACTGTCTTCTAGCATCCAACTATCCAAAAATTATTTTTTTTTAATTTAAAAAATGTTTAAAGTTTAAATCCTGTTGTAGTCAACCATGATGAAAGAAAGCTTTGTCTTGTTGAACTTTTTGTACCTTTTGCTCTGCTTTTTCTTCTTCCTGTACACTTAGTGAAATCAAAGACATACTGGAAGGACACTAAGAGAAGGCACACAAGGTGATGTTTGGACTGTTAGCTAAAATTAAGAGTCCTCTTCCTTTTCCATTCTTTGAAGCAGAGGGTAAAATTTTGCAAGGGGCGGGGCAAACCAGTGGAAAAACATGAAAACCCTAGGGCCTATTCCTGCCTACCTTGAGGAAATCCAGGTCTCTATGTCAAATTAGCAAAACCAGTTTCCCCCTCCTCTTCCTCCTCCTTTAATTTTGTTGTGTTGTGTTTGTGTATGTGTGCATATTATTGTGGGTGGATAGTCATATGTGTGCACATGTACATACTTGTGTGTAGAGGACAGAGGTTGACTTTGGCTGCTTTCTCACACACACTCTACCTTGTTTTTTGAGGCAGGGTTTCTCACTTGGAGCTCACTGATTGGCTAGAATGCCAGCAGGCCTCATGGATTCTCCTGTGTCATCCTCACACCCTGCCAGTATGCCACCACACCTAGATTTTTATATGGTTCTGGGAATCCAAACTCTGGTCCTCTGGCTTGTACACCATTTAAGCCGTTCTCTCTCCTCAGACAGTATTTTTCTTTTTCTTTTTCCTTTTTTTTTTTTTTTTTTTTTTGGTTTGTATGTTTGTTTGTTTGTTTTTAAAAGAAGAAATTTTTAATCCCACAATGTCCTAAAAATTCTCCTACTAGAAATATATTTCCCTAGGGACTCATAGTTCTGACTTAAGATATTCAAGCCATAATCAAATGCAAATGTTGTCCACACACCCTAGGGGACATCTTGCCCAGCTTTTTAAAAGAGCACCAACCTCTACTCAGTTGCTAAAGCTAAAAGTCTTAGAGTGCTCCATAACCCCTTTATTCCAAAGTTCAATTACCATTAGGATGCGACAACCTTGCTTTTAAGGAACCTGGGTCTACTGCTCTCCTTTTGTGTGACCTCTCACCAGGGCAGCTACAGCACTCTGCTTCGCAGTCCATGTCTTCTTTCAGTTCATTTTCTCTCTATCCATCCAGGGGGCAGCTTTTCACAATTCAGTATCTATCCAAATGCATTGAAACGTATGCAGTTCAGAATGAATTTCTAGCTTCTTTTATTCATGATGGTTAGTGTCACCCGGACATGCCTGTCCCTCAAAGGGCATACATCCCTTAACTCCTCTCCTTAACCTCCACACTTCAGTCCTAGGAGAGTGTATTAGTTACTTTTCTTATTGCAAGACAAAGTAACTCAAGGGAGGGCTGATTTTTGTGTCCCAGTACCACAGAGGGCAAGGCCGGGCTGCAGATGCAGGAGGTAGCTGGTCACATGGAAGCCATAGTGAGGAAGTGAGATGAATCCTGGGTACTCTCACTTTCTTGTTTTCACTCAGCTGGGCCATGGAATGATGCCACCCACCCCTGCGACTTCACTCCTCACTCAGATCAAACTCACAGAGGCTCATCTCTTAGTTAACTCAAGCAAAACATCTACCTTAGCTAATCTGACATTTGAACATATTTAAGTCAGAATATTTCACCTCTGATACCCACAGGCCCATGGATATCTCACAATGTAGGATGCAGTGGTGTAGCTTCAAAGCCCCCAAGTCTTTAACAGTTCTGACACTGCTCAGAAAGGTGAGTGCAGTGTGTCTTTTCTGAGACTCAAGTAGTCTCTCAAGTGATCTCTTTTTTGTAACAATAGTTACATAGTCTTAATATACAATGATACACAACACTCATTTCCATTCCAAAAGGGATGGATAGAGGCATAACATGTAAAGATCTGTCAGGGATAATTTGAATGCCAGTGGGGGAGACAGCAATCCTGCAATACATGTTTGTTATCTGCAGTTCAGGATGGAACCATCTAGTCTCCAACAGTCTTCGCTAACATTGTCTTTCCAGCAATGCTGTCTATAACACATATATCCTCTTCCTTGGGCTGGGTCCACTCCATACTAACTCACAGCTTGTCTTTGTGAATGTCTCATAGTCTTGACGTTCATAGCACGCTGAGGTTTCCATTTCAATTAGGCTTCACCTCCCCAGACTCATGCAATAGCTTTTCCTGACCTCACCAATTTTCTGGGACCCCAGCACAAGCCTTTGTGATTCTTGTTCTACTTTTGTTTTCTGTTGCTATGATAGACACTATGACCAAAATGAAACTTAGGGACAGGAAGAGTTCATCTGATTTTCACTTCCAGGTAACGGGCCATCACTGAGGGAAGTCAGGGCAGGAGCGCCAGTAGGAACCGCAACAGAAACCATGGAGGAATACTGCTAACTAGCTTGCTTCCTCTGCTTTGCACTGGGACCTCTAACATCATCCAACAGTGCAAATGCTTCCCCACAGGTAAGGTCATGATCAATATGATCTGGTCAACACCTCAACTGAGACTGCCTCTTCCCAGGTAACTCTTAGTTGAGCCGAGTGCATGGTAAAACAACAACAACAACAACAACAACACAACAACAACACATGCCCTTTCGTGTTGAATCTTGTATGTCTGCAAAACGAGTGCCACATGGATGACACTGAGGAGCATTGCTGCCAACTGAAGATGTCCAACCTCTTGGGCCACAGCTGCAGAAAACTCTGTGTGTTTAAAAGGGGCATTTGGAGGAACTACATATCTAGGCATGGAACCTGTATGGTGGCATTCTCAATTCTTGTTCTTCCTAATAGAATTTACAAGTTTTTCCCAAAATGAAGCCTTTGGTGGCTTGGGTTTTGCCCTCAGGGTACCTTTTCCACTGTCCCAGGGAAGTTATTATTATTTTTCTCTTTCATGGCACAAATCTCTATAAATTACAGCAGCTTTCTAACCCTTCCACTCTGCAACTTTAAACTCCCTCTAGTTTTAATCAGCAAGCCACACACTTTTTGTGTCTCTTGCTCTACTTTTTCTTTTTCCTGTGGACCTAGATAAGAGAAGTGAGCAGTAACCATCCCACAGCCCGAATGGCCACCTATCTTGACTTCTATTAAGCCTGTGCTTATGAGGTCAGTTTTGTAGGACATGGGCAAAGCACAGGCAGAGTCCTTATCAGAATTGCTCACCCATGACCTGGGTCTGGTTCTGTCACCCTTTCTGTAACCTCCTGAGGTGGGCCTCCACTGCCTACGTTTCACTAGGCATTCTATCTTCTGAGTTTCCCCAGATGGGCCCATTAACCTCTACTTATAGCATTTTAGGGGCTCTGTAGATTCAAGTTCCAAATTTGTCCACATTTCTCCTATTAATCACTTCCAAAGGACTAAGAGCTATGTGGTCTGATGTATTGCGCCAGTTCTCAGAACCAATTTTCTGTATCAGCTGCCTTTGTTAATTACTACAACAAAGGGTTGGCTCAGGATGGATGGAGATATGAAAATAAAAGCAGACAGGAATCTTGAAACACAGATTACCCCTTTAATCAGAAGAACTCAAGGGTTTCCGTCTCTCTGTAGGAGTGGGGACCTGTACAGGGGGGTCTTGGGGTTTTTATAACATGGAAATGGGCGCTTCGGGACTAGAAGATTCCCTTTGCAGGTCAGTTCTCCTCCTGCAGTCTCAGAATGTTAGGCCCCACTGGAAGAGGTTTGCCCATCCTCTTATCAGAAGCACCCACACACAGGGCGTTATCAGTAAAAGCCACTCTCAAATGTCCAGAGCTTCGCAGTGCACGTGAGACTTCTAGGCCATTAACTGTTCACAAAGTATCGGAAAGAAGCAGCTCAGGGAAAGGAAGGTCCATGTTGGGATACAGTTTGAGGGTCTGTCACGGTCAGGAAGGCCTGGTGGCAGGAGTATGGGGCAACGGATTACACTGAGTTCCCAGTTGAGAAGAAGGAGGTAAAAACTGGCACTCCGGTAACTCTCCCCCTTTCTTTCAGTCCTGGACTAGTCCATGGTGCCCCTACCTTTAGTGGGTACTTAGCTCCACAGATAAACAAATCTGGAATTTATTTAGACATATTTGTAGAGGTTTGCTGCCTCGTGGTAGACTTTGGGTCTGTCGACTTGACAGTTAGGCTCTGTAGTCACATGGGCCTTTGGATGCCCCTCAAATGCTCCAAACCATTCTTGTGTTAGAGCATTTTGTGTAAATTGCTTCTCTGGCACGCTGATATTTTATTGTTTTCATTTAGCTGGGGGGTGTTGTTTGTTTGTTTGTTTGTTTTTGCCTTGGTCATTGAGATTTCTTCGCAATACCACTACTTTGGAGGACAACCCCCCCCCCCCCAGGTGTTCTTGCTAAAGTAGCCCTGTCGCTCACTTTGTTGCCTGCTAGGGTAGGCTTCAGAGAGAAGGGACTTTACCTGCGTTGCTGACTGTAGTGTGGAGCGAGGGGTAAAAAAGTGCGAACACAGGAGATGTTAATGGACATTGGTGCAAAGAGGGAAAAAAAAAAAAGAAACACTTATAAGTACCCATCACAACCATGCTAACCTTCAGTCTAAGGAAGCCCAAGAGAGAGAAGAGGCTGGGCATGGGGAGAATGGGGACTGGGAAGGACAGGGCTCTCAGTTAGCACAGATGAGTCTGAGAGCAACAGGAGAAGAGCTGGTAGTGAGGACTCAAAAGCTCTTGTGCCCCTCTTTAGCAGTTAGTGCTAAATAAGCCACCAGTCAAGACTGCCTGGGGTAAGACGATAGAACCCTCTAAATGCCTGGTGATTCCAAACACCTGAAGTTCGCTCCTTGCTCATGTACTTCTTTCATCACCTTTGTTTACCGTGGACCCCTAGTAACCCAATCAGGTGGGGCGGATGGCTTGTGTGCAAAAAGGAAGGAGAAGAGAGCGTGCAACAAACTGCAGGCTGTTTTTAACGCTTCCGTCTAAAAGTGCTACATGTCACGTTTTATTTGTTAGAGCAAGCCAGGCTACTGGCTAAATTCAAATGGGTGGAAAACTAAAAGATCAAGAGCACACCTGTTGTCTGCTACCTGCCAATTATCTGATTAGTAAACATTCCGTTCTTTTGTTTCTTCCCACACAATATGTACCATACTCTCACTGCCCCAGTGAGAGTAAATAAAATCACTGAAGTGCTATCCAGCCACGACAATGGAAGTTCAGTGTGGTTTCTTATAAGCCACACAACTAGGAAATATAAAAACAGGATACTTCTCTCTACTGCTGACATAAGACAGATGAGCAATGACAGTTTAATGATAAACATCCGTTCAAAGGGAGAAAGAAAGGAATCCACGGGTGACCATTGATCCAGGGAAACTATACAAATCTGCTGGATAAAAGGCATGGTCATCGGGTGATGTGAAGTGTTTGCTTGATTAAGCTTGGATCCTTCATGTAGAAGCCACGAGAAATTTCCCTGCTTTTAATGCATGGGACACAGGGAGCCCCAAAAGCATTTCAAGTCTTAGCTACTTCTTTGATCAAAGTCCATTCTTTCTTTGCTAATATAAATTAAAAAAAAAAAAAAAAGAGGATTTAGTAAATTTATGTGTCAGTTATTTTTCTTCTTGTCTGCGAAGATTATTCTTTTCCCACCTTACTGTGTGTGTGTTCTAGGTTTTTTTTTTTGTTTGTTTGTTTGTTTGTTTCATTTTGTTTTTGCTTATTTGATATGATAAAGCTGTGACTAAAAGCAATGGTTTATTACCCCTTACTGGCTAGAGTCCCTCACCTAGAGACGTGAAGGCAAGAGCTTAAGCAGTAACCTGGAGGCAGGACCTGAACCATGCAGGGACACTGCTTTCTTATACAAGCCAGGATCACCTTAGTAGCTGTGGCTCCGCCCACAGTGTGCTGGGCTACCCACATGAATTATTAATCAAGAATCCCCCAACCACCCCCTCCCCCGCCCTTCCCATAGGTCAATCTGATAGAGGCAGCTCCTGAGCTGAGGTTCAGTTTCTCAAGTGAACAAGAACTGACTGGCACACCTCATGCCCCAGGGGTTGACCTCTAGGACCCACATTATTCAGGCTTTCTTAGCCTCTAGATTTTATTGGTTGGGGAAAGGGAACCAGGGTAGGATTAAAGCGAATTCCCTTCTCCAGCCTTGCAACAGTCTTTGCAAGGGCTGCCTCACTGTTTCTGGTTCCTGCGTGGTACCCTTTTTTCTGTGGCTCCAGACTCCCCTAGATCTGCCACTCACGACCACGCCTGTGCCAGTGAGTCCTGGAATGTGAAGCTCCCTGGTGTCAGTTCCTGAGAGACCCATTGCCCCTAATTAGCGCCTTAACACTGACACACCTCTGTAAAGTGCATCTTTAGTGAATTCTCTTCAGTTAAATGGCTCTTTATCCAGCAGTTTCCTGCCAAACTGTTAAACAAGGCTGTTTGCCCATTTGACTGAAACACCTGGATGTGTTGGTGTACGCTCAAAGAGCTTTTCGTAACATATTTCCTGGGTTTCTCTTTTCCTTCTTTCTTTATTTTAATTAATTTTGAAAACTCTTAGCTCTTTGGTGTCTAATGTACTTGGAAACATTTACTTTTTTCCCAAGCACACTAGAAAGGAAATGGTATGGCTACTTCAAGTTAGTTGTTAAAGACTGCATGGCAGTGGGGCCTACACTGGTGGTGTGAGTGAGGGAACTCTTAGTTCTTACAGTTTTGGAGCAGGAAAGCCTAAAATGAAGAATTAGTTGTCTCTGTCCTCTATCCTCAGTTTGCAGATGGTTGTGTTCTGGCTGTGTTCTCACAAGACCTGTTCTGTGCGTATGAATCCTGGTGTTTTAGTGTTCTCCAGAGAAACAGAATTCAGGTGAAATCTACATCTGCCTATCTACCATCATTTCATATCTATTATCTGTCTCTCTATTATCTATCTATCTATCTACCTATCTATCTATCATCCAATCTATGATGTATGTCATTCATCTATTTATTTATCTTTTTATCATCCATACATCTAGTATCTATCATCTTTCCATCATCTATCTATCTATCTATCTATCTATCTATCTATCTATCTATCTATCTAATCTGTTGGTCTACCTATCATCTATCTTATCTATCTATCATCTATCCATCTATTTGTCTATCGATCAATCAATCGATTCATCTACCTATCATCTATCTTATCTGCCATCTATCTATCTGTCTATCTATCTATCTATCTATCATGTGTCTGTCTGTCTATCTTCCTAATCTAGTTTGTCTGAGTTAGCTAACAAAAATCAAAGGATGAGAGGCCTCACTCTGCCACGGAAAGCTGAAGTCTCAGGAACGAGTTGGTCCAATGTAATCTTTAATGAAGTCTGTGTCTGGAGAACTGAGCACCAGGAGATATGTAAACCCCATTCCCAGAATAAATGGCAAATGTCCTGATTATGCAGTGAGAGTGAGAATAAAGGGGTAAACTCCCCTTCTCTGCTTGGTTTTTTGTTCTATTCAGGCAGTTGGCTGAGTTAACTCAACTACATTGGGGGAAAATAGTCAATTTTGCTGTATCCACCAACTGAGGGCTAATGCCACTTGGTAACCCTCTCAGGGATGCAGAATCCTGCCAACTACTTAAACTGACACATCAATTCAGCTGCTGTTACATCTGGTGTTTTTATATCTCTCCTTGTAAGGGCATTAGTCATATTGGATTAGGGCTTCATTTTTGACTTAATAACATCAATGGAGGCATTATTCCCAAGTAGGGATATATTTTGAGATATTGGAAGTTAGCATTTCAATAGGTGCAACCCAAGGGAGACACAATGCAGACTATGACCCAATGGTATGCCCTTAGAACAGTACTATTAGGGTTGTGCCCCAAGGGCTTTAGTTTTATCTTTTGCCTAGTAGAGATGAAGTTGCCTCTGCTATCTCAAAAGGTAAATTTTTTTTGCATAGTTTTTACTTTCTTTCCTTATATATAATTGTTTGTAAACCTTCTAGCTGAGTATAAAGGCATCTCTTTTTGAAGTACCCTACCGACACCTCCCTCCCACCCCTGATATCTGTTCTGCCTCCTATGTTAACCAAAGAAATAGTTGTAACAAGTATTTACTATACCATATTACTTGGACCACCATAATTCTGGCCTCCAGGAGAGTTGCTGTAGTCATCGACCCTTAGCCACTGATGCCTTCTCAGAAGTATTCACTGATGGCACTCATGTCTAGCTTCTTGCTTTTCTTTTGTTCAAGTCCTGGTGGTTTTACTGTAAAACAGCACCCATGTTGTTCATGGTCCATACTCTGTATCTACCCATGGGTCACTGGTTTCTAGTATTGTGATGGAGATCAGCTTGAACTTGCTTTGGGCTCCATGGGGGAAGGAGAGCTCTCCCCAGCTGGAAATGGTGGAGGACCAGAGAGGCAGAGACAGGGCGGTCAGGAATTTAAGGCCAGCCTGTGAGACCCTGTCTCAGAAACCAAAATAAAACCTTTACTCAGATACCTTCTTGATCAAAGTGAGTTACAATAATTCTTTCCGACTAACAGGGATAGGAAACTTCTCAGATGAGGAGAGAACCCCAAAACTGTGCATAGCACTGGCCACTACCATGTAGGATCAACCTTCATCCACTTCTACTTTGTTCTAGAAATTGAGACAAAGGATGGAAGGAGAGTTTTGGGTGACTGTTCAGGCAGCTTTCCTTCTCATTTTGGAAGCTGCTAACCTGCACTTCCTGTTCACTCAAGTAACTAAGTTTCATTTCTTCTCAAGTATCTGATGGGGTTGAAGACCAGATAGTTTAGTCTTACAATTAACCTTAGCTGTGTCGGGGTTAAGATGATTTTAGGTTTAGATCTAGATAGATGAGAGAGGATAGATATTGGTTCTCATTCAGAATTTTAGACTCAGCAAGAAAGGAAAGATGTTTTCTACAAGGATGCCAAATGCAATTACGCAAAACACCTTGAATGTAACATTCATATGATGCCTGGTTGTCTTGTGGTTCTTCGTGCTATAGGTAAATTTTCGACTTAAGTATAATAACATAAATGTATATGCCAAAAACTAAAATAAAATAAAATCTTAAAAAAAATTTTTTTTTATTATCTTGGGTCCATGGCCGCACCTTCGTTTTCTAGATGCTGTATCATTATTCCTCTCCCACTGTCCCCCTCCCTAAGACACTCATCCTACTCCCCCAAGCCACAGAATCACACATCCAACTCTCCTGTTGTCAGCCGCCTGTGGCATGCCATTTGGTAATGTCCGTACCTTTTCTTTCTCACTACTAACATGGATCAGAAAGCCATGTCAAGAGTCAGGTGACACTCTCTTCCACTTATTGTACCTGTGACATATATTCTGTGCATCTCATTCCCATCCAGGTGCCTTTGGAAAGTGAAGTCACATTTAAGTTAGTCATTTCCAAACCAAACCAAACCAAACAAACAAACCAAAACCCCAAACAAACAAAAAACAACAACAACAACAACAACAACAAAAAACCCCACAGGTGTTTACTATAATGTCCTGTCAAACAGACTGGCAGAAGTCAGTAGCAAATGCTAAAATAAATTATTCTACGACTCATTATTTCCACAAAATGACTATTTTTCTGCTATTACTTCTAACATAGAGTATAGTGCCAATTGCAAACGGCAAGACAATACAGTGGCTGTTGAAATGCCACAGCAGTGAGGCATCTTTAGGAAGTTAGGGAAAGGGGAAGTTGAACAGGGCCACCTCGCATTCTGAAAGGACTCATAATTCAAGGGAGCTAATTAGAGTTGTCCAGTTTAAAATAGATGCCTGCAGTGGGGATCACTAACAGTGAGTTAAAAATGGAACCAGGTATAATGTGCACAGTGGAACATGTGCATAAAATTAGATTGCTTTGATTAGAGCAGACTATCCCTCCAAACTTCTTCCAGGAATTAATTATTTTGCTTAGCCCCTCACCCCATTATTTCATCCTTGTATATGATCCTAAGTGATTAAAAAATACATTTCCAGGGCTGGAGAGATGGCTCAGTGATTAAGAGCACCGCCTGCTCTTCCAGAGTTCCTCAGTTCAATTCCCAGCAATTCCCATATGGTGGCTCACAACCATCTATGTGATCTAATACCTTCTTTGGCAGATAAAGCACTGATATATAATAAATAAAATAAATAAATCTTTAAAAAATACATTTCCAATCTTGTCATTTTCCTACTTAAAAGGACTGTATATGAAACTAAGTTGTCACTGAGAGAGGGTCTTAATTCCTGGGCCCAGAAAACGTAAGGCCATGTCTCTGTGTCAGTTCATTAACGGCAGCTCTGGTCTTAGGGTTTTTGTCCTTCCAGATTCCTATGCTGGTATCTTAACCCACAAGTGAGGCTGTTTATACGGAGGGCCTCTGACATACTCCTATGTTACAAAGGAGACACAAACTGGAATAGTTCCTCTTACAACATTCCCAGGAAGCTTGTTTTCCTGGACTGCAATGTGAAGTGGGGGGGGGGGGAAGTGCCACCCACCAACCAAATCCTGGTCATCATTAAACACCGACTGCCATTGTATTCATCTGGGAATTCTGAGTTTCTGTAACTGGGAAATAAGTTTCAGCTATGTATAAGCGGCCTAGTTCGTGGTCTTTCTTTCTTTCTTTCTTTCTTTCTTTCTTTCTTTCTTTCTTTCTTTCTTTCTTTCTTTCTTTCTTTCCTTCCTTCTGTTTATCGAGACAGGGTTTCTCTGTGTAGCCTTGGCTGTCTTGGACTCACTTTGTAGACCAGGATGGCCTCGAACTCACAGTGATACACCTGCCTCTACCTCCCAAATGCTGGGATTAAAGGCATGCACTACCATACTGGGCTCTGTGGTGTTTTCTTACAGCAGCTTTGCCAGGCTGATAGGAAAGCTCTAGCCCTGGTCTTTGCCAGCCTATCAGAGCTCTGCTTGCATCTTCTTGTGGTCTTTGCCAGCCTATCAGAACTCTGCTTGCATCTTCCTTCTGCTCCCTGTTCACTTCCTTTCCCCCCTTTTCTAGATTTGGGGCAATAATCAAGTCTTAAAAAGGAACGCTGTGTCTCACACTGTGACACCCGGACCTTGTGAATTGGCACATGGTATCATTTTTACAAAAGATCCACGTAGAACACAGCTTCCCCATTTCTCTTGATTTTATCCGCTAAAGGAACTACATATGCTTTTCCCCCCCCCCCCATACCATTTAGGTTATGGACTTAAGTCACATCACTTATTCATCTTACAGACACGATATTAGTTATTTGACTATTTTTAAACATTTTTTTACAAAGAATTTCTAAGTTATACTTGATGTGACACACTGTTGAGGTCGAACGTCTGGGAACATTGTTTTCTGCTTTGTTGTGTGGGTTAGCGTTATCTTATTTTCCAAGTGAATATTGCTAGGTAGAAATTCTAAAAAAAAAAAAATAATAATAATAAAATAAAAAAAAATAACCCCGAAATACCCTGCTTGGGAAGCTACTCTAGTCTTGTCAGTGTGAATGTCTCCTAGGTCCCAGCTCGGGGATGCTACACGGCTCTCCTTTTCTCCTGACGATAGGGTGAGGGGCAGTGAAATAGGCAGAGAGTTTCACGTCCACAGATAACAGGGACGTCATCGCAGATAACACAGACGTCATCAACGTCATCACAGCACCAGTTCAGACTTCGTAGTAGATTTTGTCAATGCCATTCTCGATCCTTTCCCTGATAAGTGTCACAAGCCTTCAACACTCTCTGCGGATTCACAGGCTCCCAGTTGCTTGTCTAATTTATTCTTTTACTTCTCGATCGATTTAACAAAATACATTTTCCTTAAAAACACACACACACACACACACACACACACACACACACACACACACACCTGAAAATCAGCCTTGCCCGGCCTTACAATTCCTTAGTCTTCCATATTTGTAACCTTTTATTTTGTGAGTACTTGTTATTTTCCTCCTAACTATATGTTTGCTCTGAGTTCTGGTCTGGGCAAGCTCTGACTATTGCTTGCCCTCCTGGCTGCTGACTCATAAGTTTGCTCCATCCTTTTGGGTGTGGGAGCCCCTGGATTCTTGACCATGTGACCCCCAGCATCACCAGCACTACCTTAATCAGTATGTTGTTGGTCCTACTGCACACTAAAATAGGTATGCTTATCTCTTCCATGCCTTCTCAGAGCTCCTCAACCCGCGATACTAACTACCATCATATAAAGCAGCGGTCCCATTTCTTTTTTCTTTTTTTGCATGTATCAAGTTATAAATATTTCAGGTATGGTACATAGTTTGACCACATAAGTCTTTTGTGTTTTTAAAAGCAAATGTTTAAAAGGTCTTTGCTTTTCTAGTTCAGAAGCCTTATAAAAAAGCGTAGGAGTAGTTTTGACCCAGCAGCCATACCTGACTGAAATCAAGGTAGCGCTGAAGGGCTATTGGTTAACACAAGTATGGCTCTCTGTGGAATGCCAAGAGCCAATTACACCTTATAGTCCTAAGGCATCCATTGTATGCGATGAATCGGCCCTTCTTGTTTGGATCCAGACTGGTATTTTCTACATGCACACTTGGAATAATTGAGTAAATGGTCACATGCCTTTGGTGGTTTGGATGACAACCCCTGGCTAGAGAAAGTTCTGGTACACATACATTTATCCACTCAACAACCATTAAGCCAGCGGTAAGTGTGTACTCAGGGTTGTATTACCCATTGTGAAGTTATTAATAAATGAAATGTGGGCTTTTGCTTACCACAGAAACATCATACTCACTGGACTGTAAGAAATGATGAAAATAACTTAATTTCTCCAGTCATGGCCTAGCAGATACAATGTGAGGACTCTAATGACTATTTCTTTTTCACCGTGTAACAGCTCTTCTGTGGAAGAGAACAAGCCCTCTCTCACAGGCAGGGTCTCTGCTGTGCAGACCTACAGAGGTTTGCCTAAGAAATACTCTGCAGCATGCATGTTCATAGGTACATGCAGTTGCAACAACTTCCTGCCTCCTATCGGCTATGCAGCTTTCAGCAAGTGCCTGCTGTTGTTATCCGGCAAGGTGGAATTCACCAAACATCCAGAGTACTGTCTAGTGGGTAGCAGAAACCCAGTGCCAGGGCCATCAGAGAAGTGTTCTTGTTCAAATCCAATGCCCGCCATCTAGTCTAACCAAATGCCATCAATGCATTGGCCTGTTCAGAAAACTAGGCTCAGACAGAAAGGTTAAGAATCTATGCACTAGGTTATCTACAAATCTTGAAAGCCTGTCATTCTAAAAATATGGGTTGATTTCATCTCAGTGCAATAAACTGGCTGCAGTAAGGTGGGGTAGGGACGAAGGAGGAAGTGTCACGTCAACAAATTCCTGATTTAAACTTATTCTCTGTTTCTCAGGCAGAGCAGAACTCAAAAGGCCACCCAGTCTCTGGGTCCTGAAGAACGAATAAAGCGACCGCTTTTTTACTGAATTGCTGCTTTGTCCTGGGCCCTACAGAGTTCATGGCCACATAACCTGCGAGACGGTTTACAACTTATAAATAAATCTGTAACACAGATTGCCTGTGACTTGATCAAGGTCTCCTACCTGGTGTAACAGCAGGCCGACATTGAAGCCAGGTGGATTTGCTTCAGAACATGGCTTTTAATTCTTGTGCTCTATCACAGTGTGAGGCAAAGATCTCAATATGCAATTGTGGACTGTGTTTTTTTTTTTTTTTCCCCTTGGGTTATATTTTAAAAAGAACAATAACGCCTGTTGAGCTGGCACACACCTTTAATCACTGCACCAAGGAGGCAGAGGCAGGCTGACCTCTCTGTACATGAGACCCCGTTTCAAAACAAAGCAAAATCAAACAACACCCAAAACAAACAAACAAAGAAACAAACATTAAAAAAAAGAATAGATGCAGATTAACAATGTTTTATTTAGCCAGTCAGTTCTAAATGTTACCATTTTGATAGTTAATCATGTTCATTAAATTGATTTACTTTGTGGCCTCCCCTCGCCCCCCCCCCCCACACTTAGTCTTTAAATTGATGTGGAATTAACACTGCTTCATGTATCAGTGCTAGCCTGAATAGCCACCTGGGACAGGAGGCTTTCCGGACAGACAGCACACAGCTAGTGCTGGTTAACTCAAGGTACGAGGAGGCTTTGTATTTGTATATCTTATAAGTCATCTTGGCTTCCTTTTGTTATCCTCAAAATTATACAGCCCCCAAGTATTAAAAGTGAAAGTGAGTATGGGGGAAAAGTGGAAGAGAAAAAGCCAAAAACAAACAGAAATAATATTGCCATCGTTTGGGGCTTTGCAATAACGCGGGTTTTCCTCAAGGGCCTCCTGTCAGATTTCTAGAATACTTTGAGTCCAGCTGCATGCCCATTTAAGAACATAAGGTTCATTTACCATACTTCCTCCCCCCTCCTATCCCGGCCAAGCAGAAATCTAAAAATAAACTCTTAAGCTCTTAGGTCTGACCTAAGGCTATATAAATATCCATTTGCAGTTGTTACTGTAGCAAAAGGAAAATCCAGGGTCCTAAGTCATTTTGTTGTAAAAACTTTAAAAAGCCAACTTCTACTCTGAACACTTCCTTCTTCTGAATCGCACACAAACTCAGGGGCGGGGCACAGGAGGAGGCCAACTCAGATTTCTAACTTTTTCCTACAAGGGGTCAAAAAAAAAAAAAAAAAAAAAAAAAAAAAAAAAAAAAAGCCTTCCATGGCACATTCCTTCACTTTCTTCACCATTTTCCTTCTCATTGCTAATTGAAATAATGACTAGTGTGTGAGGAAAAAAATAAGTCCTTAGTATACAGTTTCCATCTATGCACTCAGGAGGGCTTGGGTCTGAGATGTAATGTGTTCTTGCTGAATTTGGAAACATCCTGTGGGAGACTCAATGCTGTACAGGTGCCCCTGTGGGACCGTAGCCAATGTGTCCTCAACAGGGGGCACCTGGTGAGCACAACACAGAGGGAATGTGGTAGCAATTCAATTTATTCCACTAGAGTCAAGGCAGGTCTTACACTCATGGTTTTAAAGGAAAATTATTGCATTATTTTTTTCTAATATAATGAAAATTATATTAGATTCTGATGAGAGAGAGGGGGAAAACATATATGGAAGAGATGGCTATAAAATGTGATTAAAGCTCTTGAACTTAAAAAATTGCTTGGTATCTACAGTTTCCTCCTTGAACCTACCTTTAAGTGATGTTTTAGGGGCCGGGCGTGGTGGTGCACGCCTTTAATCCCAGCACTCGGGAGGCAGAGGCAGGCGGATCACTGTGAGTTCGAGGCCAGCCTGGTCTACAAAGTGAGTCCAGGATAGTCAAGGCTATACAGAGAAACCCTGTCTCAAAAAAAAAAAAAAAAAAAAAAAAAACAAAAACAAAAACAAAAAACAAAAAACGTGATGTTTTAGTATGAAATGGTGAGAATAAAATACTAAGATATAACCTACACAAGAACATTTGTATACTTTTGATCAGAGGAGAGACATTAAAATATGGCAAAAACTTAGAAAATATTTAACTGTATATACTTCTTATGAAAGAGCATGGATAGAGAAATATATATATCCAATAAGAACACTGCCCGAGGGCTGATAAAAATGCATAGGAGCCTAATTCAGAGGTAGATAACTTGTTCAGCATGAGTTCAACTCTCAACACCACAGAAAAGGAAATAGGAACAAAAAAGTGCTATGTCATGTTCCAAATATCCATATGGCTAGCAAAAATAAACTAAGTTGAAAATGAAGAAAATGAAAATGAACAACAAATATTCTGTTTTTCAGGAGTGAATCAGGGAAATGCAAAGCACAAACTATACAAAAAAATTACATAGATGTTTCCGTTTGTGCAATAAAAGGAAATTTATAAAAAGAAAAAAGATACAGCTGGGGCAATGACTCAGTGAAGAATAAAATGTTTGCACACAAGAATGAGGATTGGTTTCCTCTGCCTCTGTCTTTGTTTCTGTCTCTCTGTCTCTCTGTCTCTGTCTCTCTCTTTGTGTCTCTGTCTCTCTCTCTCTCAGTTTTTCAAGACAGGGCTTGTCTATGTAACACTTACACACATGTGCACCAAGCAAACGCTTAAAAAGAAAAAGACAGATAGAAAGGAAGATGAAATAATAGACAGGAAGAAAATGAAAGAAGGAAGAAAAGAAGAAACGAAGGGAGGGACAGAAGGAAAGAGGGAGGGAGGAATGGAGAGAGGGATGGAGGAAGGAAGGAAGGAAGGAAAGAAGGGAGTCAGTACCCTCCAGTACTGCTGAACTCAGTCCTCTACATGGCTCCTGGGAGAGAGAATTGTTCTAAGCACCTGGGAAATGGAAATTACAACTTAAAACATCACACTACTTTTAGTTAGCAATTCCAAATTTGCCTCTTTATAAGCCAGTCCACAAGCAAGTGTACTACACTACTGACTACCAACATTTAAAGGTGGCAAGAACCTGGAGTGGGTGCTTTAATGTGTTCTGGTGTGGCCACAGACTGGGCTGCTGCATATCTATCTTTTGGGACTGAGATTGGTATGCATCGTCCAGGAAGTTGGAGCTCTGAGCCTCTCCTGGATTTCCTCAAATACAAATTGGGGAAGGAAAGGGTGAAGCTTCCTCTTGTTGCTTCACCACGTGCACAGGGCCTTCTCTGCTATTCTGTGGTGTGGTCAGACTCTCCTCCGGAAGTAGCCAGGGTCGGGCTAAAGGCTTCTTGTGGGATTTCAGGAGCTGATTTTGCTGTAGATTTGAAAGGCAATCTGCAGGACACCGGGGAAGGCCATCGCGGTCTGAATGAGAAGGGCTCCAACACCTGGTGGAAGAGGACATTCAGGGACACTCAGCCTGGATTTTCTATCAGTTCTAATTTCATTTAGGCTGAGTGCTTGATATTGATTAGGATTCTGTTGTTTCCACCTTTCACTTCATGCATTTTCAAACCACTACACCAACTATTATATATTTCCAAGTATCTTTTAATGCTAATTGCCTAGAAAATTGTGATGATATTTAATTTAGCTGTATGGTTTATTTGTGAGATAATGGAAATACAAATTAACATGATTTTTCCACAAATGCATATTGACTGTATTTATTTATAATAAACTACATACAATAAGAACAGTTATGAGACAACCAGGAAAGCCATATGTAAAAGTTACATTCAAAATGTTTAGCTCATTTATATTTGGCAACCTTGAAGAAAACACTATCTGTCCTATATAGGTGAGTCTAAAGTTTTGTACCTAAATCAGTCTCTATCATGTCTTATATTTATCAACTTAAAAAATATCTTTCTACACAATAAAACATTTTCTCAATCCTAAGCAACTTAACTTAGTTTACTTTGAAACTATAACTATTTAGTCTTCAACCCCATCAGAGATTTGAGAAGGAATAAAATTATTAATTAAGTAGGAAGTGCAGACAAGCAGCTACCAGAACTAAGAGATGACAGAGACGGTTTAGTGCTTGGTCAGTCACCCATTCTCTCTATATAATGTTGGAGCATTATCTTCCATCTTCTGGGCCCACTATATCTGGCAGACATAATTGTAGAGCAGGAGCTATAAAGGACTTGCTTACCCTGTCATGGCAGAGCTTGGTAGTTTACTCAGCCTGCATCCAAGTCTTGTCCATTTTGGACAGTGTACTGTCTGTAGAGAGAGCTGGGACATTTTTTTCCAGTGGCTAGTTTGCCATCAATGACACTATCTCCAAAAGGAGATTTTATGATTCTTATCATCTTCATGGAGCTAACATGTCTCAAGTAAAAAGGGCCTTAAATTAAAAAAAAATCTCTAACTGCCATATTCTGTAGGTCTCTGAAGATTTTGAGGACTATATATCTATTTACAATTATATTTATGTAGTGTATAATCATATCTATCTATCTATCTATCATCTATCTATCATAAATCTTAATAGGCAAACATTACTTGTTTCTAGATATTTACTATCTGTTCAACCTAGGATGTATATTTCTGTGATAAACCAGGCCTTGAAAGAACAATTATCACCTTCATATAAAAAAACAAAAAAACAGAATAACTAAAAATAATCCTATACAATAAGAACACTTCTGGAAGTATCTCTACCCCTAATTTCAAGCTATATTAATAGTATAGCAATAGTAATAAAAACTGCATAGTACTGGCATATAAACAGACTTGTTGATCAATAGAATTGAAGCTAAGATCCAGAAATAAGCCCCCACACCTACAGACAGTTGATTTTTTTTTTTTTTTTTAACAAAGAAGCTAAAACCATACAATAGAAAAAGATAGCATTCTCAACAAATGGTACTAGCCTAACTGGATGACTACACACAGAAAATTGCAAGTAGAGTAATATTTATCACCTTGCATAAAACTTAAATCCAAGTTGATCAAAGACCTCAACATAAAACCAGAAAAACTAGACCTATTAGAAAAGAAAGTGGGGATCAGTCCTGAAATGGTTGGCACAGCAGACAACTTCCTGAACAGAACACCAACAGCTTAGGCTCCAAAACCAACAATGAATAAATGGGACCTCATGAAACTGAAAAACTGTTACTGAAAATCAGCCTACAGACTGGGAAAATATCTTCACCAACTCTACATCTTACAAAGGGCTAATATCCAAAAATATATAAAGAAATCAAAAAATTTAACACCAACGAACCAAATAATCCACTTAAAAATGGGGTACAGAGCTAAATAGAATTCTCAACAGAGGAACATCGAATGGCCAAGAAACACTTAAAGAAATGCTCAATGTCCTTAGTCATCAGGGAAAAGCAAATCAAAACAGCTCTGAGATTCTACCTTACACATGTCAGAATGGCTAAGATCAGAAACTCAAGTGACAGCACATGCTGGTGAGGATGTTGAGGAAAGGGAACACTCCTCCATTGCTGGTGGGAGTGCAAACTTGTACAATCAGTTTGGAAATCAATCTGTTGCTTTCTCAGAAAACTGAGACTAGCTCTACATCAAAAACTAGCTATACCACTCCTGAGCATATAACCAAAAGATGTTTTACCATACAACAAGGGCATATGCTCAACTATGTTCATAGCAACTGTATTTGTAATAGTCAGAATCTGGAAATAACCTAGATGTTGCTCAACCAAAGAATGGATAAAGAAACAGTGGTACGTTTATACAATGGAATACTACTCAGCTATGAAAAACAAGGAAATCTTGAAATTTGCAGGCATATGGATGGAACTAGGAAAGAATCATCCTGAATGAGGCAACCTAGACCCAGAAAGACACACATGGTATATACTCACATATAAGTGCGTATTAGTCATATAGTATGGGATAATTATACAACATGATTTTTTTAATGGTGGGAGAGTTGAGTAATGTAATACATGGTGTTATTTGATTAGAGTGTTCAAATAGAATATCTATTGTAAAATAAGGTGTAATTTTAAAAATGCAATTTGAAGTAAATATAGCAGTCTTCATGGCATATTTACTGATTGGCATCAATAAATAGCATTAATGTTGTCTCTCTTTGCTCAGAACAGCTGGGTGAAGTATCTTTAATAATTTGTGTGAGGCCAAAATAAGATTGCATTGGATGGACATAATGAGATACAATTTATGTATACTTTAAGATCCAAAGTAACATTTATTATCCCAGTAACTTGCTCTAGGCAAAAAAATTAACTTTGAATGACATTTGGTGACTTCAATTAAATTCTTCCCTTTGGATCATTGATTTGTCACCATTCCAAAAAATATCATGCTGACATTGAAGGGTAATGGAAAAAAAAAAGAGTTCTAAAAGATATTTGGGCAATGTTAGTATAGATTGAATTAGCCCGTCACCTCTAAAGATGTCTGCTGTAGTTGAAACATTACTCATTTGAATGCATGAATTTTGTCGTGTTTTAAAAAATTAGTGATGCCACTTTCTCATAGACTAGAGAAAGAGGAAGGAGTGTTGATGCAGTTTCAGAGTTGAGTCTCCTTACTCCTCCTGTGGTGAGACATCAGAACTTCTAATGCTCCTGTGTTGTTAAAGTTCCTTTTCCAGGCCTTTCATCTTTCCTGTAGGCACATTTTCAGGTCAGCAGCTAAGTTCTTTTATTAGCTCATTTTCACCTCATTTCAAATAGAATGCTTCGAACAAAAAGTCTGCTCTAATTTACTTCCCAATTATTATCTTCTTAAGTCCCTACTGTCAATTTCAAAGCAGATAATATTTTCCAATAATGATTAAAATGGATATTTTGAGGCTGGGGAGATGACTACATGGTTAAGATTGCTTGCAGCTCTTCCAGCAGACCCATACACGGTTCCTAGCATCCACATCAAGATGTTCATAAACACCTATAACTCCGGCTCCAGTGCCCACCTCTGGCCTCCTCAGCCACCACCTATGCTCATCTCTCTCTCTCTCTCTCTCTCTCTCTCTCTCTCTCTCTCTCTCTCTCTCTCTCTCTCTCTCTCACACACACACACACACACACACACACACACACACACACACGTGCACACACACACACTCATGTGCATATACATAAAATATTTAAAAATATTTACAAAAATTAGTACTTTTTTTTTTTCAGATTGTTCAACCAGAGCCACTGTGTCTTGTACACTAGGGGTGAACACTCTTCAGATGACTCTGTGGCATGCTTGGCCAGCCTACTGTAAATGCCCACCTCCTGGGGCTATGGCAACTCTCTCTATTTTACCATTCTCTGCTGTGTTTTACATCCAGATCTTTAGAACTTGAGCTCATAGCTGCTACTAAATTCTTTGCCCACAGTATTTCAAGAGTAACTTGTGCCTGAGGAAATTATTTAAAATAACTTATGTACGTATGTAAGATGTAAAATATTCCACAACGGAGTACTAATAAAATATCAAACTCTAAGAGAACACTACTTTGTTTCCAAAAAAAAAAAAAAAAAAAGAATCAAGAAAAAAAAATACCAAGGAGAAGATGCCAATCGAGGTGCTAGTTGTTTATTCCTAATGCAAATGTGTGTGAAAATGGATAGTGTGAAGACAGACTGCTATTCATGGAAAGCCATGCTAGCAAAGGCATCACAGAGCATCCATTCTGATTCAGAACAGTATCCACTCCCATTTGCCAGTCACTGAACTAAGTAAATTAATAACCAAGGCTGGTAGGTTTAACTTCAAGCTGAGACTGCTCAAGCTACCCGTTTTAGTGTTCTTACTTGTTGCAGCAGCCCGAAAAGCTGGGCATCCAGATGACGTCACTCTAAGAAGATTCAAGCAGGCACCAGACTGCTCTGAGCTAAAAAAGAAACCACTTTGTGTTTCAGTACTGAGATTTGAGGGCCAATTTTCAATCACTTAAAGTAGACTCTTTCCTAAGATAATACATATTTATTGGAAATATAGGATATATTTGTTCTGGGAAAAGTGATCTACGTGACTCTAATTCTCTATTTTATTAAATAATCTGTGGCATGGAGTGCACTACATATTTTCACATTTCCACGTGATTACATGATAAAATAGCTACTGCTGAGAATTATACTAGCATGTCCAACGTATCATATTTTTTACAATTCTAAGTTGTAATTTACCCTACATTGTAACCTTCCAATATTCAAATATTTCATAACTAGGATAACATTTAGATAAGATGAAAAAGTATTGCAATGGGTCACTTAGGTTTAGAAACATTTTTGTGTCTTTCCTCATAGTCATCTCATCATTGTGTAGTTAGAGCCTCCTTGCTCTGTATTTAATCATATTTGTTAAATGAATATCAGTCATGGTTTCTTTACGGAAAAGCTCCACCTTCACGTTGCTTGCTACACATTTCTCTAGAATTCAAATCTGACTAACAACTCCCTGCCAACACACACACACACACACACACACACACACGCACGCACCACCACTACTACTACCACCACCACTACCACCAAAGCACAACACATACTTTCTTTAGAATTCTGGTTCTATTACATACTCTTTCATTTTACTTTCTTACTGTGCCCCATACATCCTTTTTGCAATGAGAATGTATATTTGTTGCCATCATATAATTTGACTTTAGATTTTACCTGAGGTTAAAATTAGGAGATTGCTTGGGGTCTCAGAAGAGATTTGGATTTAAAAATATTATTGAGACTGTGAAAGACTAGGGATGCTTGAAATTGGACTAAACGCATTTTGTATTATGATATGGCCACAAGCTAAAAGAAGTCAAGGAGAATGAGGTAGTTTGAACGAGAACAATCCCATAGGCTCTTATATTTGAATACTCCATTCCCAATTGGTGGAACTATTTAGGAAGGATTAAGAGGTGTGGCCTTGTTGGAAGAAGTTTGTCACTTGGGATGGTGTTTGGGGATTTTAAAGACTTGTACCATTCTCAGTGTGTCCTCCTCTGCTTCCGACTTATGGTTCAAGTTATAAGCTCCCAGCTGATCTTGCCTTTGCTCCACTCTCATGGACTCTGTTCCTCTATAACTTTAGGCCCAATTAAATGTTTTTCTTTATAAATTGCCTCAATCATGGTGTTTTGTCATAGCAATAGAAAAGAAAGTAAGATATATCTTATTATTTTTTATTCCACTAGAGAAGAAATGGAAGAATTTTTAGATTCATATGACCTACCAAAGTTAAACCAAGGTGAAATAGTTTAGACATATAAGAAAGAGTGATATTTAAGCACAAGTTAAAAAAATTTTCAACTGGAAAAAAAAAAAAAAAAAAAAAGCCCAGGCCCAGACGGATTAAATACAGAATTCCATTAGACAGTCAAAGAAAAACCAAGACCAATAATTTTCAAATTATTATGTAAGGTAGAAAGGTAATAGTCCTCATTTCTTCATAAAGGCAGCCTTATCTTAGTCCCAAAACCAGACAAGGACACACCAACAAAAGAAAATTGTAAGTCAAGCTCCCTGACAAACATAGTTGCAAAAATTTTCAATAAAATACTTCCACACCAACTAAAAAAAACATCAAAAGATTGTTTACCATATGTTTTGGTTAGGGTTTCTATTGCTGTGATAAAACACAAAGACCAGAAGCAAGCTTGGAAGGAAAGAGTTTATTTGGCTTATGCTTCCACATTGTATGATGTCACTGAAGGAAGCCAGGACAGGAACTCAAGCAAGGCAGGAACCTGGAGGCAGGAGCTGATGCAGAGGCCATAGAGGGATGCTGCTTGCTGGCTTGCTTTCCACACCTTTCTCAGACTGCTATCTTATAGAACCCAGGACCACCAGCCCAGGGATGGCACCTCCTACAATGGGCTGGGCCTTCCTCCATCCATCACTAAGAAAATGCCCGACAGCCAGATATTATGGAGCCATTTTCTCAACTGAAGTTCCATCATTTCTGGTAACTCTAGCTTGTTCCAAGTTGACATAAAACTAGTCAGAATACCATGATCGAGCTTCATTTCAGATGTGTGCAGATAATTCAACACACATAAATTAGTAGCTATAATTCATCATATGAAAAGTATCAAAGACAGAAACCATAAACAATAGACATAGGCCATCTTTGCCAGAATGTGACATCCCTTTACAATAAAAGCACAGAGAGATGACAGATGGATAGAACATTTCTTAACTTAATAAAAGCTAAGACAACCCTATAGCCAACATGGGTTTTTTTGAGAACGATATTTCTTTTATTTTTGAGATTATGATATTATTCCATTTCTCAGTTTCCCTTCCATACTCTAAATGTTCCCATAAGCCCCTCCTTGATCTATTTCATATTAATTTATAACCTGCATTTATATTCCTAAATAGAACCTGGTCAGTCAGAATAATGTTATGCATATGCTCGTTTTCAGGGCTGACCATTTGGTATCAGATCACTAGCTGATGTGCTGGGGAAGACGATCTCCCGCTCTCAGCAGGCCTTAGGTGCCTGCAGCTCTTTGTGTAAGTTTGAAGTCATACGATATTTCCCCTGCTTACATTGGCATGTCTATTAGGAAAGCTGTTGTTTAAATTTACAAAACTATACTTTTTCTTGTTTTCCCTGAAATATTTCCTTAAGTTTATTTTCACAAAAACAAATATACATGAAATAGTACATATTCATGTATTTTTCCTTCTTTCAAATATATGAATCATATATGTATATAATTTATATATACTTCAGTTAACCCCTTATACTACAATACTTTATAAACTCACTGAAAATAAAGCTAGGACTGTATACATATATATATATAGATACACACATATAATTTTATGTATATAAAATATAAAATTATATATAATGTAATATTATATATAACAATATAGTCATATATAACTCTTTATATTTAAATATGTAATATATAATTATTATATATCATATACTATATTTTTACTTTTTGCACATACATTTATATTATCACACATATATACTTATAGCAAGAAGAACCATGACACAATATGGAATTATATAAACGTTACATTCTTAGTGTTTTATAGCCAACATTATGGTAATGAAGAAAAAAATCAGAATATCCTACAAGGACTGGGAACAAGGAAAGAATGACTGCTTTCCCAATATCTATTCAGTGCTGTGCTTTAAGTCTTAGCTAAATTAATTAAGTCAAGAAAGGGAGGTAAATGGAAACTACTAGTGAGAAAGAAAAAATTGAAGACCCTGGAAAATAGAAAGGCCTCACATGGTCATGAACTGGCAGGACTAATGTTACAAAAATGATCATTTTACAAAGATTAATCTACAAATTTAAAGCAATCTTCATCAAAATGTCAATTCAATTCTCCACAGAAATAGGATAAAAAAAAAAAAGGATACAGAATTTAAAGATATATTACAGAGTCGTAGAAATAAAAACAGCTTGGTACTGGCAAAAAGATGCATAGACGAATGGAACAGAATAGGGGGCTCAGATATGCATTCATGAAACTACAGTCATTTGGTTTTTGATACAGAAGCAAAAAAAAAAATGTACGTTCAGGAAAAGATAGCACCTTCAACAAATGGCACAGGGAAAATGTGTATTCACATGGAAGAATGTAACTAGATTCCTTTTCTATTGCACACACACACACACACACACACACACACACACACACACACAAAAGTAACTCAAAATGGATCTAAGACCCCAATGCTACACTTGAAAGTACTAGAGTATTAAGTAGTAAGTGCACTTACATTTACAGGCGTGGTTAAGGGCTTTTTGAATAGTGTTCTGGCTACAGATGACAATAAATGAGGCCTTATGAAATCAAAAGTTTTCTGTGCTGTGAAGGAAACTTGTAATTGAGTAAAGAGGTGGCCTGCAGAATATGAGAACATGCTTGGCAGCTACACATCTCCAAGGAATCATGTCAAGGATATACAATGAGCTTTAAAAAGAGCAAACATGGTCTATAAACCTGAACAGAGAGAAGAAAGAATTAATTTTCTTCTATATGGCTCTGAGAACCTTGGAGGTGGCATGATGGACAGAAAGCTGCTCTTTGAAACAAAAGATACCTGCGAGATTTCCATGCGTTTAAACATTTGGCAGACATCTAGTAAGGACCCGACACTATAGATAGCATTTTCATTCTAATATTTTAAGCGTTGTTATTTGGTTCACACAAACTGGGGAGACCAAGATCAGGTAGATCTCAAAGATAATTAGAGAGACATGTAGGAGTTGTCTCATTTTTATTTGAAAATACATTCAATGCCTACTTTTTGTGTCATCCACTGTTCGAGATGCTAGGCACACAATCAGGACTTGAATGACTATTTTGTGCTGGACTTCATTTGTTAAAACAGGTGTGCACACATCTGCTCTGCTCTAAGGGTCCAAGTGGATGGTGGCCTAAAGGAGGGACACAGACGAGCTGGGGGACAGTAAATGCTGTTCTGCGTTGTTAAAGTTCTTTAATATTTTCATACTTCTTTTAAAATAAGTAATCATAAATTTTCTCTCCATAAATAAATGGAAATCTTGGCAAAGAGAACCCCGTGAACAGCTGTCTCGAAAGGACCTCATGTTTTCTCTTTCCTTATACTCCAAGGAAATTAAAATCCATTTAATTCTCTGAGGAAAAGTCTCCATCACTCCATTACTGTACCCACAGGTTAGCCCTACCAGCAGCTTCCATTTGGTCATTTTTTCCTCCTTTCAGTCCAGTTCATGCAAGATTCACTTACCTCTGAAATAAGTAACTTTAACATCTGCATCGTCAACACGATCTGTCCAAAAGCAGTAGGTTGTTTTAGGGGGAAAGCACTTAAAAAGTTGTAGATTTGTCTCTCTTCATAACTGTATCTTGAAAAAAAAAAAAAAAAAAAAAAAAAAAAAAGGAAACGAAAGCCGCCACCACGGCTTTTAAGGAGTGAGTCAAGTTCCTACCTGAGGAACATGAAAGGAAACGGTAGTGTCCGTCACAGTCCAGAGAAATCAGACTCAGATATTCAAGTACATTGCAGGGGGAAAGGAGCATGGATTAACAATCTCAATTCATTCTTCCACTGCACACAAAGACACATGCATACGTACACGTGTGTGCGCACACACACACACATGTTGTGCATAATGATTCAAGATGATGGACATAAAATGTCACAATTTAGTCTATGGACTGGCCATAAGCTAAAATATGAAGTTATTAGTGAATTCAGACTATGCTATGAATCCAAACACAGTTGGTGCTATCAGATTTTCTTTCTTTTTTTTATTAATTTATTCATATTACATCTCGATTGTTAGCCCTTGCCCTGTTTCCTCCCATTCTTCCCTCCCTCCCATTTCTCTCCTTCTCCCCTCCCCTATGTCTGTGACTGAGGGAGACCTCCTCCCCCTATATATGCTCTCAGAATATCAAGTCTCTTCTTGGTAACTAGCTATCCTTCCTCTGAGTGCCAACAGGTCTCCCCATCTGGGGGACATGGTCAGAAAAGGGGCACCAGAGTTCGTGTGAGAGTCAGATCTCACTCTCCACTCAACGGTGGAGAATATCATGTTCGTCGGCTAGGTCCTGGTAGGGGTTCGAAGCTTACTGCCTATATTCTCCTTGGCTGGTGCCATAGTTTGAGGAGGACCCCAGGACCCAGATCTGCCTGTCATAAAGTTCTTCTTGTAGGTTTCCAGGACCCTGTGGGTCCTACTATTTCCCCTTTCTTCCATGCTACTCTTGCGAAAAGTCTCAATGGGATATCCTCTCCTCCGACCCACTTTCTTGGTAAGTAAAGATTTTCATGGTATGTATCCCTTGGACTAGTGTTTTGATAAAAGTGAGTATATACCATTTGTCTCTTTTTGCTTCTGGGTGAACTCACTCATTATGATAATTTCTAGATCAATCCATTTGTCCACAAATTTTGGGAATTTCTTGTTTTTAATAGCTGAGTAGTATTCCATCATGTAAATATACCACAGTTTCTTAGTCCATTCTTCTACTGAGGGACACTTAGGCTGTTTCCATGTTCTGGCTATTATGTATAGAGCAGCTATAAACATGGTTGAGTATATGTCCCTGTTATGTGGTAGGGCATTTTCTGGCTATATTCCAAGGAGTGGGATGGCTGGGTCTTGAGGAAGCCCTATTCCCAACTTTCTGAGAAAGCGCCAGATAGTTTTCCAAAGTGGTTGTACTAGTTTGCATTCCCACCAGCAATGAAGGAGTGTTCCTCTCTCTCCACATCCTCGCCAACATGTGGTGTCATCTGAGTTTTTGATCTTAGCCATTCTGATGGGTGTAAGATGGAATCTCAGTGTCGTTTAGATTTGCATTTCTCTGATGACTAACGAGGACAAGCATTTCTTTAAGTGTTTCTCGACCATTTGGTATTCCTCTGTTGAGAATTCTCTGTTAAGTTCCAAGGCCCATTTCGCAATTGGGTTGTTTGGTTTTGTGGTGTTTAATTTCTTGAGTTCTTTATATATTTTAGATATTAAACCTTTGTCAGATGAAGGGTTGGTGAAGATCTTTTCCCATTCTGTAGGCTGTCGTTTTGTTCTCTTGACAGTGTCTCCTGCCTTAAAGAAGCTTCTCAGCCTCATGAGGTCCCATTTATTAATTGTTTACATTAAGGCCTAGGCTGTTGGTGTACTGTTCAGGAAGTTGTTTCCTGTGCCTATCAGAAAGTGACTAATTTCTATTCATTTCAATACAACTACCATGAGCAGTCCATATCGGTGAAATGCATGTGGATTCATGATAGATATCAGCTTAATTGCAAAGTTATACACTAAGTTAAAAGCCTAGTCTCACGCACTCACTTGTATGTTTGAACTTGAACTAAGGAAGTTCTTCTTGGTACAACCCCGACCGAGTTCTGTCTAACCTGGACTGGAGGCTCCGACAGTGGTTGTCACTAGGGAAGGGGGGAACTGGTGAGCATGTTGCAAACAGGAGAGTAAAGTTAAGACTGAAGAGAAACCAAGGGGGAAAAAAAACCAAGGCAGGAAACTGGATAAAATAAACAAATACATCATTGTGCATATTTCTTTTGCTGTTTATAAAAATCTATTTGGTTTCCTACACATATTTTCCCCTCTGTTGGACCGAATAAAAATTGTACCTCACTTGTAAAGTCTCACTTAATAATCTAATTTTGAATAATTACAAAAAGTACTGTAGATTTTGTATAACAGTCACTGTGTTTGCCGAGAGATCTCTGCTAAAGACATGTATTTGTGTGGAAATATAAAAATTTAAGTATGGAAAGAATTAATTAAAATGTGGAAAATCATCTTAGTGACAACAAAATAAAATGCTTATGAATTTTCAAAAAAAAAAATAGTGACCCTCATGGCTGTATGATGTACAGTGTTCAAAACACATATTTTTAAATGCCCCTTTGGCTTCACATCTTATTAACAGTAGGTCTTAACCTCAAGGACTCCCTGAGCCATAATTTGTCAAGCTTGGTATATGGCTGGAGGCGTGGCTTAGTCTGAGAAATAGGAAGGAATATGAGAAGTCTACAAAATGCTCTATTAATTGGGTTGTTGGACACTGCTGGTTGAGGTCCTGACAAGTAATATTAAAGTTGACAGATGGAAACTCAAAATACCTTCAAAGTTATAATTTGTACTTAACTGAACAGCAACAAAAAAAATCACGCTGCTAACTGACCCTGAGAGAACTATGCTATTTATAATTCTGGAGGCAGACAAGTCTTCCTTGGTGGTGGTGGAGGGACAGGGGGCCAATAGGTCTTAAAGAAGGGCCAAAAGACTTCGTCCCAAAAGAAGGGAGGCACAACTGGGTTGACTGTAGCCACTTGTGCTTTAAACACCCCACACGGTGAGGCAGACTGTTCCCCTGGGGAAAGGGAGTGAGAAAGGCACATGGATGGCTGGGAAGCAGGTGGAGTGTTTAGGGGGAAAGCCCTCCTCACACAGACTAGGACAGCTGAGAAAAATGTGCTTTTGTTTTTTGTTTTTTTGTGGGTTTTTTTTTTTTTTCTGTAACAGAAATAACTCCCTAATCCATTGGGATTTGTTCTTTTAACACTCTTGGCAGCTTCAGCGCAGGGTTTCAGGGTGGCTTTGAGGGATTAAGCATCAAATATGTAGGATGTGCAAGGATGTGCAATTGGTGGCACCCCTCCCAGCTGTTGCTTTCGTTTGGGTCCCACATCCCGAGCTTTGTTAACGTGCTGCAGTGTTTTCAGCTCACTATAGCCAGGCACAGCTGGTAAGAACACTGACAAATAAGCCACGAAGAGCCTCGCTCTTCAAACAGTCTGCTTCTACAAACAAATCAAGGGCACTTCTGCTCACTCTACAAGTGTTTGTTCAAATTCGTCCCTTACTTCGCTGTCTGGAACTCCATGTCCAAGATTTCACTCTAAACACAGCGAAAGATGTTTTCGATTTCCTGAAAGCATAGGCTTCTTAGGAGATTAAAAACACTGAACTTCCACTAAGCACTAACTTTTATGTTTGTCCCTCTGTCCTTGCATCTGTCTGTCATTCCCTGTGCCTCTCCTCTCTGCATGCATTTGCAAGTTGTGATGACTACTTTGATGATCAAAGGCCCCAGATAAAGCTTGATTAAAAAAAAAAAAAAAAAAAAAAAAAAAAAAACCCAAAAAACACCAGTGAGAAATCTTGTATTTTAATTGTTTTGACAAAAGCTACAGTTTTTTTTTTTGTTTTGTTTTCAGAATGATCCTGAAGAAGCTTATGCAGCTGGCTCACAAAATGTGCCTGTAGCACCACCGCCTCAGTGTCTGTAGATTTCCAATGGGATTTAAAGCTGAGAGAGTAAATGAGAATTTAGGAGGCAGTCCTTAGCATTGAGTGATTTGATGGCCTTTGAAGGTTTCTTACAGTGTGGGGGGAGGAGACTGTTCTTGGCTGAGGTCCCTGAGTACACACAGGGCCCCGGGGGAAGCTGAGTAGAATTCCAAAACAAGCCAATATTTATAGTATCCACAAAACATGGGTGACCTGTAGCTGGGGTTAGTCTCCTTTTCTTTATTCAAAGGTGCAAGAATACCCTCCTGGGCCCTGGCTAAAAAAAAAAAAATAAATAAATAAAGAATCTGTCTCACACGTTCTTGAATTTTCTGGGCCTTCAAGACAGAAACCACAAGAGTCATGGGCAGTATTTCAGTTATCTGGAGCAGTGATAGAAAGTGGGTGATTGATTGAAGTCACTTTGCTTTTAATTGGTATTCCTACCCTCAATTGTCCTTTGGGCTTTTTCCATCACTGTGGACTTTCCTCATCTTTTATCCAAAATGTCTTGCTGATGCTGTATAGACAGGCTGATTGGTATTGTGAGTTTGTTAGTAATATTTTTATATAAGTGCCATAATCTTGCTGTTAAATTTTCATTTTAACTGCCTATAAAGTATGTCGTGTTATTTAATGTTGAAACCATGGAGACTCTACATTCTGAGACTTAGAATGTTGGTTTAATCATTTTATTCCTCTCAAAGACCAAGGAAAGATTAGAATCAATATAACACACTTTCGAAAGACCAAGTTTTAAATCTAGAACCAGCTATTTGGAGGCCAAGTTGAATTAAGTTGCCATCACACAAATCTTGTAATAAACATATGGATGATCCATGACATTTTTATACAAATAGGCAAAATGTTAAATATCGTGGATAATAAGCCACTTGTAAGAGGCACATGTGACTAAGGTGAGTCAAAGCTAGGAAGGCACTCTGTTCCTTCAACTTCCGGTTATTATATTTTGCAAAGACATATGGGACTAAAACACAGAAAACTTAGCCTCGAATGAGCTGTCAATGTGGTAGCCAAAGGTCAGTCAAGCATTCAGGTCTGTTTTCTAGTTGGGAAACGGAGTGGGGTCAATGATCTCCAATATGTGGTAGCTAGGATCCAGCACGGACCCTCAGTGATGCTGCCCAGTGGTCTTCAAGTCTTCTAGTCTCTCTCTCTCTGCATAGGGACACTGCCAGGGTGATTATGTGTTACAGGGTAAGGTGAGAACATAAAACACATTGTGGTTTCTGGCTCACTTTCTGTTGCAGCATGTACCCTTTAAGATCCTGACTGCCATATTGTAGGCGTCCTCTAGCAGCTGTGGGGTAGCCCGTGTGGTTAGGAATGGAGACCTGTATCTGATGACCAGAGTAAATCTGACAAAACTGCATGCCCGCTGTCTCGAACTCAAGCCTTCAGAGGACTGAAGGTCTGAGTGGTCTCTAGTTGCAGGCTCATATAGGACACTGAGCCAGAATAACCCAGATAAGCACATCCCAAGCTCCTAACACAAAAATTATACGGGATTTTTAAAAATGCCTGCTGCTGTTTTAAGCAAGAGATTCTCAACCTGTGGGCCACAACCCATTTGGGGGTTGCATATCAGATATCCTGTATACCATATATTTCCACTACAATTCATAGCAGTAGCAAAATTACTGTTATGAGGTATCAATGAAATCAATTCTATGGTTGAGGGTCACCACAAGATGAGGACCTATATTAAAGGACGCAGCATTAGGAAGGTTGAGAATGACCACTTCGAGTGATAAAATTTGGAAACATTTATCATGAAGAAACTGATAAACAGAAAGTGATAAACCTAAATTTCTCAACAAAATAATTTCAAGTGTCCAATGTCACAAACAAAGACAAAATAGGACAAGTATGTTAGAGCGACGAGGAAGAGACTGTTGGTCAAATACTGAAGAGGAGGTTCATTTGAGTCAAGACACAGCTGATGATGAAGAGGCAACCACGGACACAGTGGGAGAAGAACCTCAGACTGAGACAGGAGCCTCGAAGGCCCCGAGGCAAGGAAGAAGACTGGCATGTCTGTGATCAGAAAGAAAGCATATCTGGTGATCAAGGAAGAACGTTCAGAAAAGTGAAGTAAGATACAGACAGGACCCTATTACAAGGATCCCCAGAGGTCATGGAAAACTTTTGGAGCATTTGTAGGTGGAGGAGACACATGATCTGATTTAGACTTCAGAAAGACCCCTCTGCTTGTTGGATGGGTCCTGAATTGCTGTAGGGCAGGAATGGACACAGGGAAATCAATATGAAGGCACTGCAGTTGCTCGGAAGAGAGACAGCTGATAACTGAACTGAGTGGCAGCTGTGGAAGTGCTGAGGGCTGCCTGGAGTTTGGTTTATTTTAAAGACTGGACTGACTGAGAACACATCGTATGGAGAAGTGTAAGATGTGAGGGGAGAGAGCGCACCTGGAGCTGAGAAACCTGCTCGGCCTCAGCTTGTTATTTTGTTGTTGTTTCTTTCCTGTTCTTGTTCTTTTTAAGGCAGTGTCTCAAAAGGTAATCCAGACTGGCTCCTAATTTACAATCCTCTTGCCTCATCCATCGTAGTGTTAGGATGACTAGCTTGTGTCACTGTACCTGGCTACCTCCAGATTTTTATGTGCTGTGGGATGGGCAAGCAGGTAACAGCTAGCTGGAAGCATCCTTGTGGTCTAACATACTTGGTGGGAATTTGATTTAAGAACCATTCAATATTCTACAGCTTCAAGAAATTCTTAGTATTAACTCTCTTTCTTGAGTTCATAAGGGATAGTCTACTTGGGAAAGTCAGCAAATATTGGTGCAGACTTGGCTGGTGTGATGACCTGGAGAATCAGACTCTCGGCCAGGAAGAATGTGTTGGTAACTGCCGCACAAAATACAGGGTCCCCAGGGTCGACAGACTAGGGGAGTCTGAGTCCTACCTTCCTTAAAGGAGAAAGGAATGTTCAGAAAACCAATTTCTTTTCTATAGAAGAATGATTATTTATAGTAGTGTAATGCACGTGGGAATTCTTTTATTTAGTTTTTTTGTGCTGTGTAAGCACAAATTTTTCTTGGGCCAGAGGGATGGTTTGGTGGGTGCTGCCAAGGCCAAAGACCTGAGTTCAGTCCCCATGTCCCACATGGTGGAAGGAGAGACCAAACTCTAGGAAAATTGTTATTTGATTTAAGCACATGTACTCTGTGGTGTCTGTACGTTTCCCCAAACTAACCAAATGTAATTTAACAAGTTTTCTGTGTATTAGCTTTGGTCTTTATTTAATGACAATAGCAATTACCACACTGTTTATAGTTACATTCTTTTCACATCAGAAAGACATTATGATTACATGAAAATCAAATGGCAGCTGGTAGTATAATGGAACCTGTAAAGAACCTTAAGAATTAAGTACTGGACAGGCAAGATAGCTCATTGGATAAATCATCAAGACTGATAGTCCGTATTGGAACCCAGAGACCCACATGGCAGAAAGAGAGAAAGATCTCCTGAAAGTTGTCCTCTGACCTTGACAAGTACACACGGCACACACCACCCTAACACATCCACACAGACAAATAAGTAAATCAATGTGCTAAGATGTTTCAGAAAAAAAGGGAGTTAAGGACTCCTTTTAACGCTAGCAGTGTCTCCATGAAGAGCATGTGTTTGTGGTCTATCAAGTCTCATCGTCCTTTACCCCACAGAAGAGGGTTGGCACAGGTCCCTGCGGTGTGTATCGCTCAGTCCCATGGCAGTCCCTCTATCACCTGCTCTCTCACTGTCCACATACAGCCCCACTGCCTAACACACAGTCTAACGCATTTCTGTAAAGCAAAATGAAACTTCATTCGAACGCCAAACAGATGTGAGTAAAAGAAGAAGAGGACAGTTTAGAAATATTTCTGGTGTTATCAGCACTTACTCTGGCCCGTGAATGGCTTTGGCTATTGGTACAGAATGTGAATAAGGCTGTCTGGTCACTGAGATTTTAGAACAACAGCAAGCTTCTATTTTCAGTACATGAGGTTTTTCACTGGAAATTCATTTTGCTCTCTAGACAACATTTTAAAGGTTATAAAGTTAAAATGGATATGAATCATGTTTCCCCCCTGTATGCTACCACAGATATGGCTATACAAAGAATGTTGCTAAAGCTGTTTCAAAACATACTTTTTAAAAAGTATATATATATATGTGTGTGTGTGTATGTGTATATATATGTATGTGTGTGTATATATATATGTATGCGTGTGTGTGTATATATATATATATATATATTTTAGGGTTAGAGAGATGTTCAACAGTTCAGGGTGCCTTGTTCTTGCAGGGGACCAGAGATAGAGTCCCAGAACCATTGACAAGTGGCTTGCTACAATCTATAATGCCAACTCCAAGGCATTTGATGCCCTCTTCTGGCCTCTGAAGGCATTACACTCATGTTCATAAATGCCCACATAGCTAAATAAAATGAAAACAAAATATTTAAAAAATAATTCTTAAACCTTAAAATTTCTACTTTCTTATTTTTTTGTTTTTCTAGACAGGGTTTCTCTATGTAGCCCTGTCTGTCCTGGACTCCCTTTGTAGACCAGGCTGGCCTTTAACTCACAGATCCTCCTGCCTCTGCCTCCCGAGTGCTGGGATTACAGGCGTGCGCCACCACGCACAGCTTTATATTCCTATTTTTATTGATGTAAAGATTTTCATTCAAGCAGACACTTCAAATAAAATGATCAGAAGTTACTTCTCTCTTGTGACATGATATTTTTCCTCATGGCACCATTAACTTAGAGGAAAATGAGGTATTATAAATATACACAGCGAGATAACTGCATTTGGAAGTTAGTTATTTAATATGAAGACACGTAATGGGTAGAATAAAAAAAAAAGTTTTTTTTTCTTTTCTTGAAGACAGGTCCATCTAGTGCGACTGAAGTTCAATTCCTAATGCAGCCATGGTGTGGCTTGATAGAATTCTCTCGGCTCTGAACGTGAAATCAGGACTCCCAAATAACAGCAGTGACCCAGGATCCTGTTAGAATTGTTCCAAGGATGCTGTATTAGTTAGTTAATGGAAACAACATCACTGTTTCAATTTGGTCCCCAAAATAGTACCATAAACAAGTGATTTTTAGCAGTGATAGGGGTTTCTAGCAGCGATCAGTTTGAGTGCGTGGCACGCGTCTACACATATGAGTCATGAGGATCAGGAGTTCGACTTGAGATTTACAGACTTCTGAGTCTTAAATAATTTTTATAATTTGTGATAAAATTGAACAAAATCCAGTAAGAAACACTTAAAATCTGGACATTACTTATAATTTTTAAATAAATACTAATAAAATCCATCAAAAATTTCAGCATCTCTTGGATATCAGAATTTATATTTCTAGTGAATTACTCTATTTACCATTGAGCCCAACCTCTAATATTTTCCCTCAGATTTTCTTTCTCTTTATTTTTGTTTTGTTTTGTTTGTTTTTGTTTTTTTTGTTTTTTGTTTTGTTTTGTTTTGTTTTGTTTTTGAGACAAGGTTGGTTTCTCTGTGTAGCCTTCGCTGTCCTGGAATTGCTTTGTAGACCAGGCTGGTCTCGAACTCACAGCTATCCACCTGCCTCTGCCTCCCAAGTGCTGGAACTAAAGGTGTGCACCACCACCGCCTGGCTGAGATTTTCTATTTCTTATCATCATTTGTTTTTCACGTATTTTCAAACAATAATCCTTTCAATAGAGATGACAAGGAAACTTTCCCAAAGCAAGATATTCTTAGTGCATCACGTCTGATGAAAACCTAGTCAGTGTTAGAGTGTGCATTTCAGTTCCTGGGATGGCTGAAAGACAGAACCTCACTCACAATTTGTGATGTAGAGAACCGTGTGTGCCTGTTGGTGCACAGGTGTGTCCTGCTATACTACTCTGAAGCGTGAAACTCCCCTGCAGAGCACCAACATGTCATTTCACAGAATGTGTAACCAAACCACTCTGGATTTAAATAGCTTAAAAAGAGGGCCAGGCTGAGGAAACGCGAAGCTAATGATGAAGTATATCTCGAGCAACACTTTCTTTATCGTTTGTTGGTCAGTTTAATAAACTGTGTCTGTTGAACGTGTATTTGATGTAGTGTTTTGTGTACTGAGACAATCCATTTTGCAAGGTCATTTCCCGTTCATTGGAGGCTGTCATTGGTTCTCCTTGGCTTCAGTGAAGAGGAAAGTTAACCTGGGTTAATGGAAAATCTTTGTACATATTTGCACAGATTTGTTTCATGGATTGCGGTCGCTGCCGCCGAGGAAGGCAGGGTTCCAGAGTGTGTGAGGACAAAGTACAGGATCGCTCTGCTTTCCTGCTTTACATCTATGCAGAGTTTCCTCTTTTGTAAAAATTCACCGCCTTTCTGACATTCTACACAATAATACTTGTTTCTGATTTCATTTGCTCTTAACCTTTACAAAAATAGGCCCTGCCACGTTGTTTTCATTTCATTATCAACTTACATTCAAAATTAATTTATTGACTTGTAAAGATTATAGAGATCATTATTATAATGAAATATAAGCAACATAAAAGGGTTATTTAAAAAAGCAACAGAATCTTTGTCTAACTTTTTTACCTTTCCAACCTATAATGATAAACATGAATATTCTTCAACAAACACTTACTGCAGAGAGAATGCCCCTTGTTTGGTGTATTATTCCGTTGGTTTAAATAGTTACACACAGTTAGCAACTATCACGGTGAGGACATGGTGCAATCTTATCACTCCCAAAAGAGTCCCCGGGTTTCTTGGTGGTCTGTTTTTTCCATTGCCTTTACCCAGGAGATCATTGGTTCTTTTGTTTGTTTGTTTTTTTGTTGTGTGTTTCTTTGGCTTTTTTTTTTTTTTTTTGCATTTTGTGTAAACGAAATAATATAGTATGTGACATTTTGTGTCTTAAATAGATACTTTTCTATATACAGCATTCAATAAATTCCAATCCATTCCCTGTAATGTTTTCAGACTCCAGTGACTTTCCTTTTAGCTTTATATTGCTTTGGCAAAAGCATACTTCTTTCATTTTATAATCGTGAACCACTTAATTCTTCTATCGCCACGGATTTTTATTTGTCCTTTGAAACTCTGCTATTAGGCACATATACATTTATGGTTGGCATATCTTACTGATAAATTGTATGTTTCTAATAAATCTAACCTTCCTAATCATTCAACCTGTATCAAATCCCTGTGTTTAGTACTATGCTTTTTCTCACAGTCTAAAACTGTCATTTCTCTCATGTATAATTTCGCTTAGGCCTAGTGAATTGTTGTTAGCATTCTTTTTATATATATCTAGAGGCAAAATTTTCTTATTTTACTTTTCTACCATTCTTTATTAAATATTTTTACATATACATTTATATTATATACAGTAAACTACCTACAGCAAAAACTACGAAGTAATCAGGAATTATATAAATGTTACATCCATAGTGTTTTGAGTATGCATATTTGGCAGCCTTGAAGAAAACATCTTTCCTATCTTGGTATGTCTAAAACTCTGAATGTAAATCAATATCTATCATATCTTGTCTCTATCAACTTAAAACATCTATCTAGACCTAAAAACATCTTAATACCTAAACAACTAAGCTTAATTATAAAACTAAACTGGTCTTCAACCTCATCAGAGACTTGAGAAGGAATATAATGAATTACCTGAGTATATAGGGAGTGCAGGTTAGCCTTTTCCCAAATGAGAAGATGACAAAGACAGTTTGCTGCCTGTATAGTCACCCAAACATTGGAGCATCATCTTCAGCCTTCTGGCCCAATATATCTGACAGACCTATTTGTGAGGCAGGAACTATTGAGGACTTACTTACCCTGTCTTGGCAGAGTTTAGCTGCTGACTCTGCCTGCATTGAAGCTTGCCCATTTTTAGGCAGAATTCTCTCTGTGACAGAAAGAAGGACATTTCTCTTGGAGTTTCTGGTTTCTGAAAATATCTTTATTTTACCTTATTCTTGCTGGATCTAGAATTCTAAGCCAATAGTGTATCACTTTAAATATATTAAGGATAGTATTTATTTTTTTTCTTTTCTCCATGGTTTCTGTTGTAAAGTACAGGGTCACAAATCATTTTCATGAGTGTAATACATTTTCTTCTGTTTAGTTAATGATGTGCTTGTATTTTATTTTCAGTAGCATGACTGTGATTGCTTAGGCATGGCTGTGTTCCAGTCAATCACGCTTGGACTTTCCTAAGTTTTTTGTACATGTAAATGTATAGGTTTCCTCAATTTTATGCTTGCAGATTATAGCTACACATCATCTCTCTTTTATGTTTAATGAGGTCCAGCTTCCATCTCTGTTAACTTCCTGGGACTTCTATCTTCCATTTTGACATTTGAAATCATTCTACAGATCTCTGGAGTCTATTTTTGCAAAGGAAAATCTCTCTTCTCCCTTCTTTCTTTCTTTTTTTTTTTTTTTTAAATTATTTTCCTCTTTCCTTCTTTTGTTTTTCCACCTGAATGATTCCTAGTGATTTGTGTTTGAGTTTCTAGACTGTTTCCTCTGTGGCTTGCATTCTGTTATGAAGACTGTAGAGCTCTTTATTGACATTTCTTTGTCTTTTCCTTTGGCAGTAGTTCATACTTTCTAGACTCTTTTTTTGAATAATTTTAGACCAGATTATGGAAGTCACGAGTAACGTCCTGTCTTTCTGTTTTCACAGGCAACTGACTGACCCAGTGTAAACCCCATCCTTCCATAAGTGCAGTGGGTAGCAGCTTAGTGATGACCAGCTTATTCTTGGCTGCCATTTTTTTTCTATTGGTCTTGCCAATATGTGGTTTAGAGACTGGACAGACCTTTTAAGGAAAGACGCTTGAGTTGTTGCTTCTCTGGTTCTGCCCTTTCTTGGGCCACTCGGTAGCAGACTTTCTGCTGTGAGGCCTAATTCATTGGTAAGAAAGATAAGGCAAGTGGCTGTAGGAGTTTTTAACCACTTTCCTGGCCATTCAGGTTTGATTGTCCATTCCCTGACAACTTTGCTCTTACTGGAATGATTCGCACCTGTCCAACAGGTATGGTTTTCACGTCAGACTCTCTTTGGTGTATCCACTTGACTATGTGTGTTGTGGCCTCTGTTATGGGTTGCGTGTGGAAGCTAAAGGGATTTGTATTTGTAGCATCGCGATTTCCACTCAAGTTTTCAAATCAGTTTCTCACAGGGATTTTGCATCATATGAGTTGCTTTCCGTCAGGCTGAGTGTGAGACTCAGGTCTGAATTCATTTTTATTCAGAGGTATATGTTTTCTACCCTAGCTATGAGATATTGTTTTGCTCTCACACCTTAATCTTTTTTTTTTTTTATGGGGCAGCTTCCTCATTCTTTGATGCATATAAGGAGTTCATATCCTGGATAGTGAGCTTCCTGGATAGTGCCACCACCCATCCTGAAAGGATCCAGTCTTTCCTAAGGCTTTCTGTTCACTTCCTGCTGCCAACTCTGACTTTGATTTTAGTTTTAGAGTTAATCTTATGGTGTGTTGCAGTAGTGTGTTGCTCAGTGGTAAAAACGAGAAGGCATGTTTCACTCGGCATCTTACTCTGTCAGATCAACCAAAAGCCTTGATTGTTCTATTGCTTACAGGCTGGTAATGAAGCTCTCTCTGGCTTTTCTTCCACTCTTTGAAACCACAGTTGTCACCCTCTTTGCTCTAATCCCTGTCATCCAAACCTGTTTAGGCTCGTTTTGTATCATAATATATTGGTGCATTTATTTCCTGATTTTCTTTTTTCTATTGTCATTGTATCATTATCCAAACTCATGTTAGGGGCTGCTCTCTTAAAACTTACTATACAAACTGGCCTTGATCCTGTCACTAAACACTTGGGAGTGTTTAATGGCTCTTCAGTGCCAAGAACAAACTCTGCTTCCAAAATAACAATGACTTAAACCTTTCTACCCACTTATGCTGCTATTCATAGCACGAGTGAGCCCTGGGTTTCAGGTGATGTCTCTGCACTCACTGTGCCTTTAGTTGGACAACTTCCTCCCTCCTTTTTCATACCATTCTAAGTGATGTGAAATACCGTTCCCCAGTGTGCATATGTTTCCAAATGATAGCTTTCCTATCAGACAGACTGAGAGTTCCTTATTTCTGTGAGCAGGGGTGTATGCACATTTTTATCTGCTTTCTTTGCTGGCATTATGATTCCTCCCTCCACCTCATTCCTTTTCTCTCTTCCTCCCTTCTCACTCATTATAGAAGAAAACTTTAATTGTAAAATTTATTTTTCATACTTAAAAAGTGCTTTGCATATCAGAGCGAGAAAGTAAATTTTGATGCAGGAACGGGGACATACAAAGAGACAGGAAGTAAAATCATATTTGTCCCTGAAAGCAAGAGGAAACTTGAGAATAAAAGTGATTGAAATCTAGCCACTTGATTAGCTATTGTGCATGGGACCAGCTTCCCAAGCTACATGAAGGAACAGTTACTTAAAAACTAAATACAACACAACAAACAACAACGACATGGCTTAATTCTTACGCAACATTTTTTTTTTTAGGAATTGTAATTCATTTTAAGTGGCCATTTTTTTTTATCCTCATTTTCAACTTTCTTAAACAAAAGAAAAGTGAACAAGGAAGGCAGCTTTTTACTGGAAGTGCATCAGTTAGATGGCACAATGACATTTTAAAAACTTTATTTATTCACTTTTACATTCCAGGCATAGCCCCCTCCCTCCTCTCTTCCCAGTCCCACCCCCTCCCCTATTCCTCAGAAAAGTGGAGTCCTCCTATCTACCCACCCCAGTGACCATCAGTACTGAGTTCATCCTCTTCCCCTGCGGCCAGGCAAGGGGGAAGAGACCAAGAGCAGGCAACAGAGTCCATGTTAGAGACAGCCCTCACTCCCCTTACTAGTGGACCCACATGAAGTCTGAGTTGCCCATAGGCTACATCTATATAGAGGACCCAGTTCACACATAGTCCTTGGTTGGTGCTTCAGACTCTGTAGCTCCCCCTGAGCCCTGGTTAATTGGCTCTGTTGGTCTTCTTGTGGAACTCTTGTCACCTCTCTGTCCTTTTATCTTTCCGCCCACTTTTCTACTAGACTCCCTGTGATTCTCCCAATGTTTGGCTGTGAGTCTCAGCATCTGTTTCGAACTGCTGCTGAGTGGAGCCTCTCAGAGGACAACTCTGCTAGGCTCCTACCTACAAGCATACCGAGTATCATTAATAGTGTCAGGAACTGACTCTCTTCCATGGAGTAGGTTTTAGGTTGGGTCAGGCATTGGTTGGACATTCCCTTAATCTCTCCTCTATCTGTTCCATCTTTATCACTGTACATCTTGTAGGCAGGGTAAGTTTTCATGAAATTTGCAGGCAAATGGATGGAACTAGAAAAGACACAGAAAGACACATACGGCATGTGTTCACTTGTAAGTGGATTTTAACCATTTAGCAAGGATAAACACACTACCATGCACAGATCCATAGAGGATAAGTAATAAGGGGGACCCAGGATGCTTAAAATCTCACTCAGAAGGGGAAATGGAATAGACAGAGGTAGAGGTTGAAGAGAGGGAACAAGGTAGGAGAGAAGAGAAAGCACAGAGAGAAATAAGGGTGAATGTCCGACCTAGGGAGAGCAGGGAGTGGAGGACAAAAGGCCTGCAGAGAAAAGAGAAACTGTGCATGGGGGCATGTCTGAAACCTAAGTCAGAACAGGCCTCTGGGAGGATAGGAGGGGGCCCCTAGCGGAGACTTCTAGAGGCAGGTTCCATAGAGACTGATGAGGACACCCTCTAATCACACAAGACTCCTAGTGGAGGGAGGAGAATACCAACCCACCCACAATGACAACTTTTACCTGTCTGTGCCTAGTTCTGCATAAAATAGTTTTTTTTTTTTTTTTTTTTTTTACTCTGGTGCCAAAGGCTTAAAAACAGGTCAGGGTCTCAGCTTACCTCAGCTTAGCATCAGAATTTAGGAGAGTGTGACAAAATATAAAAAAGAAATTAGACCGCATTGAAGAACTCATGCTCAGACTCTCGGGAAAATAATCCTAAGACGCTCATATTCCACAAGAACTATATAGAATCTTATCAAGCTAACTTGACCCAGAATCATAAACATTTATAGTTGAACAAGTTTCTTTGAAATGCAAGAGCCAGGAATTCTTTCTGGTCCTCAGTGTTATGGTTGAGGCTGGGACTCAGGCGTTTCTCTAGTCTAGAGCTCCACCCACTGCCTATGTGTCCACATAAGGACTGGATTCTACTGGATGCTTTAAAACAACTCATTGGCAGAGAATGAAGTCTTGAGAAGAGATGGTTTGGTAAATATGTGTGTAATTTTCCACTTCATGTATGATGAAAACAATGTATTTATTTATCTTGAGACAGGGTCTCACCCTGGCTGGCCTAGAATTCACAGAGACCCACTTGCTTTTGTCTCTCAGGTACAGAGATTAAAGACACATGCCACCAATTTTATTTAATTGCATGTTTTGCCTGCACATGTATCTATGCATCACATCCCTGCAGTATTTGGGAAGGCCAGTAGGAAATATCTGTTCCTCTGGAACTAAAGTTATAAATGGTTGTGAGCTGCCATGTGGATGCTGGGAATTGAACCTGCATCCTCTTCAAGAGCAGCCAGTGCTTCTAACCAACAAACCATCTCTCCACACCAGGTGACAACACTTTTAAAGAAAAGAGAAAAGGAAAAATATTTCTTTTTCTTTTTATGGTCCCCTTTGTATGTCTTTTTGTTTTGTTTTGTTTTTCAAGACAGGGTTTCTCTGTGTATAGCCCTGGCTGTCCTGGACTCGTTTTGTAGTCTGGGCTAGCCTTGAACTCATGGAGATCTGCCTGCCTCTGCCTCTCGATTACTGGGATAAAAGATGTGTGCCACATCTGGGTAGGGGTTTAAAGCCTGTATTGTCCTTGGCTGGTGCCTTAGTTTGAGCGGGACCCCTGGGCCCAAATCGGCCTATCATAATGTTCTACTTGTAGGTTTCTAGGACCCTCTGGATCCTTCTACTTTGCTATTCTCCCATGCTTCTCTCATCTAGAGTCCCAATAGGATGTCCTCCTCTCTGTCCCAGTTTCCTGATAAGTGAAGGCTTTCGTGGGACATGCTCCTTGGGCTAGTATGCAGATATAAGTGAGTATATACCATTTGAGTCTTTCTGCTTCTGGGTTAACTCACTCATTATGATCATTTCTAGCTCAATCCATTTGTCTACAAATTTCGGGAATTCCTTGTTTTTAATAGCTGAGTAGTATTCCATAGTGTGTATGTACCACAGGTTACCAAGAAGAGACTTGATACCCTATGAGCATATACAGGGGGAGGAAATCCCCCTCAGGAACAGTCATAGGGGAGGGGAATAAGGAGAAAATGAGAGGGAGGGAAGAATGGGAGGATACAAGAGATGGGATAACCATTGAGATGTAACAAGAATAAATTAATAAAAAATTAAAAAAAAAGATGTGTGCCACCACACCCAGCTCCCTTTCTACTTTCATGACTCATACCCTTTATGCCCACACACACATTCACATACAAATGCACATGCATGTGCGTGCGTGCGCGCGCACACGCGCACACACACACACACACATACACACACACACACACACACACAAATTAAAATTTAAGTCCCACATAGAAGAGAAAGCATGAAGCATTTGTCTTAGAATCTGTCAACTATATACCCAGGAGTTGTACACCTGAGCCATATGGATCTGTTTTTATTGTCACTTAGAAACCTCCATAAGTATTGTCACTGTCTATCCATTTCATTATCTCATTTCTTTATTGGGAGAATTCTGGGGTTTGGTATTTAAGTTTTGTAGTTCTGTTTTTAATAGCTGAGTAGTATTTCATAGTGCTCTAGATAGTAATCCTTTGTTTGATAGATGCGCCTTCCAGTTTTTATTCTTTCCATTTTTCTACACTATTTTTTTTTTCACATGAGCCTTTCTGATGAGATGTTGTCACTTAGCTTGTGCCTCCCACCTGTGTTTAGGGTATCACCAAACAGACCAACATTGCACAGAAGTCCTGGTGTTAACTTGCAGTTAGAGACACTTGTGCAGCTTCACTTGTGTTTTTGCTAAGATTGTGAAACAGGACCGAACATCACTGACTTGGAAAGATTATATATATATGTGTGTATGTGTGTGTGTGTGTGTGTGTGTGTGTGCGTATTTTTCCAGACAGTCACAGAGAGCCCCACATGGAAAACATAAGCCCCAAAACAACAGAAAGGAAGTTGTAACTGACAAGTGGGGGACATCTGAGACTAGGGGATTCCAATAGAAGGGGAGTCCCACACAGAATTCTCTCCCAATAAGAGGAACACACCCAGTTAGCTAGTGATACACACACACACACACACACACACACATTCATATATTATATAATTAGTTTTGAGTCCAGGACAACCAGCGCTACACTGAGAAACCCTGTCTTGAAAAACAACAACAACAAAACATTAAAATTTCCTCCTTATATATTCTCTACATAAATAAATATATAATACATATTATAAAGTTAAAAATGCCTAATATGCATATTTTAGAAGTAAATATTTTAGTAATTGAATGGTGAAATGAGGGGGATTGGAAAAAAGAAAAAGAGGAAGTAAAAAGAAAAGGGGGAGCGTGTGGGTTAGAGGTTGGAGAAAGTACACAGAAACTGTTAATACAGAGTAGGTACAGAGAGGAAAGATTACTCCTAACAGCCTATTCAGAAGAGAGACAGGTTGACACGCAACAATTTAGCACCCTGCTAAAGTGCAAACAAGAATACATCACAAAAGGAACAAGGAATCTTGAGATTCGCCCTCAGTCAGTATGGGATCCTGGCTGGAAGAAGCTTAATTTCTCCCGATAGCTTTCCCATCTTTTGTCCTGGTGTCTGCAGGTGAGATGAGGGTGGAGAATCTCAGCATTTCACACTTGTTAAGTGGGTGTGTGTCCCTCTTGTTTCTGCGTGGGACCCCTTCTGTTGGAATTTCTTAGTCTCACACTGGTCCACCACCCCTGCAACCCTCCCCCTCAACCTCAGCTACAACCTCCCTTCTGTTGTTTTGGGGTTCATGCTTTCTATGTGGAGCTCTCTGTCACTGAGGAGGGTTGTATGAGGCTCACTGTCCCTTTCCTGGATGCCATGTTGAAGGAGAGATAAACCTGTTTTTTTAGGATCCCAAGTGCAGGATTGGAACAGTCTTGTGAGAGAACAGGTGAGGTTAATCCACTAGAAGACCGACCACCTCGTGCAGGAGCTTGATTGTTGCCAGCTGAAAAGATCCCGTGAACAGACTCTGGGAGGAGATATATAAATAAGCCCAGAACTGGAGGCGGAGCTTTTTGGAGACTTGGGATAGTTTAATCACTGCACTTCAAGGCGCTCCTAGAGAGAACAGCTAGAGGAAAGGCTTCAGGGTTCCGGCTCCTGCTGAGGTTCTGGGGTCTGGTTACTCTAGGTTCCAACAGAAGAAATCCTGCAGATTGTGCCAGGAGAATCATTCCTCGGAACTGATATCCTTACAATTTTGTTATTGTGTCCATTAATCCCCATTTCCTATTGTTTTGGTTAGTTGAGTTATAAGTGACATATGCTTGGTCACTAAGTTGTTAATAAAATATATTGGTTAAAAAAATTGAACACCATGTTACACTGCTTGAAGAAATTGTCTGGCACACCTCTCCCGCCTCGCCCCCTTTGAGGCCTCACCCCCCCGCCTCCACTCCTGTGTTGCCACAGGTCCAGACAGTTATCCTAGTGGTTCCTTTTCCTGCTATTTACTCCAGGATGCTGGTGGAGACCTCAGGCTCAGGCTCTCTTGCCACATGGCTCGGCTCTACCCATCTTTTCACTTACGGTGCATCCAGGCATGGACAGGCTTTCTCTATCTGCCCAAGCAGAATCCTCATCCAGGAGAAACGGCTTTCCCAGATATCCCCTCAGCATATGGTCCATGGCTTGGCTGGGAGGCAGACGGCTTCTCCTGGAGGCTTTTCTATATAATAGCTCACCTTGCTTTATTGCTTCTTTTCTTCAGCTTCTTTCATAGCAATAGAGTCTTGTTTTATGTTAAATCTTTTCTTTCACTGAGTTGCACAGAGGCTATTTCTAATTTGCTATTTTATTCCAAACTCCTACATAGGGAACTAATTGTTAACTGCAAATGAACATGTACTGGTGTTTTCAACAATATTTTTCAATTAAGGAAAATTTGAATATATATTTTCCCTAATCATTGTATACCATTTTTTCCAAAATATCATTTTAATTATTCTGATATACTGCTTATGCATATGTCAGCATGTATATGCACTTATACAAAAGGAAGAAATTTTAAGAACTCTTTCTTACAATCATTTCCCCCTTTGCAGACCCACACCCACTGATAACTCAAGAGCACCTATGCCAAAGAAATAGCATCAGCAACAGCCTTTAAGATGAGTTTCCCAGGAGATGTTCATGCAGACAACCACCATCATATATTCATGCATGCTAATCCTGTGTAAGAAGTAAATTGTGTGGCTCGAGTTCTTTAAGACTCAAATTATTTGATTTTTCCACTGTTTCTAGAATACTTATCTCTGGCTTCTTTCATATGAAATTACACAGTCCTTGGTACTTCTACATATGGTGTCTTCCTTCTTTCTGGGTATTTCAAAGGTGAGTCTTATGGGGCTCTGTCTTCCACAGTCTGCTTTTCCTTCAGTGTGCATAGAACTAATTAAAAAATTTTTAATTGATTGTAATTTTTTCAGGTTACATCCTGAATGTCATACCCTCGCTTGTATCTTTCTGTTCCCACACTCCCTCCCTCTTCTGCCCTATTCCCCTCCCCTAGACCTTTGACAGAAGGGGACCTCCTCCACCACCATACAGCCACAGACTATCAGGTCTCACCTGGATAGCCTGCTTCCAATTCCTCTGTGTTCCACTGGGCCTCCCCACCAAGGGGAAGTGATCAAATCGGGGCCACCAGAGTTCATGTCAGAGGCAGTCACCCTGTGGAGAATGAGCTGTCCATTGGCTAGATCTGAACAGGGAATCTAGGTTTACTGCATCTATTGTCCTTGGTTGGTGCAATAGTTTGTGCAGACCCACCTGGGTCCAGATCCTCAAGCCTTGATGGTCTCCTTGTGGAGATCCTGAACCCTCTGGGTCCTTCCATCCTCCCATTCTTCCATACCACTCTCATTTCTCCACCTGGAGTCCTTTAATGCATTCCAACATCTGTCCTGATTCCCAACTGGGTGGAGTCTCTCAGAGGACATTAATGTTATACTAATATGCACTTATAAGTGAGTATATACCAAGCATATCTTTCTGGGTGTGAGTTACCTCACTCAGGATGATCATCCATTTGCCTGCAAATTTCAAGATTTCCTTGTTTTTAATAGCTGAGTTTAAATGTACCACAATTTCTTTATCCATTTCTTCAGTTGAGGAACATCTAGGTTGTTTCCAGTTTCTGCCTATTACAAAGAAGGCTGCTATGAACATAGTTGAGAAAATGTCCTTGTTGTATGGTGGAGCATCTTTTGGGTATATGCCCAGGAGTGGTATAGCTGGGTCTTGAGGTAGCACTATTTGCAATTTTCTGAGAAAGTGCCACATTGATTTCAAAGTTGTTGTATAAATTTTCACTCCCACCAGCAATGGAGGAGTGTTCCCCTTTCTCCACATCCTCATCTATATGTGCTGTCACTTGAGATTTTGAGCTTAGCCATTCTGACAGGTATAAAACAGAATCACATAATTCTTTTGATTTACATTTCTCTTATGATTAAAGACATTGAGCATTTCTTTATGTTTCTCGGCCATTTGATGTTCCTCTGTTGAGAATTCTCTGTTTATCTCTGTACCCCATCTTTAAATTGGGTTAGTTGGTTTGGTAGTGTTCAATTTCTTGAGTTCCTTATATATTTTGGATATTAGCCCTTTGTCAGATATAAGGTTGGTAAAGATATTTTCCCAATCTGTAGGCTGCAGTTTCATTCTATTGACAGTGTCCTTTGCCTTACAGAAGCCTTTCAGTTTCATAAAGTCTTATTTATTAATTGTTGATCTTAGAGCCTGAGCTATTGGTGTTCTGTTCAGGAAATTGTCTCCTGTGCCAATGAGTTCTAGCCTCTTCCCCACTTTCTCTTCTAACGGATTTAGTGTGTCTGGCTTTATGTTGAGGTCTTTAATCCATTTGGACTTTAGTTTTGTGCAGGATGATGAATATGGATCTATTTGCACTTTTCTACACATAGACATCCAGTTACACCAGAACCATTTGTTGAAGGTACTATCTTTTTGTCATCTTTGTAAAAAATCAAGTGTCCATAGGTGTGTGGGTTTATTTCTGGGTCTTCAATTTGATTCTACCAATCAACCAGCCTATTTCTATGCTAGTACCATACTTTTTAAAAAAATTACTTTTGCTTTATAGGACAGTTTGAGATCAGGGATGGATCCAGAAGATCTTTTATTGTACAAGATTGTTTTAGCTATTCTTTTTTTGTTGTTGTTGTTGTTTTTTCATATGAAGTTGAGAACTGATATTTCTAGGTCTGTAAAGAATTGTATAAGCATTTTGATAGTGATTGCACTGAATCTGTAGATTGCTTTTGGTTAAGATGGCCATTTTTACTATGTTGATCCTCCCAAACCATGAGCATGGGAGATCTTTTCATCTTTTGATATCTTCTCCAACTTCTATCTTTAGAGATTTGCAGTTTTTTTTTTTATACAAGTCTTTCACTTGCTTGGTTAGAGTTACACCAAGATATTTTATGTAATTTGTGGCTATTGTGAAGGATGTAGTTTCCCTAATTTATTTTTTCAGCCTGTTTGTTATTTGTATACAGGAGTGCTACTGATCTTTTAAAAAACGATCTTGTATTCAGCTACTTTATTGAAGGTGTTTATCAGCTTTAAGAGTTTTCTGGTAGAATTTTGGGGTTCACTTATGTACACTACCATATCATCTGCAGATAGCAATACTTTGACTTCTGCCTTTCCAAGTGGATCCTCTATTCCTTCTGTTCTCTTATTGCTCCAGCTAGAACTTCAAGTATTATATTAAAGAGATATGGAGAGAGTGGACAGCCTTCTCTAGTCCCTGATTCAGTGGAGTATCTTTGAGTTTCTCTCTATTTAGTTTGATGGCACCTATCATCTTGTTGTATATAGCCTTTATTATGTTTAGGTATGTGACTTGTATCCTGGATCTTGCTAAGATTTTAAACATGAACAGATGTTGGATTTTTTTTCTCTAAGGAGATGATCATGTGTGCTTTTTCTTTCAGTTTGTTGATATGATGGATTACATTGATGTATTTCCATATGTTGAACCATCCCTGTATGCCCTGGATGAAGCTTACTTGGTCATGGTAAATGATATTTCTTTATGTGTTCTTGAATTCGGTTTGTGAGTATTTTATTGAGTATTGTTACATCAATGTTCATAAGAGAAATTGGTCTGAAATTCCCTTTCATTGTTGGGTCTTTGTTTAAGTTTAGGTATAAAGGTGATTGTGGCCTCATAGAATGAGTTTGTAGTACTCCTTCCATTTTTTTAATTTTTTATATTTATTTATTTATTTATTTATTTGTGTGGAGTAGTTTGAAGACTATTGGTATTAGCTATTCTTTGAAGGTCTGGTAGAATTTTGCACTGAAACCATCTAGCCCTGGGCTTCTTTTGGTTGGGAGACTTTTGATGATTGCTTCTATTTCCTCAAGAGAAATAGGACTACTTAATTTGTTTACCTGATCTTGATTCAACATTGACAACTGGAATCTATCAATAAAACTTTCCATTTCATTTACATTTTCAAATTTTGTTGCATATAGGGTTATGAAGTAAGACCTAATGTTCTTTGGATTTCTTCAGTGTCTGTCATTATGTCTTCCTTTTCATTTCTGATTTTGTTGATTTGGATAATATCTCTTTGCCTTTTAGTTAGTTTGGCTGAGGGTTTATCTATATTATTGATTTTCTCAAAGAATCAGCTCTTGGTTTCATTGATCTTGAATTGTTCTCGTTTTTCTATTTTATTGATTTCAGCTCTGATTTTGATTATTTCCCGCTGACTATTCCTCTTGGTTGTTTCTGCTTCTTTTTTTCCCCTAGGGCTTCCAGATGTGTGATTAAGTTGCCTGTATGAGATGTTTCCATTCTCTTTATGAAGGTATTTAGTGCTATGAACTGCTTTCAATGTGTCCCACAAATTTGAGTATGTTGTACTTTCATTTTCATTGAATTTTAGGAAGTTCCTAATTTCTTTCTTTATTTCTCCCCTGACCCAGCTGTTCAGTTTTCATATGTGTGTAGATTTTTAGTTATTTATGTTATTATTGAGGTTCAGCTTAATCCATGATGGTCTGATAGGATACAAGGTATTATTTCAATATTCTTGGACTTCTTGAGGCTTGCTTTGTGACCTACTATATGGTCAATTTAGGAAAAGGTTCCGTGAGGTGTGAGAAGAAGGTATAATCTTTTGTGTTTGAGTGAAAAGTTCTGTAGACATTTGTTAGGTCCATTTGATCCATGACATCTGTTAGTGTCATTATTTCTCAGTTTAGATTCTGTTTCATTGACCTATCTTTTGGTGAAAGGAGGGTATTGAAGTATCCCACTATTAGTGTGTGGGGATTGATATGTGGTTTAAGCTTTATTAATGTCTCTTTTTAAAATGTGAGTACCCTTGTATTTGGGGCATAGATATTCAGACTTGTGATGCCATCTTGATTGAGTTTTCCTTTGATGAGTATTAAATGTCTTTCCTCATCTCTTTTGAATAATTTTGATTGAAAGTCTATTTTATTAGATATTATAATCGCTAATCCAGCGTGTTTCATGTGTCTGTTTGCTTGGAAAACCTTTTCCAGCCTTCTAATCTGAGGTAATGTCTATCTTTGTGGCTGAGATGTGTTTCTTGAATACAGCAGAATGTTGGATCTTGTTTATGCATCCATTCTGTTAGTTTCTGTCTTTTTATTGGAAAGTTGAGACCATTTATATTGAGTGAGATTAGTGGCCAGTGATTGTTAGGTCCTTTTATTTTGATGTTGGTTGTGGTAGTGTGTTTGTCTGGTTTTTGTTTTGCTAAAATGAAATTATCTGTTTCTTGTGTTTTCCTGGGTGTAGTTAGCCTTTTTAGGTTGAAGTTTTCTTTCTACTATGTTCTGTAGGGCTGGATTTGTGGATAGGGACTGTTTAAATTTGTTTTGTTTTGTTTTGTTGTCATGGAAAATCTTGTTTTCTCTGTCTATGGTTATTGAAAAATTTTCTCACTATAGTAGTCTGGAATGGCTTCTGTGGTCTCTCAGGGTTTTCAAGACCTCTGCCCAGGCCCTTCTGCCTTTTATGGTCTCTGCTGATAAGTGGGGTGTGATTCTGATAGGTTTGCCATTGTATGTTACTTGGCCGTCTCCCCTTGCTGCTTTGAATATTCTTTCTTCCTTCCTTCCTTCCTTTCTTTCTTTCTTTGTACATTTTGTGTTTTGATACTTATGTGGAGGGAGTATTTTCTTTTTTGGTCTACTCTATTTGGTGTTCTGTAGATCTGTATAAATGTTTTAAATGTATCTTTCTTTAAATTGGAGGAAATTTCTTCTATGATTTTTTGAAAATATTTTCTGGGCCTTGGCGTCAAGCATCTTTGCTTTCCTCAATTCCTATTATTCTTAGATTCATCTTTTCATGGTGTCCTTGATTTCTTGGATGTTTTGTGTCAGGAATTTTTTAGATTTAACATTTTCTTTGATGGTTGCATCAAATTCTTGCATTGTATCTTCTACACCTGAGATTATTTCCTCCATCTCTTGTATTCTGTTGGTGATGCTTACCTCTGAAGTTCCTGTTTCCTTCTCTAATTCTTCTCTTTGCAGGATTTCCTTAGTTTGTGCTTTTATTGTTTCCATTTTCATCTTCAGACCTTGAACCATTTTATTGATTTTCTTCACCTGTTTGGTTACATTTTTCTGAAAAATTTCCAGTGATTTCTTTATTTCTTCTCTATACACCTCTGTCATGGCCTATCTAAGGTCTTCAAATGTTTGGCTGTATCTTCCTGTATTTTTTATTAGATTTTATTCCTTTTGTCCATTATCATGCTTATTATGAAGGATTTGACATCATTTTCTTATGTTTCAGATGTGTTTGAGTTTCCAGGGGTCATTGCTTTGGAATAACTAAGTTCTGGAGATGCCATATTATTCTGGGTTTTGTTGCTTGTGTTTTTACTCTGGCCTTTAGTCATCTTGCTGCCTATGGATTGGGGGTAGTTTCTGGTATCCTTCACTGGCCATAGAGATCAGCTCATGGCGTGTGGCTATAGGTTGAGACCTTCACCTTTGGTGAATGCTTCTGTGGAGCAGGTGGGTGATCTGGGCTCAGAGCCAGGAACTCTCTGTGGATTGGCAGGGTGACCTGAGGTCAGTTCCCCCAATGTTCCACACTGTGGGGCCTCCTCTGGAATAGAAGGCCTAGACACTTGTGGTCCACTACTTGGTCAGAGAGAGTGAGAGTGTTGCATGCCTGCAGGCATGCAACTAGGCTTTGCAGACCCCTCTTGCACATGCTTGGACTCAGGAACTCTCTGTGAATTTGGCTGGTGACTTGAGGTCAGATCCACCTATGGTACACACCCTAGGGTCTCCCCTGTACTAGAAGACCCAGAAGCTGGTGCCTTGAAGTCCACAATTCATCCCGAGACACAGAGTCTAAGATATAGACTGCAGATGCAGCTTATGGGCAGGCATCCAGTCTCTGGTACCTGGGCACACATCTTCAGGGACCTAGGGACTCCTCCATGGACCACTTGGATTGCCTGAGGCCAGACATGTCCATTCTCCACACTGTGTGGACCCCTCTAACCCAGAGTACTTTAGCTTTAGTGCTCTATAGCTTCCAACCAGGTCCTTTAGCTCAGTCCTGCCGATCAGACACAGTATGTGATTGCTGCTACCATCTTGGATCTTGTATAGAACTAATTTAACTCTATTGGTTTTCTTTCTTTCTTTCTTTCTTTCTTTCTTTCTTTCTTTGGTATAATTAGTTCCTATTTTGCCTTGACCACCTGAGATTCAAGTGTGCACATTCAGATGCATGAGATGTCTGTACTTAGGTGCCCAGTTGCTTTCCTATTTAAAGGAGCTTAGCTTTTACTCCCAAGACATTGAAATTACTCAGAGCCACAATCCATGCAGCCTGGTGTGAGCTTGTATCTTAGTACAAGAATATCCACCAGTGACCAGAAATGCTTGAAAATGGTTGACATAATTTTCTTGTGGTTGTTAAACATCAGGGAATAATAGGGAGTACACACAAGTACATCTGTTGGGTTCAAGGTGGAAGTCAAGGAAACTCTTTTGAGAGATAGAAACTTGAAATGAAAGCTTTATTTTCTGCATGCGCAGGGAGGCAGCTAGTTCAGAATATGAACCATGCCACCAAAGGGAGATTGTACAACATATTTAAAGGATGGGAACACAAAGTGAGGAGAGGTACATGGGCTATTGCATTGACATATCATATTTTGACACAAGGGGTTAAGCAAAGAAGTCAACATGGGTAACTAGGCCTTTCTGGGTCACTTGATTTCAGGACCCCCAACTCAGCTCTTTGCTGTTGGGTTCCCTTCCTGAACTCTGACCTAGAATTTAGGATAAGGGAACAAAGTGATGGGCAAGCTGCACATAGTTAATTAAGTCAAGATAGGCAACACATTTACAACCTTTGTGCCTCAGTTTAGACTGTGAATAATGACAACTCCCTTCTTACATCCTTTACTGGCTAACAGACAAATGTGAAACACCTGAAGAAGCAGGATAACAGTTGGGTTCTGGGGTCTGGAAATATGAATTCAGTTTTGACCCTGTTAGCAAGATGGAACTGGTTCCTGAGATGGCTGGACCCAGAATACTATCTCCTAACACATCTTAAAGTCACATTTTCCTCTCATCTATTTTTCCTGTTTACCATGCAGCTTCTTCCAAGTATTTCTTTTCTCTGACCACCCGTTTGCATTTTCAGGTCACCTTCTTCCCTCTTCTCTCTGAATCCCACATCACAAAAGACTTAATTCTTCTTTGGTAATAAAACATTTCTTCTTGTGGTTTAGGGAATGGAGAGTCTTTGAAGCCTCCATGCTGTATAACTTTTCACCTAGTAGGGGCCAGGAAAAGTTGGACAGTCCTGAGTACCATTTCCCATCAATGTTGGTATGCTTCCCACTTTACGGTGACTGATATTAGTCTTACAGTCATCTTTCAAGCCTTTTTTCCCCTCAAACTCTTTGTGCTCACCTGCTACAGTATCTGACAGTGAGCACTTTGTTGCTCAATCTCCCTCCATTACACTGATGACCTGTTGGTGCTATTTTATACAACAAAGCCTACAGTGTCTATAGGCTCTGCTCATAGACTCTGATATAAACTGGACCAATCAGAAACTCTTACCAGGGAAATTATGAAAGGGGACTGAGAGATAGTTCTCTTTTTTTTTTTTTTGCATTTTTTTTATTAATTTATTCTTGTTACATCTCAATGTTTATCCCATCCCTTGTATCCTCCCATTCCTCCCCCCCCCATTTTCCCATTATTCCCCTCCCCTATGACTGTTCCTGAGGGGGATTACGTCCCCCTATATATTCTCATAGGGTATCAAGTCTCTTCTTGGCTACTTGCTGTCCTTCCTCTGAGTGCCACCAGGTCTCCCCCTCCAGGGGACATGGTCAAATGTGAGGCACCAGAGTACGTGAGAAAGTCATATCACACTCTCCACTCAACTGTGGAGAATATTCTGACCATTGGCTAGATCTGGGAAGGGGTTTAAAGTTTACCTTCTGTATTGTCCTTGGCTGGTGCCTTAGTTTGAGTGGGACCCCTGGGCCCAAATCTGCCTATCATATTGTTCTACTTGTAGATTTCTAGGACCCTCTGTATCCTTTTATTTTGCTGTTCTCCCATGCGTCTCTCATTTAGAGTCCCAAAAGGATGCCTTCCGAGATAGTTCTCTTAACACTTGGATAGTGTTTTGTAAGTTCACGATCTGTTTGCACTGGCAGGTGAAGCTTAGAATAAGGACAGCCTCTTGGGCCTTCATATCTTCTTTTGGAGGGATAAAACTCCCTAGAGCTTCTATGTTGTTTGCAGGAGTCATCACACTCTCCACTCAATTACCTGATCACTAACTGTCAAGTGAAAATCCTAATTACCTGGGTTTCCCAAGACCTTTTGCTTTTCTTTTAGTATTTATAGCTTTGATAGAATTATCATGGGGAAACATCTTACAACTGCACATTTCTGTTCATTCAGGCACCACTGGAAGCACCATGGCTCTGCGTCTTTTTTTTTTTTTTTTCCCTGATCCCATTCCATATCTCCACTCAGTTTCTAAAATCTACTTACCATGCCTTTTAGAACTCTTGGTCAGCACAACTCCATATCCTTGCCATGTTTCTGAAAAGTCCCTATTTCTTTCAGACTCGTATAGTTTTCCTGAGAAGTCACCTTTTCTCTCAAATCCCACCCGTCTCTTCTGGGAGGTAAGTAAACATCTTTCATCCTCCCCATTGATGCAGCCAGAGTGTTAGCTCATTCTCTTTCTTAGAAATCTCTAAAGCATGCTGATGAGGGTGAGGAGCAAGGGGAATACTTCTCCATTGCTGGTGGGAATGCAAACTTGTACAACCATGTTGGAAATCAGTTTTGTTCTTTCTCAGAAAATTGGGAATACTGTTACCTCAAGACTCAGCTATACCACTCCTGGGCATGTACCCAAAAGATGGTCCACCATACAACAAGGACATTTTCTCAACTACATTCATAGAAGCTTTATTCATAACAGCCAGCATCTGGAAACAACCTACATGTCCCTCAAGAATGAATACGGAAACTATGGTACATTTACACAATGGAATATTACTCCACTATTAAAAACAAGGAAACCTTGAAACTTGCAGGCAAATGGTTGGAACAAGAAACGATCATCCTGAGTGTGGTAACCTAGACCCAGAAAGAGACTCATGGTATATACTCACTTATAAGTGCATATTAGCCACATAATACAGGATAACCACAATACAATGCACAGACCTAAAGAAGCTAAATAACAAGGAAGACTCTAGGGAGGATGCTTAATTCTCATTCAGAAGGACAAATAGAATAGACACTGGAAGCTGTTGAAGAGAAGGACCAGGAATGGAGCCTACCATAGAGGTCCACTGAAAGACTCCACCCAGCAGGGGATCTAAGCAGATGCTGAGACTCACAGCTAAACTTCTGGGTGGAAAGCAGGGAGTCTTATGGAAGAGTTGGGGGATAGAAGGACCTGGAGGGGACAGGAGCGCCACAAGGAGACCAATGGAGCTATCAAATCCAGGGAGAGGAGGAGGTTGCTGCAGAGAACCATGCAACAACCAAGGACCATGCATGGTGAGGACCTAGACACTCTACTCAGTAGATAGGCAGCACAGTCTCCTTGTGGGTCCCATAATCTGAGGGGTAGGGACTACTTCTGATAGGGACTCTGGTGCCCACTTGTGGATCACTCCTTCCTGGTTAGGCAGTCTTGCCAGGCCACAGTGTAAGAGGATACAAGCTGTTTAGATGAGACTTGATAGGCTGAGGTCAGATGTTAGGGAAGGAGGACTCCCCCATTCTGGGGACTAGGAGTGGAAGGGAGGGGGATAAGGGAGGGGGAGTGGGACTGGAAGGCAGTGAGGGTGGGGATACAATCTAGATGTAAAATGAACAAATTAAATAACAATAATAAACTCAAAATAAAAAAAAAAAGACACTTGAAGAGGATATAAAAAGAAATCTCTAAAGCTTGCTTTCCTACCAGATCCCTTCAGTCTCTTTCCTTCTGCAATTCCTGGATCACTGCCCTTCTTCAGAACATGCTGGAAGCATACGGCTTAATGATTTTAAAATTCAGCTTTCCTGAATTTTCCATCTTCTCCACCCAGGAAAATGCTTTTTAAAATAGTATTTTTCCCCCTGTTGGTAAAAAGATGCAATAAATTCAACTTAGAATTTCTGGGGAGAATTATTAAGTGATGTTGAAAATGCACGCTGCATAAAGGCGACCTGAGGTGCATCTGAATAACTTAGCATTTTAAATTTGGAAACTGTGCCTTAAATAAAATCCCACGGAGTGGGCTAAAACATGTAAATGTAGAGCTTCTTTTTTTTTAAGACATAGAAAGGTGGTGATGATGGGGAAATCTCTGGAATAAGAGCAGGTAAGCCTAGAAGCCCAAGGATAGAATTTTTTCAGTTGGGGCCAAAGCAGCTAGGAAACCATTGGAAACGTGAAGATGACTTGCTAGAGAAAGCACCTGCTGCATGTGGAGACCTGAGTGTAGAACCCCCCAGAATCCATATTAAAAAGAACCAGGTCACTGAGTGTATTAGTGAACCCATGCTCGGGATGTGGAGACCGTGGGCGTCTGATGATCACTGGCCAGCCATTCTGATGATCTTTAGGTTCACTGAGAAACTCTGTCTCAAAAGATAAAATTCTCTCTCTCTCTCTCTCTCTCTCTCTCTCTCTCTCTCTCTCTATCTATCTATCTCTATCTATCTATCTATCTATCTATCTATCTATCTATCTATCTATCTATCTATCATCTACCTATCTGTCTATCTTTCATCATCTATGTGTCTATCTATCATCCACCTGTCTATCAATCTGTTGTCTATCATCTATCCATCCATCTATCTCTGTTAGAATTCATCTCAGCTATCCTTACTCACAGAACAGAGTCAACCCCCACCCCAGTGTGCAAAAAAGTTCACATACAAGTGAAGATGGGAATCCACAGGAGTAGTGGGACTGGTAAAAACCAACACGGGGCGATTTTAAGAAGACAATCCAACAGAGAAGAAAAACAACACCCAGGCCAGAGACTTCGTTGTCATATATTGTCACCTAGCTCTCATTCCTCCTACAGCTCCTCCTTATCCCAAGGTCAGTGTAGCAAGGTAGCATGGTCTGTTACTGTTCATGCCTTTTAATGCGTTGCATTTTCTTTCTCTCTTTTTCCTTCCTTCCTTCCCTTTCTTTCTTTCCTCATCCACTATATACTTTCCTCATTCTGATATTTCTGTTAATGCCCAAAGCCTGGTATAGCTTACAATATCTAAGTATCTTTTTCTGCTTCTTGACTTTTTAGTCTACTATTAACCAAAACTCCCGAACCTCCTCTCCCTTTCCATTTTTTCCCTTTGCTTCTACTATCCCCACTCCTACGTATATCACTCTCTACCACTTCCTGTCTAGCAGTGGAATACTAATTGCTAGTCTCTCTGTAATTACTTACTTATATTTATTTTCTTTTCCTTTTTAGTCATGCCTACGATAGTAGAGTACACAGTACGTTCAGGACCTCTACCCTCTAAAACAGTGCTCAATGAATGTCTTATTTGTAGTTAACTCCTTCTCTATGAACACAGGATAGTGACATAGCTTCAGAGAGTCGTCATCCTACAGGGCTGGACTGGAAATAGAGCCTGGTACCCAGAACACTAGTCCTATAAAGGAAAACATCACCACAACCTTGTCTCTCCTTAAGGTCGCAAATACTTCCACTGAAAAATTAGAGGGAGAAGGAGAACAAGAACAATGGGAGAAATGTCTTAAAAAATAATCTGACCTCGGATAGGTAGAAACTATTCCCCAAAACATCAGAAACATGAAAAACCCTGACAATATGTCTCCACCAAAAATTATCAAACTGGTAGTAATAGCAACTTATATGAAAACACAAACAGAATTAAAAAGAATTTGTGTAAGCATGCTTAAACAATTCAAAGAGGATTCAGTATTGTCCAAGAGAACACAAATAGTTAAATGAAGTAAGGAAGTAAATTCATGGTATGAAAATAGAATTCAGTGAAGAGATAAAAATATTGACAAGGAACCTAACAGGAATTTTGATGGAAATAAAAAATATAATCGGTCAAATAGTAAGGAAGTAAATTCATATATATATATATATATTGAGCAGGCTGTATTCTGGTATATGTGCATATATGTAACAACAATTAAATGAAGAGGCCATGAATTTGAGAATGAGTGGAGTGATGTAGGGAGGGGAAATGATGCAATTATAACCTTGAAAAACAGAAGATAATCCTTTTAAAATACTAGTTTTCTATGGTTGTATTGTGTTGAGTTCGAAGTGGAAAGTGGTTCTCTGGGCAGATTCAGTTACAAAAAGTTCAGTGGAAGCCCTCAGTAATAGAATGGGTCATGTGAAAGACAGAGTATTAGAGTTTGTCTTGATAATTCAGTCAAGGTTAAACTATATGAATAGAACATGCAAGAACTTTGGAATTCTATAAAGTATACACAGAAAAGAGAACATTTCATGCTGAAAGCATAGACAATATTTATCATAAAATCATAAGGGAAAATTTCCCAAATGTCAGGAAAGAGAATTTTATTTATATCCATAGAATACCAAGAAGACCATGCAGAAAAACAAAAACAAAAACAAAAACAAAATAACTTCCAGTGTCATATCATTGTCATAATACTGAAGTACAGAACAAAGAAAGTATTTAAAACCTGGAGGAGAGAGAACAGGGCCATCAGAATGACAACTGGGTTTTCAACTAAAACCTTAAAATGGCTTAATATGGTGAATTTCAAACTCTGAAATATACAACTGCCAGCCCAGATTAACATATCTGAAAAAAAAAAAACTCTGCATTTTTTCTTTGTTTGCTGTTTGGTTGTTTTCAGAGAAGCAAAAACTTTCCATGATAAAAAACAAGATAAAGGAAGTGTGGCCACAGAGCCAACCCTACAGAAAATACTGGAGGGAAGACTTTCGATTGAAGAGAAAGATAAACACAGTCATGATCCTAAGTCATGATGCTAAGACACTCGTTAAGCAAAGGAAGTCTAAGAAATAACCAAATATTATACAATAAAAACAAATGGCAGGAATCATTCCATACCTTTCAATTGTAATTCCAAATATTAATTATCCTAGTTGCTCTACAAAAGATTCAGACACAAATTGGATTGGAACACAGGATCCTTCCTTTTGTTGCCTCCAAGAAACAGATCTTGTCATCAATAGTAACATGATTGTGGCACTTTGAATGAAAATGGCCTCCATAGGCTCATATGTGAATACTTTGGTTTCCAGTTGATAGACCTATTCTGAAAAGATTAGGAGGTGTGGCTTTGTTGGAGGAGGTGTGTCACTAGTGGCAGATTTTGAAGTTTCAAAAGACTCCCTGTGCTCTCTTGTCTCATAGTTGTGATCTCTCAGAAATTCCTTCATTCTGCCACCACGGACTCTAGCCCTCTGAAACTATGGGCCAAATTAAACTCTTTCTTTTATAAGGTATGGTGTTTTATCACAGCAATAGAAATGTAACTGAGACAGTGAACATATGATTTCTTTCTTCATGTCTATGTCTTATATTACATGCTTTTATAGATGTGTTGTATAAGAGTTGCATTTGTGGGATTAAATCAACTGGGTCACAGTATATGATTATCTCAAGATGTTCTGAAATTTAGTTTTCAAGAATTTTATTGAAAAGCATTTACGTCTATTATGGAAATTGGACTATAGTTTTCTCTCTTTTAAAAAAAGTTTCTTTACTTTTGAGATTATCACATTTTCTTGTTCCTCTTTTTGTAACCCCCATATGCCTCTTCTTGCTCTCTTTCAAATTCATGATCTTTTTTTCATTAATTATTACTACATGTATAATTATATATTCCTAAATATAAACTTCTCAGTATGATTGATATTACTAGTGTTGGATATGCAGTTTTGGTGTGCACTTCCCTGGGAAAGACTACTTCTTCCACTATTATAATTTCTTAGTTACCTGTAGTTCTTTGTGTGAGGTTGAGATCTCATGATCTTTCTCTTAAACAGTTTTCTTCTTCTTCTTCTTCTTCTTCTTCTTCTTCTTCTTCTTCTTCTTCTTCTTCTTCTCCTCCTGCTCCTCCTCCTCCTCCTCCTTAATATTCATCTTCTCCCCATTTCTATTATATAAGTGAGTTTGGTAGTGTTCCTTCCTTTTCTAATTTATAAAATAGTTTGTGGTTGAGCATGTACTCTCACCCTCCTGACGTTCTTCGGATTATACCCATCGAGACTGAAAATGCTCAAGGGTGGTGTCTTCCAAATATTCTGGGAGTCTGGGAGGGAAACATACCATCAAGATCTTCAGTATTCATCACTCTCATTGAGAGATGCAACTGTGGACATCAAGTCAACTACTGGAGTTCTAGAGTTCTGGAGATCTACAGAATATAGACACCTCCAGAGTTTACTGTATTTACTGGCCCCAGGCTCAGAATGATCAAATACTAGAGCTCTTCTCACTTGATAGTGTTTGCTTTGTTTCTTTTTGTATTATTCAGCTTTACCAGGTCATACAAAGGCATCTTCTATCCTTCCCTGATACTTAGAAGTATAGTGGTAACTCTATTTAGCCAGTATTTAACTCTTTGAGGACACCACAAGAACACAGTCCACAGAATCAACTAAGTCATGTTCATAAGGGCTCACAGAGACTGACATGACAATAACAGATCCTATATGGATCTGTGTTAGGTCCTTTTCATATATGTTGTAGTTGTGTAGCTTAGTGTTCTTGTGGGCCTCCACATAGTGGGTGCAAGGGTGACTCTGACTCTTTTGCCTGGTCTTGGGACCCTTTTCCTGCTACTAGGTTGCCTTATCCAGCCTTGTGTCTAGACATTGCATCTTGTTATGCTGTGGTTTTTTTTCCCCCATTGGAAAGCCTGCTCTTTTCTGAAGGGAAAGAGAGAAGCAGTGGATCTGAGGGTGAGGAGAGGTGGGGTGGGGCACAGGGAGGAGTGAAGGGAGGGGAGGCTGCAGTTGGGGTATAATGTATGAAATAAGAAAAACAAACAATTATCTTGGGATATCTTTAATTGGCTTCTTTTTTCTTTCTACTCTCTCACACATTCTTGTTTTTGCTTTTGTTGTTTTTAATTTGGAGATAGGCTCTTGCCATGTAAATCAGGCAGGCCTGCAACTGGATATAGGCTGGTCTTGAACTAGTGATCTTTCTGCCTCAGACTCTGGAGTGGTTGTGCCTCACAGTTGCATATATAGTTTTACTCTGATAACTTTAGAGACATGCTTTAGTGTAAGCACTCAGCGTCCTTTTGCTATAGCAGAAGGAAACCAGAAGATCACTGGCATAGCATCTTATACTTGAGTCCCAGCACTTAAAAGGCTAATTCGGACAATTGTCTTAACCCAGGAGTTTAAGATCATCCTGGAGGTCATGGTGAGGTCCATTTCCTTTCCTCACTAATTAAAAGAGAAAGCAGAGCAAATAAAAGCTGGATTTCTCAGAGACCTAGGGTAGAACCAAACACTACTGACAAAAGAAAGAAAGAAAGAAAGAAAGAAAGAAAGAAAGAAAGAAAGAGTGCAAAAGTGGATGTAATGATGTCATGCTATACTCATAGGTAGGTGCCTAGGCCAGTCATCATCAGAGAGAGGCTCCCTCCAGCTGCTGATGGGAGTAGATGCAGAGACCCACACCCAAACATTAGACAGAGCTTGGGGAGCTTCTGCAGGGGCAGAAGGGGAGGAAAAATTATAGGAGCCAGTACGGTAGAGGACATCAGGAGAAAAAAGCCCTCAGAATCAGCTTAGCAGGACTCATAGAGGCTCACAGAGACTGAGGTGGCAATCTCAGTACCTGCATGGGTCCTCACTAGGCCCTCTGCATACATGCTGTGGTTGTTTAGATCGGGGTGTTTGTGGGACTCTAACGATGGGAGGTGTCTCTGTCTCTTTTGCCTGCTCTTAGGACCCCTTTCCTCCTACTGGGTTGCCTCATCCAGCCTTGGTGTGAGGGTTTGTGCCTAGTCCTATTGCATCTTGTTGTGCCATGTTTGGCTGATACCCCTGGGGAGCCTGCTTTTTTCTGAAGGGAAACAGAGGAGAGTGGATCTGTGCAGAGAGTGGGGAGTGGTGGAGCCAGGAGAGGCTGTGGTTGGGATGTACTTTATGAGTCAAAATAAATTTAAAGAAGTAAGGAAACTGTATTTTTACAGAGTTTTTAAGTATACTGGCATGGGATTTTTCAATTTTATGTACAAGGGAACAAAACCGATTGCTATGATAAATAGAAATAGGCATTAGAAGAAAAAAATTACCATCTAAAAACAAGTTTCCTATAAAAATTAACAGAATCAATGGGTTACAATTAAGCAATATTTGGTTTTAAATGAGACAGCAAGTATTGATTTTTTATACTTATTTGAGTCAATATATATTTGGCACAACTCCTAAAAGATTTTGGCTAGAAACAAAAACCTACAAAGAGGTCTATGTTTAAATCCCATGGTTGTGACACAAGCTGACAAATGCCAGGCCCTTCTGTCTGTCATTCTCCCAGGCAAAGAAAACAAAACAGGGACCCAAGGGAAGAGTGGCACATCCACAGGAACACACAATTTTCTGGCTTTTGTCATTATGTCACACATTGTGTTTCTTCTAAGATCTGCTTTTTTAAATTTTATACAAACTTCTCACAGACCTGGGGGCAGGTGACAAGCAGCTTAGAAAATAAAATAAAGACAGCGATGAAAATTTAAAATATATCCTTTAATCAATCATATTATGTGGCGTGAGAGCTGTCAGTGTGGGCGGAATGCTAATGGTGTAAGAAGACCCTGAAGGGGAAGTGGAAAACCTCAACCTTTGAACAGCAACACTCGGGCTTTGATCTGGTGGAAATCAAAACTAGATTCTCGCAGCTGAAACCGGAGGTCAGAGATTGCAGAGGAAAAGCCAGTAGCAAGTACCACAAAAATGCTCTGTTTGGCTATTTTTTTGTTTTGTTTTTTTTCTTTTTTTTTTTTAATTAATTTATTCTTGTTACATCTCATGGTATCCCTCCCTTGTATCCTCACATTCTTCCTCCCTCCAATTTTTTTCCCTTACTCCCCTCCCCTAGACTGTTCCCGAGGGGAATTACTCCCCAATAAACTCTTTAATTAAAATATATATTGAGAGGCTGGAGAGATGATTCAGCTTTTAAGAGAACTGGTTGATCTTCCAGAGGACTCGGGTCCACTGACTAGCATCCATGTGGCAGTTCACATCCTCTGTGACTCCAGCCATCTCTCCAGCCCCACTGTTTGGCTATTTTTTTTTTATTAATTTATTCTTGTTACATCTCAATGTTTTCCCATCCCTTGTATCCTCCCATCTCCCCCCCCCCATTTTCCCATTATTCACCTCCCCTCTACTGTTCTTGCGAGTGGATCCGTTCCCCCTATATACTCTCCTAGGGTATCAATTCTCTTTTGTCCCTTGCGTCCCAGTTGCGTTTTGCTCCCCAGTTTGAAGAGAAAAAAAAAAAAAACTGTCAGAGTCGGGTAGCTGTGTTACTGACCATGGAAGCACAGAAGTGTTAAGAACACCCACCTTCCCGGTGTGTTCTTTGGATTTGAATACTTCAAGGCCTATTGTCCAACATGGAGTCCTGCTGACACAGTATGGGCCCTGAGGTCACTACATGTATGAAGTTCCCACCTGGGCTTTGATGCTAGGCTAGTGAGTGACTTATGTCTGTGACCTATGAGTTTCAGTTAACACAGCATCCAAGATTATGATACAGGACTCTAACAGTCACAAGTAACAGAATCACGTCAAAGTAACCTAGGATATTCCTTGCTTAATTTTTTTATTTTGTTTGTTTTTGTTTTTCAAGACAGAGTTTCTCTGTGTAGCCTTGGCTGTCTTGGACTCACTTTCTAGACCAGGCTGGCCTCAAACTCACACTGATGCACCTGCTTCTGCCTCCCAAGCTCTGGGATTAAAGGCGTGCGTTACTATGCCCAGCCTTGCTTCATTTTTTTTTTCTGAAAATTTTAGGTATTCAAAGTCAGAAGCAGACAGGTCATCAAATGACATCATTAGGCATCTCTCCTTTGTTTGGTACCTTTTGGTTCTGCTTTTCTATCTTTTCCATGTCTGCAGACCATCGTCTCCTATGTATTGGCAAATTCAGGGGTTAGCAGTTCAGGATTATGTCTTAATAGCTCACTAATGCCAGCATTAAGGGACTATCTCTTTCTAAAAGTCCCAGAAAATTTTTTCTTTTTTTTTCTTCTTTGCAAATATGGTATTTTTAATGATGGACTAATTATGTTAAGATTTTCTAGTTATGGTTTACCATTGATTTCCACTTTCGATTAACATAAGAGTTATTTGGAAATGCTTTCCTGTACGTTATTTCCTGTGGCTATTTTTTCTTAATTTTTTATTTTTTACATATACATTTATATTATTACACATATAGACATTAAACTACATACAGCAAGAAGAACCATGAAAAAATCAGCAATTATATAAATGTTACATTCATAGTGTTTTGGCCTTTTGTATTTGGCAGCCTTGAAAAGAACATTTTTCCTATTTTGGTGCCTCTAAAATTCTGAACTTTTCATCTCTCCTTCTTGAACCAATCATCACTGTTCAGAGGGTGGGAGAACTGATCGCTCAGGCTGTGTCCAGTTCCCATATTTGGAGTGAGATTTGGTAAAAACAGGCTGAGGATGAAGGGCCTGGTATGCCTGTGGGAAATTACCATCAGAACCGCCCAGCGTTACCATCTCTGGGGCAACCACACTCTTTACTGTCAAGGTGTTTCCAGACACATAAGGAAAAATACCTATATGTGAATAGTTAAATATGAATTGTAGTTAGAATGCTATCTTATTTAAAACATTCTCTGAAAACATAAAACACAACACACTGCACTGTGTGCACAAATCTTACCAACTAAAGGGTAGTTTCTATTCTTCAAACTTTCATAATTTTTAAAAGGTAGCAGAACACAGATCTGCGTGACTAGATCATTTGGGCTACAGAATCCATGCATTATGGTAAGTGTCCAAATAAAGGTAATGACTTCTTTACACAACATCTTAACTGAGAAGCAGAAGAATCTAAGAGTGTTTACCCAATTGAAACAGGACAGTCCCATAATAGATTGATTAGGGGACATTTAATAGGAAGAAATCCAAGTCCTGGCAGAGGGTAGTGTTCAAAGGCGGGCCAGTAAAAATTAGAAAGATTAAAGACCGGAAGCACTGGGAGTGAACTAGAGAGCTCAAGGGAAAGTACTCTTCAGGCTTAATTGTGAAGACTTCATGTCTCGGCTCTTTGGAGAGCAGTGATGTCACTAGGCTGTCACACAACAGAACTTGCTGGTGACACTCTCTTTCAGAAAGCTGAGGGAAGTTGTTCATGGAAGTCTCTGTTCTTTAATGATTTCCTCTGAGATTGAAATATGCCATCCTCCTTAAACAGGAATGTACAGTACTCACAAGAGCTTCAGGAAGTCCCTGAAATGGACAGAACTCACGAGGCGGCTGCCTGTCAGAATAAATAATAAAAACTGAGGGTCCCTCTCAGACAAGAAGAACTTCGAAGAAGACTCTGAAACCAGACCAGCTGCCTGAATGAATCAGAAACCAGCAGAGGTGCCTGGGACAGGCTAGACCACCTGAGGGCAGCTGGAAGAGACACTTTCTAAGCTGCTGAGCCACCTGCCTGGCTGGGTGGTGTGTTCCATGTTTCCCAGCTTTTGAGAGCTGTCACCCATGCTGGCGTGGGGTTCAGTGATGCAGGAGTCTTTGAGTCGTTTCTATTCTTTATTAAGTAACTTCTCACTCACACTCCTGTAAGTAATCCCAATAAAACTCCGGTTTGCCAAGCTGGACTTCAGTGGTATGTACACTTTGCTCTATTATGGGCTCCCTATTTGGTGTGAGTAGACCTGTGTGTTGCATCACCCCAGGAAAACTTTTGTCACACAACCATCTCACAGGAGGGAGTTGGCAACAAAAGCACGTACTGGGGTAGACACGCTTTGTAGTATCACTGCCACTTCTGCCACAGATAATCTGGAGAGGCACAAGGACTGCTGGTGGGTAGTACTGCCCGAGGACTGCTGAGTACTTACTAAGCACAGCAGAAACTGAATACCAGTACTGCAAACACATCAGAAGGGAAGGTCCTGGAGAAGCTGGGAACACAACAGGAAGCTCTCGAGTGTGGGACCTGTGATCAGGAGCCAAGACTCTTTTCCATGTGTCCCAACATCTCACACCCAGAGAGCTTCAGAGCTGACAAACATTTTTAAGAGGCCCAGGTCCACTTTCAGACAGCAAGAAGACAAGGTGGACTTGAACCTGAGACTTCAGCATAGACACAATCAGATAGGAGCATTGCATGTGTTTACTTTGGTGCTAGGCATGTGCACATTCTGTTCACATCCATCGTTTTCTGTATTTTCTCTTTTGGTAGAGACGGTGATGGTAAACACATACCTCTATCTCTCAGGCAGTAGTGTGTGCACTGATGTGCTAAGCCTCACTGTACCAGCCATCTGTAAGGGAAGACAGTGAGAAAGGACCAAGCAGAGTTGGTGTCAGAAGCAGGAATCATGTTTCCACTGTTATTTATTGTGTAGAGTAATTTTAGTAACAAGGCAAGGACATTATTTATACATTACTATCAGAGAGGGTGATGCTGGGTTTGCGGAGAACGCTCACTGGGCAAGCCTGCAGACCTGAGTGTGCGTCTCTAGTAGTAACATAAATGCCTGACATGGCCCCTTGTGTTGCTAACCCCAGTGATGGGGTTGAGGGAGGTGGAGTGAGGCACACACAACACAGAAGGTTCAATGTCATGCTCCAGTTTCTGTGGAACCCCAGGTAAGAACTACTGCAGAAAAGAGCAAAGTGGGCTTTCCCTCCTTGTAAGAACAGTCCACTCATTTATCGGGGTTTCTTACCTCGGAGGAGCAATAATAGTGTACTGATCCCACGAGTTTCCTGAATTATTAAATACCGTATGTTGTGCTTTACATGTTAATTGGCAATAGGTTGACTCTAATTACAATATATTGATAAAATAGTAATGGGGGTTTGATTGTTTTAATAACAGATATATTAAATATGTTTTGAGATGACTACACATTCTCGTAAGATAGTTAGATGATGTTGTTTCTTTACATTTTTGCCTCTTCTTAAATTGCAAAAGATAAACTGAAGTTATTATTTATATTCTTCATAGAAAAGACTCATCATAAGTAGAAATGTTAATATCCTCTATACTAAATTTTTCCTATAGATCCTTCAATATCTGTACCAAAGTGGGCATTTTGTATTAAAGAGGATTTTTGTTTGTTTATTTTTGTTTTTTTATTTAATCATTAGGTGGGACTGGAAATTATTACTTTGGCCACCAGATGGAGCCAATATTATTTCAGAAATGCAATGGATACTGGTAATTTTCTCATTTTTCCATTGTCTGCTCATCCAGGAGTTTTATATTTGAGTCTGAGCTTGGTGAAGGATTCCAGAATTAGAGCTCAATAAAACAGCATATTCTCATTAATTGAAAGCCCTGCCCACCATTTCCTACAATGAATCATCTAAACTTCTTTGTTGTAAATTAAAGGAATTGTTTAAAATGACCTGAAGTGGAATTCTATAGCACAGCCTGGGAATGTTCTGTAGGTGCTGTTCATATGCCATTGTGACATCGAGAAGGCATCCTTTGGTGCTTTATTTTTCATAATCACTGAGGTCAATGCTGTTGTTATATATGAGAATTTAAGGTACATATTGGGAGCAAGAAGTATTAAGACATGAAGATGAGATTCAAAAGACTCTTAAATGGTATCTACTTTGAATGCCTACTGAGTCTGTACAGAGAAATGTTGAGCAGTGTTGGGAGAACATAAATTTATGTGCCTGAGAAGGGAAGACTGAGGCTTTGTCAAGTTCTGAAGTTAATTTCTATCATGCAGACCTAGAAGCTTTCACAAATGCTAACGTTACTTATGAAAGTTTGAATGTGTAGAAACTATAATGTGTTCAAATTAAACTTCTAAAAAATATGATGCTCAGGACAATGTTTAGTGAAGAAGAAAACATGCCCCATATGCAGTGGGTAGTAAAAGCAGAGAATCTACCATACATTGCCTTGGCTTATACCTCTGTTTTTACTGCCCACATTTAATATAATAAATATGTCTTTCAAAAGTTGATTTGTATGTTTGTGCATGCATGCATGCATATATGCATGTGTGTATGCATGTGCATGCATCCAGATATTCTGTGTATGCATATATGTTTCATGTTCTACCCACAGACTCTGGTCATGACAACACTGATATCCAATCTGGGCATAGTGTTATTGGTGAAAGGAACAATGTTACTAAAAGTAGAAATATTCACAGAATAGTAGGAAATGGTTAATTTAAAACTGAGGTATCTTAGAGGACTGTATGTGCCAGTGGCCAGGTGGTGAGGAGCTCAGCAACCTTTCAGAGCTTGTAACTCCAGGGAGTGGAATTCACACAATTAGTCTAAGCCTGTAGTGTGATAATGGATTTGACAAAATGATTTCATGGATAAGAGGCCAGAAGGGAAGCAGTAGGTTAACAATGAGAGAAGTTGAGGGTTTGATGTCTAAGCTTAATGGGCATAGTTTTGAGCAGCATGTGGTTCCTAGGTGACTATCAATTATAATATAAAAATAGAGAACTGCTGTTTCTAGGATTATATCTAAGTAGAATTGTGCATTGATTGGGCTAATGAAATGTAAATTCCATTGCGGAAGCCCATTCAATAAATGTGAAATTGGGGCATGAAAAAGAAATTTTTAAAAAGAAAGAAAAAAAGAAAGAAAGAGAGGAAGGAAGGAAGGAAGAAGAAGAAGAAGGAGAAGAAGAAGAAGAAGAAGAAGAAGAAGAAGAAGAAGAAGAAGAAGAAGAAGAAGAAGAAGAACCACCACCAGTGGCTGAGAATATTGACTCAGGAGTGAAACTGAGATTTCAGTCAATACTTCCTTTCCTAAACTCTCTTCAATTCTCAATGTCTCCTCCTACTTCTGAAAAGCAAAAGTGATTGTTCTTAGGACTGATATCCAATCTCACTCAGCCTATGTCTTACAGGAGACACTTGAGTACCTTTAGACAACAGAGAATAACTCAAAGGAAGGGGATGGAATGCTTTTCATGCCTTCATGCCAAGTCTTCTGGGGGAAACAGATAGAAGAATTCCCACCTTCCAGACATGCATGCATTAAGTGGCTTGTAAAAGGTTTGCTGCTGCATGATGGTCTAGGAATGGAAGTGGAAGTAAACTAGCATCTGTCCCGTGGCAGCTTTCTTACGGCCTGTAGGTTAAGGACAGAGCTGTCTCTTTGTGGGAGTTTCCTTGAAGGAACTTTTATCTGCACAAGAGAGTAGCAAATTATCTATTAGAAATATGATTCTCTTAAAGCAGCATTTCTCAACATTCTTGACTTATCACAAAGATTTTTCGTTACTCAGAAGGTAGAATAAACAATAAGAAGATTGGAGGTTTTAACCTTTGGACAGATAATGTGTGATGGATCAGAATCATATTATTAAGACAGGTTTAGGGACAGGTGCTGGCAATGTGGTACCCCAGCAATTGCTCACATGAATGAGTATGTGGGCTGGTTTGAATAGGAGTTCCTGAACTGAAGTCTTAGTCTTTAAGAAATATAAACAAAACAAACAAACTTGTGATATCATCTTGGAAATGGGAGAGTGAATTTAGGATCTTAAAAAAAAAAAAAAGAATATATTTTCCAGTTCCAAAAGTGGCCACAACCACATGTCCACTGAAATCACGTGTCCATAGAACATATTCCTGTTTCTTTGCTCTCAGAGAGAAACACAAGGACACCCAGGAAAGTGGTTGATTCAATACCCTAGATGTAGATGATAGAAAACTCAGAATGAGCGAAAATCATCTTGTACTTGAAAACTTATTAAGACTTGTTTGGACTAACTTGATAATTTGATTAGAATAAAAGGAAATAAATGGCCACTCCATGAAAACTCAGAAAGACACCATGTCTTGTCTTCTAGGAGTGGAACCTCAGGCGTACTTGTAATAATATGATTGGGACAAAGCATATAAGAACGTCTGGAAATTTAACAGGTCAGGACTAAGTAGCAGGCTGAGATGACTTTTAGTGAACACACTATCATTTAAATGGTAGACAGAAGGAAGATTCCATGTTGTAAGAATTGAGAAGAAAGCATGAAATTTAAAACTCACAGTAACTTTAAAGTCTGGCTGAAAACTAAAATAACAAACCAATTTGCTAGATGGTTGATTGGTAGTTTGTTTATAACCCTTTTACTTTGGAAGAGGCAGTGAGATTTCTTACCCCAGGCTGACTTGTAGGCTTAGATTTTTCATAAACATACTTTATTTATGGTTCTTAAATGCTTCTACCTCCCTTCCAACCCACCAGACAGAGAGGTTAGTAGGAAAAGAGGGTTGTGCACATTTTTAAAACATAGTTCCTTAGGGCAATTCCATTCTTTGCTGTCAGGATACCGACAGTCCAGTCAGATAGCAAACACCAAACAACAACACGAATCAGTAGCAATAGCAGGATCCAGCAGAAACTGCAAAACTCTGTTGAATCATCAGGAGTCAGAGGAAACAGAAAGACTCAGCCAGAATGCCATGAGAAGTTCTCTGGAGCATTTCGCTTGGTGAAGTGTTGAAAAGTGAAGACCGGCAGAGCGATGTAATCCATTGAAAAGTGTGGTGATGAAAAAATCCCCTTCACTGTCTGTGGTCTTCTCTTTATATACTCTTCTTAGAGTCCAACCCACAGATGTTTTCAGCTGGCCAAAATCATGCCCCCTCACACAAGACAGCTTCCAACAAAACATCAACCTGCTCTCTCACAAGACAGCTTCCAGAAAAACATCACATGACACAACTGAGTTGAAAGAAACCAGAAACTTCCACCTCACTGACTGGCTGGTTGCCTAATTCTGGAGCATCAACACCCTGATAGAGGTGGGAAAATAGATTGTGTCAAAAATGTCAAACAAAAACAATGATGAAATAGCAAATAAGACATATTGAGTAAGACAAATCCAGGGTCTTAATGTTTTCAGAATAAGTATAAAAACAAAGATAAATCCTATTTTCAGTGTGTCTGTATACCTTTTGTTTCTCCTTTTTGGAGTTTGAGACTAGTTGAAATAAGTGATCATAGTAGATTTTTAAATATTGTTTGAATCCCTTAAGAGATCTTAATTAAGACTTTAATCAATGCTTAACTGTTTAATAAATTAATTTTTTTATGGTTTTGGTAATCAGGCATGAGTTTAAAAGACTAACACTAGATAAAGGTAAGGGTGGATATTTCTTTTAAAGGAGGCAAAAAAATAAACCCTCCTAGATATTAGTTAACCTCTCTAATAATTAAGTTCATAGAATCACTGCCTTGGAGACTAATTCAACCCCAACACTGGGAAATGGTACTATAGTGAGATGAGGCTTACTGCCTTTCACATATTTAATTTCCTGCTTCTCTTCCATCTGAACATACAGCCTGGTTCTTGCATGGCTGGGACTGACCTGCAGATTGGGTTGGGTGAAGAAGTAAAGGGGCAGCTTAGCATGCTAATGGAGGCCTCTGTGTATTGGCATTTTAACTCCTGTACCAGAAGTGGCCCGTATTCTGCAACAGCAGATTTTTCATTAAGATTCCAAAGCTAATGCTTGGTTCATCATCTCAACCAACAGCATCTTTACTCTTTTTTTTTTTTTTTTTTTTTAAAGTCTTTTTCTTGGAGTGCAGTGATTTTCAGCACTGAGCACTGATTTACAAGGAGATTCTTTTGTTTCTTCCATCATCTCAGTAACTCTCATTGTCTTGGGAAAACCTTCTGAAAAAGCAAGAGAGTCATTTTCTTTTTTGTAAAGTCCCTGTCATTCCTGTAGTTTGCTCATCAGAAGTAATTTCAAAGGGAATTTTTTTACTGGAAGTCATCATTTGGCCCAGGAGACATTTTTGCAACGGCCACTTGTATGCCCTGTGTGCTGCAGACTATATTTAGGAATTGTGGCCACTATGGCATCCTCTCCACTCCCATGGTTCTGAGGTCACCAGAGGAAAAAGAGTGGGCCAGTAAACAGAAAGCAAAAACAAATATTGTGGAAGTTAAACAAGCCCCATCACTTACACAATCATGAATAATGGACAAAGTAAAGCCAGAGAAAACAAGCAAGCCCTCCTCTGCACCAAACATGCCAACAGATGGAAATGAGGACAGCATGGGCCGATGAAGGAGAGAATCCTGACTCCTCCACGTCTTCTGCCACTAAGTGTTGTGTAGCAATTTCCTCTGAGATAAAACCTTCAATGCTGGAAGGAAGCCCTTTAGGACTCAGGGTACTCTACAGGGATCATCTTGGGACTCAGGAAGTAAGCAATTCAAGAGCTTGAGGAGGTCCCTGAAAAGGACCAGCTGCACTAGGCCTTTGTCTTCTCCATCAGCTTAAGGAAGCAGTAAGGGATGCTGAAAGACAGGCTCAGATGGGCAGAGTTGCCTGGGAGAGACCAAGACCAAATGAGCTTCCAGGAAGACAGGCTCTGCAAGAAGGAGCAGCTAAGTTGCATGGAAGGAGTTCAAACCTACTGAGCTGCCGGTAAGTTGTGCAGTGCGGTCCAGGGTTTCAGCATTTGTGAACTGCCATCCATACTGCAGTGCCTTTTTAGTGATGCAGCTGTATTTGAGTCACGGTAGTGCCTCAAATCTATAACCAAGCACTCCCTCATATTCCTGCAAGTAAACCCAATAAAACTCATTGGTTCACCAAATTGGATTCTTGTGGTATCCTTACTTTGGTCTATCATCAGTTACCTATCTCGGATGAGTAGACATTTGTCTTCATCTCTCCAGAAACACTTTGATACAGTGCCAATAAAACATGTACAGTTCCTGGGGTCTGAGCTCTCCTGCCAAGATAGCATAAGAGCACCCATAATGGTCACCCTGAGGACTAAATGAGGTTGTACGATGTAGAGTGGCTGATGTGGTACACAGTGTGGTAATTGTTAAATAGCTGGCATCTGTGCTTGTGATTTTCCTACAATCTAAAATGTTCTTTTCCATATAATCTTCAAGAAAATCACATCAAGTGCCTCCAAGTCCAGTTTACTAGAAATAAAATAATACACTTGATTAAACTCCTCAAAATGTCTAAATGAGACCAATCTTAGATGATACTATAATTTGATTATATAGAAACATTTGAGTACTTGGTGAAGTGAGGATATAGCCACAAGGGACCGCTTGTCCACTAAAAGGGCCATAGAAGTGGTTGGCATTGGGGAAATGACACAGCAGTAGAAACATAGATTCCACTAGCCCATGTCTGGACAGGTGAGGTCTGATCATCTCTCAGGGCTGTGCTGAGAGTGCATGCTTTCAGGAAGACTTAAGTGTGGGACAGAAAGAAGAGCAGACTTGCAATGAGCGCAGTGCTGGCAAAGGGCCCGAGATCGCTAGCTCCTGCAATTTTCACCTCATGCCACCTTGCTCTGAAGCAAGCCTGATAACAGGTGAAATCATACTCTGTTTTTGGCTTGAGTACGAATCAAAGAAAGATAAATGGCTGATAATGGCCACCTGTTTGGGGGTTGCAGGTGCCAGATGTTGAGGAAGCAGCATCTCATTCAATAGCTTCACTGAGGTTCAACATGGTCACAACCACCTGAGGCCAGTTGAACCATGGAGGAAACTGAAAGGTAAAGTGATTATGGAGTGCAACATGGTTCATAGGAGGCAGGGCCAGGGTTTGCGTGTTATCTGAATGCTAACGTCTACAGCATCTTTCTTGGCAACTATGCCTCTCTCCTGCACACCACACATACACATAAACTTTCAAAAAAATCTTTCCTGGACCTTCAAAATACACCCAGATTATTTTCCAGCATTCCCATTTCCATGAAGCCAACATCTTGCTCTTGCATTTTGCAACCATCCTTTCAACAGTCCATAGCTGGTCTCTACTTTTGACCTTATGTCTTTTCCAAGTATTCACCCTCCTTTCACCCTGGTCTCCACAAAATTCCCCATCTTCTCCTGCAGTTGCTCCAACCAGGAACTTATTTTTTTCCCCAGATGGAGGCCTGTAAACTCCTTCAGTACCTTCAGTCACTTCTCAAGTATCATTGCGCATCAGAAACTTAACCAGTCAAGTTAATGACATTGTACCTGTGGTGGTTTGGATGAGAATGTCCACCCCCGCCCCTATAGGCTCTGATGTGTGACTATTTGGTGCCCAGGTGGTGGCATTGTTTGGACAGCTCCAAGAGGTATTGGTTTGCTGGAGGAAATATGCCCAGGGGTGGAGTGAGGGGCAGACTTTGTGGTTCCAAAACCCGATGCCTGATGTGGATGTGAACTCCCAGCATCTGCTCCTGCTGCCAAGCATGGCTCCATAATCATGGACTCTGACCCTCTGGAACTATAAAACACAGTAAGCTCTTTCTTCTATTAGTTGCCCTGGTCTTGGTGTTTTATCACAGCAGTAGAACAATAAATACTATGCTACCTGTCAGGATTTAGGTGGCAGGACTATGTGGCTGTGTGTGCTCAATTTTCTTAACGAATATATTTTATTAACAACTTAGTGACTGAGCGTATGTCACTTATAACCCGACTAACCAAAACAATAGGAAATGAGGATTAATGGACACAATAACAAAACTATAAGGGTATCAGTTCCAAGGAACGATTCTCCTGGCACAATCAGCAGGATTTCTTCTGCTGGAACCTAGAGTAACCAGAACCCAGAACCTCTGCAGGAGCCAGAGCCCTGAAGCCTTCCCTCAAGCAGTTCTCTCTAGGAGCGTCTTGAAGTGCAGTGATGAACAGCCAAAACTATCCCATGTCTCCAAAAAGCCCCACCTCCAGTTCTGGGGTCATTTATATATCTCCTCCCAGAGTCTGTTCATGGGATCTTTTCAGCTGGCAACAATCAACCTCCCGCATGAGGTGTTCGCTCTTCTAGTGGATTAACCTCACCTGTTCTCTCACAAGACCATTCCAATCCCGCACTTGGGATCCTAAAAAACAGGTTTATCTCTCTTTCATGATAGAATCCATAAAGTCACACCATGAAACAGGCCTCACATGGGAGGTTTTTAAGGGAGGGTACACAAAGGATGCCTGGGTGAGAGTGATGGGAAAGAGAGAAGGTGGGAGGGAATGGTCCGTTTATGAGGTGATGCACTGCATGCACAGGGAGAGGACATATGGCTTATGGTGACAGTAAGAAATGAGCAGATTCTTGGGGGCAGGTAATGATATGTCCTGTTGTCACCAAGTCCTGGGACCTGGCCGTGGAGGTTCCTGATTGCTAACATTCCTCCCTTTTGGCTATTATAGAAGAGGAAGAACTAGAAGGCAGGTGGTGGTGATAAGTGATGAGGGTTTGTCATTGGAGAAATGTAGAGAAGGGTATGAATAGGAAAAGAAGAAAAATAAAAAGAATAGGGTCCAGGAAGGCAGAAATCACTTCTATATTATGTTTTCAAAGGCCCAGAGGTTGGAGGCATTGAGTTATTCCTTTTGCTTTTTGAGGTATGTCTGGAGTTGTTGGATTTTTGTCTTTTACTATACCCAACTGGTTGACTTAGAAGCAGCATTTCTCTGGGAAGAAGAGGCAATGGCCTCCTTTTTTTTTTTCAGCTGTAAGGAGATCCAATCGTCATTGGTTTTGAAGTACCACTTCTGCCAGGGAGTTGATTTGTCCTTGAAGAGTGAGTATTGTTTGGGCCACTTGCTGGCAGTCCTGGATGTGAAGAAAACCGATGACACAAGGTTAGGGGAGTGGTCACTCACTTCTGCTTTCCCAGTTACGACACCCACCATTATTCTTGTGACAGCCAGGAGGGGCAAGATTTGACATGCCTTTTTATTTCATTGAACAGCTATTGAGTCCACAACCAGGATCAGTAGGGGTTCGATTCCATGTATCACTCCCAACCTGGGAAAGAGAAATGCTAGCCTGCAACCCCCTGACTGACCAGCAGGTAGGTGATGGTTGACCTGAGTACTACAAAGAATTGAGGTGTTATGGGCTGTAGGGCTTTGGAGCTGAAATGAAATATTGAGAGTTATGGTTTTGTTGCAGTCTAGGGAACTTAATGCCCCTACAATATGTGTTCCAGATGCCTTAAAACAGTTTGCCATGCCAAATAGGGTGATCTGAAAAAGGTACAGAGTCATGGCAACACTAGGGTCAGGGCAATTAGTGAATGGTGAGGTAAGGTCATCTGATAGGGTCACTGTAGAAGCTGTAAGCAGTGGTTGTGAGCTAATCCCAGGAGGGACACAGAGCTGGCAATCTCCAAAGCAGTCAGGTTGGGTGACACTAAAGAGTCTGTGGGCAGAGGTCAGAGTCTGAAGCAGGAGATGAAATGACAGGTTTGTATTATTTAAGAGAAGGGGATATTAAAGAGGCAATGGCCCTGGAGCAGTGCTTATTTGCCTTTTCTAATTCTTCTATCTTCAGGGCTTAGGTAATCAGGGGATTTTTTTTTTCTGGATGTTAATCTTACTTACTGGGAGTCTGGGTTTGTAGTGGTGGTAGAGTTTGTCAATGACGCTTGTTTCCCACCTGGGATCCCATGGGTCCTGGATATGGAAGAAGTGGATCTTTTCATACAGATAAAAGAGGGTTGTTTTTTGTTTTTGTTTTGTTTTGTTTTGTTTTACTTTCAGAGAGTGGCATTGGCAAGATTAGTATGGGCAACCTCTATATCTGCCCAGGCACTCTTTACAATAACTTTCTGTCTGGTCAAAGAGGAAGCAAACAAAAAGTTCATGAAATGCAGATGGAGGGGTGGATACAGGGGTGATGGTGATTTTCATCATCTTTTCACAGCCTGCTATCAAGCAATTTTCCAACCCTATTTTTGAGAGACTGTTTGTTATGAATGAGTGTTTCTAGAACCTCAAGTTTCCATGCTTAAGAGTTACCCTAGACAGAAACAAACAGGAGGGAGTAGAGGAAAAAAAAATCCATATCCAATCTAGCAAGATCAAGCACAGCTGCTGGAGTGAAGCCTCATTTTTCTGGAACTGGGGACAAGGTGGCTGGTTTCTGTCTTCTAGAACTTAAGCGAGCAGGGTCCTGTTGGAGCTGGTATATAAGGGAGGGAAATTATTTTGAGGTAGATGGGATAAAGGGTTTGAGATGAGATAGGTGAATCCAGTGAAAGAGGCCCTCAAGCTTAGCAGCTAGGGGAGGTGTCATAAGGATTACCTTGAAGGGGCCCTGCAATTTAGTGGAAGAGGGTGAGGGATGTTGGTCCTGAAGGGAGAGGAGGACAAGCTCTCCAAGGTTGATAGGAGATCGACAGTAGTTACTGTGTGGCTGGGGTAGAGAGAGGCTAGTACAGTTCCATAGGAGAGAGTGGAGAAAACAGAGTAAAGGTAATGAGTAGGAGGTGATCAGGGAAAGGTGAGAGTTTGGGTCCAAAACTGGGAGTCAAAACAATTGGTCCATACTTGAGCTCCAAGAGTGAGATGGAAAGAAGTTTATAGGTGGAGAGCCTATAGGCTGAAAGGGGTGAGTGGCAGGAGTTTTAACCAATCAAGATGAAGTTCCTGTGACAGTATGACAAGAATATTTTTTTTAACAATTGGTTAGTTCATTCTGTCTTCCCTTCAGGGAGAGGAGAGTCCTTCCTTCTCCAGGAAAAAAAAAAAAAAAGATGAGTCTCTGGCAACCTTTGGTGAAATAGATGGTGGTGGCCTCCTGCTTATTTCATATAAGACAGGGATATAAACCTTGGGCAGTAGACTGGGTTTTGAGGATGAAAGTGTTTGATTCACTGGAGCTAGGAATGCCAAGGATACTTCACTTACATGCAGCAGCATAGTCCTATCATAAAAAAGGGAATGCAATACTTTTTCACAATTATCTTATGGGCAGTGGGTGGGTGTTTGGGGATGGAGGGATAGGGATGGGGTGGGGTGTGGGGGAAGAGCTCCAGGTACAGTTAGATGTATGGAGAAAGTCATTGGTTGAAAGCTAGGGTACCAAGACATCTCATTAGCATGAAGAGGCTACTGAAATCTCCCAGATACACCCTGAACATGTTTCTTATGGGGTAAGGGTTGGGCCTGTAATCTCCCTGAGGGCTATGTGACACTCCTTAGAGGATCTGGGTTTTTCCCAGATCTGGTTAGAGATGAGGGAACCCAGATGAGGAAAAGAGTCCATCATTTTAGCACCCAGCTCAAGGGCTATCTGGTAATGCCAGACTTCAACCTTAACAGCAGGGTCCAACATACATGCAAATCTATTAGCCTGCCTCAGGGTCCTAGCAACCTCTTATGTCATGCTACTACAGCTAAAATGTGTGCTAGATGAAAGGATGTCATCAGCTCCACAGCTCTCTCGGTCTCTTTCTCTCAGTCATGGGTGCCACCCTTTTCTCCCTCCCTGCCCTCTTCCTTCCCCCCTTTCCCACAGTAAACCTCCTTTATACCACATATGTGGCAGTGCTCTAATCATTATTATAATACTACTGTTCCCCCAAAACATCCCAATTATTTTAATAAGATATTTGTATTTATTACTTGAGAATTTCATACAGTGTATTTTGACAATATTCACTCACACTCCTCCCCCAACTCCAATTAGATCTACCTACCCCTCCCAACTTACAACTTTGTGTCATTCATATGAATGTATGAATGTATGTATGTATGTATGTATGCATGTATGTATGCATGTATGTATGTATGTATGTATATATGTAAGTATCTCTCACCAGGTCTAATTGTGCTGCCTACATACTTAGAGGTGTAGGGCCATCCACTGGAAGGTGGACAAGCTGTGAGAGGCCACATCTTTGAAGAAGATTGACTCTTCCCTCTCCTTGCAATCATCAACTGCTGTTAGGTAGGAGTAGCAGTTGTAAGCCTTTCTTCTATCCACCCTAGAGTGCTGACTGGATTCATCTTGTACAGGGCTTGTGTGGGCTACTAGAGCTGCCATCACTTTATGGGAACAATAGTCCTGTCATGTTCACAAAACACTATTTCATAACAGCTCTTCCTAATTTCTATCTCTTAGAAAAACCTTTATTCCCTTTTTTTGTGTGTTTGATATTCCCAGAGCCTCGCATACTCTCACTTGGGCCTGAGAACATCTTGATCACTTGTACTTTGCACTACAACTAGTTGTGAGTCTCTATGTTAACTGTCATTTACTGTGAAGTCCTTGATCTTTCTGGTGTGTGACCATCATCTCAGCAACAGAGACCCCAAGGGATCAGACTTGCTGTGAGAATATGTCATTTCCTCAGAGCCTTCTTGGATGAATAAAGTAAGGCCAGAGTTCTCATTCCTAATCTTGGCTCAACACCTTCCTGACAAGCTCTCCACTGATATAAAGAAAAGTCTTTTATATAGGAGACTATTCTGGAATACTTGCTGTCAGCTCTTCATGGGTAATTTCTTGTTTCACTGTTTTCTTTGAAGTGTTATCTTTTTATTTTTTCATTTTTATTTATTTTATTTAATTAATTTATTCAGATTACAACTTAATTGTTATCTCATCACTTATATCTTCCTGTTCCTCCCTCCCTCCCTCCCACTTTCACCCTATTGCCCTCTCCTAGGTCTAAGACAGAGAGGGACCTCCTCCCCTGTTATATGGTCATAGGCTATCAAGTCTCATCTTGGTAGCCTGCTTATTCTTTGAATTAGATCTACCTACCCCTCCCAACATAAAACTTGGTGTCATTCATATGTATGTATGTATGTATGTATGTATGTATGTATGTAAGTAAGTATGTAAGTATCTCTCACCAGGTCCAATTGTCTTATCTTACGACTCCAGTTTTGTAGGAAGGCCATATTTTATGGCGTCCTATGAACATCCATCTAATATATTAGTCCCCACAAACCATTGCAATGTACCAGATGACCATTGCTTTCTTCAAACCAAAATTTCCTACTATCAAGACAACTTTTTGTTGGGGGGGGGGAGTCAATTGTTTTGTTTGGATTTAGCAATAAAATTATTATACACAGTAATGACTATGTGGTTGCTATTGTCTAATCATTTGTATATTTTGCAGGTTTAAAAAAAAAAGCCTTGTTCTCAAAGACTCCAAACTACAAGAAAGTGGTTGTGTGCATTAACCAATTAGTGTCTCATTGAAGTGAAGAAGCAAGAATGAAATAAGAGGCTCACCTGCCACCACCCAAAATGCAAAGATAACTGAAGGTCGTACTGTCTTTGTTCTAGGAGGCATAAAGGGCAAAACCAACAAAAATCTCAAACAGAACCTGGAAACATTCCATTTCAAGTATGTTTTATTTTTTTCTTAGCATCTGCTTTGATAAGAAACAACAAGAGAAGCTTTAGCACAGTGAAAATATCTAGGCAAGTTCAGTGAGTACCTGCTGTTTGTTTTTCTGTGTCTTGCGTCCATATTTTAGACAACACATGAGGATGCTGGCAATGTTGTTCTTTTCCACATGGGGAGCAGATGACCTGCTTGAACTGGCTAATCTCCTCCTGGACACAGATTTGTCCTGTTGCTATCATGCAGTGCAAATAAACAGAGCATCCATCTGACAGAGTGATGTAGACCCTGGGGGATGAGGCATGCAACACCTTCCTGGAGTGTTAGATAAGGGGAAAGGTCTGATGTTGGTGGGACTGGTGACCCTCTTCTCAGACGAGTAAAGAGAAATGCCTCAGACTTACACTGTCACTCCGTAAAGTACACAAAGACCAGAGGAAATTTTTTCTCATTTGAATTTCCAGTTGGCTATGGGCAAAGTCAGCCTGCTCTTCTCTAGACTTCTCAATTATGGGAGCCAAATGAATTTATCTCCTTTGTCTTAAGTGGCTGGTACAATTTGGGATTTATTTTACCTTTGACTTAAGAGTCCCAACAAATGGATCAGAGTTCCACACCAGCATTTCCTGAAATGTCTGAGATTTTGTTTGATAACAACTAAAATTCATCTGCAAAATCATGACCTGATATTCTAAATGGCAGTTCTAAACCTGTGGGTCACAGACCCCTCAGGAATCGCATTTCAGCCATCCTGCATATCAGATATTACATTAAGATTTATAACAGTAGACGAATTAACTATGAAGTAGCAATGAAAATAACTTTCTGCTTGGGAGTCACCATAACATGGTGAGCTGTCTTAAATGGTGGCAGCATTAGGAAGGCTGAGAACTACTGCTCTAGCACAACAGAGACAGTTCACATAGGCTTAGCTTCATGTTTTTCCTCGCCTTCCCTTCCTTCTTCCCCATTTCTTCTTTCTTTCTCAACCCTCATCTTTTATTCAAAAAGGATTAATAAACTGTGTCTACTGCATCAGAAGGCAAATGTTATGAACAGGTATTCAATGTTAATATTTCCAACATCAAATTTTATGACTATTAAATTTTGGACAGCTTATTCTCCACGGGTGTGGGGAGAGCAGGGACTGCCTCTGACATGAACTCTGGTGCCCCTGATTTGATCGTGTCTTCCTTGGTTGGGAGGCCCAGGGGGCACACAGAGGAAGGGGAAGCAGGCTATCTGGACGAGACCTGTTAGGCTGTGGTCATACGGTGGGGGAGGAGGTCCCCTTCTGTGAGAGGTCTAGAGGAGGGGAATATGGTAGAAGAGGGAGGGAGGGTGGGAACAGGAAGATACAAGGGAGGGGATAACAATCTGGATGTAATCTGAATAAATTAAAAATTTAAAAGAGAGAGTACACTAAATAAAGTCATACCCTCAAATGCCTTACCACTTGGTTAATATATTTTCTCCTAGAAGAGTAAGTCCCTTTTGTGCATTTTTTGGATTCTTTGTATGACTTACTAGTTATATTTCCTGACCAAATTGTAGCCTATCTGACAATTAGTTTCACTATCTCTAGTAAGAATTACAATAACTTCAGCCAGAATGCACACACGCACGCACACATGCACACGCACATGCACACCACACATGAACATACAAGATACACACTGCTTACTCACATACAAAAACACATGCTACCTACACATGTGCACAATGCTTCCTACACATATACACACATGCACATACTGCTTACACATACATACATGTCACATATACAACCTATGCACATACTAACATACTGCTTACACATGCATACACACACTGCTTACACACACACATATACACACATGAACATATACTGCCAATCCTTATATGTACTGATGTACATAATATATACACACATACACCACACGTGAATACAGATACACACACACACACACACACACACACACACACACAGTCTTTTCTTGGAGTAGGCATTCAGTAAACTTTAGTTATTTTTATATTATCACTATCACATTACTTTCACCCACTATTTTTAGACTTTGGAAGGAGAATGGCATACAGAGGTATTCTTACTCAGGCTTTAAGAATAGCTACGGAAAATAGGACATTGCTAAGTAAGCAAGAACATTTGTGTCTCTGTCAGTCTCATGCCTACATTTGCAATAATCTGAGTAGTCAACAAGATTTTCTTTTATGGGACTCTCCATATCTCCTATCTGTAAGCCAGTGACTTTATGTTTTCTCCTCCTGATTTTAAAGAGTCTGACAAAAAGATAAAACCCGTGCAGCCTGTGAGTACAGTATTAAAGCTCTAACAGAGAGCCTTTTTATTCACAGGTTCATACGCTTCTGAGAACAGAGCAAACCAAACTTTACCAGGTTAACTGCACATTTGACTGCAGATGCCCCTGAAGAGAGATTTTTTTACTGGCTCTGGTAAAATTATATATTATTGTTTCATTACTTCCATTCAAGATACACATATTTTTTTCCCAGTAGCTTAAAACTCTAACTATGCAAAGTACATAGCCAGGGAGAATGGGAGGAAGCTGGGATCAGAATATTCGGGAAACATCATCTAACATTGTATTGTCAGCTTTTCTGAGGGTGAGCATTCTGGTTTGCTTAGTATTTCAATAATTCAATGACAGGCATATAGTCATGCCCATAGCAATGTTGTTCCTTTAAAAATAACTGAATATGTTAAAATATGTAGGCTTTTGTAATGATGCACCTTGGCCTTGAAGTAACCTTTTATCTTTCTCATATTTTGTATTCGAACAAAAACAGTGTCTTCTTTTGCACAGGCTCAGGGCTTTATAAAATGCTTTCATGTGGCTTCTAAAGTGGGCTACGCATTTTCTTCCATGAAACATCAATTGACAGAGAGTCTGTACTCATCTATCTTTCTATTTTAAATCTGTAAGACTTGCAACTCTGTGATTTTAAATATTTTGCAAAGGTCACAAGGCTACTAAAGGACACACTTATGGAGAATTCGTGCAGCACACTTTTGGTATGTCAAATCTCAAGTACAGCTTTTGCTGTTGTTTGCTTATTTGTCTTAAATTCTCGAACTTTATTGTCATCATCTGTTTTTTAAAGTCTTAGTTTTATGAATGCAGGATAATCCTTATTTTCACTCGAGGGAAAAATGCTGATTGACTTTTCTACTGGATCTGGCTGCTACAAGATGGCAATTGCTTAATTATCTTTTAATAAGCTGAAACTATTTGTGAATTAGTGACAGCTCATGAGCTAGGTAGGCTTCTGTCATGGCAACAACAACAACAACAACAACAACAACAAAACTCAGGTAAATGATCTGTGGGAAAGATTTGCTTGGGCCTATTGTTTCATCCACAGTCAGTTACCTTTGTGCTACATGAGGCAGAGCTCCATGGCAAAGAACACATCACAGAGCAAAACCCTTATCTATGGAACCCAGAGAGCAAAGAGAGAAGACCAGAAGGGGCCATGAGTTCCAAATTCCTTTCAGGTAGAAACTTCCAGTGGCACAATGCCTTCTCATAGGTCTCTACCTCCTACTACCTGGAAAAAGAGCTAGAGCCTCTTGACCAAGTACTTAACACCCAGGTCTTTGGGGTATTCAAGATCTAAACTATAGTAGCTATAGGACTATAATATATACTATATGTATAGTATACATAATGTATTATAGCACTGTATAGCACTGTATAGTATATATGTATACATGTATACATTGTCTGTACACGGTACTAGGCACATATAATGTTCTATAGTACTGCATATACTATATATGATATATAATGCATATATACATCATATATACTATATATATATGCTAGATAGTCTATAGTACTATAGTGCATTCCCTCTACTCTTTTGCCAGCTAAAATCTCCAAGTTATACAGGGTAGAGGCATATGACTGTGTAATGCCTCCAACACCTTCTCAGGACATGTGTTTTAGCCGTGAATGAGGAACACCCACGATGATTTTGGTATTATCAATTATTATAAAACTTGAGAAGATTGTGAAAGAAAAACCATTCTACATATGCATTGCTTCTTTGTCTTTTCTTATTTTTCTCTCTGACTGAGTACCGGTAAAAACTAGAGAGCAGAATGCTGTGCTGAACTCTCCCATTTGGGAGGAATTGCTCACAGGTGATGCTGGATTGAAACTATAAGACCTGGTAAAATTTCATAATCCAGTTTCTGAACAATTCTCAAAATACATTTTCCTCCCTCTACCATATTTTCCAGTGAAGTACATTTTTTTTTTTTTTTTTTTTTTTGGTTTTTTTGAGACAAGATTTCTCTGTGTAGCCTTGGCTGTCCTGGACTTGCATTGTAGACCAGGCTGGCCTTGAACTCACAGGGATCCACCTGCCTCTGGCTCCTGAGTGCTGGGATTAAAGGCGTGTGCCATCACTGCACAGCAGGACATTTATTTTTGTTTGACATTCAATTGCCACTTTCTAGCCAGAAACCATCATTAGCTCTCCCCCCCACCCCCACCCCCACAGTAAAATCTGCTTGCTTATCTCTCAGACCACAGGGCCTGGGGAATTCACAGACAACTTGGAGCACGTCCCTCTCTTTTCAGCTCAATCCGGGCACTTGCTTTGGCTTTATGGCTGTCACGTTTTAAGTGGGAACTGCGACTCCACCAGGAGACACATGGAAATGTGGGTGTGGTTAGAGCTGGCAGTTGATAACTGAAATATCATAAAGGGGGGGAAAGGTTGAAGGAGGACTTTGTCGACACAAATCTTGTAACTTCTCCAAAGGTAATGATTCCAGAATAGTTACCCATATTGGTGATAAAAATCATATGCGATATATGGAAATGGTTAAAATTCCAGATGAAGCTGGGGGACAAAAACATTAGCAGATGCAGAGCTGATGTCTTTCAGGAACCTTCCCTCTGTCTTTAAAGTCCTGTGCTTAAACAAGATGTCCCTGGACAAACTAGCCTATTGCTATAACTTGTGACTACTCTACCATTTGTTTTGTCTCTTTGGCTGTGTCTCATTGGCACTATCTTCTACCTATATTTCCAATGTGGATGTGTTGGGTGTGGGGTAAAATTAACTCTAACCCAGAGACCCACCTTTCTAAAGAGCTCCTCTCAAATGGCTGTACTTGAGAGACTTTGCATGGGAGCCTCAGTTGCATCAGGACCTCCTAAGAGCACCAGGTTCTAGATTTCCTTTGGGCAGTGACTCTATAACACACTGGAGCTCTCGGCAAAGAGACGATGTATTTTATACTTGAAAAGATAAAATTTTGACACAGCCAAAGTCAAGGTTGAGATACATTTTTATAATAATGTTTCCCCACAAAAATGAAACCTCTCAGTTTCTAGGCACATGGTTTTCTCTCTCACTTGGCTCTGAGGTTGGTTGTATAATTTCTGGCCAGTGGTATGTCAGTAAACACCATCACAGCTACTCAAAGCTCATCCCTTGATGCCCAGGCTCTTGTGATGCTTCTTTCAATTGGTATGTCACAGAGGCAGATAGCTCTGGTCTGGCAATGTCAGCCATCCTGAGCTGTTCCTAGGTGCCTGGTAGATGAATACAGCCACAAGACTCAGCAACTAGAGTATTAAACAGGAAACCCATGGGCTCTCAAGGAATAACAAAATATTCTGGCTAAGTAACTACATTTTAGAATCAGTGTTTAATCAATATTACATAAATGAAATAACAAGCTATAGTCCATTTGAAAATTTCACTCAAAAAATATAATTACAGGAGAAAGACTTGCTTCTCAGTCAGGCATGATGCCTTTTTTAATAGGTGGCTTAACAGAGATTTATGCATGTAGTTTTGTAATAGTTCAAAACTCTCCTGAGTAATGTCAATTTTACAGATTTCAACTGTTCATTCTTCTATATATTAGTAACTCTACTCTAAAAAATGTGAGCTATCACAAAAAAACTCAAAAAGGAGACAGAGAGAGAGAGAGAGAGAGAGAGAGAGAGAGAGAGAGAGAGAGAGAGAGAGAGAGAGACAGGTCAGCATCCTAAGATGTTCTATTGTTATCTTGGCACTCCAGACAGTCTTTAATATCACCTGTTACTGAAGTCAAGGGCAACCATCAAGCCTGATTACATTCATGGTGTATCTATATACTTAGGAATAGTTTCTTTTTAGTACATTACAGGATCACATTGTTCGGAGAACAAAAGTATTTTGGGAACAAATCAATAGTAAGATGAACATAGGAAATTACAGATAAGGAGACAGGAATACTTAATAACTATTTGCAGGATATCTCAGGTTGACTTTTTGAACTCTCCTAATAAAAGCAAAAATACAAGTCAATTTACACAACATAGATTTCTTAGCATTTCATGCCTGAGTTAGTATCAAACATACAGATAATAAGATTCTTAGGGCAAATGAAAATTTGATTCTATTAACTCAAATTCTATTAACTCATTTCTTTGTAGTTTAAAACAATGTGCATAACTGATGTAAATTCCATGCACTTACCATTGTTCCAGTCAGCAAAAGACAAGAATCCACCTTCATTAAAAACCACATCCAATGTCGCTGTCTGAGAAGATATTATCGTTTAAAAGAACGAGTGAGAAAAACATTTGGCTTAAGATTTGATCTACACAGAGCTTGGAAGTCACTGAAAGTCTTATATAAAAAAAAAAGTACAAAAATTAAAAATGACTTTTTTTTTCTTGTACCTAAAAAGAATTGATTTTAGGTCCTAACCTAAAAACACTATCATCTTGGGTTCCACCTGTGGGTTGCCTACCTTTGGCCAAAGCCTCTGGAAGGAGCACTTCTAAGGCAATTTGAGTGACTGATATAGATGGAGTCTGGATGCACGTGACAGTGATAAGATCTGCACATGCAACAGGAACCTCAAGAATCTTTTAAGATTCTTATGGTAGATACCCAAGGAAGACCAAGCCATGGTAAGGAGAAGTCCAAACATGAACTTCTATAACTCCAGTTCAGAGAAGGCCTAGAAGGGAGTGTCTTAACAAGGCATGTAGGCTAGGTGTCTTTTTAAAAATCTGAACTGTAGCCTCCTAGTCCCCAAGCCCCACCTACATCGCCCCTCTTCACCAGATTTATTGCTTCTCCCATTTCCCTTTAGAAAAGGACAGGCCTCCAAGCGGGTGTTTTAGTAATAAAGCACATTTCTTACAGTTCTTTGGATGAATGTCTGAGGTCAAGGGACAATATGGCTGGGTTGAAACAAGGGCTCTCTTACTTAGTTGAGGTTGGCTACTGTCTCCTATGTCAGAGAGAAAGAGACAGGGAGAGAGACTAGGGAAGAAAAGAGGGAGGGAGCGGGAGGGAGAAGGAGAGGCAGAGAGGAGAGAAAAGAAGGAGAGGGGAGGGAGTAGAGAACAAAAAGAGGGAAGAGAGAGAGAGGAGAGGAGAGAGAGAGGGAAAGAGGGAGAGAGGGGGAGAGAAAGTGGGAAGAGGACAAAGAGAGGAGAGGAGAGGAGAGGAGAGGAGAGAGAGAGAGAGAGAGAGAGAGAGAGAGAGAGAGAGAGAGAGAGAGAGAGAGAGAGATTTTTCCTGATGTCTGTCCTTGTAAGGGTACTGATCTCACCATATCACCATAAAGACCTCATTCTCTTGACATCATAGAACCTTAATTACCTCTTCTATAGTGTCACTGCCCCCAACCAGCACTACATTAGAGGCTAAGGATTTAACACATGACTTTTACAATGTTGGTGAGAAAAAAAACCCTAAACAAATAGGAAATAGATGCAAATGCATTTTATTAAATGCATATTAAAAATACTTTAAATGAGATTAGTCTAAATACACTAAATAAAAAATATTGTCAGAGAGGATAAAAAAGCAACAACCAACCAACCAAACAAAAAACTGCCACCAAGATCTAAGTATACTGCACCCATAGGAAATCTATTTTAAATATAAAGAGTCAGATGAATGAAGGACAAAGGAAGGCATACAATGTGAATACATATCACAAGAAAACCAAAGCTTTCTTCAATGTCAGGGGATTAGATTTTATAACCAAGAATATTAGGGACAAAGAGCCACTGCAGAGTGGTTGGTACCTCTTTCTCGAAGAAGATATACAAGCCCTTAACCTTTATAAACCTAACAGCTTGTCAAAATTCATAAGGTAAAACCCCATCAGAACAGACAAGTGTTTCAAAGTCGGTGGCAGAACTTCTCAGGAGGTCTCCAGAATAAAGAGAAATGACAGCCAATGGCATGTTGGGGGACAGGGATAGGAGAGAAGCTTTAGTTTATGACATTTTTATCCCTTCTGTGTCTATTTATTTAGTTTTAAATATCTACTATATGAAAGTAGGAAGGGGGAGGAGAAAGAGAAAAGCCCCAAACTGGATAAGAATCCTGCCACACAGCTGGAGCCTCAGTGTTTGCATCTGTGAAGTGTGGACCATGGAACTCTTCCACAGGTGTTGCAAGGAGTGTATTAAGTACATGCATCAGGTGGTAATGCAGAGCCACATAAACGCATGACAAGTTTGTAGTAAGCTTTTTGTTTATTCCAGTCATTACTTATGTACAACTCAGATGTAGTTTCCAGTTGCAAAGATCTGAACAAGACCTCTGGTACTTATTATTCAGTGCCCCAACGATCTAAATTATGTCATATATGGTTATTTCCTGCCATGCAAGCTCAGTGATTCACATTGTCAGTGCTTGGTCATAAGTCATCCACTGATGTCAGTACAACAGGTAGCCAGAGTATGTTATGTAAGTTACCTTAGCCTTCTATAATGGTGTGTGTGTGTGTGTGTGTGTGTGTGTGTGTGTGTGTGTGTGTGTGTGTGCACGTGTGCCTATGCCATGGTCAGAAGATAACCCACAGTACAAGAAATGGTTCTCTCCTTCCACCATGTGGTTTCCTGGGATCAATCTCAGGTTGTCAGCAGAGGTAGCTGTGCCTTTACCCATCGTGTCATCTTCCTGGCCCTATCTTAGCTTTTGAGAAGCTTCAGTGTCCCAGTTCAGTGATACCTTGTTCCCTCTGGCTCTCGCCAGGTAGAACCTGCAGAATTTGAAGCATACCGCAGATATGTTTGCTTCTAAGCCTCACAAGGCAAAGCTTAGAGCACAAATGATAGGTAGGATATGATGGGTCAAAAACCAGGACATATTGTCATGGCAATCAGTTCTAAAACTGAATTGATGGTTTAAGTGTGGCGAGGCACCATTTACTGGGATGTGCTGTAACTGGAAACTCAACCACTGTTAAGTCTCCTCAATTAATACTCCAGAAGAAATGCAAGAAAGTTAAGAAGAATTCAAACACACAATGTTATCAATCTCTAGGAAAAGGCACAGCACAGAATGCCCCAACGGTGAAGGATGACATCATTTCCATGGAACTTTTGAAGCATTTTGACATTTTGAAGCTAAGCACTCATAAAAGGTCAAAGGATCAAAAATAAATTCTAAATAAAGGTTGGCTTATGCATTTTAAGGCAAGCCAGCTTTATGTAACATGGACTGCGGCCACTCAAGGCTGCTAGTGTTGTGGGATTGGTCCTGAAAAAGGAACAACCTTTGTCTGTGTTTACTCAGAACCTCTCATAATGTGTTCTTTCCTCCTGGTTTCCTAATTCAGAGTGTTTGTACTGCCCTAGGACTTTCCAAAGTACCACCTTGTTGAAGTACATCTGCCTCTTTGTCTTTTTTTACTTCTAATTCCTATCTGTCTATGTAAATGTGTTTCCAACATTTAAAAAAAAATCGAGAGAAACTGACATTTTCAATCAAAAGGAAATTATGAGAGACAAGATTTATTTTTTGGCCTGAGCAACAAGAATCACAACATATATGCGGCAGCAGCATCAGGGCGACTGAACATCTGGGCTTGAGACACATTGTTCCTTAAGAACAAGAGAGTGAGGCTGGAGAGATGGTTCAGCGGTTAAGAACACTGACTGCTCTTCCAGAGGTCCTGAGTTCAATTCCCAGCAATCACATGGGGGCTCACAACCATCTACAACATGATTGAATGTGCACTGTATACATAATAAATAAATCCATCTTAAAAAAAAAAAAAGAACAAGAAAGTGAACAAGTTGAGCCACATGTGTGTTATTTTGACAGACTCTGGAGAGGGAATCCCACATCAGTGAGTCACATGTCTGCGCTGCGCCAGTTCCTGGAGAAAGGTTCTGAGTCACGGATAAATGCAGTGCCCAGGGACACCTCTATATTACAGATCTTGAGCCACATATCTGGAGAGTAAAATTACTAAGGTTGCTAGACAGAATACTGCATGGGAGAACTCTTTGCATAGAAGATTTGCAGATCCTCAGGGGCCGTTGGGTATTCAGGGGACTCTTGGTCACTGTACTCAGGTAAGCAACCACCTAAGAAAAGAACATGAGGATTGGGGAAAATCACACAAGGCCAAGTATAGTGATAGTTCCCACCTGACAGAGTAGAAAACTGCATAACCAAAAAGAACATAGGGTCTTCTGTTGTGGAGAATAATTCATTTCAGGCTGAGTAATGCTCCCTTTCTTTCTGCTATATCTTAAAAGCAACAACTAACTTAAGTCCATCTTAGAACAGAAGGCAAAAGTGCTTATAGTAATACAATACTGCTCACAGGGGCAAGGCGGTATATGATGTCTCTAACTGTCACTGATATACATAATATCGAAGGGCTGTATTTTCAGCCCTGATAGGCCAATGGTTATATGCTATATCAAAATCAAATTGTATAATTATACAAATTTGACACTGAAAAGTAATATATAGATTAGTTATTTACAACACTAAATATGCTGAAAGAGGAAGTCTTGCATAAGAATTTAAAAAGTCTGGTTTCATGTTTTGGACTACCTGAGTTTTACTCCAGGTGTCAGGATAAACACTGGATGCTGGGTGGATTGCCATAAATACAAATGATCTTCCTCCTCTCCCCTGTCCTCTCCCCACTTCCTCTCTCCTGCTTCCTTCCTCTCTCCTACAAGGCATCACATGGACTTAGCATTGCATCACATGGAATTAGTGTAGCATTCCTGTGAATATTAGCTCACCCAATCTCTATTTCTGGTGCCTTCTGCAAGCAGCTGCACAGTTCTGATTTCTGTGGGGCAAGGGAATTGGGTTAATTCACTAAGTGTTTGGTTCTCTCAGGTTACATAGGCTGTAATCTTAACCTTCCCTCCCGCCCTCCCTCCCTTTCTTTCTTTTATGAAGCAGTGACACCTGCTCCTCTGCCCTCTGAAACGATTTGTAAATATTGTTCACTTGCCCTCTCATAGAACCTTTTTGCCATATTTGGATCAGACACTGTGGATCATAGCATTTATTTAACTTGAAGAATGACTCAAGCTTTTCAAATTATTTTTAAAAATTATAATATTGATGAATTTCATTTGAATATATGTATGTATTTTATGTTGAGGATAGACTATCTCCTTTTCCACCAGTAAGAAAGCTTTATTATTCAATTACATGCTTTCTATTCTGCACTTGAATAAAATTTATAATCTGAGAATCTATCATCTATATACCTATATATCTTCTTTCTATTTATCTATAAATCTATATTATTCATTTCCTTTCAGTGGTGAAATTTTATAATTTAAATGCCCTCATATACTATATATGAATAGTTTTCATAGTTTGGAGATATATTATCATCTATCTATCTATCTATCATCTATCTATCCATCATCTATCTCTATCTCTCTCTATATATATATCATATATTTGTCATCTACCTCTCATCTTTATATCCATTAATCTACTTATATGTACTTGTAGGTTTTCATATTCCTAGAATCTGCAGATTCACCCAATCTCAAATGAAAAATACTTTAAAAAATTGTACTTTACAATATATTTAACAAAGACAAATCAGTATGGCAATGGTTTTCAGTGAATTTACATTAATCTGGTCATTAAAAGTAATCTTTAGATGACTTAAAGTATTCAGGGAGGTTTTCACGGGTTGTCTGCCTTCTTTCTACCCAGTGGGCCTGAGACTAATTGCCTGACCCTCATGCACAAGTGTCAAGGGATGACTCCATGTGTGGGTTCAGTAACAACACTGGCAACTCCTGTTCCTTTTTATGAGGCTCTTCAGCTGCCATCTTTCTTCCATTGCTTTTACCTTTATCTCTCTCAGTTTCATTTTGAACTTTCATTTAAGTATAAATAAGACATGTACATACACCATGATCTTCAATAAGTGAAGTACTATTAATGTGTTCTTAGACTGAAGACAACACAACATTGCAAAGGTGTGTCATGTATTGAGTGAAACACAGCAACTTAGAAATGTACGCAGGACACACAAAGAATGCAAACATGATGTCACACCAAGATAGTGCTGAGCAGGAGTTTTAAAAGCTCTGTTTTGTGGTTTGGTTTCCCTCTTTGCCACTAAACTACTATAAATGATTTCATGTTGTGTCTCAATCTCACACCTGTGGAAGAAGCTCAATATCAAATCTGTGTAAGCTGCAAGGCGAGTTGCTTCTGTACAACTTTAGAATAGATGAACCATGCTGCTAATGATCCTAACAACCTTCCGCCTTTAGCATTATATCTGGGATTAATCACTTAGGTCAATTCAAAGGTAGACCATTTATTTGTTTAGCTCTGTACTTGGGATGCCAATGAACACATATGTGAAGAAAAATATTGTAGACAAGCACAGGAGACAAAAGCATCACCTAAATACACTATATAACCATCCACCACACATACGCCTTGACATTGGAATTGAGTTCTAGAGAGTAGAGGGAAGAATCTCAGAAAAACAAACCAAACCAAAACAGATTTACTGTTGGAAGGGCAGCCTGAGCACAGAAAGTGCTGCTTAGTGTCACATGTGCTGAAGTGCCAAATTAAAGGAGTCATTCGTCAAATATTAAAAGCTGGGCAAAAGCCACAGGTAATACTAAACCTTTCTAAAATACTTCTTCAGATTACGTGGGTTGCATTTTGGACGACAGAATAATTTGCTTTCTAAATAGGCATGTTTTGAGGACAAAGGGAAGATTACTAATTATTCTATATAACAAATGTAAACAGACTATTTTGGGAAATTGATAATATAGCATTGAGTATAAAATAAAAATTTATTTATTTATTTTGAGATAAGTCCCCATTAGGCAGTGCTGCCTGGCTTGGACTTTACTATGTAAACCAGACTGGCTTCAAAGTAAAATGACAGATTTTTTGATTTAGCTATGCTTACAAGCTGGCAAGCTAGCCTGTCATATAATAAACATGTATCCATAAATACAAGAATATGTATGTTTACACAAATATATAATCTCATACTAACAGAAATACAAAACTTCTGGGTAGATCAGGAAATAAGTCTTTTATTTTATCAGAAAGTATTTCAAGTCAGTTTCCTATGCCAAGACTTCCCACATGGGACTTCTGTAAAAGCCAGGCCTAGCTGCACAGGCAGTGTAAGAAAGGAACACCGCGTTGGAAAGCTCAGAACTTGAAAAAGGCAGCTGGTATATTTGTCTCCCCTCTCTTCTGTGTGTGTGTGTGTGTGTGTGCATGTGCGTGTGTGCGTGTGCGTGTGTGTGTGTGTGTGTGTGTATGTATGTGTGAGCATGATCAAGATATATTGTAACATGTATGGAATTTTCAAAGAGTGAAAATAAATGAAAGATGGGCCTGGCAATAGGAGTAAATGGAGCTAGGTATATCTTGTTCTGGAGTATATAAAACTTTGTCTGGGAGTGGAGGAGCAGGTGGAGACTTGATTACTTTCTCTACTCTGATGTTATTTCACACAAACCTCCAGCTATGGACTTGAAGCCTCTCACTATGCTAGGCTCAGCACCTTCAGAGAAGTTTGTTGTCATTTATTTTACTTCTGCTTTTAGTATGGCTTAGGGGAGTCCATTCTTTCAGTAGTACCTGTTGGTGTTAGTGAACCTGGGATTTTAAAAGGAACTAAGCAAATAGATTAAATCCTTGATGTTTTATAAAATCCTTTGATCCTCTATAATTTTCGGCTTTAAGCCTCCATTTTCACTGCTTTAAAAAATGGGAATATTGACTCTAATTTGAGAACAACAGTGAAGATCAAATGAGTCTGTAAAACTGTAAGAGTTTTGAGGGGCTGGAAGAGGTCGCTCAGTGGTTGAGAGCATTTGCTAATCTTCTTGAGGACCAGAGTTCATCTCCCAGCACCCAAGTCTGCTGGCTCATAACCACCTGTAAACTCAGGTGCAGGTTTAAGTATTTCATAAGTTTAAGTATTTGATGCCATCTTCTGGCTTCTGTTGGTATCCACATACCAACATACACATGACATACACTCACACAAGTACACATAAAATATTTCTTTAAAAAAGTTTTGAAATAGGTAAAACTATGTAAAGGGTAGGGGTTAACATTCAGAACATTATAAACTTAGACAATGTTACACTCCATGTTCAAGGTTATCTGAATGCTCTAAAATCTTTAGGCATAGAATTTTAACTAATTATCATAATTACTCAACGGGATATATATTCTTCTTTTTAGATGCAACTTTAATTCACACAGGGGTTAAATAATGCAGAATTAATTTAAATGCAAAATTACTGATAAGGAAGGTTTATCTGTCTTTTAGAGTCTAAAACATTTACATGCTAACAGCATTAAAAAGTAAATTCATCCAGCGGGTGGAAAGGCCCAGCTCTCCACACTGTTTTGAAGAGCTAATAATAACCTTAAAGACAACCCCGTTTGCACAATTGATCTGGCCAAAGCTTCACCACTTGCTGGTTTAACAAGATCACTTTCATGTATTTTACTTCTGCTCTCACATCTAGGTTAGAGGAGCTCTCTTATTTTCTCCAAAGTGCCTGTGGGTGTGGGTGAACCCTGTTAGGTATATTCCTGGATACAAGAGGTGCAAGGCAAACAAATTAAATCCTTTGATCTTTTGTAAAGAAAATGTCTCTGTAATTGTCAACTCTTTAAAGAAATTCAGTTCCTTTCTGAAATGAGGGATCATATGCCAAAGTAAACACTGGTGGTTTCCCTAGTTAATACCTTGATGTATATGTATAGATTAAAAAAAAAAAAAAAAAAAAAAAAAAAAAAAAAAAAAAAAAAAACTAAAAAATGCTATTGCCCAGAGATAGTTCTATTACAGTTATGTAGCTTTATAATTAAATGGTTAGATGAACAATTGTTTTGTTCATTTTATTTTCACTTAGATTTAAAAAAAAAAAATTGTAAAGCACATTAATAATCAGCTGTTAAAAATTAAGAAGTCTAAAAAAATTCTCATGATTCTAATTGTCTACAAATATGTGGTCCTAAAATGGGGAGACTATATGGCCATACTAACTCACTATTGATGTCGTTATAGTCTTAATATCTAATGGCTGTCATAGATTTCCTGTTTCAAGCATTTCACGTGTGTAACCGACTTAACCTCTCCAAGTCTACATCTTCAGTGGGATGGAGATTATTGTTTTTATTCCCATCCATTTGATATTCTCTCCTCTTTCTCCTGCAACAGAAGCTTTAACAAATCATATTCCATACCTTGAAATTAGATGCGGCCAATGGCTAGGTTCTGGCCAAGGGAATGTGAGCAGAAGTGGTGTGTATATATAACTTCTGATTCAAACCTTTAAAGGAAGGGGAAGAATGTTCTCCTTTCCCCTTACTCTTTCCTGACTAGGATATAGACTTCATCCTTTCTGAAAGAGAACCTACTTTTTAAGAGATTAGAGCAAGCTAAAAATAGCCCACGGCTGCAGATTCATGCCTTATAAGCCCTCAGTGTTCCCACCAGAGAGAAGCCTACTTCTATTTTATTCAGTAGCTACTATTTCTCTCTCTCTCTTTTTATGCATCCAAGTGATGAACCAGTGATAGTGATGTCATTATTATTCTCATTTTAAAGCTAGTTAGACAGGGATACACAGAAGTTAAATGATGGAGCGGTAGCACCAGAATTTGAACCAGGGAGTCTGTTGCCAGATTTCGCCTTCTTAAACAAACACAGCACCCTCCTATTGCTGATAAAGTACCATATGCACACACGTGGACACACAACACATACACACATTTATATACAGTACTTAATTTAACATATGGATTGTTGTGGAGGATTGTCTGTTTATTTCTTTGCTTTTCATTTCTGCATTTGGGAGCACGTGTAGGGAATGTGGCTGAAAATTAATTTGGATACGGCCAGATGCGTATAAGCAGAGGAGCGAGGCTGATGGCAGAAATCGGGCAGAAGACTGGAACAAAGATTGATGGACTAAAGAAGTGAATACGATTCAGGAGGTCCAATGTCTACGTGATTGACAAGATCATCAAACAGGAGAGCTCTGTGAAGAGGAGGAAGTAGACAGTAAAGCATTTTCATAGCGTGTATCAGTGGCATCTCAGGTTAACTATGAGCACAATTAGGGCAGCCTGGCCTCTCCCTGTGATACTGTTAGCCGCGAGTCCCACTGGACAGCAAATACCGTCTTTCCTAAGGTGTAGAGAGGTACCTGCAGACTCTTCAAAGTTGGGTTTCAGTGATCTTCTGTCCTAGTTTGCTTTCTGTTGCTGCAATAAACCGCGAAACCAAAAGCAACTTGTAGTCCATCATAAAGAGAAGACAGAGCAAGAACTAAAAGCAGGAACCGGGAGGCAGGAACTGTTCGTGAGGTCATGGCGGAGTGTTGCTTGCTGTTATCTTCCTAGCTTGCTTTCTCACATTGCAGAACCATCAGCCCAGGGATGGCACCACCCACAGTGGGCTGTGCCCTCCAACATCATTAATCCATCAAGAAAATGCCCTCACAGACTTGCCTATAGACCCACATAAATCCCTGCAGGCATTTTATTCAATTGAGGTCCCCCTTTCCCAGATGATCCATTCATGTCAAGGTGACACAAAAGTAAACAACACAGCCCTCTCCACAGTGGTCTTTAGTTTTAAGTCTTCCTGACTTCCTGGAAAGCACCAAGAGCAACATTGAACACTGCAGGTTTCCATCTCTGTTTGCCTTGCCCTCTTGAGTAGGATTCTTGACAGCGAGGGGCAGATAAACTTTTAAGATCCGAAAATTGCCATGCCTAAAGTCAGAAGGCTCTGACAGCGTTTCAACGTGACCCCCTGTTCCCACGTCAGTTGACCCAAATTCCATTTCAGGGCAGAGGTGTTTCCTCTCACCACACATTTCTTCGCCTCCCTGCATTTCATCTTCCTTAAGTGTGAACAGCATCTTGAACTGAGAAAGCGCTGAGGTCATCCACAGGAATAGCCAGCCTAGCTTGGTTTGTCCCTCTTAGTAACACTGTAAAAGAGGTCATTGCTGTACAGTTTCTCCAATACTCCCCTACTGTCCCCTTTCCTCGTCATTTAGATAATGGAGCATCCTATGCATGCCCTTTTTTGTGTGTGTACAAAACCATGGAAAAGGGAAGATCTCATTAGGAGAGGTGACTAAGGCATAAAAAGAATTCCATCTTAAAAAAAAAAAAAAGTACAGTTGTCCCAGGGATTCAATTGGACCCTGTGTTTCTGCCATCTGTAGTTGTCTCATCACTCAAAGGACATTTCCTAACTGCTATCTTTACTAGGACAGGAACGACAATGACTTTCGCTGTCAAATACTGCAATAGGGCCTAGAATAGGTTTGATGCAAATTGTCAAAAGTGGTAGTTCTCTAAGCTTGGAGGAATGCTCAGCGCAAGGCCTCCTGCCCAAGGTGGGTGAGATTCAATGAATTAAATATGACCCTTGCTCAAAAGGGGTCCATAATCCAAAGCATAAAATAGACACATGCATAAATAATTCCAATTCAAGACAAATCTTGACATGTGCCTTAAAAGAGGTACAGAGGAAACACTCGAAGAACAGCAGAGGTGAATGAAGGTCACAGCCCATGGCTTCTAAAATGAGAACTTGTCACCCCGTTGCTAGCAGCCAGTTTGATGGTTAATTCTAAATCAATTTGATACAATATGGAATCATTTGAGAAGGTGACCTAGACGAGGAGTTGCCTAGATCAGCCTGGCCTGCAAGCATGCCTAGGACGAATTTTCTTAATTGGGGTAGAAAGATCCACCCTGAACGCGGGCAGCGCCATTCCATGGGCTAGGTCCTGGGCTGCCAGAAAAGGAGAGAGTAAGTGGAACCCAGGCAGAACTCTCTTTCTGCTTTAAAATAAAAAAGATGTGACTTTATTTGTACGCGTGCCTGTGTGAGTGTGTCTGGGTATATGAGCGCATGCGTGTGTAGGTGCCTGAGCAGGTCAGAAGAGGAGCAGGAGTTACAGGCTCTTCCTGTAAGCTGTCCGCCTGGCTGCTGGCATCTCAGCTCCGGGATTGAACAGCATGAAAACTGCTGAGTCATCTTTCTAGGCCCATCTCTACTTTTTGACCATGGGGGCAATGTGACCAGATGTCTAAATCTCCCACCACTGGGACTCCTTCAGAACAACGGATCGTAACCTGTAACTGTAAGCTGATATAAATCCCTCTCTTCTCTAATACAGTGGTCTTGGCCAAAACCTCCAAGTCTGAATGCAGGGTCTAGGCCATGAGCATTTCCAAGCACATCTCTTACGTGTCTGGAGCCCGGGGTCCACTTCTTGCCTTTGGAGCAGAGCACTCAGGCACCGGAATGTGCAGGCCCTTGACCGGAAGGATCGAAGCTTAGCTGAAGGGTATGTTTGAGGATCCCAGTACAGTGGTGAGTGCCTGGAGGGAGAAAGCCTTCTTTGAAACAGCCCTGTTAGTAATAACTGCTCTTTTAGCTCGGAGCTCTCCCAGTGGTACAGCAACATAGCTCTTCCGGTGACACAGCAGCTCTTAGACGGTATTCGGCCTTCAGTGAAACAGCTTGTCTACTTTATTCGGGGTGAACAAGGGCTATATAAACCTCGGCGAGTGGGAAGGGGTTTTCAGGGTGGGTACAGGCTGAGGCTGAGGCTAAGATGCTGTGGATGCTTTATTTGCATGGAGAGGAATTCCAGGTGCTAGGCTAGACTACCTTGAGGACTGCGAGGGTGGAGTCACAGGGCCACGTGTACTTGGGCATGCAGGCACAGAACAGGGACCGAGGGATCCTTTCTCCCGCTGACTGGGATTTTCGGGTTTCGGACACATCTCAACCTCACTCTAGCTCCATGCGGTTTCCCCCGGTGTCACAGTCCACGTGTCCCACAATCTCTAAGGGATGTCTACTGCGTATGGAGAAGACATACAGAATGGGACAGGGGTCACGTAGAGAGTAAATACAAAGAGAAAGATTCCAATATAAGTAAATTGATGCAAAATTGGAATTTGCATCAATTTACTTATGCACTTGAATGTGGACCTAAGAGTTGAGTGAAACAAATAAACAAACAAATTGGAGTTAATAAGGAAACATTCCCGGAGAGAAGAACCATCTAGTGTTGCCAATAGGTTACTTCTATTCGCTCCATCAGGCTTCTTTCATTGACGGACATCTCTAAGGAAAAATTTATAGCCTTGAAATGATATTGGTAGACAATTTGAAGATACTGAGGATGGAGTGGGATTTCTAGGTAGATTTCCCTTGAGTGCAAACACTGAGTATCCCTGCTTCTCTCTCATTCCTGACCAAGTGATGGGAACTTCTTGTTCTTAGTCTCAGATGGCAAGATCAGCTCTGTCCAACAATATATTATCCTTTAAAAATATCCATCACTGGAATAATTTTGGAAAGGATCCCAATGTAATGGAGACCAAATTTTGTTTTTAATGCATGGCAATTAATAAATATAAGATATTTTGAAATGTTATAGCCGAATAATTCAGAAGATACTGGGATAAAAAGGAGTTAAGCATGTTTTCTTTTTCCTCCTTAAACACTGTTTCCCTCAAACAAAAATTTTTTGCAAAGTCCACAGGGAATCTCCAAAACAGGATGAAAGCATGAAACGTTCCCAAGAGAATACTGACTCCTTTTCTCAGTAAGCATTTCATGAATCTAGTGTTTTATGATAGACAGATATTTAAGGAAATGCTGATCTAAGAAGTTTTAGCTGATTATTCAGTAACCTTTTAGTTTAGAACTGCTTCCTTATTGTTAACCAAAAATCTCATATTGGTTTTGAATAATTACAGCAGAAATACCAAAACACTTATAACTCAGTATATAGAATACTAATAACTCTAAAAAAGTTTTTCACTCATAAAAGTAGTAAAATAATTAAACATTATTAAAAGAAATTTAGAATAGAAAGTGTGTTATTTTCTGATTTTTAAAATTTTAATTTTTAAATAAAATTTAAGGACATGTCTTTATTTAGAAATAGAAAACACAAAGACACATTCCACCCCACCATCTGCCTACCTTACCATCCACTCCTTAGCTGGGCCTCTGACCCCAATTCTAGTAGACTCCAGCTGCTCAGGTGAAGGTCCCCTCAGTCTGAAGTACAGGTGAGTGACCTGCCTGCCAGATGAACTGCCCCACTTCATAGACTAAGTTTCCAAAGACATGTTTCACAGCTTTTCCCCTCCCCCTTTACCACCTGCCCCTCCACAAGGATCTGCCTCCTAAATAGCTGCTCAGGTACAGTCCTCTCCAGTCAGAAGAACAGAGACACCCCCATCCCCCTACCCACAACCCGCACTGCACCAAAGGCCAAACTAGTTGCCAGAAACCAATCCATCAACCTGGTCAGAGGTTCCCTACTGGGTCTGAAGTCAAGCAGCTGACCAGAAATCCAGGCCACAAAGAGAAGAAGACCAAAAAGGAAACAAAAATTAAGAACAAAACACCTATCCAACAAAGAAAATCTCAGAAATCAGCACCTGGACCTAAAATGATCCCAAACTCAGATGCCTAAACATCCATTTAAGAACATAATCAACCCTATGAGCATATAAAAGGGGAGGAAGTCCCCCTCAGGCACAGTCATAGGGGAGGGTAGTAAGGAGAAAATGAGAGGGAAGGAGGAATGGGGGGATACAAGGGATGGGATAACCATTGAGATGTAACAAGAATAAATTAATGATAATAAAAAAAGAACATAATCAACAACAGTCAGGGTAACATGGCATCACCAGAGCCCAGCCATCCTATGACAGCAGGACCTGCATATTCCAGTGCAGCTGAAACACAATAAAAACAACCTTAAAACCAACTTTTTGAAAATGATAGAAGTCCTGAAAGAAGCAAATTTTAAAACCCCTTGAAGAAATAGAGGAAAAGAAGCAGAAAATTGGAGGAAATCAGTGAGTCCCTTAAAGAATGCCAAGAAAAAAATCAGACAGATGAAGAAAACTTTTCAAGATCTGAAAATAGAAATAGGAGCAATAAAGAAAAGACAAACTAAGAGAATTCTGGAAATGGAAAAATCTATATAAGTGAACAGGAACTACAGACACAAGCTTTACCAATAGAATACAAGAGATGGAAGAAAGAATCTCAGAGTTGAAGATTCAGTAGAAGGAAAAAAATTTATTGGTCAAAGAAAATGCTAAATCTAAAAAATTCCTAATTCAAAACTTCCAGGAAATCAGGGACTTTATGAAAAGACCAAACATAAGGACAATGGGAATAGAAGAAAGAAAAGAATCCCAGCTCAAGAACCCAGAAAATATATTTAACAAAATCATAAAAGAAAATTTTCCTAACCTAAGGAAGGCCATGCCTATAAAGGTACAACAAGCTTAGAGAACACCAAATAGATTGGACCGGAAAATAAGTGCCCCAGCACATAATGATCAAAACACTAAACACACAGAACAAAGAAAGAATATTAAAAGCTGAAAGGGAAATAGGCTAAGTAATATATAAGAACAGACCTATTAGAGTTAAACCTGACTTCTTACCAGAGACTCTAAAAGCCAGAAGTGCCTAGACAGATGTCTTGCAGACTCTAAGAGATGGCATACACCAGCCCAGCAAAACTTTTCATCAACATATGTGAAGAATACAAGATATTTCTGTTTGTTGTAAACAGGTGATTGTGGTGTGCTTCAGCCAGCCTTAGAACACCTTTCATCCAAGAGCTTTCCATACACCGGATTTCATAAAGTTAACCCTAGGTCAAGAGGCAGAGCAAGAACCCAGCTGACAGGAATTAAAGAGTATGAGAGACTTTGAGTTGACAGGTATTTAAAACAACATGGATAAGAAGGGGCTTTTGAGCTTTGAGCTAGCAATCTCTTTCGCTTTTATTTATTTATTTATTTATTTATTTATTTTTTTGACTTATCCTCCTGGGCTGTCAGCTGAGCTAGCAAGGTTTTGACTTTGGGATTTGGACTTTCTAGCTTTTCCTCTGGGACATGTGCTGAGTAGGAAGGTCAGCTGGGTGCTTTCTCTGCCTCTCTGAGCTAGCAGGTTTTCACCCCAGCATCTGATTCCTGAGTCTTTATTGGTAAAATGGAACTTTTGGGATTTTAGTTCTTTATAACAACACTCACGTGACAAATGTGGAACAAGGAGAACACTCCTCCACTGCTGGTGGGAGTGCAAAGTTGTACAGCCACTTTGGAAATCAATATAGCCACAGTTTCTTAGAAAATTGGAAATTGATCTATCCCAAGACTCAGCTGTATAACTCCTAGGCATACTCCTAAAACATGCTTCGTTCTGCCACAAGGACATTTGATCAACTATAGTCATAGCAGCATTATTTGTAATAGCCATAAACTGGAAACAATCTAGATATCCCTCAACCCAAGAATGGATAAAGAAAACATGGTGCATTTACACAATGGAGTATTACTCAGCTGTTAAAAACAATGACAGCATGAAATTTGTAGGCAAATGAACGGAACTAGGAAAAAAAAATCATCCCCGAATGAGATAATCCAATTCAGAAAAGCAAACATGGTATGTACTCACTTACATTAGCTGTAAAGTAAAAGCCAATCATGCTACAGTTCACAGACCCAGAGAGGCTAAGCAGCAAGGAGGGCTTAAGGGGTGACACAAGGATCTCCAGAGGAAGAGGAAATGGAACAGACTTCACAGGTGGAACGTAGGAGGGTGGGGTTGGGAACAGGAGAATTAGATAGGGAGGGGAGTGATGGAGAAAATACTGGGAGAAATGAGTGGAATACAGAGGCATTTCAGAGGTGAGGTGGAAACATAGAGCAATGGAAACTCCATGGATATAGGAGACTAACCATAGCAAGGACCCCTAGTAATGAGGGACATGGCGCCTGAACTGGCCATCTTCTATGACCAGGTAAGGCCTGGGATACCAACCAGCCACAAAACTTTAGACCTACAGATTGACCTGCCTACAGAGTCTGTTGGGACTGGAACACAGCAGAATCACCATTGAAGAGACCAGAGAGACTTCATCCACCACCTGATATGAGCAGATGCACAGTTCCCCAGCCACACCTTAGGAGGAGCTCAAGGAGTCCTGTGGAGGATGAGGAGGAAGGATGGGAAGAACCAGAGGAAACAGGGGCACGCCAGGAGAACATAGACCACAGAATCAACTAACTGGGACTCATGGGAACTTGAGAGATCAAGAAACCAGCAGGAGTCTGACCTAGGTTCTCCACATGTGTTTTATGGTTGAGTAGCTTGGTTTTCTTGTGGAAATTCAAGGAGTGGGCCGGGGTGGGATGGGAGCTCTGTCCCTGATTCTTTTGCCTACCTGTGGGACCCATTTTCTCCTACTGGGCTGCCTTGACCAGTCTTAAAGTGGTAGTATGTGCCTGGTTTTCTTGTAGCTTGTTAAGCCATGTTTGTTTAATGTCATTGGGAGACCAGCTCTTCTCTGAGGGTAAGAGGTGGGTGTGGATCTGGGGGAGAGGTGAGGCAGGGTGTGTGTGTGGAAGAAGCAGGGGTGTCGGGGAGGGGAGGGAGGGGAAACTTGGGTAAAATATAAGAGAAGAATACAAATTATTAAAAAAGAAATAAAAATCAAATACATTAAAAACTTAAAAATATAAAGATGAAGAGCTATGAGAATAAAAACAAGATGGCAAAGCACATTTTGAAGTGTGTGTGTGTGGTGTGTGTGTGTGTGTGTGCATGTGTGTGTGTGTGTGTGTGTGTGAAGATATTGCAGTTCTTGCCTTGATCTTTGAGAGTGTGTATTGAAGTTATTTTTAGATACTGACAGGAAGTAGAAAGGGCTTGGATTCAGAGACTTGGAGGACTTAGGTTCTAATCCTAGCTCCCCTCAGGAAAATATTCCTTTAGCAAGATGTGTTCTTGTGCATGCCTGCCTCTCTTAAGCTTATTCCCTGCAGGTGTGCGATGTTCGGACACCATTTAATCTGATTTTCCAGACAGTTCATCTGCTGCAGCATCTTTCCTGAAAAGCAGTTGTATAAAACCAACTTGATAAACATAAACCTGTAATGATTGTTAAAACACACTTTTGTTATGCCTATAACACACATCCATTGTAGAAAGCATGAAAAGCAAAAAACAAACAAACAAACAAACAAAAAACCTAAACATTCCCTGTGATGGCTCCTGTTGCTTCCCGTATGCCTTCCTGTTTCTGCTTTATGAAATTGAAAGGTTGCGAGTGGGGAGGCCACCTACATTTTTCTCCTACTGTGTCAAAGCACCTGATGCAAGAAGCAGACACTTGAAAAATATGTTGCGCGAATGGGATGAAAGTGTGGCTTTTATACTGTCCCGCTTAACCTTTCCCTATTTGTCTCCTTTTGATTCGCTTCCTGGCCTTTAAAATAGGATCTCTTTAAAGGTTCCGCCCTCACCTTTTCAGGGCATGATTTCTGCTTGCTGCTTGGCTCCCAACCATCTTCTGAGACTTTAATTGATCCTGGACAGACTTTCTTTTTCATATGGACAGGTCTGGAGGAATCTTTATAGTGTCTGTTTTTCTCTATAGTTTTCCACAAAGGGAAGCTGAGACAATACAATAAATTGCCTCAAAGTAACAGCAATTGTTGCAAGTTGAGACCATATTCACCTTGAACCTCTGATTGCTGCTATCCCAGAATGCAACACTGATAACCAGACTCCATGGCTGATCTTGGGAGCGTCGTATCTGCAAGCAGAGGAGTCCACCTGAGGAGGAGTTAAATTCCTATGCCCGATTCAACTTAGGAGCCATAGCTTTGCTAATACAAAGACTGATTTAGGTTGTGCAGGAAACCTTCCGGGCTGACACTGCACAGAAGAGCCCCAAGGGGTCACCCTCCCAGCTGTCACACTGGCATCTGTTGACTTAAGTTTCTCCTCTCAGAAAAGTATAACTTGCTTTGCTAGCACCATTCCCATCTTAACTTATTTTAGTGTTAAATGTTCTATTACATAAAGGGTGAATAGCATCCATATCCTTCTGTGTGTGCGCGCGAGCCTAATTTTGTCTGTTGAATTACCTACAAAGGAGCTGAAAGAACCAGCAGCAGCCACTGCCACACAGAAATTCTTGAAAGGGATGGCCTTTTTTCTTTTCCTTTTTACTGCTCCCAAAGCTCCTATTAGCACTTGAAAGTATTGTGCCCGTTGTAATAGAATTGGATGGCTTTATACTAATTAGCGTTATTTTGGTGCACAGTGCCACAAAAATCTTAAAATTAGCATTAAAAATTTGTACATTGGGAGGCAGAGTCTCATGAGGTGTATTCCAGCCTAGAAAGGCAGGAAACAAGTTGCACCTTTCCTGTTCATCCTTCATTCTCTGGCCACTGTTTCCTATGAAGCTCTGAGTCTGCACAGGTCCAATTCAGATCAGGTGTGGCTTCTCTCTCTCCCTCCCCTTCCCCTCCCTTGGCCCCCACCCCCCACTTACTGTACATTATGGGCTATAAATAAACCATGAAGGAATTGGGGAGAGGTATTTTCTAACCCAGTAGCAATTAATGAAACAGACACCTGTTATATTTTCAAATAGCCTTGGTTCACCTGGGGCAGGGCAGATAATAACCCTTTAAACTGCCTCCCACATACCCTGCCCCAATCCCATGCTATCTGCTTCTAATAATTTCTGTTGGGCTACCTCCCAAACGTAATCCCAAATACTTGATAATGTTCTTCGTCTGTGCCAAATCTTCCATCCGTGCTGGACATGTGCTTCTTCCTCCACCTAACCCATGGGTGTGGCCTTCTTTCTCCTCTTTCTGTCTCCTCCCTTCTCTTCCAGTCCCTCTCCCAGAAGCCTGGGAACCTTAGCCACATCTATTCCAATTGCTGTGCCCAGTGTGTTGGAGTCCTACATCTTAGGGTTTGAACTCTGCTCCTGTCACTCACTATCTGTGCACATCTAGACAGAGCACAAAACCATATCAGGCTTATGTTTTGCTCTTGTTAAATGACAAGAATAACAACACCCACCTCACAGGGTTGTGGTGAGAAGTAAGTGGGAAAGTGCACATAATCTCCAAAACACCAAGGCCTAGCAGTGATCACCATTTTTAAAATTTTTATTTTTGTTTTGTCCTTGTTTTTCTTTCTTACGGGTTTTGTTACTATAGGCACAGATTCTTCACTGGTTGCGGACAAGGAAGGAAGTAGTAAAAATGTACCTTTAGATTTATATGGAAAATAAAATCAATAAGTGAAAACATGTTAAATAGGATTCATTCATAGTAAATGCTCAGTACTGTCCTAATAGTTAAGTGTATCCACAGGTGTTCAGATCTGGACCCCTGACATGTTGTGAAAGTAGAAAAATAGAGCCTCTCTCTCTTTTTCTTCTCTAGATGCCAAAAGATAAAGAAAGACTTCTTCCAGAATCACCCTGTTCTCTGAGGTGTCAACTTCCAGCCTGCATCCCTTGCACACCTTTTGCTTCAGCAAGGGATTATATAGGGATGCTTGATTTAGTTATTAACTGAGGCCTGAAAGGCAAGAAGGAGACACCTCATCAGGTGATAGGGTATAACACCTAAATGTTTGCAATCTGGGGTGATTGTTGGGCCTCGTGTGGATGGTCATTGAAACCCATCTTACACTCATATTGAGTGAGGCTCTGGCACCTGTTAAATGTCACACACTGGGGTAGATAAGTAAGCATACTGTCTTTTACCTGTTGGGGGTTGGTCTGGTGCTGTGTATACAAATGCTAAATTCTAGGGCCCAAGATCAGGTGGCAGTCCAGGCAACTGCATTCTCACATACCTTTGTCTTTGTTGTGTAAACTTTGTTCACCAACTAGCACTGATTGGTTAATAAAGAAGGTTGGACAGCCTGTAATTGGGTAGAAGAGATGTAGGGGGAGTGTCAGTTCCTGGGCTTGGGATCTCATGTAGGGACGGACCATGAGGCCAGGAGGGGAAGAAGGAGAAGAGGAAGGAAAAAAGAAGAGAAAAAAAAAGATGGAGAGAGAAGGCGTGGTATGATGGAGCAGATGGAGCCCAGACAGGACAAAGACTGGCAAGTAACTTGGGCAGTGGGGCTGAAAGGTAGCCGGACAAGACTAAAGAATTAATTTAAATTGTACCTGCCCAGTTACTCTGTTTAAAGCTTGTTCAAATAAATCAGGAGGTCTCTGTCTCATTTATGGAGGAACTGGCCGGGTCATAGAAAAGCCTTCTAGGATTAATAAATATTCAACAACATCCAACAGTAGTCATCCATCCCTCCAGCCAGGACTGATTGAGCACCTGCTGTGTAAGATCTGGTCAGGAACAGACCTGTTCATGCAGTTTACAGACATGGAAAATAACCTCAGCTATTCGTTGGTATGATGTAGGCACAGAGAATCCAGTGATGTGATTCATGAGGCAGGGAAGGTCTTTCTTGTCATTTGAGGGTGTCTGTGTATTTATAAAGTTGCTGAGATACCAGGTACCACTTCCCAAAATCTCCCTTAACTGCACCGAAGCACACACCATATGTACTTTTAAGAGAAAAAGCTTAGAGGTTGATTCATTGTCTGCATATCTAGCCTAGGAAACAATTGCCCTCCACTTGGAGAGGCTGTTTCTTGCTTTTAAGCCCCCCCCCCCATCCTCCATTGCTTGTTTGGCAGCCAGGAAGGGGGTGATGATAAGGTTGAAGAGAAAGAGCATATTTCTACTGCAAGCAAAAATATTTTGAAATATTTGGATGTCAGATCCCCCTGGCTGCCAAATTGTTAGTTCAACTATCTTTTTATTTTCACTAAATTTGAACACTTCTCTAAAGACAGAAAGCAGCTACTGCCTGCCTCACGTGTAGCATTAGATTCTGTGTTATTGGCCCAGGGTTTAGGTTAAAACAGATTACATTTTTGGCCATATGGTTGTTTGAGGACGGGAGACTTGGTCAAACTTAGTTTCTGGGAAGGAAATTTTGAAATGGGGTTGGGAAGTGGGGGATGACGAAGAATGAAAATGAGGACCAATTCCCAATTAAATCTGCAGCAACACTGTTGGTTGGATATGGATACTTGCCTTCTAAATGTAGACAAGACTGCTGCGTGTTTAAGACGCAGGGATTACACAATCTGTTCCAACATAAGTGGAAATCAATTTTAAGCTCAAAATGGATTTTTCTGGTGGGGTATGTGTGAAAAGCTCCTTCCAAATGGGAAAAAAACGTGGTTATAGTTAACTGCAGCATATTTTAGCTGGCTAAAACTCTAAAAAAGATTAGTTCAGGTAAAGTCTTTTTCCCCATTCGGTTATGTTTTCCCCAAACAAGAGTCAAAATCCGGACTAGTGAGATGGCTCTGGAGGTAAAGTGCTTGTTTTGCAAGCCTGGAGACTGGAGTTCAGTCTTCCAAAGCTACGGACAGGAGGAAGGAGAGAACTGATTCCACAAAGTCACACATATGTTACACTCTTTCCACTCCCCACACTATATATACATACATACAACAATGAATAAATATATACAATAAACCTACCAAATTTAACTTATAAACATCAAACAACATATAGAAATCGGAAACCAGCCAATTGCTCATTTGTAAAGAAATGAGAGAAGAACTTGGGTCTAAGTTCCTGAAACATTGTTTCACTGGCATTTTGAGGACTAGGCACATCTGCAGAAGGCAAAAGGCTATTCTTAAAGACACATCCTGCTTTCCCTACAGCAGCTAGGCACCAAGAAAACTTTGAGGTAATGTTAACTAATTTATAATTTTCAGCCACATTTAATTAATTTTCCACCTCATTGCTGTTTACAAATGCTATCGCATACTGAGTAATGACTCCATGCTTGTTTGCTGAGTACAACCACTGCTCGAAGAAAAGCTGAAATGCGAGAGTTTAAAATGCTATGTAAATCAGAAAGAAACAAGAAGACTTAATTCATCTAAGGTACCGAATCATGCTGCTTTCATATAAATAATAGTTTCTGAGCTAGTGATCTATGGAGTATAGATCAATTTTTAGGCTGAAATGTCTTCCAAATTTCTGATGTGTATCCTTGGGTCTTCTTTACTGGGTATTGTTTTTCTTGCACCAGATCTCTGATTAGTATATATTGTAATATACATTATTATAATATATAATTATTATAATATGTAACATATGACAAAATAATCATTATAATATAATAAATTGTTTTAATGATATAATTATTATAGTATATTATATAATTATATAATACATTAGATTTATACAGTAACTAGTTTTTTAAAATTACACACACATTTAAAAAATATTTATTTACTTTTATTTTATGTGTATGAATGTTTGCTTGAATGCACATCTGTGCACCATGCACATGTCTGGGGCCTAGAGAGGCCAGAAGAGGACACTGAATCTGCCAGGACTGGAGTTATAGACACCATGTTGCAAGTCACCAGGTAGGTGCTGGGAACCTGATCTTCTATAAGAATATCAAATGCTCTTATCTCCTGAGCTAGATCTCCAGCTTAAACTGACTTTATTTTTGCTTTCTTGTGAGTGTGTTGAGGGGGGCCCGTGGGGGCTATGCTGAGCATTGAACAAGGGTTTCCTGAATGCCAGACAAGCACTCTACCAACTGAGTTCCATGCCCAGCCATATCCATTCTAGTTTTAAGCAAAATAAAATGAAGATATAGATTATTTGAAAAATAAGCATTTTTCCCTAAATGATACATTAAGGATATCTGACAATATTCAACCAAATAAATAGCCACACAAGTTTTAGTTATGGGGAAATACTGAAAAAAAATGTGTATGAACATCATAAACTGTCCTTAAACTTAGATGTTTAGCATGTCTACACCTGTGTCAAATGCCATAGCTCACTGTTCCAAGTCATAAGTAAACAACATAGCACAAGATAGCATATAGAAAAAAGAAAACGCTGCAGTGCAGGCTCATGGGAAATGTAGGCAGTGGAAGGCTGCTGTCATAGTTGGAATGAGATTCTTGGAAGTCTCAGGCATCTAAATATTTGATACCCAGTTGCTGGCTATTTGGGGATGATTAGGAGGTAATGGCCAAGTTGGAGGAAGCATGTTACTGGGAGTGGGTTTTGAGGTTTCAAAAGACTCATGCCATTTCATGTATGTTCTCTTGGCTTCCTGTTTGTGGTTCCAGATGTGAGCTCTTAGCTGCTGCTCAGCCACCATGTTGCCTGCCACCATCTACCTCCATTCTACTGTCATGTCTAACCCTCTGAAACCATAATCTTCCAATAAACCTTCCAATATGTTGCCTTGGTTACAGTGTTTTATCATAGTGTTACAGCAAAGTAGCTCAGATGGCTGCTGCCTGCATAACATTGTGCACAGTCATGGCAGTGACCTTTTTATTAAGTAGACCTCTTGTACTATAAGGATTTGTTATAGTAAATACAGAAACCAATAAAATAGCCATGCAATAGCACCTGTTGTGTGTGCTATGACTTCTATGAATGGTGCTTATTTGCATCAGCACCATCACAAATACATTAGTACTATATCATATTGATGTTATAGCAGCCATGATGTCATTTGGAAATAGAAAATAACTGTATTCATAAATCTACTATTCTACACTTTGTTGGTAAAATTACTCTTTCTAGTACTTAAGGTATGAGCTTTTGCTAGTCAAACAGTGACATTAGCTTATGAAATTGTTGCCATGAGATAACAGGAAGAAATTTCTATTCCATAAGAAATTGAATATTTTTATTATAAAGAAACACCTTAGCGTAATAACTATTTTTCCAGAAACATAAGGCAATGCTCCTTCCTCACCTTTGTTTAGAAGTTTTGTTTCCATCCATTTTCATGTCCTCTAGATCAAAATCCCATTTGTTCTTCACAGCCACCTTCTTGTGAGTGTATTGCACGCTTTTTGTTTAGACTGAAAGATAAAACTGAGATTTTTTTTGTCTGGATTGATCTTGTACAGGTCTTGTGCACTTGGCGTTCAAGTTTGCAACCGCCCTGTCATGTCCGTCAAACAAATAATGTTTTGCTACAGATATGCACTGCCTCTGGCCTTGCCAACATTTCTGCTCTCTCTTCTTCAATAACCTCTTAACCTTGAGCCACCTCTACCAGAGAAATTATTGAAAACTGATGGCAGCTGTCAGGGAGAGCCAATTTTCTTCAAGGATGTGCTCCCTGAAAGGCTGCTCATGCTTTGCTAGATGGTCTACAACTGTGCATATACACGCAGAATTAAGTTTTCTCAGTTAAAATTAAGAAAGAAGAGTGGTGTGAGGGTAGAAGAGGGAATGGAGGGCAGGAAATGGGGGTTGCATCAGATCAAAACCTGTTATATGAAATTCTCAATAAAATTCTTTTAAATACGAGGCAGTTGAATGAGTTGACCACAGCTAATATGAACTGGGCTTCTAACTTGTAAAATTGTGTTCTATTTTTAAACTGTTATTTCTACACATGTACTAATAGTAGCTACTAATTTCCAATAATTCAGAAAGCAGTCATAAAAGCACATGGAATTTGAAATATAACTTCATATGATATAAACCTTCTGACAATTTAGATTGTAATATTTTTTTTAAAATTACAGAAGTGTGTGTGTATGTGTGTGTGTGTGTGTGTGTGTGTGTGTGTGTGTGTGTGTGCACGTATGCACACCTGCATTTGGATATGTGCATATGTGTGTAGTGACTGTGGGAGCCAGAAGATAGTGTGTCAGATCCTCTGGAATTACATGTGATTACAGATGTGGATGTTGAGAACCACAGATATAGGTGCTGCGAACCAAACTCCTATACTCTGTAAGAACAATACTCTGTCCTATCTGCTGAGCCATCTCTACAGTATCTAATAATTTAGATTTTAAGCAAAAATAATAACAGGGTCACAAGGTTGATTTCTAATACTAAAATACAATATTTGCTTATAAGATAATTGTCTTAAGGCTGTGTGGCTTGTGTCAGACTCGTGGGTTTTTTTTTTTTTTTTTCCCCTACAACATTGGAATTGCTGCTAATCATTACTTTCATTACACACACCCACACATTTAAGGCAGGCGACTTAGTTAGGGTTTTATTGCTGGGAAGAGACACCATATCCACAACAACTATTATAAAGGAAAGCATTTAGGTGGGGCCAGCCTATGTTTCAGAGGTTTAGTCCATTGTTATTATGGAGGGAAACATGGCCGCTTGAAGGCAGACATGGTACTAGGAAGGTAGCTGAGGGTTCTACATCTGGTTCAGCAGGCAGGAGGAAGAGAGAGCAACACTGGGCCTGGCTTGGGCTTCAAAGGCCCCAAAGCCCACCCCCACAGTGACATACTCCCTCCACCACAGCCGCACCTATTCCAACAAGGCCATATGTCCCAAATAGTGCCAGTTCCTCTCAGTCATTGGGTGACATTTTTCTTTCAAGCCATCACATCAGGTTCTCTGGAACAAAAATAATGGATTGGGTGTACATATATTAAAATAATTTATTAAATCAGCTTACTGTGAAATAGTAAGAACAGTTGTGTCACACTTGAGAGGCTGAGAAACTGGAAGTTGCTGCTTAGTGCAAAAGGCTAGATGCCTAAGCAGTCCCAATCTTGCCCCCAAGTTCTAGAAGGTTTCTGGAGAGCCTCTGGTCTTTACCCAGTGATGGAAGCCTGGAAATGTTGGTTCTGATATCAGTGAAGAAATCTGTTGCAGCAGCACCAACACAGTAGATCAACTTGGTGACAAGAGGGGACGGCAAGAGCAATGGGTGAGAAACCTCCTTCTGCCATGCCCCACCTTTATCCGGGCTGCTACCACATAAACACGTTTGTGTTGAGTCTTCCCGCATCAATTAAGGCAGTCAGGACAATTTTTCAGCTGAGGTTCCCAGCTAAGGTGTGGCAAGTTGACATTAAAACCAAACAGCACACCACAGTTTTATATGTGTCACAGAAAACAAGAAAGGATGGCCATCTCCTCAAACAAGCAGCATATAATAAGTATGCTCATGGGAGACAGATATTGGGAAAGTGGTCAGTGCTTATTTGTCTTATTAAATTATAGATTTAGATTGTTATTAAACTCTCAGGCATATTAACAGGCTTACGGTGGAATAGTAAATGAAGGAAGACCTGTTCTTCCTGTTCTCACAGAATTTATATTTTATGAGAAACTGGGTATCCAAGCCCCAGGTTATGGTTTTATATATAATATTTGTGTAGCGAATATTAGGAGCTTGTGATACGGTGGTAGCCTAGCTTTCTGGATACTGTGTCTGCCTCTTTCTCCCATCAGCATCAGACAATGCGTCCTTGTTTGGGCTTTCTATTTGTCTGTGCTTTGCAAAAGTAAACAAATGTTACCTCGGAGAGATACCAAGCTTTCTGGTATGTTCTTTCTGATAGATTTCATGGGCTTTAAGGGGCATTATAGAGGAAGATTTAAATATCAATGAGTAGACATTATCTGGAAAATATTTTTTCTTCTAATTTGAGGTCCCATGACTTTTGACAAAGCCTTAATTTGATGTTGATTTAATATCCTTCACATTTAAAAATGAACCAAACATATTGTGTCTATCCACATTGTAGGATTGTGATAGATCTCTGAATAATTTAACAGGTGTATATATTGGCATAAAATTGCTGAACATAGCAATCTGTCTTATGATTTTATTTTGCTTACTTATAGTTTAATATTCTAGGAAAAAAATCAATCATTTATAAACCTCTCTAAATTTTGCATTTTTTTATATGTTGATAAAATAAAGCCACTGTGAGTAAAAGTGATTGGATATAGAATCATTAAATTCTCTTTGTTTTTTATTTGTATAACTAGACGGGAAGGAGCATAACTGTATATTAACTTTGAATGTAGCAGATCAAGTTACAATTTACATGTAATGAAATGTCCACCTTGTAAGTGAAAGTTACATCAGCTTTGGCAAATTTGCAGGATTATGCATTTGTTAACCAAATCCAGGTTTAGAATGCCCCACCTTACCCAGGATTGTTAACTTGATAGGGTTTAAAATCTCCTACGAGACACCTACCTTTCAGTGTGCCTGTGACCTTGCTTCACGTTTGTGAGAACAGGTAAGACACACCCTGTATCCAGAGAGAATGAGTTTCTCAGCTGAGGACCAATGTGACCGATGTCTTATGCTTCCAAAAACATGGTTTTCCCACAATTGCCAACTGAACCTTGAGACTGTGAACCCTGACTACATCTTTCTCTCTTAAGTTGTTTTGCCAGGTGTTTCCTTACAGATACAGGAAAAGGGTTTACAATATATCAGCACTCCTCAAAAACATTTGTTTTTAAGTTCCTTATTCCAGCTTTCATGCTCAAGGAATTGCTAGTTTACTTACTGCTTCTATATCCCTGCTATTGGAATTTCATTTACACACACAAAACTATTACTGTTCATCGGAGTCTGGGCCAGGAGTTTCCAGGTTCCTGACCTCTTATCCAAAGGACTGGAAACAAGGGCTCATGTAGACTTGCCAAAGAAGCAACACAATTATGTTGCGGCCGAGTTATAATACAGAATAAAGAAGGGATACATTGTCTAGAGTGACAGTGGCCCTTGGGAGAATATCAAGAGCCCTGATTATTGTTCAGGGCTTCCTTTTGTGAGGTTCAGAAGATGGAGGAGTTGGTTTCCTAAGGGGCATATGTTGGGTCGCTTTGTCTTCACTGATGGATTAAGGCATACATTAGTTATCCTGCTGTGCATATCTCCCCATTACCATAATGCCTTCTCATGCACAGACACAAAGTGGTAAATATAGGGTTCTCTCTAACAGATGACTAGAGAACACAATTTTGTCTTATACCACATGTACACAAAGTTAATTCAGGTTGGATACCCAGATACATTAGTAATACATTTTCAATGGAAAATGTCTAAATTTGATTGTTTCTTGTGGCAATGACATGTATTATTGCTCAGAGATTAGAGTATGTGTACCTAATGTGGGTAATGGCCAAAAGTGTTCTGAGTTGTCTAGGGACGTTGTTTGGAGATGGGTGTATTGCGTAGCACATTTGGGTGAAGGAACTACGTTGCCAAGTGCATTATCATAAGAGAGAAACACAAAACACAAAACCAAATAAATATATCAGAATATAAACGGTCTCCTACTCTTGTAAAATATTCACTTTATAGCCTGATTGTAGACCCTCTCACTCCTCTCCTCCCAGTCCGTCTCTTATGTCCACTCTTTTCTTCCCAGAGAAGGGTACAAGCCCACCCTGAGACATTAAGTCACAGCAGAAATAAGTGCTTCCTTTCCTACTGAGGCCAGACAAGGGAGCCCAGCTATGGGAAAGGGATCTGAAGGTAGACAACAGAGTCAGACAGCCCCTGCTCTAACTGTTAGTAAATCCACATGAGGAATACACTGCTAATCAGTTACATGTGTGTAGGGGGCCTAGGTCCAGCCTATGTGTGCTCTTTGGTTGGTGATTTAATCTCTCTGAACACCCATGGGCCCAGGTTAGTTTAATCTGTAGGTTTTCTTAAGGTAGCCTTGACCCCTAGGGCTCCCTCAGTTCTGTCCCCAAGTCTTCCACAAGACTCCCTGAGCTCTGCCTGTTGTTTGGCTGAGAGTCTCTGCATCTGTTTCCATCAGCTACTGGATGAAGCCTCTCAGAAGACAGTTATGCTAGGCTCCTGTCTGCAATCATAGCAGAGAATCATTAATAGCATCAGGAGTTGGCTCTCTCCCATGTGGTGGGTCTCAAGTTGGGCCAATCGTTGGTCTGCACAAACCTCAAGTCCAAGTGGCTTTGTGTTTCTATCTATTTAGGTTAATATTGTTAGTGGGCTTGCTGTAAATTGCCTTTATCATGTTGAGGTATACCCCTTGTCTCTATTCTTTTTATATGATACTGAGAAGTTTATTATATAAGCATAGGGGAGATGGAAAGAGAGTGACCCAGAAAGAGAGAGGCAGAGACAGAGAGACAGAGGCAGAGACAGAGGAAGAGAACTGTTGGTTTTCTTGTAGAGCTCATGTCACCTCCAGGTACCTTCTATCCATCCCCCGACTTTTCCACAAGACTCCTCATGCTTTGTCCAATGTTTGGCCATGAGTCTCAGCATCTGTTTCTAACCACTGCTTGGTGGAGCCTCTCAGAGGATAACTCTGCTAGACTCCTGTCTGCAAGCATAGCAGAGTATCATTAATAGTGTCAGGGGTTGGCTTTCTTCCATGGGGGTGGGTCTTGGGTTGGGCCAGGCATTGGCTGAACATTCCCTCAATCGCTGCTGTATCTGCTCTATCTTTATCCTTGCACATTTGTAGACAGGGTAAATTTTAGGTCAAAGTTTCTTTGGGGTAGGTTGGTGTTTTCCTCCCTCCACTAGGAGTCTTGCCTAGTTAGTCTCCATGGCCCCTGCTACTAAGAGTACCTGAAGAGTCCTCCTTATATCCTCCCAGAAGCCTACTCTGACTTAGGTCTCCAACTTGTCACAGAGATGCCCCTGCTCACAGTTTCTCTTTTCTCTGCAGACCTTCTGTACTGTACCCCTGCCAGGTCTGATCTCTACCTTTATTTCTCTCTGCGCTCCCTCTCCTACCTCTGTTGAGTCTATTTCCCCCTATGAGTGAGATTCCCTTGGATCTCTTTGTTACTTAACTTCTTTGAGTCTGTGTGTTGTCGTATGTTTATCCTGTACTATATAGCTAAAATCCACCTATAAGTGAGGACATACCATCTGTGTCTTTCTGGGCCTGGGTTACCTCACTCAGGATGATGTTTTCTAGTTCCATCCACTTGCCTGCAAATTTCATGATGTCCTTGTTTTTAATAGCTGAGTAGTATTCCTAAGTGTACCAGTTTCTTTATCCGTTCTTCTGTTGAGGGACATCTAGGTTGTTTCCAGATTCTGGCTATTTACAAATAAAGCTGCTATGAACATAGTTGAGCAAATGCCACTCCTGGGCATGTATCCAAAAGATGCTCCACCATAAAATAAGAGTTTCAGATCTTAACTTGGAAAATGGTCTTTTGCAAGCAAGTGATTGAAGAACCAGTTGTGTACTTACATAAGCCTTATCCTTTCTTTCTACAAAAGATTAGGAGGGTCTCTACGAGGCACTTCTGCTTGGCAAAGTTGGGACAATTTGGAACAGATTTACTCATGAACTTTGTACAACAGCAACAATGAAAAGCAAAATATGTAAGAAAAGATTATTTTTTCAATTCGCTGAAACTCAGGGAAGAAACCAAAGTGGTCCCCAAGAGCTGGGGGTGGGGGGCAGAGAGTGAGGCTCATAATCTGATCGACTAGTTGCTGCACTGAGGAAAATCCCAGGCATCGGGTAAGAAAGTGCAAAGCAATTGGAGCTCAGAAGACTTCCAAAGACTGCCTAAGTCCAGCAGACCAAGGCAGTTAGAATTCTCAGAAGGTTGTACTCTACTGAACAGGAGAGCTACTCTAGAGAATTCTAGGTGTTTGGGAGTTGAAGGGGAGGTTGGCTGTTGTGTTCAACTGACTATTGCTCAGTGTATGAACATGGCGAAACTGCTAGGATGGAGAAAGAATTATCTAGTGGGGTTAGAGGTTAAAGGCTGTGAATGTATAGGTGCCCTTCTTTCCCCTATTTTCTATTTATTTATTTATTGTTATTTTACGCACATGGGTATCTTTCCTGCATGTGGGCCTGTGAACCCTTTGTATACATGGTGCAGGTGAGATGAGGGCATTGGATCCCTTGGCACTGGAGCTAGCTGTGGTTGTGAGACACCATGTCGGTGCTAGGAATAAAGCTGGAAGAGCGCACAGTGTGCTTACCAGCCAAGATGTCTTTCCAGCCCTCTTTTCTCTGTTTAGATCACCCACATATAACTCTGCCAGTTATTTTCCTTATTCCTATAGAACCTTATTGAAAAAAAATCCTATAGTGAAGTCTGAAGGTGATGAATTCTTTTGTAATTGGAAATTCCTTCTCCCTTGGAGACAAGCTAAGGGATTATTTTAGTATACAATTTGCTCTTACACATTTGCTTGCTAAAACCACAATTTTGCAAGTTAATCTCCGGAGGCATCTTCCTCATCGGTTCTCTAAATGGTGCCAAAACATCTTTTCTATGACCCCTATTGATCCTTTTAAGAACATAGCAATTTAATTGGTATCATTCCTTTTATTACACAGTTTTCAATTAGTCCTGGCAGCCTCTCTATTTACTGCTTTTCTCCTTTGTGGTTGAATTGAAGTGCTAGAAAAGACCCCGCTTCTTTCAGAAGAGATGCTGCTGAAGAAAATTTTAGGGGACTGATTAGTCTCTATGTGGCTTCTTCTCGCTGTTACTTGAAGTGTTTGGCTTAAGAGAGACTAATTCATTTCTATGACAGCACAGAAGAGAGCTAAGGTCAGCTGCAGCTAATCCTGGTAAGATTTGAAGTTCAAGAAAAAAAAGTGGAAATAGATTTTCATGGAGAGCCCTTAGGTCCTTTTACATCTTTTCTAAAACTTAAAAGCCACCTCAGGAAACCATTATCCTGTTTTGTCTTGAGAAGGTGAGAATTTTGCTAATATTCCTTCAAAAATATTTCCATTCTTAACATGTATATTCCTCCACAGATTTTTGTGAGGATTATTGAGCTTTCCTTTTCATTTTGGTGTTGTTTATCCTTTTTTGGAAAATAAGGTAGACTCTCTAGAGGAAACTAATACAATAAAATTCTTGCCTGAAGATGTGAAATCTAAAAGACATCTGTTGGGGACATAGAGACGGTGCAGTGGTTCAGACCACTTGCTGCTATTATGGATGACCTAGGTTCAGTTTACAGCATCCCCAATGTGGCTTTCAGCAGCCTGTCACTGTAGATCCAAAGGGTCCAACACCCTCTTCCTCTTCTGGCCTCCATGTCCACCAGGCTTGCCTGTGGCACACATATATCCATGCAAGGAAAACACTCATACACAGAAGAGAGAAATACAATCTTTAAAATACAAAATAAAATTAAAGAAGTCCGTTGAAGAAAACTATACAGGAAAGTGAAAGTGTGTGTGTGTGTTTGTGTTATGTGTGTGTGTGCACATGCGTGTGTGTGATACATGCATTAGGGTTCTTATGTACAAATATGGCCTGGCTGAAGAGTGACTGACAATCCCATTAGACCAGTAATAGAGACCTTGGCCTGAGAACCACATCACTTGGATTTGAATCTTGGTTCTTCTTACAAACTGATGCATCTTTGTCAAGTACCGGACTTCTCTGAATCTTTGTCAGCCGTAAATGGGAATAATGATATCACTCATAGTATGTTATGAAGATAATTCAGATCAATATTTATAAAGCACTTAGAATTGTTCCTGGCGTACAGAAAATATTACCTAAGTGTCACATAAAATATGCATTTTAAATATATGTAGTGGGAAAATTGCTGACCCAGGAATCCCCACATATTTATAACTATCATCTTATGCAAATATTAGAAAGGTTGAGATTTAGTGGAAAATGTAATTTAGACGTCTGTGAAGTAACTTTTATAGAGAAATCAATTGTCTCCAATCATGGTAATTTAATATAAAACATGTTTCTGTCAAAAGCGTGGTGTGTACTCCCTGGGCATTAAGCATGAATCAGTGTACTAAGAATTTAGATGAACTAGGCCTAGGTATTGTTTAGGAAACATTATAGTTAATGGACCAATAAATAAATATTTTTAAGATTTATTTTTATTTTTAATTATGGGAGGAATACGCATGTGAGTCTAGATACCCATGAAGGCCAGAAAATGGTTTCAGATCTTGTGGCTCTGGAGTTACAGGTAGTTAAGAGCTATCTTACCTGTGACCTGGAAGCTGAATTTGGGTTCTCTACAAGAGTAGTAAGTGGTTTTAACCTCTGCACCATCTCTCCAGCCCCAAATGGATAATTTTAAAGTAATGTTCATATGAAATAGTAAGACTGTCTCTGTGTGGTCTGAAGAAAAAGCTCAGAGGTTAAGAGAACATACTATTCTTTTTTATTTTAATTTATTATGATTTATTCACAGTGCATCCCAAATGTTATCCCCTTAGGTTGTATCTTCCCAATCCCACTCTTCCTCCCTCTTCCTCTCTATTCCCCTCCCCTACCCCTCTGACAGTAGGGACCACTTCCCCCATCATATGACCACAGCCTATCAGGCCTCATCTGGATACTCTTCTTCTATGTGCCCTCTGGGGAAGTGATCAAATTGAGCGGGAAGAGAACCTGGGTTTGGTTCCTACAACCCACATAAGATGACTCACAACCACCTGTAACTCAGTTTCAGAGGATCTGATACCTTCTTTTGGTCTCTGACATCACTTGCCTACGATGCAGAAACATACATATAAATTAAAAAAATAATCTGGAAAAAAGAGAGTTCATCTAAGGAGTACCAGGGAATATACCAAATATGAGAGAAGAGGGGGAAGGAAGAGGGAGGGAGGGGAGGAAGAGAGAGAGAGAGAGAGAGAGAGAGAGAGAGAGAGAGAGAGAGAGAGAGAGAGAGAGAGAGGCAGATAGGCAGATAGGCAGACAGGCAGGCAGACAGACAGGTCATTGAAGCTCGCTAGACTTGATGGGTGTACATCAGTCAGGCCCGGAGGAGGAATATGTACTCTGGCAGAGGGATAGTTCCACGCTGGGATCAGAGAAGAGAAGAGTTTTGTATGATCAACATTCCCCTTCATTTTACTATTTCTTCACACAAATGATCTCCGTAGATAAGACAATATCATATTTAAAGTAGCTAAAACGACAGGAAATGAAAACGCTAAACGGTTTAGACTGTGTCCTCCCCTCCACACACACTCATCCACCAATTCTTTTTTTTTTTTTCCTCAGAAAAGGTCAGGCCTCCCATGGATCTCAAGCAGCCTTGGCATATCAAGTTACAGTAGGGCTAGGGCATCTACTTGTAGTGTGGCTGGACAAGGCAGCCCAGTTAGGGGAAAGGGATCCAGGTAGACAACAGAGTGAGAGACAGTCCCTGCTCCTGCTGTTAGGAGTCCCACATGAAGACCAAGCTGCACCACTGTTACATATGTCAAGAGAGCCTAGGTCCATGCTCTCTGGTTGGCATTTCAGTCTCTGGGGGCCCCTAAGGGCCCAGGTTCGTTGATTCTGTAGGTTTTCTTGTGGTGTCCTTGAACTCCCTGGTTCCTCCAATCCTTCCTTCCCCAGTTTTTTCTTTATCTTATCCTTCAATCTAGATGTTTTATAATGTTTAAAACTTACTTTGCATCAGACTTAATGGGTTATGCATTAATGGATTTAACTACACTTCAACAATGAGTAAATTACTAAATTATGCATCTCAGGTAAGAAGAAAGCTGAAAGATAAAAACCAAAGCACCATGAGAGAGAAAGTTGTGATACGTTTTTAGTGTATCATTTCTTTAATCATTTATTCTTTATTAAATATTTTTACACATAAATTTATATTATTATACATATACATAATAAACTACTTACAGCAAGAAGAATCAGGAAACAGTCAAGAATTACATATATGTTACAATCACAGTGTTTTGGCTATTTGTATTTGGCAGCCTAGAAGAAAACATCTTTCCTATCTTGGTGAGTCTAAACTTCTGAATGTAAATCATTATCTATCATATCTTATCATTATCAACTTAAGACATCTATCTAAACCTAAAAACATCTTAATCCCTAAACAATTAAGCTTAATTGTAAAACTAAACTATCTGGTCTTCGATCCCATCAGAGACTTGAGAAGGAAAAAATTTAATTACCCGAGTACACAGGGAGTGCAGGTTAGCAGCTTTCCAAACGAGAATATGACAGAGACAGTTTGCTGCCTGAATAGTCACCCAAAATTCTCTATAACACTGGAGCATCGTCTTTAGCCTTCTGGCCCAATATATCTGACAGAAATATTTGTGAGGCAGGAACTACTGAGGACTTGTTTACCCTGTCTTGGCAGACTTTGCCTGTCAACTCTGCCTGCATCCAAGCTTGCCCCTTTTTAGGCAGAATTCTGTCTGTGGCAGAAATGAGGAAGCTTTGCCCAGTGGCTTGTTTGCACATTTGAAGCCATCTCCATAAGGAGGTTCTTTGATGCTCATCATCTTCTTTGAAGTAGGCTGGGTGTTTCCAGGAGTTAACCTGTCTCATTGTAAATGTATCTTTGAAATAATAAAAGCAATTTAAATGCCATATTCTGTATGACTCTGAGGTTTTTGAAGACCTTATCTAAGTATTTTACCTTATCTTTCTGTGGAATCATATCTATCTGTTACATCTAGAATGTATGTTCTTGTGATAAAAATAGACTAGTAATTTATTTGTGCAATAGCACTTTCAAGGTATTGGAGATAAACCTTATATTATAATTGAGTTGTATGTGTACAATATCACATATTACAGTAGAAATATATATAATGTGTATAAATAATAATCTTAAATTGGATTCTATGCAAATGTATCTAAAATTAAACTTATTTTGCATTTATATACAAAATTCTATACTAGTGAATTAAAATTAACCTTGTGACACTTTATTTTTAAACTTCACAGGTAGCTAAGAAACACGAGTGTTCTACATATTTTCACTTTTCAGCTCTTTTTCTTCCTTTGGCATGTCATTCAGGCCAAATAAATACCCTGGCCTCCTCAACACCTTCAGGTCTTTCTCTGACAAATATAGTCACTAAACATTTCCCATCTCCTCTGAATTTTGTATTACAGGTAATCATCAGTGATTACTTCAGTGACATACAAGCTTATCTACCAAATGGGACAAATATTTACCAGAAAAATAGCTAGTTCCATGGGTCTATGAGATCCAAGATCTCAGATTATCCAAGAAACAAAATCTGATGTACGGAAAAGGCCAAATGACTATCAAATTAAAAATCAGCATATAGAGTCCCAGTAGGATGCCCTCACAACTATCCCAATCTCCTGGTAAGTGAAGACTTTTGTGGGACATGCCTTTTGGGCTAGTGCCCAGGTATAAGTAAATATATACCATGTGAGTCTTTCTGCTTCTGGGTTAACCCACTCAGTATGATTATTTCTAGATCCATCCATTTGTCCACAAATTTCGAGATTTCCTTGTTTTTAATAGCTGAGTAGTATTCAATAGTGTAAATGTAAACAGAAGAACCCAGAGGGTCCTAGAAACCTACAAGAAGAACATCATGACAGGTGGATCGGGGCCCAGGGGTGTCTGCTCAAACTATTGCACTAACCAAGGACAGTACAAGTAGTAAACATTGAACCCCTACTCTGATCTAACCAATGGACAGGACATTCTCCACAGTTATGTAAAGAGTGGGGACTGACTCTGACATGAACTCTGGTGCCCCATATTTGACCACCTCCCCTTGGTAGGGAGGCCTAGTGGTACTCAAAGAAAGAATAAGCAGGCTACCAAGATGAGACTTTATAGCCTATAACCATATAGTAGTGGAGGAGGTTCCCTCAGTCTTAGACCTAGTGGAGGGGAATAGGGTAAAAGCGGGAGGGAGGGAGGAACAGGAGGATACAAGTGATGGGATAACAATTGAGTTGTAATCTGAATAAATTAATTAAATAAAAAAATCAGCAAATAGAAGTTGTCTTACTGGAAAACATAATCATTTGTTATTTTGTAAAAACATATTACAACAAATATAAAAAGCCCCGGTTACTATTTCAGGTGAGATATGTGATGACTATTAAAGACTAGATGGGCCAATCAAGAAGAGGTACAGAGAATAATGCAGAGAAGAGAAAGTAGGAAAGAAAACACAGCTGGGAAGTGTGTGTGTGTGTGTGTGTGTGTGTGTGTGTGTGTGTGTGTGTGTGTGTGTGTGTATTAAATAATTCTAATGTAAAATGGATGCCCCTGCTCTGAAATACTAGTGTGCATATTAGAATATGTAAGTGGCTGTCACTTGTCAAATACTCACATCTAGTCACCCTCACAAATGATCTCATTTTATTCTTCCCGGAAACCTGTACAGCAGGCACCATCAGCTTCCTCTTCCTTCTACACATATGGATGTTCAAGCTTGGTACATGAGGTTCCAAGCCAGTGGCTCCTGGAGATAGCATTGTCCCTTGAGAGCTCAGAGGGCGAAGCCAGGATCTTCCTGCAAGAGAGTTGCACCAAGGCCCCTATTCCAGGCTCACAATGATAAAACTTTAAGGTGCAAGCCATTACAATATCTCTGTGGGTGAATGGCGAAAACAGCATCTAGTAACAGTAGACAGCCTATCAGAGGCACACAGGATGACTTTTACTGAGCATCTGAAACTAGTGAGAAAGAGGGACAAAACTAAAGAGAAATCACTTTTTAAATTTCTCCAACTGATGTTTTTGTTATGTTTTGTTTTTGTCTGTTTTGGCATTTCTATGACAGATGTTTCAGATACTGTGTAACTTTGAATAACACAACTTACACGCCGCCCCCCCAACCCCAACACACTAACAATCTATTTCTCTTCTTGACTACTTTTTGTTTAGCTCCAGGAATTAGATTGGTTACAATTTCTATGGTATTCTAAGCAGTTTAAGTAACGCTGGGAGATTATTTGGTGGGCCTGGGAAGGAAATGCCTGATACCCTAGACATACCTCTGAGGGTGACAGTTTGTTGCTGTAACATGTGTCATGCTCACGTCGAAGCTCACACGCCCTGTCTGTACCTCCAAAACATTCCCTCACTTTATTAACCTAGCCCATGTCTATGCATGTGTTTCTGGTTGGCTGAGTATGGGAGCATATTTGACTGTTTTCTCTTCCACTTGCATTTGACTGTTAACTAAATTCCATAACACTGTATGTTTTTTTAATGATTTGAGCTCTTTGTCCCCCCTACCCAATTTCCCATATGTTTTGACACTGAGATTTCCATAAAGCAATGTATTATGTTGAGAAATATCCATGTAGTGATACTTTTTTTTTTTAATTCAGCAGACAGCACTAGTTCACTAACTTTTTACTTTACCCAATACAGAAAAGCCTTCTTTTTTAAAAGGGGATAAGTCCCTTGAATTATTTAAGTGCCACTATCCCTCAAAATTTTTGTAACAAAAACAACAAAGCAAGTGTGCCTTTGACTGTGATATATATATTTGAAGCTTGAAATTCAATGCACAATGTTATTGCCAAGAGTAATTAAATTAGTCAGAGTTTGGCCATATGGATTATAGTTTTAATCGCTCTTTTTAATGTCCTTTTCCACTAATTCTGTAATCTATGATGTTTTGTAGGCTTTCTAGTAATTGATTTTCTCCGTTTATAATGTTGTGTGTTTTCTTACATTTTTTTTTTGTCTATTTGTAATTTTTGACTGAATGCCAGATGTGAATTTTATGCTGTTTGGAGCCTGTACTTTTGTTTTCTTACAAATATTATTGAATTTTATTTTGGATTAAGGTAATTTGTTACTATCAGAGAAATATCCTTCAAAAATATTTTTATCTATTATGTTTTGTATTGTAGATGACCCCTCCCCAACCTGTTGTATCTGGAGATTACTCTGGCTGATCCTTTGGGTGGCTCATTCTTTGCTTCAGGGGTTTTCTGACACACAAGATCCTAGAACCCTTTTGCCAACTTTTGGAGTACTTTCTATACAGTTCCAAGTATGTGCAACACTGTCATCTCCACACAGTGCTCCAATCCCTGAGAATCCCTCTTTCAATAAGTCTTTTGTCCTATAAATTTTACTCATCTTACATCCCTCATATCTCAAGTCCATCTCTTCAGCTCAGAACCTGGTCAGATCAATGGTATGATGCATTGCCTGTTAGTCAATGTACGACAATATTGTACCAAGGAAAGAAAATGCAGTACAATCTTATACATCAGAAATTGTGGGATTAATTTGACATTAAAAATGTTGTTATTGTAAATATTTAAAAAGATATAGAGGCATGATAGTTTTGATTTGCTTACATAATAAACAATAAAGTTGGTTCTTACAATTCAGTTTGATTGCAAAGACAGATCATGTTTTAATAGAAATTTTGTCTAAATGCAAGGAAATAAAACAAAATAACCACGCTTGTTTTTGTACATTAGACTGGCAATTTAGTTGTCTAAGAACTGGGTATAAATTCACTCCTAATCACTTGTCTTGTTTGGATGTGAAAGCTCAGTTATTAATATTTTATACCTGTCAGAAATAAAATAAATATGAAAGCTTGTAGTGCTTATAACACATTAAGAGAGAATCCCTTGTGCTCAAAATTGAATCTGGAATCATTTAGGAAATGTTCTGGAAGCCCTGTGAACTGAAAGTGGGTCTTGTCCAGATTCTCTTCATATCTCTTCACAGCAAAATTGACGTTCCAAAATTCTGTTGTAAAGAACAATCCAAAAAAAGAATTCCAAGACTAATAATCATGGAAGTCTGTTAAGTACATTTAGGACCAAAATAATGGTACATATATAAAACCCCACACACTTAATTTTGAGTGCTATTATAACTCACAACTGACATGTATATATAAGTAATGGTATTATTATTTCAAGAATATTTTGTAAAATTAATATCAATTTTATATATTTTTCCTTGTGTTGCAATTTTTATTTGGCTTTACTTGAGAAGCAGTGAGGTTTTTCTCTAAGCTGATATTGCTCATACAGCTATGAGGTTGGCAATATTTATAGATCAAAGTGTTGAGCCGCAACAATCACTCTCTGTGTAGTCAGAATAGATTCACCAGGTCTCTACTGTCAAAATCTTGGTCAGAAAGTTGAAGATAGATATAGTCGAGGGTCAAAGCTGGCACATAATTACTAGAATGTCTCTGGAGAGCCAGTTGGCAAGGTTGTGGCATGGTGACTTGACAACCAAGAGTCAAACAGAAGTCAAACAGGTGGAATGGAAAATATGGCCACAAATAGAAGAACGTTCTAGATTCAGGTAGGATGTGATTTGGGTTGAACTGAATTTAGATAGCAGAGATAGATACACAGAAATCTGAGGTTTATACTCTAAGAGAGATTGAGTAGGGAAAGTCAGGCAAAGGTCTGTTCTCCAAGGAACCAGTGAACTGAATTAAGGAGACCTAAATAAAAACAGTGAAGGAAGTGGGTAATTTTTTTTTCTGGTTTATTTATTTTTTATTAATTTATTCTTGTTACATCTCAATGTTTATCCCATCCCTTGTATCCTCCCATTCCCCCCCCCCATTTTCCCATTATTCCCCTCCCCTATGACTGTTCCTGAGGGGGATTACGTCCCCCTATATATTCTCATAGGGTATCAAGTCTCTTCTTGGCTACTTGCTGTCCTTCCTCTGAGTGCCACCAGGTCTCCCCCTCCAGGGGACATGGTCAAATGTGAGGCACCAGAGTACGTGAGAAAGTCGTATCACACTCTCCACTCAACTGTGGAGAATATTCTGACCATTGGCTAGATCTGGGAAGGGGTTTAAAGTTTACCTCCTGTATTGTCCTTGGGGGTGCCTTAGTTTGAGCGGGACCCCTGGGCCCAAATCTGCCTATCATATTGTTCTACTTGTAGATTTCTAGGACCCTCTGGATCCTTTTATTTTGCTGTTCTCCCATGCGTCTCTCATTTAGAGTCCCAATAGGATGTCCTCCCCTCTGTCCCAGTTTCCTGGTAAGTGAAGGCTTTCGTGTGACATGCCCCTTGGGCTAGTATGCAGATATAAGTGAGTATATACCATTTGATTCTTTCTGCTTCTGGGTTAACTCACTCATTATGATCATTTCTAGCTCAATCCATTTATCCACAAATTTCGGGAATTCCTTGTTTTTAATAGCTGAGTAGTATTCCATAGTGTATATGTACCACAGTTTCTTTATCCACTCTTCTACTGAGGGACACTTAGGCTGTTTCCATGTTCTGGCTATTATGAATAAGGCTGCTATGAACATGGTTGAGCAAATTTTCTTGTTGTGTGCTGGAGCATCTTCTGGGTATATTCCAAGGAGTGGAATAGCTGGGTCTTGCGGAAGCCCTATTCCCATTTTTCTGAGATAGCACCAGATAGATTTCCAAAGTGGCTGTACTAGTTTGCATTCCCACCAGCAATGAAGGAGTGTTCCTCTCTCCGGAAGTGGGTAATTTTTATCATACCATTCTTGGGGTATAGTTAGGAACTAGTTCCAGGATTTAACTACCATTTATGGCTCTGGGTATAATTCTTCTGTGTGGGACTCTGCTGGATAAAGTTCAAGTCTGACTTTTCTGGATTAGGTGTTTTGCGCTTGGTCTATGAGGGTAGACTCCCTTTTCTCAGTGGGGTTCCCACTCCATCTGTTCTGGTGACCCCAGATCTTAGAAGGAGTGTCACATAGCCCTTAGGGGAAGATTAGAGGCCTTACCCTTTCCTAATAAGGAGCTTGTTCAACAAGCACAGGGAATTCCTGAAAGTACCTCACTCCACGCTGAGGAGATCCTAGCCTCCACCAAGAATAACTAGAAAAATATTCCCTCACCCGTAGGGTAATTAAGCACGGTTCTCTCCTTCCTGTGGTAGGAGCCCATGTTACTGCGTGTAAATGAGATGCTGTACAAGTATCCTGGCACCCTTAACCATATCGAATGTATCAGATGTATTTACCTATAAATCTCTCCCCACTGCCCAAGGTTTATAAACAAAGGCTGGCTGGCGTGCTTGATGGCTCTCCTGCTCACCATTGCCCCACCATGACCATCTAAACCTCCATTTATTCTGGGTAGAACTGCTGCTGAACACCCTGTGGTCAAAGAGAAATGGTGGAACTGCCTTTGCAGCACCTTGGGGCCTGCTCCATCACACAGCCACTGGCTCAGTGCTGACCTCCGGTGAAGCACTGCCGAGCCCTTCATCCCACCGGCCCTGCCCGCCAGAGGGCTTTGAACACCTGCCTGCTTCTTCTGCCAAAACGCAGATAAGGAGTTGTTAACACTTTGAGTTTCATCAGCATCGGCTGGTGGCGCTCTGGAGTCTCCACCACCTTCTGACACCAGCAGTCTTGTTCTCAAAGAGCTAAACTGTAACACTCTGTGGAAAATCCATTTTCCACTTCTGGAGAGATCGGGAACCTGGCTTAGAGTCCAGGCCAGGAGCCTCACCCTGAACACTCCGAGCTGCCCCTGAGCGACAAACAGGGACCCTGGGACTTTTGATCTCAAGGTCTGTCGGTTCTCATCCTGAGGCTAACAGGGCATGGACTGACCCACAGGCGATGGGACCCAGGCCGGCCCACTGGACACTGAACAACAGTTCTGACTCTGCCATTTAGTGGCTGTGCTCTCCTGTGGTGTGTCCACTTGTGACTGCAGATAAGAGTCTGCGGTAGTATCAGTTATCAATACTTAGTTCAAAAATTTCCTTCAGTGTATGTTCCATAATATATTTCTTTTTTTTCTCTCATTTAAATCAAACATGTAATGTCAACTTTTCCCAAGAGGTTGTTGCTGAGGAAGAGGTTCCTGAGGTTTCTGGTGTATGCTGCAGGCTTGAGCAGCTTGGGAGTGAGGACTTTTGATACAAACCACTCCAGTCAGCATCCCTGGATACAGCTGCCTGTGTCCCTGAACGCTCCATTCCATGACTGCGGCTGTGCTCCCTGTGCTCTTTGCATACTGTATGAAGCCATGGTGGTCCAGAGTATCCTGTTGTTAAATAGTCACTGCTTCTGCAAGCGTGTTCATTTCTTGCATTCTGAGGGCCTCTTCCCCAGCCAGTACCATGCCCCCAGCTGCTGTTCACCTGCCCACCTACCTGCCACACTCAGAAGAGTGGCCTGGCATGTGCCTAAAAAATTCAGATACACGCTGCCCTAACAAAGTCGCCAATTCTCTGCTGTCTGCTGGTTGAACCCATTCTCCAAACACTTTCTGATTTTGATATTTCCTGAGTGCTTTCTCAGGGCCCTATGGTAATGAGTTTCTGTTTGTCTTATAATTGCTATTTTGTCACTGTTTAATTACTCTTTATTTAAAAATAATTTGTTTATTAATTTATTCTTGTTACATCTCAATGGTTATCCCATCCCTTGTATTCTCCCATTCTTCCCTCCCTCCCATTTTCCCCTTACTCCCCTCCCCTATGACTGTGCCTGAGGGGGACCTCTTCCCCCTGCATATGCTCATAGGGTATCAAGTCTCTTCTTGGTAACCTGCTATCCTTCCTCTGAGTGCTACCAGGTCTCCCCCTCCAGGGGACATGGTCAAATATGAGGCACCAGAGTTCATGTGAAAGTCATACCGCACTCTCCACTCAACTGTGGAGAATGTCCTGTCCATTGGCTAGATCTGGGTAGGGGTTTAAAGTTTACTGCCTGTATTGTCCTTGGCTGGTGCCTTAATTACTCTTTATATTCCACTTTGGTTTAAGCCACTATGTGATCTCTAACCCCAGACTGTATTAACTGCTATGGTAAGCTTCCTATAGTGAGGACATACGGAAGAATGTTAGCACAAGTGAGAACAGATATAGATAGCTTTGTTTCTCCTCTTCAAACAAACTTTCTCATATATATGCACTTATGGGCTGCATGTGCGTGGGTATGTGCATGAGTGTGCATGTGTATGAGTGCATGTGTGTTTTTGTGTGTGTGTGCATGTATGTATATATGTATGTACATTTGACTCTGTATGCATGTGTGTAAGCCTGTGTGTGTTTGACTGTGTGTGTATATGTGCGCATGTTTTTATGTATGTGTGTGTATGTGTGTACATGTGCGTGTATTTGACTCTGTGTGTGTATGCATGCATTTATGTTTGACTGTGTTTGTGTATGTGTGTGTGTGTATGTATGTTTGACTTGTGTGTGTGTGTGTGTGTGTGTGTGTGTGTGTATGTATGTTTGACTTGTGTGTGTGGTGTGTGTTTTATATAAGGTATACAGGTGGGGGTGTACACCATGCATATGCATTGAGGTCATGGGAGGATGTTGCCCTTCTTATGGCTTTTCGCGTCATATTCCTCTGGCACAGTGGATCTTACTAAGGCTGGAATTAGCCTGGTAGCCAGCAAAGTCCAGCAACTCCTTGGGTCCTAGCCTGACAGTGCTGATGTTACAAGAGAGAATGGAGTACACCCAACCTGTTAATGTGGGCTGTTGGGGTTTGAACTCAGATCCTCACGCTTGCACAACAATCATGAGTACTCACTGAGCCATCTCCCCATCCTCTTGCTTTTTAATTTTAAAAGGATTTTGTTTATAAACTCTAGACATTGTTCTCCTTTCAGATGAGTATGTGGAAACTATGGTCTCCCATTCATATGCTAAGTCTTTCTTCGGTTATTTCCTTTGGCCTGCAGAAGTTTTTAAATTTCACAACACCCATTTTCCCATTCTTTCTATAATTTCTTGAGCTATTAGAATCCTTTTCAGAAAGCCTTGCTTATTTCTGTATCTTGAAGTGTTTCCCTTTAGCAGTTTTGAGGCTTCAGGTCTCACAGTAAGATCGATAACATATTTGAATTAATTTTTGGGCACGGTGAGCAATGAGTCACGTTTCACTCCTTTAGTTGTGGATATTCATTTTCTGAAGAGGTTGTTTTCCCTTCTCAATCCTTCATCAAAAATCCCCCAAATCTCTCTGTAGCCTAGACAGACCCCAAGCTGGAATCTCCCTCTCCCCCTCCTGAGTGTTAAAATTGCAGGAATTCAGTGCCATGCTTGGCCAGGCAGTTTCTTATGTTGTGACTAGAAGGGTCACTTGGTGCGTAGCTAAGAAAATGAAAATATGTGTAAATATTAAAGTGGTTCATGTCATCAGATGTAATATATTGCTTCATGCTATCAGAAGCAAATATGTACATATAAAGATTTAAAGTATATTCTTAACAGTGTAATATAGAAACATAAAGTCTTGAATATAAGTTTTTAGATTAATATATTATGAAATATCTCCATAATTACTTACGAAGTATGCACAAAATAAAGCTGTGTATATTTAGAAAAGGTAAATGATTAATATGAGAGATTAAAATGCTTATGAAATATAGTGTTTTTCATATTTATAAAAATTACTGACAATTGAAGGAGTAAGAGGAAAAAGTAAGGTAAATTTCAAAGACTGATTTCCTTCATATTTTGTCAAATTCTCACATTCAAAGTTTGACATACTGTCTTAGAAGTCAGGAAAAAGAAATAATACATTCTGCAACAGCCGTTAAATGGGACTTACAGTCAAAGAAATAATCCATTCTGCAACAGCCATTCACTGGAACTTACAATCACATCATTTGAGGACACATTTGGCCCTGGCACAGTACATTCTATTAGACACTAATAAATCACAGGTGTTTTGCTGTTGTTGTTTATAATAGCTAATTATAATAATTCTCCTTTACATTTCCTCTCACATCCTTCTTTAGTAGCCTTGTTCTTAACAAGGGCCCATGTGTGTGGTTGGCTCCAGTTTCAACAATGTATTATTATTATTTTTTGAGTAAAAAAACACATTTGGATTTTTTTATTTCAAAACTTAGAGAAATTCATACATGAGTATTGTAATACGTCATTTCCAACGATCCTTACTCTCTCCAACTCCTTCTGGGTCCTCCTCATTCTCTTTTGATTTTGAATTCACATATTATCACTATGAATTATATCATATTATAATTTGTGTAAATATTTATAATTTTAGAGTGGGTTTTTGGCATATATATTTTTTTATTTTTAGACATAAATAAAAATTACATGTCACAAGAAGAACCACGAAACAATCAGGGATCATATGAATGTTAAACTCATGATGTTTTGACTAATTGCACTTGTCAACCTTGTAGAAAACAACTTTACTATCTTGGTGAGTCTAAAATTCTGAATGAGAATCAATATTTATCATATTTCATCGCTGTCAACTTAAAACTTCTATCTAGACCTAAAAACATTTCAACCCCCCAACAGCTAAGGTTAATTGTAAGACTGAACTATCTTGTCTTCAACCCCATCAGAAACCCAAGAAGGAATGAAACTTAATTACTTGAGTGAACTGGAAGAACAGGTTAGCAGCTTCCAAAATGAGGGAGCAAATGATGTAATTTGCTGCCTGAACAGCTACCCAAAACTTTCCAAAATGTTGGAGCATCATCTTTAGCCTTCTGGCCCAATATATCTGACAGACATATTTGTGGGGCAGAAACTATTGAGGACTTGCTTAACCTATCTTGGCAGAGTTTGACCATTGACTCTACCTGTATCCAAGCTTGCCCCTTTTTGGCAGAATTCTGTCTGTGGCAGAAACAAGGACATTTTGCCCAGTGGCTTTTTTTGCCACATTTGAAGCCAACTCCATAAGGAGGTTCTTTGATGTTCCTCATCTTCTTGAGGTAGGCTGGGTGTTGCCAGGAGTCACCTGTCTTGTTGTCAAAGAATATTTAAAATATTAAAAGCATCTTTAAATGCCATATTCTATAGGTCTCTGAGGCTTTTGAAGACCTTATCTAATTTTTTTGCCTCATCTATCTATAGGATCATATCTATCTTTATATCTATCTGTTAAGCCTAGCCAATGTATTTTTTGGTGAATAATTATCACTTTTTTTCTTCTTATTTACAAAGTTGGACTTTTGTTGATTATAAATTTTTGCTTTTATTCTTTTGTATGTTTGTGTTGTTCTGTTTATTTGAAGATGAGAAGTTGCCTATTTAAGACCCCAGAGAAAATCCTTAACTGTTTGCCATATAATTTTATGTTTTCAAGTCATTGTTTCCACCTTGTGACTGGGGAATTCTCTGAGTAGGTCAGGGTTTACCTCAGTTATTATCCCTTTAAGTACTGAATCTAAAAATACATGTGTGGAGGTAAAGAAAGGTTAAGTCTGAGGTAGAGATCCAGTTAACTACTAAGTTTCTGGGGCTTCTGAAGACAGATGCATCATGGTCTATACATTTTACAGTAAAATCATGGTACCAAGCACTGAAGTTACACTGCAGAGTAAAACATCATTCAGTATATACCAGAAATAACAACAGCAAAGGTGTTCAGAGTGGTGGTGCATGCCTTAATTTCCAGCACTTGGGAGCAGAGCAGTTGGGTGTGTTAGTTTGAAAGTACCCTGATCTACATAGCACCTATCAATATAATCAGTGCCACATTCTGAGCTCCTGTCTCAAAAACAAACGGCAGAGGCAACACCCAAAAACCAACACAGGTAACATCAGACACAAATATTAGAGCACAGATTACAGTTAGCACCACCAAAAAATGTATTGATTACAATTGCTTAATGCCAACTAATTCATACACTTCTATTCTCACAATTTTAATGTGAAAATATCTGAATTCCTGGTCTTCCTCCACAAACGCCAATGGCATATCATCATCTATCCTGTCAAATGAGACAGACAAGCCAGGAGACATTGCCCCCAGTTCTCTCATACATGTTATCAAATCCATCATGGGACTCTGTGATTTGGGTTTCAAATCTCTCCTGTACACATTTGCTTCTTGCCTCCTTCACCTCTGGTTTAGAGGTAAATATGATGCCAAGTTCATTGATGCTCTTTGCCTTCAGCATAAAGAGACAATATTACCATGGTTGCCAACCCTGCTGTGTTTCTTATTCAACTCTTCTTCCTCTTGCTGGCGCTCAGCCCAGAGCACTCACTGTGCTCGCCCCACCCCCACCCCCTGGCTCTGGTGTGTACATATGTTGTTTGTTCTGCCCAGGGTACAGTGTGCACACCGCTTTCCTCTGAGCAACTCCTACTCAGTCTTAGAGTTGCGTACAGGCTGCATCCTTCCTTGTGGGCAGCCTTCTAGAGCCCTTATTAAATGCTGTTATGGACTCTTCCTTTTTTCCTTCACCTTGGACTCACTTTGCAATTTCCAATTCATTTGTGAGCTAAATTGATTGTTAAGACTCTAAACTACCTGTCTTCTTCTTCTTCTTCTTCTTCTTCTTCTTCTTCTTCTTCTTCTTCTTCTTCTTCTTCTTCTTCTTCTTCTTGGAGGCGGCATGCTTGATTCATATAGAAGATGTTTGTAACCTTTGTTGAAAGGTTACTAAATCAATAAACGTGTATTTAGTATGCCACAAGTGTTATCATTATATGAGAGAGCCAGCCTGCACTTTCTTCTCCTGGTGCCTCTTGTTTATAAAAAGGACCGACTTCCACTGAAAAAGAAATAAAGACATTTATCTTTTAGCTTCAGAGAAAACTGGAGAAAATCAGGTAACCATTTGGGCTGTTGACGAACAAAATACACACAATCAGAGCTCAAGATGGGAAGCAGGGACTCTCAGCTCTCCTCGGCACACACTTCCTCAGCATCCTTTACTTTTCCCACGGGAGGGAGTTCTTCCAAATTGCTCAGTTTGTCATGCCTACTCCACCACATCCCCTTTGTCCTTCTTGGCTCTAAGTCTCTCAGCCGGGAAAGTGAGTCTACCAATAGTCAAATCACTCTCCGGACACGCGTCTGCATCATGCCTGCCTTTATTACTCCCACCTGATCAGTCATGCCCCTGTGTTCCCAGCCCCACAACCTCCATTTTCTTTCAAACTAATTTTAAAGAAAGAGAGAGAGAGAAACCAAACAAAACAAACAAATAAACAAACAAAAAAACAAAAAAAAACCCAAACAACCCGCAGTCTTTCTTGGGCTGATCTTCCCCTTCACAAAAGTAGCTCTTAAAAGTACCCCTCCCACCTTTTGCTTTACCAAATTTAAATGTCTCAGTCATGCACATCATTAGCTTGCTGATGGCCTTCCTCTAAGCTGACCACTCCCTTTCTTCCAGAAGTTTTGTTCACTTTCCACCTAATACACCATTCTCAGTGTGTCTGGATTGGCTATCTAGTGCTTCTTGTCTTAGCTCATGACTATTTGATTACTGCAATGAATTAATTCAATACAGCAATTCCAGCACTTGGGAGACAAAATCAGCTGGACCCCTGTTAGTCTGAGGGCAGCCTGGTCTACATAGCAAGTATCAGGCCAGCCAGAGCTACACATTGAGATCCTAACTCAAAACCAACAAATGAATATACAAACAAGCAAACAACAAACAAGCCTTAAGGCCCCAAACCTTGTTTCTCTTGACTTCTGTCTCTCATAATATCTCACATTTGGTCCATCAGTTTAAACACATCAAAAATTTTATATATGAGTACTATATTTACATAATTTCTACCCCTTCTTAACTCCTTCCATCCCCTACCATATTCCCCCAGTCCTTTCAAATTCATGACCTCTTCTGTAATTACTATTTCTACATGTATGTATACACACACACACACACACACACCACACACACACACACACATTTCAGTCTGCTGAATTCATTTACTGTCTCCCATTATGTGTATGTTTAGGCCTCATTGCGTGGGATTGGCTAACCTATCTGGGGGGCTGGTCCCTGAAGAAGACTGATTCTCTCTCTCTCTTAACAACCATTAACCATCTATAACTCTTCATCTAGAGATTGGGCCTTGGTAGACTTTCTCTATCCACACTGGCCTGTCACCTGGTTGTGTCATTTTCCAGGCCTTTGTTAAGTGACCATACTGTTAAATTTTCACAGGGGCAGCTTCCTTGTCATGTATAGACAACTCTATCTCACGGCAGATGTCCTGACTCCTACAAGTTTTCTTTTCCGTTCCTCCATGATGTCCTGATCATCTAAGGTTCCATTAACTTCCCAAGTTAAACACTGGCTGTGTTGTGGATGTATCTGCTAAGGTTGGAGGGGAGCTATTACTGAAATATTAACATTATTTGTTTCTATTTCTTTTTTCTTTCTTTCTTTTTTAACCATAATCCCATGGGGAGAACACATAGGGCTACAAACACAGCATTAAGTATATGATATTTGTCAACCAGTGTCCTTTATCTATTAAGTTTACTACATGTCATATCCTATAACTTGGAGAGATCGCTCTCACTGTACAACCTGATACTTGTCTATGAAGCATGGCTTCTCATATCTCTTTATTATAATGAGAATCATTCCATGTTCTATCCGCCCTCTTAGCTGGACTTCACAAGCTGGCAACTTTCTCATGATTCTGTGTGTGTGGGCACCTCACTCTTTGTTTCCTTTGCTCCCTGCTGATAAATCCTACCATGAAAAGTCCGAGCAGGTTCCATGTCCGTCAGCACTCTCACATCAGTGCTTACCTACCTTGAGTATTAAACGTTGCTCAACTGATACCCCATACATCCCTCTCGCTTGCGTCCTCCTCTAGCAAAGGTATCTTGATCTTTACTGTCCTCTTCAAAGGCCACATCTGTTCCAGCCCTGATGAGGTCATTTGCTCTTCTGCCTCAGTTAGATAAAGACTATCAGCTCATTGATTCATTTCTTTTTCTAACCTGGGAAAGAGTGGAAAAAAAATCTATCTTCTTGTAATGCCTGTAATATTAAGGTGTATGCCTTTTAAGATAAATGTCAGCATCCAAGGGCTGAGGTGATCTGCTCCAGTGTCACATCGTTGTCATGTTTTTCTGTCTAATTGGAGGTTTTCATGTGGGTGCATCTGTTAGAAATAACAATAACAAGAAGACATTCAATGTTACAATTCTTGTAGCTGTTAGGAAACATTTTAATACCTCCCCATCTTCGAGGAGGGGGCGCCGAGGGGAGAGTATGGTCTGACACTGTAGCTTACAATTACCAAGCTGTGTGCAGGAAGCCACAGCATCTTAGACTCCTTACTTTCTCCGTGCTTTCCAGCATGAGGCTTTGCTAATCCACTTTTTATCACGGAGGCCTCTGGTTCTGAAGAAAGCGGGTGATTTCCCAGGGTCACATAGAGAGTGACCGCAAAGGTAGGGCAGCACACCAAGAGCACGATAGAAAGTGGTCCTCCATGCCGCCTCTGATTTAATCCATTTTGCGACGTGGAGGCTCTTCTGGTGGGGGTCGGACATATTGTCAAAGCTTTTAGAAAAACATACTTATTGGTGATGTAGGCGATATTGAATTTACTTAAACTGAGTATGCTCAGAAAAGCGATCACAGAGCCAGAATAGAGACTATTATTAGCAGCCCTGAAAGCACAAGTTGTAGGAGTCAGTTCTCTCTTCCCATTGTGCCAGACATAGAGGTCCAAGTGAACTTGTCAGGCTAAGCAGTAGATGCCTTTTCCTTCGTTGCCATCCCTAGCACAGCGTTTAATAATGAAGGTTCTGCCTGCTTGTGTTTCTGATGCATGTACTCGGGGCAGGATGGCACTTCACTTCTCTCACTAACTAAGCTTGTGAGGCTAACCCATAGTGTTGCCTATATTCACCGATCACTTATTTTTACTGTGGTATACTTGAGATTATTTTTCTTGTATATTAAGTAAAGGCACTGCTGACATTTTTTTTTCCTCTCCCTGACACAGAAAAAAATTGCTGTTCTACTAGAAAGTCCCAAAATATTACCATTTATGTTTGGAAGTATTTAAAAGTAAGAGCAGGCTATGCCAGGCTAGAACGATAGGGTATTGTGAATTCATTACAGTTCCAATGGGGGATGATAAAATTGATTATGAAAGTTCATAAAGATTATAAGTGCTTAGTTTCTATAATATAAACATTTATAATTGTTTGCTTTTCATACACTAATGCATATTTATTTTGTTTATTGAGAATCATTTATTCACTCAGTTTTTGAAAGAATCTTCATATTCACAGTGAGTCATACAGGATAGAATGAAAAACCCCAGGAGCAAAATTAATCATAAATATTTTCATGCTCAAGTAAATCTTACATCCATAATTTGAAACCATTTATTTTAAAATAATAATAAAAGAGGTTTTAATAAAATACTGTTGTCTAAATTTTACAACTTAAATTATTCTTTATGCTTTATTTTATTAAAGTGAAGTGTCTTCAAATAGCACTTTGATGATGTGAATATGAACCTGGGCCCGGGAGAAAGTAAAGGTTTATATTTTATCAGCAATGAAATTTATTTTTCACCAGATGCCATGTGCCTTTTCATGGTAATGCTATAGCTCTCTACTTTCCACCTAAAATCTGAACTGAAATAACAGAAACAGAATATGCATTTGGCTTGCCATTTAAAGTACAGCCCTTCTCCCACAATAAAGACCTTATTTGAATCTTTTTTAAACATTTTTATTAATTTATTCTTGTTACCTCTCAATGGTTATCCTATCCCTTGTATCCTCCCTCCCTCCCATTTTCCCCTTACTCCCCTCCCCTATGACTGTGCCTGAGGGGGACTTCCTCCCCCTTTATATGCTCATAGGGTATCAAGTCTCTACTTGGTAGCCTGCTGTCCTTCCTCTGAGTGCCACCAGGTCTCCCCCTCCAGGGGACATGGTCAAATATGAGGCACCAGACCCCACTCTCCACTCAACTGTGGAGAATGTCCTATCCATTGGATAGATCTGGGCAAGGGTTTGAAGTTTATGGCCTGTATTGTCCTTGGCTGGTGCCATAGTTTGGGCAGGACCCCTGGGCCCACATCTGCCTTACTTGAATCTTAAAGGCACAGAAAACGCATGGCACACAGTAATTGTTACTGTGGTGAAAGGTCAGCAGGGATTGCTTTCTTCTCTCTGGAGCATGCCCAGGGTACTACACTGAAACTTTGCCCCTTGTCTGTACCCGTAGCTGTGCCTCAGTGCTGATTTCCAGAAAGGCCAGGCCAGCCTTGCTCAAACTCTGCTCTAGTTTGGCACTGGTCTTGTGGTGAGAGATCTCGTCCCCTGCACGCCTCTTCTTTCACTCCACCATGTTGAGCATCTTAGCTATCGCTGGCTTCCTCTGATCCAAAACTGAAAGGCAGATGATGGGCTGGTTGTCAGCCTAGGAGTTAGTGCAGGAAGCATGTTAAGGGTAGCTATCATACACTAAAGCAGGGTGCTTTGACTTTGTGAAGTTTTGGGTACCCTAGGTCTCACAAAAAGACTTGGTTATTTTCAAAGACACCACAAGAGTGTTGCAGCAGCTAAACTTCCTCACGCTGCCTCATTTTTGTTATAGGACCCCCCCCCTTTACTGACACACTCAGCTCCTCTCATGACCCTCCTAGGAGTGCTCCCAACCTGACATCAGTATCAACTAAGATCGAATCCCACAGCTTTGCTTCTGTTGTAAGCTCTTGGGAGATCTGTTTAGAGATCTCTTCCTATAATCTCATGGTTCTTGGTTCTTATACAGATGCCCACTTTTTCTGTTTTTTAATTAAATATTTTTTTAGTTTTTTGCATATACATTTATATTATTACACACATATACAATAAACTACCTATAGGAAGAAGAACTACGGCACAATCAGGAATTATATAAATGTTACATTCTTAGTATTTTGGTTATTTGTGTTTGGCAGCCTTGAAGAAAACATCTTTCCTGTCTTGGTGCGTCTAAAACAGTGAACATAAATCAATATCTATCATATTTCATCATTATCAATTTAAAATATCCATCTAGACCTGAAAACATCTTAATCCCTAAATAACTAAGCTTAATTGTAAAACTAAACTATCTGGTCTTCAACCCCATGAAAGACTTGAGAAGGAATAGAATTGATTACCTGAGTATACCGTGAGTGCAGGTTAGTAGCTCTCCAAATGAGAAGATGACAGAGACAGTTTGCTACCTGAACATTCACCCAAAACTCTCTATAACGTTGGAACATCATTTTTTTTTTTTTGCCTTGACAGTCATATTTGTGAGGAAGGAATTATTGAGGACTTGCTTATCCTGTCGTGGCAGAGTTTGGCCGTCGACTCTGCCTGCCTCTAACTTGCCCTTTTTAACACAGAATTCTGTCTGTGGTAGAAACAAGGACATTTTGTCCAGTGGCTTGTTTGCCACATTTGAAGCCATCTCCACAAGGAGGTTCTTTGATGCTCATCATCCTCTTTGAGGTAGGCCTTTTTCTTTTTCTTTGTAGCCTTGGCTGTCCTAGAACTCACTCTGTACACCAGGCTGTCCTCGAACTCATAAAGTGCCACCTGCCTTGGCCTTGCACTGAACCTTCTACATACCATGGCCTAAATTTGAGAGGAGGAAGGATGGGGAGTATGTGCAGTCCAGGCCGAAGAGTGAGGGAACATCTAGGATAAGAGTTTCTCCATGTCGATCAATGTTCTTTTTCTAGTTGCTTGTCTTTCTAATGTTTCTCCTTAGATAGAGTTCTTAGCATCAATGCATTTATTCATGAAGAATCTTGCGAGTATGCTTTTAGAGTTATAAAGTAATAAAAAATGTTGTTATTTTAAGTCTATCAGTAATGCCCTATCATTAAGAAACAAAGACGTTCACAGTGGATAAACAGTTTTTAGAGTCGTTTAGCCAACAAGTTAAAGATATGATGGGTGTACTATAAAGCATCTTCAATACTTTTGGAACATATTCTAGAGTATGAGAACAGAGTAGCAGTTAGTAATAATAAAGAGGCAAAATGACCTCTGCAGATTAGCTCTTTAAATCATGCAACAAAAATTGAGTGTTTATCACAAACATGTTCTGCCTTTAAAATGCAGTTGAATGAGACACACAGACATCTGATTATAATGCACATGCACAGGAGAGAAGGTGATAATGGGTAATGCAGAAAATCCACCAGCAGTAACTGGTTAGGGGAAAAGACAGTACCTGGAAACGTGGATAGAACATTAGCAGAAGCAAAGAGTATGGACATTACTGACCCAGGGTACCAAATAAAAGTGCACAGCACAATGTAAAGGCCAGTGAGAGAATTTCGTTCACTGTAGTATTAGCATCAGTGGCTTGAGAGAGGTGTCGTCCACAGTAGATAGATGCCTTGGTCACTAGTGAGTGACTGACAGGAAAGCTTCTTCAGGGAATTCGCTAGGTGGCGCTCGTTTGTCTTTGGCAGTGGCTTCACAGTCATGCCGGCACATTTTAGAATTAGTGCTGAACTTTTGAGTTTCCCAAAGTATGATGTCATAGCAAAAATGAGAGAAAGCATAGTGTTTCTGTCCGTGTTGGTGCGTGTAGCTCAGGAATGTGCATTCTCATGTGACATGAAAAAAAGCCTAATGAAATAATTGAGATTCTGGCAGGCCTGGTTTCTGAGAATTCTTTATGCCTTGTTACATTTTTTGCTTCAATTAAAAATTCTTCAATTTTATTTTAAAATGTTTTCTCCCCTGCTTCTAGGAATGCTCGAGATTTTTTCTTTTCTTTCTTTTTCTTTTTTTTTTTGCCATTGATTTTTTTTTTTTAAGACAGGGTTTCCTCTGTATATCCCTGGCTGTCTTAAAATTTGTTCTATAGAATCCTGAGCTCACAGAGATCCATCCACCTGCCTCTACCTCTCAAGTGCTGGCATTAAACAAGTGTGCTACTACCACCCAGGTGCTCACGATTTTTCATAACGTGCATTTGAAAATCTTTTACTAATTCTTCTAGAATCAAAACTCGTTTTACTTTCCATTTTGGAAACACGAATAGTAAAGTCCAAATTTTGATAACCCCCAACCCACACAAAGGAAAACATCATACATAATTATTTTCCTAATAAACAGCTACATAAATTTACAATTAATTCAGCTGGGTGTGGTGGCACATGCCTTTTATCCCAGAATTCAGGGAGGCAGAGGCATGTGGATCTCTTAGTTTGAGGTTAGCCTGGTCTACAAAGCAAGTCCAGGACAGCCAAGGCTACCCAGAGAAACCTTGTCCTGAAAAAACCAAAACCAACCGAACAAACAACCTCCACAAAACCCCTCAATTTTACAATTAATTTAGCCTTCAGAAATAACTGAAACATACAATTCAAAGTTATAGTACATACTAAATACATGGTGACTTCAAAATATGCAGCTTCTCAATCAATTCACCAGGTATTATTTTTATCACTGATTTTGACATATTTGGAGAGAGATTGTCAGATATTTGAGTAACATGTTCAGTGAACTGACAATTTAAATTCAAAATTCTCTGCAATAATTACACTTCCAATTACCTTAATAGTGCATCAGGTCACATTTTGTTATTGCTGCTTTTGGATGAAACAAGAAACATTGTCCTGATGCAGCCTTCTCAAGTTGCTCATTAAAAAAAAAAAAAAAACAGCCTGTATTTATTTAGAGAAAACATTAAACATGTTTTAATACAAATTCATGTTGGCAAGGTTATGGTTTTTATAGAACTCTAATAGGAAAATGGCAGCAATACTTTCTAAGATTCAAAAGTGTTAGATGATGTTCTCATAAAAGATTTTTTAAAGACTAAAGATTTATAAAAGAAAGTAAGCATAAACTTATAAACTTTACTGGAGTCTGTGGGCAGTGCTTCTATACATGTTATGTGTGACTGTGGTCTGTTCATTACCTGTAACATAATGTAATATGCATCCTGGAAGAAAGATAAATGAGCAAATGAATTATTTTAAAAATTAGCTTATGTGTCGTTTGTCCCACCGGTGGAGAATAAGAACAGTACATCAATTTTAATCCAAATTTGAAGCAAGCTTTAATTAAGTACTGGCCAGGTTGGATAGACTCTGGCCAGGTCCATCTTGGGGTTCCCAGAGAATAGCATTTTGCAAGGGACAAAAATGGCAAAACTGACAATTCACCACATGCCTCATCAGGTCCAAACAGGGGCAAGCATGCATCCTGATGTGTCTCCTGCTTATGTTTCATGCAATCCCCCGCTCGCATGTGGTCAAGCACACCCGGTACAGATGGGTCAAACAAAAGCAGGGCAATCAGGGACTTATTTTTAACTGCAAACAGAACTCTTAACTTGTAAGGTATATTTTTCCTGATTTGGTGTCACAAGGGCAGCCCACCCAGTCTTTGAGCCTGGTTTCTGATTTGTCTAAAAACATGGTTAGGATGAAGTGTTTTAAGAAGTCGGTGTGTTGCTGGGCGTGGTGGCGCATGCCTGTAATCTCAGCACTCAGGCGGCAGAGGCAGGTGGATCTCTGTGAGTTCGAGGCCAACCTGGTCTACAAAGAGAGTCCGGTCTCAAAAAAAAAAAGTTGGTGTGTTCACATTTGGAACAGCATACCTGACCTCCCCAAGTCTCTCCTTGTTCCCCCTACATCTCCATCTCCCTCATGATCCCTGGCCTATGAACGATGCACAAAGGGCTCCGCTTACTCTATTCTTGAGACCCAGAACACCTCCCCTGATTGTCCAGTAAACTGCTCTTTAACACTCAAGCTGGGTATCACTTTTTAAAAAATATCCTAGCCATTTCCTCTCTGTTCTTGCTTTGTACCTATCTTACCAAATTAGTTGTTTGCTTGGCAGATTTGTCTTGATATTTACTGAGGATGGTGCAAGGAGCCTTTTTTCCTGTGTCACAGCTTGGACTTATTTCACTGTGAAGGGGAAAAATAAGAGTTCAGTATCAAGATCATATGATACTCCAGGCTTAAGATTGCCTGGGTGCTCTTGCATCTTCACTCAATTTCTTCTTCACACCAGTTTCCTCTCAAGCAACATTAAGACCCTAGATGGTATATGTATGGTTTAACTCAATGGATTACATTAGTTGTGAGATCCTGCACTTCCTTGAACTTTCCACAAGCAGCATTGACACCAGTTAGTTTTGTCAACATTCCACTTAACAAGAAAGCCTCAACTGAAGAATTCTCTAGATAACGTGGGTTTGTGGGCATGTCTGTGTGGGATTGTCATGGCTGTTAATTGATGGGGAAATGTCCACCTTGAGTGTGGGAGGCACTGTTTCATAGGCTGGGCCCTGAATATAAGAGTGAGAAAGCTAGCTGTGCACAGCAGCAAGCATCGGCATTGTGGATGCTGAGTTTCGGGCTGCTCTTGATTGTGGATGTGATGTGACAAGCTGCTTCAGTTCCTGTTTTGACTGCATAGAAATGGTGGGCCTTAACCTGAAACTGTAAGCCAATAAAACGTTCCTCTGCTAAGTTCCTTTGGGTCATGGTTTTTTTAGTCATAACAATGGAAACAAAGCAGGAATAGCATCTAATCCTGTTGGTGACCTTCACACAAGTACATTAAGTACACTTTGCCAACACATCTCTCTGACACATAAAATTGATTTTTAGCTCCTTCCTTTCTCAAGTCTGCTATCCCTCCATATCCCTACCTCAATTACTAGTTCCACAAATTTCAGACAAGAAACTTCAAATTTTCTCCTGAAATCTTCCTCCAATTATCTTTAGGCATTACTAATATATCTCCTGAACTCTTCTCTATACTTTATACAGGGACAATTTCCCACATTGACAACCACCACTCTAGTCTATAGTACCAATTCCTCTCCCTGAACCAGTGACATTAGCTCTGAACTAGTCCTCAGCATTCAGCCAGTTTGTGTTTGGTTCCCAATCATAACTACTTCGATAATGCGCCACTGCCCTTAGGAAAAGAATCTGCATTTTATTGGTTTTAATAAGTCAGTCATATGTGGTGTCTCTTCAGTCTACCAGTCTTCCTTTCTCAGCTTAGACTTCTAAGATAATAAGCTCTCTTAGCTCTTATTGTGTGCTGACTTTGTCTAAACTCTTATTTCTACACATGACAACTCTCTTGCTTAGTTCTGACAAAATACTATCATTCTTGAGATAAAAGCTTATGATAATTTCCTTGTGTATGCCTGCCTGGTGTTCTAGACATTTCCCTATTTAATCTGTTCCCTGAATTAAGTTCATATTATTAATATTTACATAGGCTGTGATTATATCTTCAGATCTTTGTATGGTTGTTGGCACACACATAAAAAGGTTAGTTTAGTTGCATTAATTTTACTTATCAATCAGTAACCTGAACATTCTTTTCATGCATCTTTTACTGTATTTTGAAGTTCTTGAAAAACAAAGGACAAAACTTCTATTGTCAGTGAAGTTCCACCATAATAACATTGAATGAGTGAATTAGAAAGAAGGGCGTTGTTGCCCAGCCCCTGTACTAAGAGCTAAAATCTGCGAGTCCAATGTTATTTGGGTTATAAGGTGGAAGTACAGTCTCAATAGACTGAAATATGACTGTGATCATGAACGTGCATCCTGTCTAGAGCTATGGGCATCACAGCTAAGACTGGCACATGGACTACAAATGTACGCAAGCTGGTAGGTGCCTTTATTCTGCCGTTGAGAAGACAGAAGAAACAAAGGGAGAGTGTAGGGAAAGCTTGCCCAGTCAGGATAAGAGGGTGAGCATTTGGTGCCACATTGGAAAGGAGATGTGAAGACAGGAGCTTGGGGGCAGGCACAGGAGCAAGGGAGGCACAGGAAGATGGTTTGGAAAGGAGCATTCTATGGAGTTGATTATTGCAGACTCACGTTAACCAAGGAACACAAGGTTGCATTTATTTTACATTTTTTAAATTTAATTAATTTATTCAGATTACAACTCACTTGTGATCCCATCACTTGTGTCCTCCCGTACCTCCCTCCCTCCTGCTTTCACCCTATTCCCATCTCCTAGGTCTAAGACTGAGGGGATCTCCTCCCCCACTATATGGTCATAGGCTATCAAACTCTGGTGCCCCATGTTTGACCACCTCCCCTTGGTGAGGAGGCCTGGTGGCATTCAAAGAAAGAATAAGCAGGCTACCAAGATTGCATTTACTTACTTACTTACTTACTTACTTACTTACTTACTTACTTTGGAGATAGAATCTCACCTTGTAGCCCTTACCTAGCCTGAATTTTGCTATGTAGGCCTGACTAGACCCAAAGTCACAGAGACAGGCCTGCCTCTGCCTCCCAAGTGCTGGGGTTAAAGGCATGTGCCTCATTCACAGCTCACCACCCATTTTCTGAGGTGAGAGCTAAAGCTGGAGCTCTTTGATTCAGCTAAGCTGGTTGGTGGAGAGACACTTTTGTCCCTGCCTCCCGAAGACCACCACACCCAGCTTTTATGTGAGCACTAGGTGTTTGAACTCAGGTCTTCCTGCTTTCATGGTAAACACTTTACTGACTGGAGATGTCTCCTCAGCTCCTACAGTATGCCTTTACAGAGTATTTTGTTGCCTTCGTTGTCAGACTCTTTTAAAGCAAATCCATGCTGGGTTGGGAGTAGGCTGAAAAGGAGTTATTTAGATAAGAGTGTGCTGTCTTAAATAGTCTTCAACTCAACGTTCTTCCTGCTCTTTCATCCCGGTCAACTGGTTTCTTGCTCTGCCTGTTGATCTAAGAATAACTTTATTAAATCCTGTGTACAGAAAGCTCTTAAATTAAGTGTGTGCTAGGCCTGGCTGAACCACAGCACTATCTCCTGTTTACAATAAGCACAAAATTCTTGCATTAAAGTTATGTGTTAGGGATCAACCACACCAAATAAGAAACAGAGTTTTTCCGGTTCGCAATCTTGGGGTTTACAGTGGGACCAAAAATTCTGTAATGTTAGTTAAATAAAGATTTAATTAATACACACTGGCCAGGATGATGGACTCTGGACAGATCTGTTCCAGAGTTCCCAGAAAATGGTCAGGGGCTTAAATCTAGTGTAGATGGGTCAAACAAGCATAGGACAGAAACTTATTCTTAATAGTCTGAATTGCAAAGAGAGCCCTTAACATGCAAGGTGTATTTTTTCTGTTTTGGTATCCCATTAACTTGCAAGGTGTATTCCTCTTGTTCTTGTTTTGGCCTCACACATGCATACAAATAACATACAGACAAGGAAGGTTGTACTTAGGTATTTGGGAATATATCAAACATTAATGAAAAAAGAGTTCATGAATTTGATAAAGAGCAAGGAATGATATATGGGAAAGTTTGGAGGGAGGAAGGAAAGGGTAAAGGAAAATACTAGAATTATATAGACATAAGTATTATTTAAAGGCATACAGTGATTGGAAAGATGACTTGGCAGTTAATAGCACTTTGCTTTTGAAGGAGACCAAAGTTTAGTTCCCAGAATCTACCTGGTAGCTTTCAATCACCTATATCTTCTAGTCCAGGGTATCCAGCATCCTCCTTTGCTCTCCATGGCACCAGGAATGCATGCAGTGTACTTATATACATGCTGGAAAAATACTTATCCTTATAAAAAATAAGCAATTAAAAAACCTATAGAATTGTAAAGCACAAATCTTGTCTTCCATATATTTTAAATAATAAGCTTATGTGTTTGCAAACATAAAAGCCTATTTCTTTTTTTATCATGTTTATTCCTATAGGCTCCAAATTAACTGACTTTTTCTCATTCATTCATTCATTCATTCATTCATTCATTCATCCATCCATTTATGTTTTCAAAGAACATTAATTAACACTGATTGGCCGACAGCCCAGAGACTGAAATGCAAGTAAAATAGAGTCCTTGTTATCACTCACAGCAGATAAAATGATGCAGTAAAAAAAGAAGAGAATAAAATGACAATAATCCATTGGTAGAAAGTGGATATGGTCTTTAAAGAACAGGAAGATAAGACATACAATTCAATATAGAAGCAAGAGCATGAAAACTGTCTCAAGAAATGGACCTGGATAGAGAGTAACAGGTGTAGAAAAGTTTTCAGTCAGTAGAGAAAACAAAATCATGAAGTGTAGAGGATGGATGCTTGGTGTAAAGGACCAACCATAATCAACTCTAGTTCTTTTTTTTTTTTTTTATGAATTTATTCTTGTTACATCTCAATGTTTATCCCATCCCTTGTATCCTCCCATTCCTCCCCGCCCCATTTTCCCATTATTCCCCTCCCCTATGACTTCAACTCTAGTTCTTGTTAACCTATGTTATGTCTATATTTACAAGATAAGGCATGAAGAAAAATTGTCATGACACAAAGTACATAGTACAAAGGCTCTTCTTTTTTGTATGTTAAGGAGCCGAGTTTTTGGTTTATTTTTTGTTGTTGTTGGGTTTTTTTTTTTTTTGAGTTGAGTTCTTATATTATGCATACATTCATTGTAGAGGAATCAGCAGTAGATTGTGATTATACCTAAAATCAGATTGATGACCCTAATTATTTAGCAAACTATTGTTTTGAAGAGCAAAAGATGGTAAGTATTCCCTCACCCTTAGGCTAATTTATCCTTTGGAATTTGTGGTCAATTTCATTCATATACTAATTTGAATGAAACAGGGTCAAAAACATAACCACAAATATTACAGGGTCACAGCAAATTGGTGTTGCTCATGTAGACTTTGTTATGTGACCAGTGTCTGAAGATTTTGAGAAATTAGATTATTGCTGTTGTTTTGAAAAATGAAAAAAAAATCCCAGTTTCACTTAACAACGAAGACTTAGGGACCAGATTCTGGGATGAAAACTTGCTAGCTTAGAGAAGCAAAGAAAGCACCCAGATGACCTTCCTACACAGCTCATGTCTTAAAGGGAAAAGTCCAAAAAGCTCATTAGCTCAGCTGACATCCCAAGAGGAAAGGCCAAAAAAATAAATATAAATATAAATAAATAAACAAAAGCTGAAGAGCATGTTAGCTCAAAGCTCAAGGATAAGCTGCTTCTTACTCTTCAACTCAAGGTCCTGTCTACTCTTTAATCCATGTCAGCTGATTTCTTGCTCTGCCTTTTAACCTAGGATTAACTTTATTACATCCTGTGTACAGAAAGTTCTTAAATTAAAAGTGTGTGCTAGGGCTGGCTAAACCACACCACAATCACATGTTTCATTATTGGATTAAAGGTGTGTGTTAGGACTCAACCACCCCAAATAGGTGTGGGGTTCACAATGGGAACAAATATCCTCAACATATTGAAATGAATTTCAAGTACACAATAGTAATGATATTGTAACATGATTAACATGTTGAATAAAAAATATTCAACAATAACATCACTAAAAGTCAACACCAGCTCCAGGGAATTAACTCAGGGCATAAAGACGCCTACCACTAGACCTAATGAACTGAGCTCAATTAATTCCCAGAACCGACATGGTGGAAGGAGAGAACCAACTTCCACTAGTTGTCCTCTGACTTTTACATGTATTATGGAGTGTTTGTGTGAGTTGTGGTGTGTGTGTGTGTGTGTGTGTGTGTGTGTGTGTAATGTGTACACACACATACACATGCACATACTATATAAAATGTAAAAACAAAGTTTAAAAAAATAAATACTAGCTGGTCAATCTGGAAAAGCTTTTATAAAAATTGACATCTTAACCTATTGGATCAAGATAATAAGCAATCAATGGTGACAAATGAAAGCATACCAAGCATGTGTGACACATGAACATTTGTACACTGTGACCCTTTACGTTGAAAACAAATTTAATATTTATCTTATTTTCCATTACACATATGTGAAGGGGCAGGATGTGTGCATGTAAGTGCAGGTGCATATGGGGGATGGAAGAGGTTGCCTACTCCCCTAGAACTGGAGTTCCAGGCAGCAGTGAGCTGCCTGACATGTATGCTAAGACCCAAACTTGGGTTCTCAGAAAGAGCAGCATGTGCTCATATCTATGGGCCACTGCTCCAGCCTTGTGCTTTTTAACTTGAATACTCTTCTGACCCTGAAAGAAAGCATAAGCATCCCCAACCTGAGAAGATTAAGAATCCTGTCAATGCCTTAACACCTGGAAGCCAGGAGTAGTTGGTCAAAGTTATGTTTCTCTTCTATTTTTCATACATAAAATGATGAATAGAAATACCCTTTAGATTTTAAATCCTATAGTGAACTCGAGCTACTGCATTTGGAATGACAAATTGTTTGATATCGATCAGTGTTTCCAGAATCAGACAAGCTGGCAGGAGGGAGGATCAATTTCAAGTTCCAGAGCTAAGACTGACTCGCTGCAAATGATGTTAAGCATCTTTCTGATGGATAATAGTCCCTGTATTATTAAAAAGTGATACTCCTGAAAATAGCCCACAGAGATAGAAAACGGTGACTTCGTTTTTCAAGTTTCAGCCCAAGAATAACTGCAGTTCTCTATCACCTGTTGGGTTATTGTAAACAGAGAATACATAGAAATTTCCAGACAGTTCTCACTTTTCAAGTCATGTGGAGAGTTTCAGGGGTCTAAGGGAGTAACTTTAATTTGAAGTCATTGCTAAAAAGGAAATCCAGGGAAGTTTTCATTTAAAATTAAAAATGATATTTATTTAAAATTAACATTTAAAAAACTCAACCATTCTGCCCACTTTGGTTTTATTTATTTATTTATTTATTTATTTATTTATTTATTTATTTGACACAAGAATTGCCTGAAGAGTTTGTTAAGTAAATATTGCCAGGCTTTGCACCAAAACTAACTGGTTAGATATTTGGAGCTGTGTCAGGTTAAGGGCGTGGTTTGTGAGGTAAAACAAAACACACTTCAAGATTAATTGTGTGTCTAATTGTTTAGTTCCAGAATTCAGGTGTTCAGTAGGGTAAAACCAATTACAATAACATCTACTGATGGTTATCTGAGAACCTAAGTGTTGGCTCTGTTTTTTAACAATTAAACTTTATCATACAACCCAACTAGCTTACACAAGAGGGAAAAAAGGTTAAAGGGAAACAAGAGTGAACCTTCCGGTATCCGTTCCATGGGATGTGTCCCTAGGTGTCTCTGGTCTGCGCGCTGGTGTGGCCTGTTCACTGATCTCTTTTCCGATCCACGTGCACTCAAGCTCGGTCTGTACCTGCTGCTCCTCTTGTCCTCTCTGCCTGTCTGTCTCTTACATGTAAGAGCTGGTCTCCTCCTCCCGTCGAGGGTCCATTAGAAGCACAATAATCCAGGTGGAATCCATCTCAAGGTTAATCTCAGGGAGTATCTGCTTTCACCTGTGACAAAGCTTACACTCCTTCCCACACCTAAGACCTGTGCCCTGTAAAAAATCTAGATTAGCAGTGGGTGAATTGGTTATACATCTGTACCTTCAGACTGAAACAACCAAGAATAGAAAAGGAACACAACCAATGTCTGGCCCAGCCTGAGACCCACTCCATGGGAGAGAACTAAGCCCTGCCATTATTAAGGATACCCTGAAATGCTTGTCAACAGGAGCCCATCAGAGTTGGCCTCTGAAAGGCTTCACCCAGCAGCAGTTCAAAACAGATGCTGATGCTCTCATTTTCTAGGGAGTAGAGGAGGAAGGATAGGGAGAAGAGGCTGGGAGGGTGGGACTGGGAAGAGGGGACTGAGGGGGCTACCATTGGGATATAAAGTGAATTAATTAGGTGAGCCAAACACAGGGAGCCTTGTGGAAGAGAGAGAGAGAGAGAGAGAGAGAGAGAGAGAGAGAGAGAGAGAGAGAGAGAGAGAGTGTATGTGTGTAGGGTATAGAAGAACCTGGAGGGGACAGGAGCTTCAGAAGAAGACCAACAGAGCCAACTAATGAGAGCCCAGAGAGACATATGGAGACTGAAGCACTAATCAAAGACCAGGCATGGACTGGATCGAGATCCCATACACAGATGCAGGCAATTGGCAGCTCAATCTTCATGTGGGTCTCCTAGTAAGGCGGGGGTGGGGGATGTCTGTGACATAGACTCTGTTGCCTGTTTTGATCACTTTCCCCTTACCAGGGCACAGGGTGAAGAGGAGGCACTAAGTACTGAGGTGACTTGTTGTTTTGGGATTGGTTAGTGTCTGTGGGCTCCCATTTTCCAGGGTGTAGGGGGAGGGGGTAAAAGGAGGTGGGGAAGGTGGGACCAAGAGGCGAGGAGGGAGGGGTAAAATGAATGAATTAATTAATTTTAAAAATTGAGATTGTTGTCACAGACCTGTGACTTAAAACAGGGAAATATCAAAAGTTATTGAATGATTCGGTTATTACTGTCCTGTGTAATGCGGGGACTTCCGGCATCTGTTGATAATATAAACTTTGGAACCTGTAGATGCTACCACAGTTCTCCATTATGTCAAATTGTCAAAGTGTTCTCTATCACTAATAAGTTGGGGTTTTTCTGAAGTGTTTGCGTTTTAGATTCCATAAGGTTACATGCAAATTTTCTTATTTTAAAAATTCCTCTTTACTTGCACTGAGATGAGTTGAAGATCATCATTGATCTTGCAGTCATTTTTAATTAGGATTAATTGTCTAACGTTTAGAGGTTCTTACCCATATCATTGGAAACTGTAAAGCAAAAGTAACAGTTTCAAACAATTGTGAAATTATGTGTTCTGGACCTTTCTTTGGTTTTTAACAAATGCGCACATTGGAACACGAGCCCTGTGCGAAGCTCTGTTTTTTCTCTCTGTATGTTCTTTGACCAAGATTCCATTTGTGTGATAACTGTAAGATGGCGCAAACTGATTAAAAAGGAAATGACACATTTTCTAGAACACTCTGTCATGGCCTGTGAGCTGCAGAACGTCATGCTTATTTTCTGCAAGGAAAACTTTCATTTCCTGTATCAGGAAGGAGATTAAAAAAAAAAAAAAAAAAAAGAAAGAAAGAAAGAAAAAAAGACCACAGTATGGTGTAGGCAGAGAAAAGCCTTTAAAAAGTGCTCAAGTGACATCTGTGAACTTGTAAGAAATATATTAGAAAATAAGAAACAAAATGCATGCACAATTATGCCATGCTTTGCTATTGGATGATTGCAACACATGCAGGATTTAATAATAACAATATTTTAATTTCTCCTTGCAGCTACACAGAAGGTAAGGAGAGAAGCAAGGGGGATATGAAAACACAAAACTGGTTCTACACAAAAGGCTCTGTTTTGCAGTGTCCTAGTTCATCCCTAAAACAAGGAACATAATGATTTTGACTCTGTGCATCTGCCCTGCGTTGGCAAGTCCTTCCTGGTTTCCTTTGTTACTCACTTGTTTGAGATGTAAGTGTATGACCCACAACTCCCATGCTCATCTCTTCATGGGTGGAACAGAATCTAGAGTGGTTTAAGCAGCCTGAAAATGCCGAAGTCAGGACAACAGCATCCACAGCATGATAGTGTACTGTGTAAAGATGCAGAGGTCAGAGGCAGAACAGAAGCTTTTAGGACAAAGGAAGTGAGTCTAAGGAACAATTACTGGATGGGTGAGAGCATCTGTGGGAGAGTCAGTACTCAAGAAGGGAAAAGCTTGGAGTCCTCCCTGTCTTTACTCACATGAAGACCAACACCCCAGCTAATACCACAATCAACTTGTCCCCAAAGGACCCATACCGTTCAGACTTAGGAGTCTATATTTTGTCTAGGAATTTTTGTCAAACACACTCCTCTTCTAGAAGAAGTATCCTGGCAAAAGGTATCTCATCTTAACTTATTATTAGTAGATTTGACTAACTGAGTTTCGTATGTTTAGGGTTTAACTATTTCCCAAATTAAAGATAATAGTTAAAGAGCCCCAAATTAATGTATATATATCTTGTGTTATGAGGGTTCAACATAAATCTAGTATAGTACCAGCTTTACTTTAGAAGCTAGATATTAATGTGTGTGATGGTATAGATTCATTCATTTATGTGATAAGTACTGAAATATTTGCACAATAGATATTTACTTGTTACAATGTAATTTTTGCAATGAAAAAACAAATACAGTGTGGTATAAGATAAACACTTGTCTATATTGTAATATAGAACATAAATTTAGACTTTAAATTGAAAGTAGTTAATGTCTATAACCAGTGAAAACGAAATTGGAAAAACAGTTATTTAAAGTAAATAAACAACAAAGACAAATATAATTTAAAAATGAGAAAAGTACATTAGATCTTAGAAGATTTTAATTCTTCTTATATTATTTTTATTTTTCTAGTGATATATTAATTCTACTAAAGACACAGTTTGTTTCTTAATTTTCCCTGTCTATATTGCTTTAGCTATCAGATCATATTTTACTCAACATCTAATTATAAGATTCTATTTTATCTCTTCCTTTTTTAATTATTTAATATTCTATGTTCACATTATCTTGTTTGTTTAATTTCATTTTCTAAATGGCTCTGGTTCCCAGAGATAAAAATGACTTTGTATTTAGTCTTCTCATAAACTCACTTATTAATTATAATAGTTTTTGGATTCTTTTGAATTTCTATGCATATAAAACTAAGTGGGAATAATACAGAAACAGTTTTAACTTTTTCTTAATCTTATTGCACTAATTAGGACGCTAAGTATTTTGTCAAATAAAGGTGGTAAGATCCAGCAGACTCTATATGATGTTACTTCTTTGACAACTTTGTGGAAAACTTTTGTTTCCTCTATGAAGTGGATGTTAATAAATGCACTTCAGTGGTTACCTTTCTCAAAGTTTTGTGATAACTAAAGCAAGTTAAGAAAGGGAAAGTTTGTTTTGGCTTGAGGTTTTAACAGGACACAGTCCATGACAGAGGGACATCAAGGCCTGGGGAGCTTAGGTGGCTGGTCACATTGCACCCACAGGTTTTCTGCCAAGGTGACTGTAGGTTGTGTAAAGTTGACAATTAAAGCTGGCATTATAATACATTTAAGGCAAAGAAAGATGAGTGTGTGTGTGTGTGTGTGCGTGTGTATCTAACTTAGAAACTTATAAAATTCTTGCAACTCAGAAAGGTACAAAATTCACAAGGTTCTCCCTTGGCTATCTAAAAGAAGTGTTACAAGAGAGACCCAGGGATGCCACCATTGTGAGTCACTGATGGTGCTGGGTGAACTTTGTGAAGTGGCTACCTTTAAGCATTACGTTCATGCGCCAGAAAGTAATGAACGCACCCACCAAGCTAGACTGGGATGGTATTTATTTGGTCCATTATGATTGTCTGGGAATGATATGTAACTGTTTATGTCTCTCCACCAAACTGTATAGCTCTTTTTAAATTCTTTTCTAAAAAAATTAAGAAATTTTATTTTATTTTTCGCCTTTTGAAACTAAAATAAAACCAAGTCATATTTAGGATTAACTGAAGATGGAATACTTACTCTGAATGTGGTTGCTACCATTTTATGGTCAAGGGTCCTGGACTTAATAAAAGGGGTAAAGGAGACTATGTACCGAGCACCAACATTCATCTCTGTTTCCTGACTGCAGATGAACTACAACCAGCGGCTTCCTGTTCCTGCCACCACAGCCGGGGATGCCCTCCTCACCAGTTCTTGCTGCCATGATGGACTGTACCTTCAAACTGTAAGCCACAATAAGTCTTTCCTCCCTGAAGCTTCTTTTGTCAGATATTTTGCCAAACAGTGATAAAAATAACTAACAAGAAGAATAGGTCACACGAGGTGGGCTTGTTTATGAACTAGAACTATTCATAGGCTTCTGGAAGTGGTTTCTGAAGGAATGTGGATGCTGTGGGAGTAAAGAATCCTTTAGTATAAAAAGGGCTTACAGACCATCTGGTGAGAATCCAGTGGGCTACAATGCCAAGAGAGCCACATCCAGTGCATGCCTAGCTCATGAGGTTTCAAAGAACATAGACACTATGAGATACTGAGTTATTCTGTTTTAAATTTTTATTTATTTATTCACTTTACATCCTGGTCATAGCCCCCTCCCTCCTCTCCTCCCAGCCCCACCTTGTTGTATACTGTCAAATAATCTGTTTTCACCCTGTGCATGTCCTGAGTATCTGAGTAAATTGAATTTAAAATTTGTGGGCCAGGTGGTTTGTCAGCAAATGTCAAGACATCATAGCATTCTGATTGAGGCATGGTTACTCCTCACTGCTCTCTGCCAAACCCCCAGTGATAGAGAGCAAAAATACGTGAAAAATGAGAGGAGAAAATCACGAGCAAGTGTAAGGTGGCAGACAAGAAGGTCCTGATCAAGCAGCCATATTTGTTTTTGTCTATTTGGTTTTGGGTTTTCAAGACAGGATTTCTCTGTGTAGGACTGCCTGTCCTGAAATTCACTCTGTAGACCAGGTTGGCCTCAAACTCAGAGATCTACTTGCCTCCTGACTACTAGGTGTGCTACCACCTTCTGGCTAGCTGCTATAGTTGCTAATAAGATTAGTGCCATTAAAGGCAAGACAACCTTTGTCAGTGTTACTATTGTTATAAAATACCATACCAAAACCAAATTGGTGAGGAAAGGTTTGTTTGCCTTACACTTCCATGTCACAGGTCATCATAAAAGAAACCAGTACATAGACTCAAACATGGAAAGAATCTGGAGGTCGGAGCTAATGCAGAGACCATGGAGGAGTGCTACTTTCTAGCTTGCTCCTGTAGAACAGCCCACTGAGCTTTGAACACTCAATGACTTTTCAGACCCAAAGTTCTAAGACCTTTCCACACCCCTCCCTTGTGAAAGGCCCACCCTAACTTATAAGACTGCAAATTAATGAAAGGAGAAAGCTTGAACTGGGAATATTGCTAAGGGGTTCCTTTGCTAATGACTATAGTGATAATAGTAGTAATACTAAAGTAATAATAAAAATGTTGCCTATGTGTGAGAAAAAGAGGAAGCCTTGAATGAATGCATGTTGTTGACTTGTCAAAGACCCCATTGCCTCAGACCCAAAATGGCACAGGGACATGACCAGGCTTTCCCATAAGTCATGTGACGATGCTGACAATGTGTGCAGAATATGTCACCTGCAACATTCTCATCCCTGAGGTTTACAGCCTGAAACTTCTTCCCAACAAAGACTCTATGGTGAGATTAGCTAGAAGAGCCGCCTGGTTCAGTTGTATGCAATAAAGCACCCTCTATCCAGATGTGTAAAATAAACAAATGTGCTGAATTTCAGGCCCACTACTTGTGTTTCATCTTCAGAGCACATGGCCCGTCAGATTCCAGCTTTCCTCTCTGTGTATCTGTCATTTCTTCATTCCTCATCACCCCAGTTAGGTAAATCCCTAAACAGTGACCTCAAAACATTAAACATCAACAAACAAAATAAGCCAATTAAAAATAAGGTAAGGAGCTAAACAGAGCATTCTCAACAGAGGAATCTCAAATGGCTAAGAAGCACTTAAAGAAATACTCGGTGTCCTTCATCAACAGGGAAATAGAAATCAAGACAACTCTGAGATTCCATCTCACACCCATCCAAATGGCTAAGATCAAAAACTCAAGTGGCAGCACATGCTAGCGAGGATGTGGGGAAAGGGGGACACTCCTGGGAGTACAAACCTGTACAACCATGTTGGAAATCAATCTGGTGCTTTCTCAGAAAATTCAGAATAGTTCTTCCTCAAGACTCAGCTATACCACTTCTGAGCATGTACACAAAAGATGTTCCATGATACAAGAACACTTGCTCAACTATGTTCATATCAGCCTTATTCATAATAGCAAGAATTTAGATGTCCCTCAAAGAATGGATAAAGAAACTGTGGCACATTTACACAATGGAATACTATTAAGCTATTAAAAAAAAAAAAAGAAAAAAGAAAGAAACCATAAAATTTGCAGGCAAATGGATGGAACTAGAAAAGATCATCCTGAGAGAGGCAACCCAGACTCAGAAAGACATACATGGTATATACTCACTTATAAGTTGATTTTTTTAGCCATATAATACAGGATAAAACATTCTACAATGCACAGACCCAACGAAGATAAGTAACAAAGAGGACTCAAGGGAGGATGCTTAAATCTCACTCAGAAGAGGAAATAGAATAGACAAGTTAGTGGTTGAAGAGAGTGAACAAAGTAAGAGACAATATGAGTATGGAAATCAAACCCTGGGAAGGCGGGGAACAGGACAAAAGGCCTGTGGAGAAAAGAGAAACTGCAGGTGAGGGCATCTCTATGACAAGCTGGAGACCTAAGTCAGGATAGGTTCCCAGGGTGTGTGTGTGTGTGTGTGTGTGTGTGTGTGTGTGTGTGTGTTATGAAAGGAATCTATCAGAGACTACAAGTAACAAGGGTCATAGAGACTGAAGATGACACCTTCTAACTAGACAAGTCTTCTAGCAGAGGGAGGGGAACAACAACAACCCACAAAAACTTCTACTCAAAATTCACCCTGCCTACAGGATGTACAGGGGTAAAGGCAGAGCAGATGTAGCAGAGATGGAGGGAAGGTCCAACCAGTGTGTGGCCCATCCCAAGACCCACCCCATGGAAGAGAATCAACCCCTGACCCTATTGACAATATTCTGCTATGCAGAGTCAAGCAGAGTTGTCCTCTGAGAGGGAGGCTTCACCCAGCCTCTTAGAAACACATGCTGAGGTTCACAGCATAGGTAGCCTTGTGGAAAAATGGAGGGTTCAGGGCAGGAGAAAAGGATCTGGAGGTGACAGGAGGTTCATAAGACGAACACAGCTGATTAACTGGGATCCTGAGGGGCCACAGGGGAAGAAGACATACTCAGTCCTGATACAACTTGATGATCTGGGGTGGATGGGAAGGAGAGCTCCCCTTTTCTCAGGAATAGCAGAAGGGGATGAAGGTAAGGGAGAGAAGGTAGGATAGGGAGGTGAAGAGGGATGGGGATACTACAAGGATATAAAGTGAATAAATAAATGAATAAATAAATAAATAAATAAGAATTAGGCTGCTGTCACTACATAGGATTTTTAGGGGAGCTGGGGCCAGGTCATATATTCTGTTCCATTGGTTGCCATGTCTGGAGTTTTTGCCATCACCATACTGTTTTTGATATTATCACCCTGTAGCATAATTTCAAATTAGGTATCTACAATACTGTTCATTCTGGTTAGAAATGCTTTGGCAATCTACTGGTCTTTTGTATTTCTATTTGAACTGCAGGATTGTTTTTTTCTGGTTCAGTGAAGACAATAATTAAAATTTGTATAAGGATTGCATAGGATTTGTGGCTAGCTTTTGTAGTGTGGTTATTTCACTATATTAATTCTGGCAATCTGTCAGCATGGGAGGTCTTTCATCTTCTAATGTCTTCTTCATTATTTTTCATTAGTGTCTTTATGTTTTCACTGTATGTTTTCATTTCCTCCACTAGATTTACTCCTGGTGTTCTATTTAATTTTTTTTTTAAACAATAGGTTTTGAATTTTGAAATTACAATATAGTTACATCATTTCTCCTTTCATTTTTCTTCCTCCAGCTTCTCTAAGGAATCCCCCTCATTCTCTCTCAGTTTATGGTTTCCTTTCTTTCTTTATATATATATATGTCTATATGTATATATATAGTTATATATACATATGTCTATATATATATACATATATATGTATATACATTGCTCAGACCTTGTTTAAGTAGCCATGCTGATGCAATTTCATGGGTATAGTTTCTCTGACACTGTATTTTCTCTGATTTCTTAGTGGAAGCTTCATTATCAGTATTTAAAAACCACTGAGTTTATGTGTTGGCTTTGTATCCTTCTGCTTTGCTGAAAACATATCTCGGACTCCACGGAGTCCATAAGGGCCTTTAATCTATAGTGTCACACCATCTTCTGATAAGAATGTCTTAGCTTCCTATTAGTGTCTCTTTAAGCTTTGTTTGTTCTGTTTGTTTGTTTGGGTTTTTACTGCTACTGTTTTTTTTTTTTTTCCTTCATCTTATTGCTCTAGCTAGGACTCCAAAGCATTATGCTGAAGAAGCCTGCAGAGTGGATGATTTTTCTTAGATATTATAGTAAATCATTCCCATCTGCTGCCCAGTTCAATACATCAGTGGCTATATGTTTGTCATGTAAAATTTGTCATGTTGTGGCATGTTGCTTCTATTCTTACTTCTTTCAGGCCTCTTCTCATGAAATATTATTAAACTTTGCCAACTGCCTTTTCTTCATCTATTAGGATAATCATATAATTTCTGTTCTTGAATCTATGTGTTATATCACATTTATTGATTTGTATATGTTATTTTTTAAAGCCTGGAATGAAAAAAGAAACTTCATCATGGTAGGTTATTAACTTAATATATTCTTGTGTTGTGTTCATCACAGCTGGATCCTGGAACCCTGACTAGGATTGGTGAGAGAATGAAGAAAGCACAGAGACATGTATAGAGAAACTGAGGTCAGGCGGGCTGTGTGGCCATGGTTTGAGCTGCAATCAACCACAGACAAAGGAGAACTTCAGTGTGTTTATCATGTTTGGCACAGGGGGAGGAGACAGTCTCAGTTGGAGGTCTCTGAGGGGAGGAGGCTCAGGCTGTAAATATTTGGGAGGAAGAAACTGCACTTGCTAGTTTTGGTACACACTGGTCAGTTATTCACACTTGGACTTGGACCAAAGGAAGAAAGCTTTGCCAAGCCCAAGCCTGACACATATGGGGAGAGGTTTTGCCAATTTCCCATGGGTTCCCGGCCTAAGTCCTTGTCATGGCTGTGCCCACATCAACAATACACTCTCAGTGGAGGTTTAAATCACTAAGGGCTTCCTCTACTTACTCCCTACTTTCTCAAATTCATGTTGTAAGATTTTTTGTTGTTGTTGTTGTTGACAGGTTTTTACCGATGATATCAGAGAAATTGATAGCTCTCTTGTGTCCTTACTTGGTTTTGATGTCAGAGTAATAATGCTGGCATAGGGATGGGTATGACTGGTACTGTTCCTCCAGTTTCTTACTGAGTCTTTGGAAGAGGACTGCAGGTTAACCTCCCAGGTTCTGGGGTGTTCTTTTTGGTAGACTTTTGATTACTATTCAACCTCTTGTTAGGAATTTGACTAAGGTATTTACATCCTCTCTATTTAATCTTTGTAAGTAATGCATGATACACATCTATTAACCCATTTGTTCTAAATTTTTGAAGAATAGGGTTTCTCAGTATTCCATAATGATTGCCTACATTTTGTTAGATTCTGTTCCTGCGTGCCCCTCCCCCTTTCATCGCCAGTTGTGTTACTTGATTCTTTCCCCTCTTTTGCTTAGCTTTGGATGATGTGTGACAATTGTGTTTATTTTCACTCTTTTGCTGGATTTATGTTGTCTTCATGTAGTCACCATTCCATTCCTGCTTGGTCTTTATTATTCCTTGTCATCTATTTCTTTCCTTCTGCCATACTTCATTTTTTCAACTTGTTAACTTATTTTTTAATCCCCGACTCCCATCAATTCAACTGTGTTTATTTCTTACTAAAACTGAATTGTAGAAGGCAGGGGTTCCTTGTGAGGGTAAGCCCTGTGAGGGGAAGCAGGAATGTTAACCAGGCAGGAAGAGCTCCTCAGAGGAGGAGGTGTATGCATGTTTTCCACCCAGAAAGCTCAGAGTGGATGAAGTTAGCACCCTGGTGATGGGTGCTACCAGACCAAACAGAATCCCTCAGAATATTACGTTTATCTCAGTCTCCACCCCCACCAACCTTTATCGTGAGCATTGTTTCTCAGTTAATAGAACCCTAGGGGAAATGTCATATGTACGCTGTAACTTGGTAACCTCTGTGATGACCTAGTCCTAGACACCACATCCTCTCCCATTCTTATGAAAGAGGTCACATGTACTTTGCAGAAGAGTCTAGTTATAGTCACACCCTAAGCATTTTTGTGATAGGCGTTATGAGGGACCTTTTCCAAAGTTGTGCTACATTTAAATATGTCAAAAATAAGCTGCCTTGAGTCAGACTCTAGGAGTTTAAGCTAACACCCCCACATTGGCTAATGAACGAATTGTGTTAAACCAGATTTCCTCCTTGCTTCATAAAGAATTCTGCCTGCCATGGCATTTGCATGTCCACACTAAACTTTACAGGTACCCTAGTGTCTACTTAAGTGTACCAAGGATCCCCTCCATCTGCCCACTGCCCGTTATGGTCAAGTCTATCTCTAATTAGCATCTGACTAATATTTTTTATATTTCCTTTCCTCATCTTTTATTATCTTCCCAGTAAAATGAAAATCATTGATTTTTTCCCCCTAAGAAGACACTTAGTCTTTTAAAATGTCTACATCAGAATATAGCAGACATAAGAAACTCAGGTGATATTCAAAACAAAAGTAAAATCTGGTTTCCTTATCAACTGCCAGTGTACTTCACAGGAGCGCACAGCTTTCACTTGCTTGGAACTGTTTTCCCAATCTGTTGTAATTCTTTTATTGATATTCATCAGGTCCCTTCAGGCAATGACAGTGCCTACCGTAAGAGGCTAAAAGAAAGCAGAGGATTGTCGAAATGGTTCTTCAATTTTCAAGATTTCAAATAGGTTCCTGGCACTTGTATTAAACTAATAGTTTGGAAGAGAAAAGAAGATATTGAGTCTGACTGTGCTATTCGGGCTGTAACGTGGCCTGCATTCACGATTTTTGTCTCACGTTCATAATTGTTGAGCAATTCAGAAGCACTCAAGTCAGCCCAGCACCTCATTTGCTCTCGCTGTGCTAGTGGCATTCCTAAGTGTCAATGGGTTATCCTGCCTTCTCACATCCTCAGTACCATTCATTATGCTAGTCTCAACTACCAGACTCTCCTGTCTAGGTTTCACATGACTAAAGGCACTGCTATAAATTTCTCTTATACCTATGTGGCTTATTTCAAAACCACTTTAAATCTGCACTTAGAATTGTGCTTTTAAAGAACAAGTATTGTCTTATTTTTAAAATTTATGACTCTTAAGAAAATTCTCTTTACTTTGGAAATGAAAGGGGGGGAATGGCTATGGTGACCTATAGAGTACTTTAGTCCAATAGTCATCATGATAAAATAAGAAAGGTAATAGAGTTATAGCTGGTTCTATGGTGATGGTAGCAGAAATGCTGAAGTGCCCTGGAAGAAGGGGGGTATCACCCCACTCTCACCTGGGCTTCTGGCTGTCTGCTCCCTCCTATCCCAAAGCTATATGTGGTCTGAGGGGTTAGCTGAGGCTAGCACTCCACTAGGCAGTTTTTAGGAGGCTGCCACTCAGAGGGAGACTAGACTGTGTTGTGATAAAGCTGCCTTGAGTCTACCATGCTCCCTATAATTGACCCCAGGAAAGCCATTGTTCCAGGTTGGATTTGGATGGAATTATTTCTTTTGTCTGCTGTCAGTATTCAGTGCGAGGTTGATAAGTGTTTCCTTGTGACTTCTGGGGCATGGGGATCCTAAAAATACATATGTTTCACATAAAGAACAGTACTGTTAGTCAAAAGTGCTAGTGTGAATACAGTTGTGATTCTTGCTTCATTTACTTTAGTACTGGCATCAGTGTGCCTGCCTCCTGATAGGCTGTTTGTGGGGAAATGGTGAGCAGCCACGTGTGGGCAGCCATGGGCACATACATCAACCTTCTTGTAAGCAGAAGTGGGATTAATGAAATGACTAAAGGAGAAAAAGTAGAAGTGTACAAATTACACAGGTAAGCCACCTGATTCTCTATTTTTGAAGGAATTTTTATTCCTTTAAAATTAGTTTTGCCTGATGTATGTTCTATCCCCCTCAAAAAATAAAGTCCCTCTCTCTTGAGATTATGAACTTTTCTTTGGAATTAAACCAAAAGAAACTTTAAACAAGTATTTTTCTCATGTCACTTAAAACCATTAAGTTCCTTTTCTTTAGTAGCTAAATTTTAACCCACTGTGAAGGACAATTTATTAAACGCCTTACTGATGTTCAATCAATTTTTTTATTATAAGCACAGATTTTTGTACTTAGAAATCTTTTTTTTTTTTCATTTTCAATGATTTTTAACATGGGCAGATAATTGAGGTTTTGTAAGAGCCTGTAGTGAGGTTTGAGGTTCTTGTGTCCTGGAATAAAAAATTACAAGTCATTCTCCACACTATTTTCCTGCCTCAATTTCTATGTGATCTCTAATATGATGTTCTGGTGACATACATTTTAAAAATAAAGCTACTGATAATATGGCCACATTATCTAAATTGCCTTCTGGAAATTTTCTGTTAATTAAAACTTCCATTAGAATGGATTTAATTTTCTGGCTTTTCCTGTAATTAAAAAGAGGTAAACATCTTGGGGAAAGACACACTGTTGAATGGTAAAGTCAGGCTACCTGCTCAAATTCAGTGGCCCTTTTCTTCCTGGTTCACCTTTCTACACCCTCCTATCTCCCATAAACAAAGGATGTGGAAGCCCCCATGTGGTAAAGACACGAGGCACTACTTGCAAAGTCTGCAGGCACAGTGCAGCTACTGACTCCTGGTACCCTGATAACAATATTGCTATTGCTATTTCTATTTCTGTCTGATTTTGGCATAAATGACAGCCAGTTCTGCAAACACCGAAGCCATTTCCCACTGCCAACATGTTCTAATGATGGCTGCAAAACTGCCAGCTGCCGCTCCTGAGGGGAAGATTTTTCTGATATTCCTGTCTTTAGGAATGGGGGAAAAAAAGAAAGAAAAGAATTACTAAATGGCTGCGGGTTGGAAGCCAGCAACATAGAAGGCCAAAGCTTTCCAGTCCCCTGTCTTCTTCCTCATCATCTTCTTGAACTGGCACCCTGCACTTCTGGGGTAAAACTCTTTGCTCTCTTACCAGGTCTTCTGTTTATGCTGTGGACACTACACCATACTTAAAAAAAATAATACTGGTGGGTTGCCTCATTATGCATCTTCTGAAACTCTCTGCGTCTTGAGCCACCTTGCTCCTTTGAGATTTCTGACAGGTTTCCCCACAGAATGGGTGCTCCCAACAGTCTCTGCATCTGGTGTACTCTCTCTGTAGGTGGCTCTGATCAGAGCCACAAGGGGAGTGGAAAAGCTGCTTGGAAATTAACAGCCAGAACCAAACTCAGCCAGTGACAAGGCAACAACCTCTCTAGGGTTCTCTGGGAATGGGAGTGGTCAGGTTAATTGCACTCTACAATCCCCAAGGCCACCTGGCCATAGAGTTCTCATTTATTTCAGCAGTAGCCCTGTCAGGTTGATTACATACTTGAAGACAAAGCTGTTTTGCATAGGCTTGGGGAGCAGGCTGGGCTTAGCTCTTAGGAAGCACTAATGACCAGGAATCAGAGTGACAGGAACTTTCAGGGCTTAGTTGTCTGCACTCCTGAGCCCCTGCCAGGATGCATTTGTCTTGAAGAGAAACTGGAAAAATAGGAAATTAGATCGTGGTATTTATTATTCAGCCTTAAATAATAAATATGTATACGGGCTCCCTGAGATCTTATTTTAGAGACCGTGAATAAAATTGTCCGCAATTCTCCAAACCTAACCATGTAGCTATTTTGGTTTCTATTTATTTAAAGTGAGAAAACCACGCTTCTGAGGACTTCAGAGATTGCCCCCAAAACACTCAGATAAATCAATCAAAGCCAAGATTTTATTCAAGACTGCCTGACACTAGGTCCCGGGCTCTTTTTTTCCCAGGAAATATCTTTGCACAGCCTTCATCGTCATCATCAGCAAGAGCATTGGGTATCTCTTGTCTAATAACAGTGGCCGCTGTGATAGAAGGAAGCACAGAGAACAGCAATTTAGGCAAAAAGACAATGTCAGCTAAATACGTTAGCCTAGAGGAAGAGACAAAAATCTTTAGTTAGCAGGAGATGCTAACACGGAGGACAATCATTATTCTTAAAGTGACTAAAGCATCATGGTAGAAATCTAACCCCTTTTCAGTCTTACTGTCTCAGTAGCTATAACCCTGCCTTGTATGTCTAGTCAGCATCTCTAAAACCTTAGAAATGAGACTGTGTGCTGCCTTATCGATAGATCTTCCATGCGGTTCCATCATCACAGTGATTAATCCCAAATTCTTCCCTTTAACCACTTACCCGCCCCCATCCTCTCTTACTCTACCTTTCATTCCCAAATGATGGAGTTCCCCCAAGCAAGCCCTCTCAGCTGGCATTACTAAGTCACTCTGCATGCTGCTTCACAACATCTTCTTTCACTCAATCTACCCTCCTCCCTCTCCGATCTTCAAAACCCAACCATCCCCAGAAGCACTTCCTCCATAACCATGCTCATTATTTCCTTTGAGGCCAAGAGCTCTTTCTGTTGCTTTAGGTTGGCACTGAGTGCAAACTGACTGCCTCGTGCTAAGGTGTGACTTGGTAAAATTAACTAAAAATCCTCTCTTGCTAGGCTATTGACTCCTTGTTTTCACTCCCATGTTAGAGAGTTGACATACACTAAATTCAAAGAACCAGAGAACGTTTGAGTTGAGTTGTTTTAGATTACATCTATATCCTTCCCTTTCCTGCTACAGGAAGAGAAAAGACCGATGGAGTGCTTTACCTGAAAATATATGTGATTTAAAGTCAGTTCATTTTCGAGTATATATTGAATGTCTGCTGCAAGTTCCTCTTGGAAACTTAATTTTAAATATTATTTAAAATTTTTGTGTACCCTATCTGCATCTCTTTTCTCAACTCCAGAAACTCTTTTTATTTACATTAAAATATAGTTCTATCATTTCTCCCTTTTTGTCCCCCTCCAAATTTTCTAATGTACCCTCCATCTCAAAATAAGGGCCCCTATCCTTATCTTTAATATATATCTATCTTAGTATAGTATAGTATAGTATAGCATAGCGTAGCGTAGCATAGCGTAGTATAGTATAGAATAGTATAGAATAGTATAGTATAGCGTAGCGCAGCGTAGCATAGCGTAGTGTAGTGTAGTGTAGTATAGTATAGTATAGTGTAGTGTAGTATAGTGTAGTGTAGTATAGTGTAGTATAGTGTAGTATAGTGTAGTGTAGTATAGTGTAGTGTAGTGTAGTGTAGTGTAGTATAGTATAGTATAGTGTAGTGTAGTATAGTGTAGTATAGTGTAGTATAGTATAGTATAGTGTAGTGTAGTGTAGTATAGTATAGTGTAGCGTAGCGTGGCGTAGTATAGTATAGTATAGTATAGTATAGTATAGCATAGGATAGCGTAGTATAGTGTAGTATAGTATAGTGTAGTGTGGTGTAGTGTAGTGTAGTATAGTATAGTGTAGTATAGTGTAGTATAGTGTAGTATAGTATAGTATAGTGTAGTGTAGTATAGTGTAGTATAGTATAGTGTAGTATAGTGTAGTGTAGTATAGTGCAGTATAGTGTAGTATAGTGTAGTGTAGTGTAGTGTAGTGTAGAATAGTATAGTGTAGCGTAGCGTGGCGTAGTATAGTATAGTATAGTGTAGTATAGTATAGCATAGTATAGCGTAGTATAGTGTAGTATGGTATAGTGTAGTGTGGTGTAGTATAGTATAGTATAGTATAGTGTAGTATAGTGTAGTATAGTGTAGTATAGTATAGTATAGTGTAGTGTAGTATAGTGTAGTATAGTATAGTATAGTGTAGTGTAGTGTAGAATAGTATAGTGTAGTGTAGCGTGGTGTAGTATAGTATAGTATAGTGTAGTATAGTATAGCATAGGATAGCGTAGTATAGTGTAGTATAGTATAGTGTAGTGTGGTGTAGTGTAGTGTAGTATAGTGTAGTGTAGTGTAGTATAGTGTAGTATAGTGTAGTGTGGTATAGTGTAGTGTAGTATAGTGTAGCATAGTGTAGTGTAGTGTAGTATAGTGTAGTATAGTGTAGTGTGGTATAGTGTAGTATAGTATAGTGTAGTGTAGTATAGTGTAGTATAGTGTAGTGTAGTATAGTGTAGTGTAGTGTAGTATAGTATAGTGTAGTATAGTGTAGTATAGTATAGTATAGTATAGTATAGTGTAGTGTAGTATAGTGTAGTATAGTGTAGTGTAGTATAGTGTAGTATAGTATAGTATAGTATAGTGTAGTGTAGTGTAGTATAGTGTAGTGTAGTGTAGTGTAGTATAGTTTAGTGTGGTGTAGTGTAGTGTGGTGTAGTGTAGTGTGGGTGTAGTGTAGTGTAGTATAGTTTAGTGTGGTGTAGTGTAGTGTAGTATAGTTATGCCTGAGAGGGTTTCTTAGTAGATTTGTTCATTTACTTTAGCAGGAAGTGGCCTAATAAATCTGCTCAGTTTTAGGGACTTCCTGATGCCATTTTGAGTTGTTTCCATTCCTGCTTAAGGAACATTCTTACAGAAGAGAATACTTCAAACTTAGAGGAATCTGTTACTCAGTCCTTGCCAGCAATGTTTAGCACAATCTCCAATACTTTAGTTCAGTTTGTAAAGCACTGTCTCTGTTACTAAGTGCAAGGAGTAAATGATACTATGTTCTGGAAGAGTGGGAAAAAAAAAGAAAGTCAAATATGTGCTTAAATATACAACTTCGTATGAGATAAACAATATGGATTTGTTTGACTTCAGACATATTTTGCTTATACTTTTGATACATAGGAAGTTAGGAAAAAAACAAGATTGGCTTAATGAAAATGGTCGTTTGTGATTAATATGTAAATAAATTAGAATGCCTTCTTCATGAACAATATATGCTTACTGACTTATGTATGTGTTTAGTGTGAGTGACCTAAGATGTATGGATGGGTGTAATTCCTTATTTCGTGCATCAATGTCAACTAGAAGTGGTTTAACCACAGAGAAACTCAGGAAGTTTGGGTTCTCAAAAACTCCTGTCATAATTCCAAGGTCTGCTGATGGATTTGAGGCTAAATACACAGAGGATTTATAATGGCCTGGTCCATGGATAGTTCTCACATATTCATGTACAGTAAATTAATAATTTAAAGTGCATTTTTGTTTGGAATAATCATTTAATAATTTCTCTTTTCAGTTGGGCGTAGTAGCACACACCTTTAATCCCAGCACTTGGGAGGCAAAGGCAGGCCAATTGCTGTGAATTTGAGGCCAATATGGTCTACAAAGTGAGTCCAGGACAGGCAAGGCAGGGTGACACCTTGTCTAAAAAAAAAAAATAATAATTTCTCCTTTAAGGGGTCAGAAACATGGCTCAGGGCTTAAGATTGCTTGCTGCTCTTGCAGAGAGGATCCAGGTTTGGTTCCCAACATATCACATACCATCTCAAAATTGTCATAACCCCATTTCCAGGGGATTCAATGACGTCTTCTGATCCTCAACATGTGTGATGCAAATAAACACTCATACACATAAAACATCTACTATTTTTTAGAAAGAGCTCTGCTTTTTTGGGGGAGGGGATTTCAGGACAGATTTCTCTGTGTGACAGCTTTGGCTGTCCTGTAACTCCCTCTGTAGACCAGGTTGGCCTTGAACTCACAGAGATCTTCCTGCCTCTGCCTCCCAAGTGCTGGGATTAAAGGCATGCACTACCACCGCCCAGCTCTAAGAGCTTCTCCTTTAAAAGGAGGTAGCCTAACTCCATAATGCAGGGTGAAATAGAATATTACACATGTCCTTTTTATTTTCAGAATGATTTTCTAATATTGACAGCCTAATTCTATATATCTGTCTGTCTCTCTCTCTATCTGTCTGTCTACCCTCTGCACGTGTGTGTGTGTGTGTGTGTGTGTGTGTGTGTGTGTGTGTAAACATGTGTATTACTTTTATAAGTCTTTCATGCTTAAAAGTTCAGAAAAAAGGAGTAGAGTTGATCAATGTGGTCAAATAGCACATGGCTTTGACCAGGTTTAAATGACTTATTTCTTAATAGATTATCCCATATTTCTTAACCCTTTTAAAGCCAAGTCCCAGGAAGAGTCAGGAGGTTTCACTTCTTGTAAATTTTGTGCCATTTGTATTTATGTGCTTTGTGTCTTCGCCACCTATGTAGCATGAGAAGTCACGTGTCTACTCTTATGAGCACAAAAATTAAACCATGCAGAACTAACACGACTTCAGAAGATGTGAAACGAAAGGCAGTCTGCGTCATCAGCTTCAGTAAATGTCCTTATTAATCGGCTCTGAGGACTTTGTTCTGCTCCTGCAGGCATCCTGAGGTGGAGGACCAACATGCGACCAACAGCTCAGGAGTTGCTCCTGACAGAGCAGGCTCACTTCCTGAAGGACAGTCAACCACAGCTGACAGCAAGGTTGCTGGCTCAGAGAGTGCTATGCTGTCAGCTTTGCCTCTAACTACAAGAATAAATGCTTTGCTTCAATGTTTCCATCAAGTCTGTGTCCATATAAACCTTCATTTGAAAATACAGAACTTTATTTGTGAATAGTTTCAAACAAAAATCTAAAAACTTCTTCTATCCTCAACTTGAAGTTAGTTACAGGATAAAACTTCATTCAGCCTAACTTAAAACAGCTAATAATTCTGATTAAATATTTGATATTTGAAAAGATGAATATTTTAGCCTTCTACCCCTTGGGGCTTTTAATTTGGGAATCTGTTTATGGTTTCATTTAGGTGAGCAGTGTAATCAGAGATCCATAGTAGCTATAGAAATTACTAAGTTTAATGATTCAGGAATCCCCCCGAAGTCAAAGTAATAAGCAGACTGAATAATCTAAATTGATTAATTTTGCTGGCATCATAACATCTCTGGAGACCACAATATTAAACTTATCACTTCAGCATTTTCCATTAATTCATTTCATGTCTGTTCAAGTATCCAAAAGCAATTCTGCAGATGCGGCCTACCATTTCATTATTTTTTTTAAATTGCATTTAGTTTTATTCTTTAGAGGCCTTTATTTCTCATAATTCAAATTCATTATGTCAATCTCATAATGAAATCAAGAGTCCTTTCCAATAGAGGGGCAGCTCTCTAGTTTTTGAATTAAGTGATGAGGTAATAATTTGAACCTTGTCCTGGCTTTTGTCAGCAAGTCCAACAAAAGCCATTTCCTCAGGAGCAGAGCTGCCATGTGTTCTGAAGGATGAAAGTATGAACACGTGCCCAGGGAGCTTATAAACCTTGATTTTGAGAAGCCAACATATAAAATGGTAAATTTTAATGATGAAAAAATTGAGATTGTTTAAAAACATAATATAATTAATAAATAAAGCTTGTTTCCCTGTGAGTCCCTGAGTAAACCGCCAGCTGGTTCTGGGTATAGTGCCTCAGCATAATGACTCTGAGCTGCTTTCAGAGTGAGCTATGAAGTGCATAGAAATATTGACCTCATTTTGACATGTTTTCCTTAAACTTGAAGATACTGGACCACTTGACCTTTGCTGACTCTTGACTGATTTTCAAATCACATTTTTTATAACAAGCATATGCGATACACACATTCATATTGGCATGCTACAGTACAATGCTGTAGAATTTCAGAAGAATAATATTAAGAAAACAGGCAGAAGTGTCCAGCATTATGGAGAGACAAGGAGGAGGAGGAAGAGAAGGAGGGAAAGGAGAAAACAAGGAGGAGGAAAATGGACAAGAATTACAAGTTACCAAGCAGACTGATAGCTTAACTGTCAGTGTTGAGGTCCTGAGACCCTCAAGGAAGGGGACACTCTCAAAGATCCCAGCTGGAAAGCAATATAATTTGACATTCTGATGTCTGTGGTCAGAATAAGATGTGGACGCTGCTTTGTTAGAGATCTCGCACATTCTTTTTGTTTCATGCAGATCCTCGGCAGATTAAATGGCTCCTGCCTTGACTACCACACTAGTTGAGGCCGGATCTTTCTGATTTTTAACCAAGCAAAATGCAAATATGTCCTGGAAATGTTTCACAGACACAAACCAGAAATACCTCTTTACTAGGTGTGTGGATATCCCAGAGTCTGTGCAGCCTAGCTTTATGTCACCTTCACACGACACTGTCACTTTGTAAGAGGGCCAGTGGGCCCTTGTGTGGTGCATTTTCTAGACTGATGACTGATGTTAGAGGGCTTGGCTCACTGTAGGTGGTGCCACCGCTAGACTGGGTGCTATAGGAAGAGGCCTGAGCAAGCCACGAGGAACAAGCCAGTAAGCAGCACTCCTCCATGGCCTCTGCATCAGCTCCTGTCTCTATCAGTTCCTGCCTTACACTTCTAGCCTGACTTTCCTTTAGTGATGAACTGTGATATGGAACTATAAGCGGAAATAAACCCTTTCCTCACCAAGTTATTTTTGGTCATGGTGTTTTATTACAGTAATAAAAATCCTAACTAAATGGCTGGGTGTGGTGGTGCACACCTTTAATCCCAGCATTCTAGCACTCTAGAGGCAGAGACAGGCAGATCTCTATATTCAAGGCCAAACTGGTCTACAGAGCAAGTTCCAGGCCAGCCAGAGATACACAGGAAAACCCTGTCTGAAAAAAACAACAAACAAACAAACAAACAAACAACAACAACAAAAAAAAAAAAACCCAAGACTGGTTGAAGTTGACACTCAAACCAGTCACACAAACCACACAATTTTGTTTATGTAAAATGTTCTTAATGGTTAATATATAGAGACAAAAAGTAAATGGGTGCTTGCTGAGGCCCACGGGACACAGATAGACAGAGTGACAATGAGAGGATGAACAGCTTTTCATTCTAGGGTGATAAAACTGTTCTAAAATTCAGATGATTGTGCATATCTACAGTTCTGCTAAAAAAAAAAAAAAAACCCTAAAGTTTGCATTGATGGCTTGCGTGGGGGTATACATGTGACCTTCACGTCAGCGAAGCACTTACTACAAACATACGATGGCTCAGTGGGTAAGGGCACCTGCCATCAAGCCTGATGTTCTTCTTGTAGGTTTCTAGGACCCTCTGGATCCTTCTATTTCCCCATTCTCCCATGTGGATCTGGACCCAGGGGTTCTGCTGAAACTATGGCACCATCCAAGGACAATACGTGCAGTAACCTTCGAACCCCTACCCAGATCTAGCCAATGGATAGGACATTCTCCACAGTGGAGTGGAGAGTGGGGACCGACTTTCACATGAACTTTGGTGCCCCATATTTGACCATGTCCCTTGCACAGGGAGGCCTGGTGGCACTCAGAGGAAGGATAGCAGGTTACCAAGAAGAGATTTGATACCCTATGGGCATATACCCTATGAGCATACGTCCCCCTCAGTCACAGTCATAGGGGAGGGGAGTAAGGGGAAAATGGGAGGGAGGGAGGAATGGGAGGATACAAGGGATGGGATAACAATTGAGATGTAATATGAATAAATTAATAAAATACATTTTTTAAAAAGCCTGATGATCTGAATTTGATCCCTGGGAACAAAATGATGGAAGGGAAGAACTGGTTCTCAGAAACTGTCTCCTGGTCTCCACACACATGCCATGACACACAAGCGATGCCTCTCACAAATAAATAAATGCCCATAAATAAATAAATACAATTATTTTTTAAAATATAAGAATAAATAAATGTGAGCAAGAACTTCTGATCTCTATAGGAACAAAAATCTAAGTTTGTCACAGTCCTGAAGTTCCTAGGAATTTCATGCATTCTGCCTTCTTTATCATACACATGCACACATGCAAATGTATGTGCATGCATGCTCACTTACTTGCGGAAACATAGCTATACTCATCAGCTTCCTTTTCCTTCCTCATTCTGCCGTCTCACGCTTCCCTTCCTTTTCCTTTGGCCACCACTTTTGGAACTCGAGCACACTTTATTTCTCAGTGTTTGAGTTGGTGCCCTCTGTCTTCACATAACTGTGAATGGCCACACGTGCAGCATAATGTCAAATGTAAGGCCCTAGTACTTGAGTTTATTTTTATCTCATGAAAGAAGCAGTATTTTTTGGTGGGACCAGACCAGATTATTTCATTCAGAGACCCAGAGAAGAATCTATACTTCAGGAAGAAAAGAGGAAATGAGGCAAGTTCACAATAATGTTTTGATAAAAGGAAACTGAAAACGAGTAAGGTCCATGGTGAAGTAGAGTGTGATGGGGGTTATAAAAGAGCTGGCAGGGGTAAGGTCATGAGTGTTTGTGTGTCCCAGGCTTTGAACAGAGGAAATCTCTGTCTTGGATAACTGAGGCGATTACAGGGTTTTGATCTCCCCTGTTTCATCACAGGGTCTCTTGATGGCTTCCAACTCTGAGCTACATTTTCAATATACGGTGATATAAAATTACATTTTCCACCAAACGTCGTGCGCCACTTTAGGTTCCAACACAATCGTTTATCTAATCTCCCACAACTCTACTGGTGACCATGAGTTACATCTTCATTGCTTCTATTATTCTATGTTTCTATGTTAAATATTAGTCAGCTACTAATTACTTCACAAACATCTATAACCCATGCTTGCTTTGTAGAAAATATTATAAACACCTGAAAAAAAATTAGTGACTGACACACAGTTTGCATGAACAAGAGAGAAGTTGCCTCTTTAAATTAAGATTTTAAATAGACGGGACATGACGCAACGTAAAGCTGCTACATGAAAGTCTTAGGCATCATGTTGATCAGCTTGTCCAGCTGTTAATTTGCATATGACAGCAACACCAGCAAATGGCTTTTAGTTATGATATCCTGTCACACCTCACCTGACACCATTTTAATGAGATTCTGTTGTGATCCAGAGAATCAGTTTTGCTCACTGCCACTCTGTCTACCTTTCGGGCACTTATGTAATTACTAGGTTAGTTACACTAATTATTACCATGAGATTTAATGGAAGTCTCAAGAAAGTCTCAAATAAAAGTGGCCTCGACATCTCTGTAAGCTACAGTTTCTTTTGTCACTAGTATCTTTCATGGCGCTCTCTGGATTTAGTTAGTATGTGCCCTTTGTTTCTCTCAGCATTAATACACTACACTACTTATTTGCAGAACTGTTATACTTTTTTCCACACTTAAGTGTGCCTAATAGAGCACAGATGAATAAATGAATGAAAGAATAGTGTGTTGTGTTTTCCTCATGGCCCCCTTTTGGCACACTCTTAGCTATGAATGGAGAGTCCTGTAGAGATTACTAAGATGGGCTCCAACAGATGGCTCACTGGTCAGCAGCATATACTAGTCTCACAGAAGGGCAAAAGTCTGGTTTTCAAAACCCATGCTGGCCAGCTCGCAACCATTGCTAACTTCAGCTTCAGGAAATTTGATACATTCTTCTGGCAACCATAGGCACCCGAACTCATGTTCACACACACACACACACACACACACACACACACACACACACACACACTATAGATTCACATACATTTAAAATAAAAATAAACCATTGTTCTAAAAGAAATTAAGGGTTGGACAGACTAGCAAAGATATACATAATATATAATGTACCACAAATATATACACATAGACACACATTTAGACAGACACACAGACATGCACACAGACACAGACATACATACATACACACACACACACACACACACACACACACAAACAAGACCACACCTCCTAATCTCAAATAGTTCCACTCTCTGTTTAAGCATTGAAATATATGAGCCTATAGGGTCCTTTCTTAGTCAAACCACCATCGACTGACAATCCATGCTTTCTAAACAAACAAACTGGACTTTGGGTTATTATTGCTAAAAGGAGATTTTTTAAAAATTAAACTTATAAATTTATTCATGATGAGAACTGATGGGCTGTGGCTAGACAGGAGGGTAAGTGCCCCACCCTCATCAGAAGCTTAGGGAAGGGAAGTGGGGCAGAAGAGGGAGGGGGGATGGGAACGGGAACATAAGAGTGAGGGGCTAACAATCGGGATGTAATGTGAATAAGTTAAAATAACTAAAAGCGTATACTTATTTAAAAATAAATTTATTCATGAGTTTTTTTCCCTCATCAAAATCATGTAGATTTTGGTAACCAATTTAAGCAATTGCTTACTTCATACTGAATTAGAGACTGGCTAATGCAGTTTTTAATACTAGCAAAGTATTTAATACTGTCAATATTTAAATATTTTATTTAATACTGCTAATATTCAAAACTGCCTTAAGTATTGGAAAGTCCCAGTTTCTCTAAACATCTGTGGTTCACAACAGCATGGCTGCTTAGGATTCCTAAGTGGGTATGGTTGTTCTTAATACTTTATTGTCATGTGTCACCAGTAATAAATGTGGTAGTTTTGATACTCTTTGCTGAGGAATTCTGTATAACATGTTCTGAAATAAAAATATGATATGGCCATAATTGGTAACAAATCTGAGTTGTAAAAGCTTATTGCTACATTGATCTGCTGCCCAACACGAGGAAGCAAATTCTAGACCTCTACAAACTTCAGTAAGATTCAGCATGTAGCTTGGCTGCCCCAAGGGTTGTTTCCTTTTTCTTTCTTTCTTTCTTTCTTTCTTTTTTTTATTTTATTCTTTTATTTTTTTGCTGGTGAATAAACTTGACAGATAGAAATGTATTCCTCTAAAATATTGCAGGCTTTTAAAAATAATTTAAATTAATCAAAGACAATAGATAATTAAAGGCAAATAAGTCAGTGAAGAAATGGGCTATTATAAAGGGAAAAAAATCTTGTACCTAAGGAACTCTGGCAAACAAGAAATGCAATGGTTATTACAGCATAAGCCAAAGAATTTGATGAATTGAAGGCTGAAATAAACAGCAAAAAATCAATCTTCCATGAATGCTAAATCAAAATATGTTTTAAAAATAGCTAGAAGTGGAAAGAGTTCAAATCCATCACAGAAACAAAACTGCAATCTGTTTTTTTTTTTTTTTTTTTTTTTTTTTTGTCAAAATATATAGTAGCAAGGCATAGTGGCACCACCCTCTATAAGTGTAACACTTAGGAGGCTTAGGCAGGGGCATTATGAGTTTTGGGGTCTTCTTGGACTGAGCAAGACGCAGCCTCACAGGAAAAACACAAACATAGATTATAGCAAAATAATAATATGGAACATGGGAAGGAGCAGCAGGTTGATTCTGCTGAGATAAAAGTATTAAACAAGAAAAAAAAATCTCTTACAATGTAAGCTAGGTAGGTCAGCATCCCAACATAATTTCACAAATAATCTAAAGCAAATTCTTAATTTAAAGTACAAGTTAGAGTTTTGCCCGTGTATGGAAAGGTAGCATCATCTACTTTTACTGTTCCATCACATTTCCTGCCACTGTCTCTTCCACAGCTTCCAGAGTTGTTCCACTCCTCAGGTGATGCCGGCTGCCTCTGGTGATCTCAGTTTGTCCCAAGTCCCTCCCAGCACAGAGCTTTGTACCCACCTGTACCACTGTGCCTTCTCACTGGGGCCTTACACGTAGCTGCTTGCCCAGCTGGTACTTCCGTTGCTTTCAGGTGTCTGCTCAAGTGTGATTTTTATTAGGTGACACTTTCTGGCATTTATTATTTAAAATACTATTCTTTTTCTTCCCCTTCATGAAATGAACTTTACTGAGAGATAGATAGATAGATGGGGAGGGAGAGAGAGAGAGAGAGAGAGAGAGAGAGAGAGAGAGAGAGAGAGAGAGAGAGAGAGAGAGAGAGAGGATCATGCAAACATCTGGGGGCTATGGTTGGCCTTTGAGGAGATTATTATAATAGACAGAAGAACCTGATTGGTACCATGAGGTGGGAGAACACTACAGACATCATAAAGCCATCAGGAAAGTCGGCTTACGGCAAAAAAGCAAAGGAGCTAGTTACTGTGGACAGTATGGTGGCTTGGACAGGCTCTTGAAGAGCAGGAAGCAGACAGAGAAAAAAGTGCTTGAGGGTGTAGAGCCAGGAAGAGCACAAGCTCACACAGCATGCTCTTCATCAGTTTGGATCCCATTGCCTTGTTTTAGTACTTCTAGGAACTCAGAGCTCTAAGACATCATCTACTCATTTATGCATTTCTCTCCATGCAGCATGGGGGCATAAACTTTGACTCATCATTGTGAACTCGGTGTCTGAACACTGCTTAGAATATTATAGCAGATCTTTGATAAAGATTTTTCAAAATGACTAAATGAGAAGCCTTTGGCAGCATGTGTGCTTATGCAGTGGGTGTATTGATTCTTTTAGATCATCATGAAATAGCTCTTATAAAGGAAGAATTTTTCCTGCTTAGTCATGAGAAGTGCAGAGTGAAAGAATAGTGGTGTGTGTGTGTGTGTGTGTGTGTGTGTGTGTGTGTGTGTGTGTGTGTGTGTGTAATTTATCTGTAGCATCTGGCTTTGCTAGTAAGAAAGTATAACGTATAATCAAGGGCAGAGAGCTAAAAGTAAATGATCAATTAATGGATGGAAGAAACAGAGGGACAAATAACCTAAAAGAATAGGTACTTCCAGAATCTTTTAGACTTATGTGTAGATTCATTTATACATACATACATACATACATACATACATACATAATACATACATACATACATGCGTGCATATACACTCACAGACACAGACAGACATATAATCATCAACACACACATATACTCAGACACTACACACACACACACACACACACACACACACACAATGCAAATAATCCCCTCTTAAAAACAGAACACTTAAAGAGAAGGGAAACATTTTCTTCTGCTAATAATTATTACAAATCCTGTGTGTGCATGTGTTTGTGCATGGGTCTGGTAAATTTTCTGGTGTGTGTTTGTTTGCTTGTTTTCAACATGGGCAGAAGAACTCAGAGCCTTGCTCATTCTAGACAAATACTCAAACAATGAGATATACCCCAGCTCTGATTCCAGGCATTTCTAAAAGGAACACACAAAATAGCTATTGAGACCTAATGTTTTGAACCATCCCTAATTTCTTCCCACTTTTGATCTAGAGTAATTTGCACACAATGTGTCCCGGAGACATCAATCACTATGAGATAAGAAGCAGAATGGAGTATTTTTGTAAAAACATTGGAAAAAGATCCTAGGTTAATGAAAGTTGAACATGTTGTATAGGAGTAATTAATAGAATGTTTAAGATGTGTCTCATCAATCAGGAAAACAAGGACTATAGGGAACTCAGGTGCCTACACCAGTCCCATGGTTTTCAATTCTCCTTCAGTGTTTGGAAAGTGTTTTCCTTTTCTAACTTGCAAGAAGGAGTTAAGTTAATGGTAAACAACCTTTCTGTTTCTCTCTCTCTCTGTCTCTGTCTGTCTGTCTGTCTGTCTGTCTGTCTGTCTGCCTGCCTCTCTCTCTCTCTCTCTCTCTCTCTCTCTCTCTCTCTCTCTCTCTCTCTCTCTCTCTCTCTCTGTATTATCTGGAATAGTCTATATTACCATTTTTAAAATTTTTGTTTGAAAAGACTATAGTTAGCCTTTTGTGTTCTTGGGTTTTGCAGCCACCATTTCAACGAATCATATGAATAATTTGAAAAATAAATTGTGTGTCTATACTGAATGTGTACCCATATTGCATTCCATAAACAGCTACTTACATGTCCTTTGCATTGCACTAAGTATTATAAGTGACCTAGCAGTGACAGGGTATGTAAGAAAGCCTGCATTGCCTCACAGCAAACACCATGACATTTTATATAGGAACTTGATCCTGGTACAGATTTTTATATCTACAGGGGCTATAGAACCACACTTTCATGTCTGACACAGCAAGGGTAACAATAGCTAAAGAGCCTGGGATAAAAAAGGTGAGAGGGACGGAGAAAGGCTGATTGACATGAGGACTGAGTGATACAGGTATAAGGAGCTCTGCTGTGGCATTGTAGAGCAACATGACTATAGATAAAGTTAATGTATTGCATATCCCACAATGCTAGGAGATGCAAGCACTATGCTGTGTATACATGTATCAGCATATTGCGTGGGGCCCTTTAAAATGTATAATTCTATTTCTGTATTATTTTATACTCTGTTATCCAATACATGGAGGTCTCCACTAGATTAACATGCCTGCCCTCCAACTTCACCCTTTACTCACTCTTTCCCATGAAAGAGATGGGTGCCATCTCTCTGGTGAGTCATGGTGGCTGACAGTCTGTTGAAATACCTTAGGCTATTATGGAAGGCATCACATGCTTCTTCTTCCCAGACCACTCCCCAGCATGAGGTAAAGAGCCGGATTACAGAGTTTGCCCTGCAGCCACATGACTTCGTAATAGTCCATCCTGGCTTCCTTAGGAAAGTTATCCATTTCTGTGATGAATGAGAAGTGTCATCCTGCTCAATTGAGAAAATAGTCCTTAGAAGAGTTTTAGGTATATGAAAGGTCAGGGTTTCTTTTCTTATTGCTGTAGTAAGTATTATAGCAACGTTGCTCTTTGCAAGAACATCCTGAAGGGAAGGACTTCAGACAGATGGTTCCTTAGTTATGAGCACTTGTCAGTCTTCCAGGGGATCCATAGCATCCTCTGAAGGTTCCCAGCATCCATATTGGGCAGCTCACAACATCTATCATTTTCCTGACGTCGACACACATACATATACACATGAATAAAAACATGTCTGAAAACATAATTAAGGGAGAAAAATGCTTAATTACTGATGGACTAAAATAACCTCATTTTGCCTAAAACTTTCGTTTCTGTATTTGGGTGACCTACTCTTGTACTCCAGATCTAGAAAAACTCACAAAGATACACTTGGCACAAAGATATAGAATTGCCAATTAGCTGGAAAATAAGAAAGTACTAAAAGATCAGATGCTTCCTTGGATTTCACAAGCGTTATTCCTTCGAGGTTAATCGTTCTTCGTGGGTTGATACCGGACTAGTACCAGATGACTCTCAATTAGTTCAAGGAATAGCCAATAGGATGCTTGCCGAACCAGAAACCCACTCTCACTTATTGCAATCTATAATAAGTCCTTTCCTACTTGTAATTGGGACTTACGCCTGATCTGCTGTGTCAGTGATAGTGTGGGTCCAGCTTAAGCTGAGCAATCAATAAACGAGACCCTTGTGTGTTTACAACTGTATCCGCTCCTAGTGTCGATTGGGGTTTCACTGAAGCCCAGCACAACATTTACACCCACAGTTCAAGAAATAGGAAGCCACGTCGTGGTGGATGTCATGACAACAGGAGTTAAAATAACTGCTGTCACATCCAGACCCCGAGTTCAAGATCTCAACCAGAGAATGGTGCCATTGACAGTGGTGAGTTTCAACATAGTCAAGGCAATCTTTCACAGTAATGCCCAAAGGCATACCGCCTATGTCTAGTCACTGTGCTATTTTCAATTGCTCTTGGCTGTGACAGTTTTCAGATATCTCTTGATTCTTACAACCCTGGGAGTTTTGAAGCATGTCCCCATTTTGTTTGGATCTGTTGATTTTTTTTTTGTCATGATTAGAGTGAGGTAAGTATTTTAGAGATGAAGATGGCTGTTCTTTCCACTTCATATAAAGACTACATACTATAAATGTGGCTCTTCATCATTGCTTTTGTTCTTTTGAGAGAGTCTCACTCCATAGCCCAAATTAGCCACAAACTCACTCTGCATCCCAAGATTCTTGATGTAGCCTTTGGGGTGCTAGAATTACAGGTAAATGTCATGCCTTGGCCCCAATCATGAGTTTTCATGATCAATGCTGATCTTGAGGCTGTGTTTGTCAAGTTTCTCCACCAAGAAGCAATTCTTTTCCCCTCTTTCAATCAAGTATTAATGGAAACTATTTACTACATATGGTGCACACAAGAGGGGGATATGTCCCCCATGAGCACTATATATAATCTGTTCAATTTTAACCTTAAGCACTTACACACCTGCTCATTACTGCGTCACATTTTAAAGAGGGAGTATGCTGTTCTGTTAATAAAGATATTTATGGATTTAGAAGGCAGCTGGCAAAATATTATGGTTTGGGCAAAAGCATTGCTCAAAATGCTAAGTAAAGAAAAAAAACTTGGTTCTCTGTCATAGATTTCAAAAAATCCACTTTTAACCAGGCGATAAAGGAGCACAATAAACGTGAAACACATGTTTCAATAGCAAGCACGAACTAGGGTACAGACGACAAAGCTACTGAGATGCACATCAAATTGGTTGTACAGCATGGAGATAAATTTCCATAGAGTGGTGTAGTTTTCCAGAATAATCTAGCAGAAATAGGCACTATGGGCAGATTATTCAAATACTTAGCCCTGTGATCTTCTTGCTGAGTTTAAAAAGTGCCACAATCTGTAGTCCCCACAGGCTCTAAGGACAGCATTTTTCTCCAAGACATCTGTAAGATGAGCAATAAAATGACTGGAGCAGTGGAAACGACTCCCCCCCCCCCCATTTTATCTAAATGGCTTTTTGCACAAGCTGCCTAAGTTAATTCGTTTCACCTCCATTTGGGATAAAATAATTTTCTTCATTTCTTTAATCCCTGTTTGGGCTTTTGCCCCCCTGCCTGCTTGCGTTTGAGAAAGAGGTTACCCTTGTGTGTTTCTAGCTGTCACATGAGAGAGTGGCTATGAAAGGTACAGACAATGGTTTTCATAGTTAAGTAATCTTGGAGTTCATGGGTCTTAGTGATCTTGATGTTTACCTCCATTTTATTATTAATTATTCATGAAAAGAACATAGCTGGAACCCAGTGCATCATAACTTAGTTCCAAATAGCTCATTTTCGTTTTTTTTCCAGGTGAAAGGGTCTGATTCTGTGTGGTGTGCAGCCATGTTTAGAATGATTCCTGAGTAAATTCTCAGTGTTACAAACTTAGTGTTGGCCTCCCACCTCTCTCTCGATGGTTTTGAGTATTCAAAATGCTGAGTGTCAGGAAAGAAAGATGAAAAGAATTTTTTCCTATAATATCATCAGAAAACTAAATTAAGAACACCTAAGGCCTTTTATTTGCGAGACAACAACTCTTGCTTCTGATTGTTCAGACTTTTAGACAAAAGTTACTTGTTATTTGAAGCTCAAGGACTGAATACACACAAAAAATACATGTGAAGGAATTTAGAACTTTTAATTTATTAAATTTAATTTTCCTTTTAATTATGTGTCTGTGTGTGTCTGTGTATGTGTATGTGCACATGAATGCAGGTGCCCACAGAGACCAGAAGAGGGTGCTATATCTGCTGTAGCTAGACTTACAGGCAGTTAAGAGCTATCTGATATGGATATTGGGAACAAAACTCTGGTCCTTTGAAAGAGCAAATACTCTTAACCACTATGCCATCTCTCCAGCCCCAACTTGGGCATTTTTGAGGAGGTCTGGTAAATATAATTTCGTCTTAGTTGTGCTGTTTTATTTTATGAGGCAGGCTCTCAGGTACCTCAAGTTCTCCTTGAACATCCTGCCCTACCTCCCAAATATTAGGATCACAGAAATGTGCCACTAAGTCCAGCTTCTACTTTGTTTTTCAGTGTGTGCTTGCTGGCTTGTGAGCCTAATCCTTATAAACAGGCAACTCTGCTAAATATGGCTTTTTTTTAAAAAAAATGAAATTTAGTAATTTCTTCTTGTTCTAACTGTATTTGTGGAGACTGTCATCTGCTTTTTCTCTTTTTCTCAGAGTTTACCACTCAATAATTTTTTTGTCTCATTTTCTCTCCATAGTCTTAACCTTTTAGTTATGGTTTGTACAGGGTAGATACTTGACCCACATAAGTTCACTTTCAGGGACTTAAAAGATTTGCATGTGGAAGGCATGGCTCAGTTGTATTAGTTCTTGGCCTGAGAAGTGATGCAGATTAACGTCTAGGCAACCCTTGTGCTATGGTTTCAGTATGGCATGCTCCCTCAAAGGCTCTATGCCCAAGGCTTAGTTCCCAGTACAGCAATGTTTAGGAATGGAGCTCTTTGATAAGTGACTAGGCCATGGAGGTTCTGAGTTTTATTATTCATTTTATTATGGACAGTCTGTTGGGAGGTGAAAGAATCTTGGGAATTAAAGACTACTTGATGGATGGGGTTCCATGCCACCCCCACTCTAGAGCTATGTCTTTTCCCTAAACTACCAATTTATATTCTCGCCCTACTTCACATCCCAGTACCCATGAGATAAGGAGTTTGCTTCCTCATGCCCTCTCCACCCAGCCATTTTGCCTTACCATAGACCCATAAAGGTGGGGTCATGTGTCCATGACTTATGACGTCTACACCCATGACCTCATATAAATGGTGTCATGCTATCACAGGTGTCTATCACAGCAGCTGACACTGCCATACATAGCTTGTTGAGGCTTATGCATACTAAACTATAAAAGCAAGTTGCAAGAATAGAGAACAGCTAAGAAAAAGCGAGCAGAAAATAAGAAGCTCCAAACCTCTGGAGAGACAGAAAGTAATTTTCTCATTTAATGATTTGGCTTCTGGGTCCACTTGTTTCTGATGTTTGACCTTGGATTCTATGGGATATGTTTAGTTGCTAATGTTTAACCTTTTTGTTTAAAGAAACTGAAAGGTTTATGGTACTTGAAACTTTTAAATATTTGATAAAGATAATTGTGAATAGAATAGATTCAGTCAATTTGATTTTTTCATAATGTTACAACAATGAAAAAATTTAGATAACACTAATTTCCATCTACATTGTATCTGAACTATTCAGTGAATTGTGTAACCTATTTTATTAGTGTATAATTGTTAAGAGCAAAGAGTTTACTTACACATTTCTTTAAATCTACTAAATCATGAATGTAAAATATTTGTTGAAAGGAATATAACCTGAAGGAGAAGATGGGATTTTTGCTAATCCAAAATAACTGTTTAATTCAAATATTTTAGAAATGCCACTAACCACTGAATACAGACATATTCAAATAAGGTTATTTAACACAATTAAATCTTTTCAACAGTAGCCAACATTACTGAGGAGTGCTTCAGAACTGCAGTGGATTCCATTATACACCCTTTCCACATATTGCTGAAGATTAAGTAGTTCTTTTTAAAACAACCATGCTTCTTTTTAATTAACCTGAAGACAATAAACTTGAAATGGAATTTTATTGACAGTGATCTTAGAACTTTTATCTAGAGGGCACATTGCTGTAGGAAGGATGCCGCTCTACTCATCCTTCTAAAGAGTAGACAGGTTTGGTCACCCTCTTCAAATAGTAAGAGTAAATGGCAACCTATAAATATTGTTATCTGTATGTCATGGCTTTAACTTTCCCTTAGGCTTGAAAAATCTCTGGGCCTACCTAGTCTTAATTGCAGGCCCCACCTCTCTTTAAATGTAAATGAGTCTTTCCAAACCGCAGGGAAAGTCGAAGCTGGGAGTTGTGTCTAGTTAGAGGGTGGCCTCTTTGGTCTCCATGACCTTCCTTCTAGAAGTCTCAGCTAGTATTGATACCTTTCTGGAGCCTACCCTGTCGTAGGTCTGCAGCTTGTCACAGAGAAACTCAAGGTTTCTTTTCTCTCTGAAAGCTCTCTATTCTCCCACCCTTTCTCTCCCCTGGTCTGATATTGACTTACCCTCATTTCTTTCCATACTCTCTCTCTTTCAATGCTCCCTCTCGTCAACACTTCCACTGTATATTCTATTTCCACTTCTGAGTGAGATTTAGGCATCATTCCTTGGGTCCTCCTTGTTTCTTATCTTCTTTGGATCTTTGAATTGTAGTATGGTTCTCCTGTAATATATGGCTAAAATCCACTTATGAGTGAGCACATACCATCTGTATCTTTCCAGGTCTGGGTTACTTCACTCAGGATGATCTTTTCTAGTTCCTTCCATTTGCCTACAGATTGCATGCATTCTCTGTTTTTAATACTTGAGTAGTCTTCCACTGTGTAAATGTACAACAGTTTCTTTATCTATTCTTCAGTTGAAGGACGTCTGGGTTCTTTCCAGTTTCTGGCTATTATGAATAAAGTGGCTATAAACGTAGTTGAGAAAGTGTCCTTGTAGTATGGTGGAGCATCTTTTGGGTTCATGCCCAGGAGTAGTACAGTTAGGTCTTGAGGTAGAGCTATTCCCAATTTCCTGAGAAAGCGCCAGATTGATTTCCACAGTGGTTGTACAAATTTGCACTCCCACCAGCAATAGAGGAGTGTTCCCTTTTCTCCACATCCTTGCCAGCATGTGCTGTAACTTGTATTTTTTATCTTAGCTATATTGATGGGTATACGATGAAATCTCAGAGTCATTTTTATTTGCAGGACAAGAACTCCACAAAAGCCAACTGACCAGGGCACAGGGAGGTGGTGGTGATGGTAGCTGTGGAGACTGAAGCGCCAAGAAAAAACAACGTATGGACTGGATCTAGGCACCCTACGCACATGTAACCAGTGGGCAGCTTGGTCCTCATATGGGTACCCTAGTAAGAGGAATGGGGGCTGACTCTAACATGAACTCTGCTGCTTGCTTTTCGATCACTTTCCCTTGGTGGGGCTACCTTGCCAGGCTACAGGGGAAGAGGATGCCCTTGGTCTTGATGCAACTTGATATGCTGGAATGGGTGGATAGGGGTCCTCCCTTTCCTGAACTGTAGGAGAGGGGAGATAGGGGACATATGGAGGGAGGGGGCTATAACCAAGATGTAAAGTGAATAACTAATAAAATAAAATAAAATGAAAAATAATTGAATAAGAAGCTAAGCTACCTTCTGACCGAAGAAGTGAGAAAGCTGGCTCTTTCTTTGTGTAAGTACAAATGCAAACACATGGCCTTGATTACCAGGTTTCCACTCTCCATCCCATCTCTTGCTCTTCATCATCCTGCCCTTCAGCACCAGATTGGGCTGCTGAGGCAGCAAGCCTTTGGGATTGAGGATTCTGGATTTCCGGCTTCCCCAGGATGAGACAGCCAATGTTTGACTACACAGACCGCAGCCTGTAAGCTGTTTCAATAAATTTCCCTTTAATACAAAGAAAGAAAGGAGAAAAAAAAATCTCAAGCCTGCTTTGCATTGCAGAGCTGAATTCAAATAGCAGTTTAGGCTTTCCTATAGCAAAAGTATCAATGGAAGCGCCTTGGATATCTTCCTCAATCTAGTGAAGTTTGCTTTCACAGTTTCTATAAAATAAAATGTATTTTTTTTCATAGAATCACTTATAAGCTACTATTGGGAAATTATCATTATTAAATGCTTTTCATTTTAAGGTGTTTGACAGTTTTACATTTATATAATTTACTAGCAATATGATATTAGATTTCCCCTTAAGGAAGACTATGCAGGCAAACTTTACAATACAGCCAGGAAACAACTTTCTCAGATTAGTATGTCCTACTGAATTCAGGGTGCCTTTATTCCCAGTTGGAGCTGGGATGCTAGACATTCTGTAGCCATTTATTTCCAGGACTTGGGTTGCACTTAATGATAACACTTTTGCAAGAGTTGTCCAGTTAGAACTTGTCACGCTGTGCCTTCTGAGTTGTCCCTGCTGGTCCAGTGTACGTCCCAATGCTCTGTGCCTTAATAAGCTCACTGGCAGACATGTCCATCATGTTAATTATTTTTCTCCCATTTTGTTAGATGCATTTTTAAGGGAGTGAGGGCATATCAGGGAATTATAAGAACATGTTAGGGAAACTGGCTAGGAGTGAGGGACTAAGTTGTTTTTCTTACTTAGTTATCACAGTTCCCTCTTGTGGATGCAAAGAATTTAAAAATGGACTCAGGGGGCTGGAGAGTTGTCTCAGCATTTGAGAGGGCTCCCTGCTCTTCCAGACGACCTGAATTTAGTTCAAAGCACCCATACCTGATGGCACACAGTCACCCTATAACTCTAGCTCCAATGAATATGATGTTTTTCTTACATCCAAGGGCACCCCACACATGTACCATACACTCACACACACACACACACACACACACAAACACATACACACACTTACACACATATATACACACACTAACATACACATCTGTACATATACACACACTCACACACACTCATACACTTACATACATGCTCACACATACACTCACACACTTATATAAACACATACACATACTCACACACTGACACATACATGCGCAAATTTACACACTGACACACACTCAAACACAGACATACATACTTTTTTAACTGTAAAAATAAACTCAGAATGAGTCTCAAGAAACATGTTATGAGAGCTTGAGAAGAAAATAGCAAGCAGTGTAGGCAAGCTGTAAATCATGGCCGGTCCTACGAGAAGAAGTGAAAAGTTCTCAGCTTTAAAGGTAGGTATGGACTTTAGTATGCAGCTGTAGAAGTGGGGAGCAATCAATGGCTTCAGAGAAACAAGGAGAAAACCCAGAATATCAGGAAAAAAATTCTTAGGATTGTGGATAATATGAAAAAAGAGACAGACCGAGAATCAGAATAGAACCGGAATATACAATAGCAAACAGGCTGCGCAGTGAGGCTCTGTAAGGTGCTGCAGTGTGGGAGGGGCCAGCGCGACTGATACATCTATTATCTCAGTAAAAGAATATTTGTGGACCACTGTGTGGGTGCTGGGAATGGAAGCTGGGGCTCCTGGCAGAACAGAATGCTTCTAACTGCTGAACCATCTCTCCATCCTAACACTACCGTCATGACATTATGTATCAAATGCATCAAATCTCATAGAGGAGCAATAAATAAAGCTGATGATGATTGGAAAGAATTTCAATCTAAGTATTTAGAGAATAGTACATAATTAAAATTTACATAAAATTTACAATAAACCTTCAGTAAATTCTAAGTATTCAAATAATGCTACCTGGCATTTAGGAAGGTCCAATGAGTTAATTTGGTCAACTCAACTTTGCTCTTGAATGTAGTGTTAGCTGCAAGCTAACATGGCCAGTATCAACAGATAGCTGACACCTTATGTGGTATGTATATAGTTACCCTTATGTGGTAATAATGCCTCATCTTCTTATGATCCTCTGTTTTTCCTTTTTATAAACATTTCTTTTCTTAAAAAAAAAAGAAAGACATTGATTTTTAGTTTATGTGTCTGAGTGTTTATTTGCTTGTTTGTCTGTGCACCATGTCCACGTCTAGTGCCCAGAGGCCAGTAGAGGGGAAGTCCAATTCTCTAGAACTGGAGTGGCAGATGGTTGTGAGCCACTGTGTAGGCATTGGGAGCTCACCTGGAGTCCACTGCAAGAACAGCAAGTGCTCTTAACCACTGAGCCATCTCTCCAACCCCTAAAACAACGTATGTTCAATTTTCTCAGTCACTTCAGGGCCAGTAAGAACAGCTCCAAAATGGAGCATCTTCCTTCAGGTCCCCTAATGAGTTAAGTAGGGACAGCCTCAGAGGGAGGCTGAGGTTGGCTAGTGTAGGGACAGCTTAGTAACCCATGACCCCACTTGGCTTGAGCTACACCTCACATACTCATGCTTGCTCGCATGCACACACACACACACACACACACACACACACACACACACACACACACACCACATCCCCTTTCCCAACAAGGCACTTAGCAACCTGAGAACTAAACCAACCACATGAGCTTCATGAACACCCCTCTCCTACAAAAGGCAATCTGGTCATTTTGACCACAGCTCCCTAGCAACCCTTAGTAACTCCCTTTTTCTCTGATCCAACATATCCTAAAACATAGCTAGGAATGGAGATAGTGAGTGGATCTAGCCTAAACCTCATGCACAGTAAGGAAAAATTGTCTTCTTTATACACTTTAGGAAAATTCCCTATTTATCCACGTTATATCTGTACACGACTGGAGATGCATGTAACTAAAATGAGTTCCATCATGGGAGGACAGAACATGCATAGTGATCAAAATATCACAACACCATAACTCACTATTTAGCAACCAACTCCTCTTCTTCTTGGGCTCTATAAAATCAGTAACCAGGTGCTATTGAGTAAACCTTGCTAAGAGCCTACAGTTCTTTTGTGGTATGTCTTACCTGTGCTTTCATTTTTCTTCTGAGTAAAAACCCTTGTTGCTTTGTAATTTGCGGGGGGGGGGGGGCACTTCTTCAACTCCTGAAATATGCCATCTAGAACCTGGAAACAGCTGGTCCAGACAGAGACCTTCTGAAACCATGTCTAAATGAACCAAAGATTTCCCTTCTAACTACTGCGTTTGTCTTCTATGCAAGACAATAGCATTCTTCTCATTTTCCTTTTGTCAGCATCAAGGGGGAGAGAGAGAACCCCTGACTGCCACCCTCAGAAGGCTAAAAATGTCCCTTAAGCTTTTAGAGGTCAAACCAAGGCTGTGGCTTCTATACTGAAAATAATTTCAGGACTAATCAGTTTACGAATTGGAGGTTTTCATTAAAGATGATTTAATAGAACTTCAAGCATTGGGATTAAGACAATGAGAGGTATTCAGAAAAAAATTAAAGATTTTCCCAACAATGTGGCAGTGGACTTCTCAAGGAAAGAGTTAGAGAAGGCAAAATGTGGTCATTTGTGGGCCCCTCATGGGAGCAACTGATTGTTTTAGAATTACCTATAGTCATATACCATTTTGTTGACTCTTGGATTATATCTCAAAAGACTCTTAAGAATCCCCACCCTCTCTCTTTCACATGATAACTGATACAGCTGAGGCAGGACTGCAGAAGTTGAGGATGGAATTCAAACGTAACAAAATAAAACCAGGAACTGTTAGATCTACACAGGGAGTTTAGCTCATGTCCTTTCCTTGTAAACCAAAGTTTAGATGAGAGTCTTGGAACACTGCAGGCTAATGGATAAAAGTGGGGAGTGGTCTTCATCACCAACTTTATTTGGGCTAACTGCTATCCCATGAGAGATTTGATGCATAAGGGGATGATGGCAGAATTGTTTACTTAAAAAGATGATCTTTCAGGCTGAAGAGATGGATCAGAAGTCAAGAGCACTGGCTTCTCTTCCACAACACTCAGCTTCAATTTCTAGCAACAGTATGGTAGCTCCTGTGTGTAATTCCAGTCCCAAGGAAGCTGGTACCTTCTTTTGGCCTCTATGGCACAAACATTCATAGGAAAAAGTATTTGTATACATAAAAATAAAAATAAAGAAAAACATTTAAAGTAAAAAAAAATATTCAAGGGCCTCTTTGCTGGGTCCGGCCCAAGACAGAGACTGGTTAAGCAATGAGTGGGGCTTGAGCTTGTTGTAAGAGGAAAACTGTGCCAACAGGTCCTCTGGAAGAGAGGCCACTGAATGGTGGACAGCGAGAGATAGGAACTCAAAGCTAGCAGAGTAACATAACAAAACGGGAGGGAAAGAAGTGTGTGAATTTTGCTGATGGTGTACATTCAGTCATTTCCCCTTGAAAGCTTCAGTAAAAGCTGATGAAAACATCTTTAGGTAATATTTACTTTTTCTGCTACTGCCTTTGATTCTAGAGGATGCTTTATAGCAATCAAGCAGGGGCTAAAGTGGTCTTCCACAGAGGCTGTACCTGAGACAGATGCATGAAGGGTATCCCCGGAAGACCTCAATGTTGAACTCCTTCAGCAGATGCCACCTGGGTGATTATTGAAAATGTGCACTAAGTAAGTAAGTAAGTAAGTAGGTAGGTAGGTAGTTAACTAACTAACTAACTAACTAACTAACTAACTAACTAACTAACTAACTAACTAACATGCTGGTAGGCCAAATTCTGTGCCTAGTCATAGCCAACATATAGTATGGACATAACCCAATTGCGATGTCTCATCTTATCAAGTTTATGAAGTTGAGACAAGTCTTATAGACTAGTGAGTGACTACTCTGGTCTGTTGGGGTCATTTACAAACACGGTTAGATCAAAAGTTTCTGTAATGGGTTAATTCACTTAATAATTCAAGATTTTAGTAGACTGTTGAGAGTTAGTGGAACTTTGGAAGGTGAACCCGAGGTTGGGTGCTGTGGATCCATAGGAGTTTACCTTTGAAGGTGTATCTTGGCCCTGGCCCCTTTCTCTTCTTTGCTTCCTGTACACTGAAAATGATATGAATGATGACACATCATCATGCACAATGAATGAGATGACTTCTTCCCTCATTTTTATAGCCTCTGGCAAGACATAAATACATGAACATAGCTTTATTATCACAGACATTGGCTATGGAGTTACTCAGGTAATCACCTAGTGTCTGTTCAGCCTGTACTCGGCTGGATGCATTGGTGGCACAGATGACTTCCTCAGATCGCTCATGAGCGAAGAGCTGAGCCAGATGATGATGATTAGGATACAGCCCAACCTGTACGCTCACAGGAGAATTGCTGAAGTGTAGTTTAGCATGAAACAAGAATACTGTCTAGCAATCTTTCTTCTTCCTTACCTTCGAAGTCAGAACTTTCCTATAAAGTATCACGGAGGATTTCCAGTCGTGGCTCAGCGATAGAAGATTCTTGAATAACACAGGTATAGCTTGTTAAGACAAGATATTTTTCTAACAAGTGAACAAACATTGGCCGTAACATACTGGTTACAGAGCTTGGCACCTACATTTTGGACTGGGAGGAGGCTTCAAAGCAATCTGCTTCAAAATGAAGCCAACAATGTATTCCTGCCAAGAGAGGATGAAATTCTAAGTTCTAAGTGAAATCATCTTATGAAAGCATCGAAGATTTTAATTTTTCCTCCCTTTATGTTGTACCCTGCTTACAGTTGGTGAATAAAATATAAATGCAATTGTCTTGTGAAACAAGCCTTTGAACAACTCTGTTCCCAGAGGGTTTCATCTGGAGTGTGCTTGACACACATTATTTATAGAATGCTGTGACGCTATTATCCACTCTGCATGCTGTTGGGTATCACCTAGTAACAAAGCTACCACATTCTTACACGGAGCTTATGTAAAGCATATGTTTAGTGAGGCAGCTTGTGTGGTTATTTAGTCCACCAATTGTGTTCTGTAAAGCCACCAAAGCATCACATCCAAGCCTAAGCACTGGGAAAACCAATTTCTAGCTTTTAAATTTCCAGAACTCAGAACATGCAAGTTTAGGAGAGACTAAGGAGTCCTATACTAGCCTTTCTATTTCCAGATATTAGGAAAACAATACAGAGCACTATTCCTTTGACTTTGGTGAGTGGAAAACATACTTACCAAGACAGTGTGTGTAAACAGAAGGGTCCTTGTCCCTCCCTTCTCAGGAGTGTACTCAGGATAAGAACTCCTGTCAAAATGATGAAGTCTGAGAGAAAAGGGATTTTTATTGTCTTAATCCACACTAGATCCCTGGGAATATGGCAAGAAAGAAAAACTTCCTATATTATGTCTAGGAACTTAAGCCCCTAGATGTCTTATGAGCCTAATTCCCTGCCACATGAGGGTATTATTATTTTTATTTGTTTGCCTAACATTTTAAATTATTATTGTGGGGGTGTTGGGTAGGACATTTGCCACAGTCCATGCATAGAGGGCAGAGGACAACTTTGTAGTGTCACTTCCCTCTTCACAGTTGTTTGTAGGTTCTAGAGGTTGAACTCCATTTGTCAGACGTATGTGACAAGCACCTTTGTCCACTGAGTTATCTCAGCAGTTCACAGTCCCTTTATTCCTGAGAGTGGAGGGGAAAAAGCCTAAGATTGATCAAGAATCTGTAGGAAACTTCCAGATAGAAATGAGAGGTAACTCAATTGTTAGTTGGAACGGCACTTGAGGATCCAGGCTTCTTGTTGCCCCTTCACACAGGGTTTCATGGGTGTGCAAACTTGTTCTCTAAGTGAGTGTAAAGGACGCCTCAGAAAGGAAGGAGAGAGAAGTTGTCAAAATGATATATTAATTTGATTTCTGAAAACAGAAAGAAAGGTCTATTTCATGTATACTCACTCTGTATTCAGTGCTTGCCTTGGTAAGACACCACCTTGCCCTAAGGTCCTTGCAGGGGGACAGCTTTAACACACACACACACACACACACACACACACACACACACACACACACACTTGCCTTCCCTGACCAGAAAAATCCAGGTACAAAAGGGAAACATCTCAGAACAGCGTCCTCAAATCTAGGACACTGTTTCCCTCCCAATCACCCCAGGCATTAAAAAGCTTTGTGTTAGCTGCCTAGCAAAGCTCCCATCTCATCCTCTGTGGGAGAGGGGAGAGGGCAGTTTGTGCAATAGAAGGCAGAGAGCCTGTCTGCTGTGTCACGCCCATATCTGGCCTTGTGCAGCCAGCCGTGTATTTATAAGGCAAGCTCCTAGAGCACTCACCTCATCTTCTTTTAATCTGCTCTCTTGTGGACTTCCTTGAAACAGTTCTGTAACTCTACAGTACAGGCTCAGTTTAGTAGCTTATGCTCACTGACCAGAGGCCATCTTTCCAGCTCGTCTATTTCGGATATAACTTCTGTCCATAGATCAGGGCTTGGCAACATTTTCTTCAAAGGGGGAGACTGTAAATATTTTAGACATTCCAGGCCATATGGTCCTTCATGCAACTATTCAACTTGGCCACTGCAACAGAAAAGCTGCCAGATACAATATGCAAATGATGAACATGATGTGTCCCAATAAAGCTTTATGAATTAAAGACTGTTAGCCAGATTTGACCAGTGGGCCTACTCTGCCTACTTGTGCCCCTGTCTACTGCCATCTGGTACTGGGATGAGATTTTTCACAGTTTCGTGTCAACTGGATGCATGGTATATTCAAATATTATTTAACATAAACTGTAAGTAATGGATTGAACACTAGTCCTAGGTATAGGAATCAAACAGAAAATAGTAATGAGAAGTTAGATTTTGAAAACTGCAGCAACTTTTATCTCATTCTTGACATGAAGGATGGTATCTCTTTTCTTGGGATGTGAACACATAGGTGTTGGGATTAGGCTTGGGTTATCCCTTGTTCCTGAGGTATGGAGAGTCATGAAGATGTGTGGTACTGTCAAAAATGAAATGTGACTCTTGGATTGGACACTCATTGTGGCTACTTACATTGTCGTCGTCGTCGTCGTCATCATCATCATCATCATCATCGGCAGGAGCAGCAGTAATTGCTTCCTGGGATGAACTTTCTTTAGCTCCAAGGAATCGAAAGGTGTGGTGGTTTGAAAAGGAGTAGCCTCTATAGGTTCTTAGATTTGAATGTTTAGTCATTAGGGAGTTGGACTTCTTGACGGGGATTAGGAGGTATGGCCTTGTTGGAGGAAGGGATTTAAAAACACAAGCCAGGCCTAGTGTCCTCTTCTCTTCCTGCTGCCTGCGGATCTGGACGTTGAACTCTTGGGTACCTCTCCAGCACCATGTCCATCTGCACTCTGTTATGCTTCCTACTATGGTGATATGGGACTGAACCTCTGAACCTGCAATAAAGCCCAATTAAATGTTCTCTTGTAAGAGTTCTCATGCTTATGGTATCTCCTCTCAGGAATAGACCAATGACTAAGACAGACTGTATCAGTAAGTGTCCTGGTTCTTGGCCTGACAGATATGTGCAGAGGAGGCAGTGTCCTCCTCACAGAGTGGAGGAGTTTCAGTGATGGCCATCACATGATTGAATATCTAAAACAGTCAAATGACTGCAGGAGGGAACTTCTAAAAAGCTGAGGGTCATTCCTGGAGCAGTCTCCCAAGCAGCTACTGGGACAAAGAGGAACAGCTTTAGACAAATATTTCTGTAAGCTGGATAATTGGGATGCCTTTTAAAACTTGATAGCTGATGTAACCACTAAGATATTGGTCAAAACAGACTCCCACATCACACATATGCACTTACCAATACACAGAGTGTAGACTATATTCTAAAGTGCCCTTGTTGCTTATCTCTTATGGTGAGTTTTATTTATTTTATTCAAATATTTGGAAAGATGCTTACTTTTCCCTGTTGTAGTTTTTAATAGTCATGTTTGTGAATATAGCCTTTTCCAAATCATTTTCTGCAAATATGTACCTTGAAAGATATTTGCTGAGTCAAACTTCATGAGCACTTCAAGATTCTTGGTATGTGTTAACATTTTATTTCTATAGTGTGAAAATGCCTGCCTCCTTTAGCCAAATATCAGCAGAGGCTATTGCTAATTCAATAGATACTTAATTTTGTTCTTTGATTATTTATTATGTTGAACATATCATGTGTTTATCTATCTGGTAAGCATTTCTACCTTCTTCTTCTTCTTCTTCTTCTTCTTCTTCTTCTTCTTCTTCTTTTCTCTCTCTCTCTCTCTCTCTCTCTCTCTCTCTCTCTCTTAAAATAAGGACCCTAAAGCTTAGGCAGATTGCATAGAATCTACTGGAAAGACCTGGACATTTGACCTAAATTTAAATTCTCATCCAGTTTTCATTCCATTGCACAGTGTCACCTTAAAGAACAAGAAGTGGGGGCATCACACTCTTCTGTCTATTTCAGAGTCTCTCTCTCTCTCTCTCTCTCTCTCTCTCTCTCTCTCTCTCTCTCTCTCTCTCCCTCCCTCCCTCTCTCTCCCTCCCTCCCTCTCTCTCCCTCCCTCTCTCTCTCCCTCCTTCTCCTCCTCTCCCTCCCTCTCTCTCCCTCCCTTTTCCTGGAAATTACAACTGACACCAAAATCTCAGGAGAAATTTATGATAAGCGCTCACCAAGTCTCATTCAATGATGAAGGTCAATAGAGACAAAACAGACATAATTTCAATCCGTTTTAATGAATCAAGACTGATGGAAGGAATTCCCTTCTGTGCAAGGGAGGAATAAGGACTATTACTCACATTTCTTCTCAAAAGAAGATTTTGCTCAGTCTTTGCTTAGATTGAAAAGAACACAATATTTCAAGGACAAAACAGTTTTTTCCAGATACAGCAATTCCTTTCCACCTGGAAGCCACACTTAATTCCTATTTGCTATTAAATTTGTAGGATGTAGGCTGGAGAAATACCCACTTATAAGTGGATATTAGGCCAACATAGATGTCCTCTGAGAGATTCCCCCCAGTGGAGGACTGGGACAGAGGCTAGGACTGGCTGCTGGGCTCTGGGTGGAGAGCAAAGAGTGGTATGGAAGACTGGAGGGATAGAAGGACCCAGGGTTCGGGAGCTCCACAAGGAGATCATCAGGGCTGGCAGATCTGGACCCAGGGGGGTCTGCACAAACTGTTGCACCAAACAACGGCAATGCATACAGAGAATCTTGATCTCCCATTCAGATCTAGTCAATGGACAGCGCCTTCTCCATGGTTGTGGGGAGAGCAGAGACTGTCTCTGACATGAACTCTGATGTGCTCTATTTGATCAACTCCCTTTGGTGTGGAGGCCAGCAGCACACAAAGGAATGGGAAGTAGGCTATCCAGGTGAGACCTGATAAGCTCTGGCCATATGGTAGAGGAGGAGGTCCCCTTCTGTTAGAGGTCTAGGTGAGGCCTGTAGGGCAGAAGAGAGAGGGAGGGTGGGAATAGGAAGATACAAGTGAGTGGATAGTATTCAAGATGTGATCTAAATAAGTTATAATAAATTAAAACAAAAAAAGCTTTTTAGCACAAGTTTCTGGAATGAATGGTTTTTATTTCATCCTTTTCTTTATTCATTATAAACTCTTTCTAAACTTTTAGCCCCCGAGACTTTTGACCAGTCTTCTGTCTTATCCCTTGACATTCCTGCCTTCTATAGCTCTTACTTCCCAGCATAAATTTCTCATACTTTTTCCCCTCTAAGAATTCTTTTGTGTATATTTAAAGTATACAGGCTGCAAAGGATGCCTACTGTGGTGATTAAATTGTCAACTTTTATGTTCTAGAATCACCCACTAGATAAGCTGTTTATCTAGCAAGCTAAACAACAGTATTTATTTTGGACTCTAAAGGCAATGTGGCCAGCTGCCTCAAGCTCCTGCTTGCTGTGTCTACCCAGCCATGGAATTGTGAGCCAGTATACATTTTTTTCTCTTAAGTTATATTTCCCAGGGAATTTCAGGACAGAAACATAAAAGTCACTGTTACAACTATAGACAAATGGTTACTACAGTGAAGCAAATGAACACATTTATCATGTCCCATAACTATTCATATTACTTCAATTGTCAAATGATAGCTCTCTGTTGGTTAGTTTATTGTCAACATGACACAAGCTAGAGTTATCTTCAAAGTTGAGTTGAGAGTGGGGTCTGACTTTCACATGAACTCTGGTGTCCCATATTTGACCACATCCCCTGAATGGGGAGGCCTGGTGGCACTCAGAGGAAGGATAACAGGCTACCAAGTAGAGACTTGATACTCTATGAGCATATACAGGGGGAGGAGGTCCCCCTCAGTCACAGTCATAGGGGAGTAGAGTAAGAAGAAAGTGGGAGGGAGAGAGGAATGGGAGGATACAAGGGATGGGATAGCAATTAAGATGTAATACGAATAAATTAATAAAATATTAAAAAATTATGGATTAATGTGGGAGGGCCCAGTCTACTTTGGTGGTACTATCCCAGGGCAGGTGATCCTGAGTTGTATAAGAAAAACAGGCTAAGAGGGCTTTAAGTAACAGACCAGTAAGCACCACTCCTCTGTGGTCTCTGTTTCAGTTCCTGCCTCCAGGTTCCTGCCTTGACATCATTTAACGGTGGACTATGATATGGAAGTGTAAGAGAAACACACCCCTTTCTCCCCAAGTTGTTTTTGGTCAATGGTATTTTATCACAGCGATAGAGAACATAACAGGACAAACCCTGGGTAACCCTTTTCAAATGCCTTGTGAAATGAGGATCTGTCCTAGATGCTTTCCCAGTTTGTTTCCTTGTATCTAGCTGATCGTAGGAACTGGCTTCTACTACACACTGCTGAGGAAGTGTCTTTTCTGGAGTTACATGCTATGAGTCTGTATCTGTGTGGGAAGGCTTAGGGAAATGGGACGGTGTGTAGATATGACTTGTTTCGCAGGACTTTGGTCTCCTGACAAGAAAGGAGAGCAGCTTAGCAATGCCCAGGACAGGCCTACGACCTTGATCGCACCTAACAGTTGTTTGAACTTTGTATGCAAGGACTGTGGAGACTGGTGTGTGGGCGCTTTTCCAAAGGTGGAAAGCCAGCCACAGATTTGGAGCCAGGCCAAGGTGAGTGATGAGCAACGGCATGAAGTGGCAGACATTGAACATAGTAGGAACACAGCCAACATCTAGATACCTATAAGGTATTTGCAAAGGTTTCTTACCTATGGAGAACGTTTTTTAAATAAGGAACACGTGGTTTCCGCCCCCCCCCCCCCATCCTGCTTATGTTAGGAGGACTTAAAGGAGGTTTTAAGGGTATGGAATGTGTGTGGTATATGTATAACTCTATATTACATATATATGAACAAATATTTTCCAAATATTGAATATTTAGTGTAATAGTGCAATAAAGCAGCAGTTCTTCTAAAACCACTACGAATACAAATAAATTTTCACTCAATGTGGCAAACATAACTTACACTTAGTAAATAAATTAGTACTTAACTGGCATACTTGGATAATGTTTTTACTACTTTGTTTTTGATTCACGAATTAAAACACTTAGTATATATTGTCTGTTTTATATCTCAAGAAATTAAAAGAATCCTCTAAACTCAAATTCTGTTCTGTATCTACTTAGATTATGTTTGTCTCCTGATAGCACTAACAGATATGTGTATACTCAAATTTTATTTTAAGAGCAAGATTTTAATAATCTAGACAGTAATCATTGTTTCCTTGAATAAACTTCTATTTTCTTAATAAGAGAATTTTAATAATATTCAAATAAAAGTATACAAAGATAAAAATTAGAATCAGTATAAGGACTAACATCAAAATTAAGACTGAAATTAATCATCTTCTCAACCTATCTTTAGTTATTTGGGAATAACTAAACTATTTTTTTCTTTGTTACCATTATTCTTACGTGTCAATTTCAGCAGGAAAAAAGCAAACCTAACTACTTTTTCTAACTATATTTTCTTTCTTAATTGATGTACGATACTTAAGATTCAAACATTTGATAAAATGGTGTTTTCTTGAGACAGTAATAGCTATAGGTTTTAAATATTCTTAGAAACCTAAAACTTCCAAATGGAGCTGCTCTATGTAATAAAGTATCTGTTGAGGATGCATTCTTCTTCTCCGGTCAGAGCCCGGTGATTTTGCTTTAATTTAAATCTTATTAAAGAAGATCTCTCTGAATGATGAGGCTTCTTAATTTAGCAATTCCCAGTATCAATTAAAGAACTTCCGACTTTCTACTTATTGGTCTCTTGCTTATTTCTTATCTTAAACAACAAGTATTGATTCCATAATTAGGGAAGAAGTCCTAAGTGTTTCAAACGATAATGAGAAAAGAGGAACTACTCTTATTTAGTAGAAGAATGTCATAACACTTTACAAGTCAGGAAGGTAGAGGAAACTGAGAGGTGTCACTACTTCATGGTTATGAGTAGCCATCTTGTTATAGAACAGACCAGGGATCATATACCACTTTGCCCTTCATCAACTGGGTCCTGTAGATGTCTATATAATTTGTTGCGATTCAGATTTATCACTGTAAAGGAGAGGTATGAATAGTCTATTCTTCAAAAGAGTTCTACAAATTTTAAATGTGGCAATGGCTATGAAAATTTATGATTTTCTCGTTCTAAACTAGGCACCCAACAGCTGACTTATCATTATTACTATAGTTATTATTCTGAACGAGTCTGTCTCTATCTCAGTAGATGAGAAAACTGAATTCTAAGAAGGTGGCATGTCCAGAGCACTGCAGATCATAATTTCATTTGATGATAGATTTAAATAATCCAATCTAGTTACTCAAGGTAAATAAGAATTATATCATAAACAACAAGATCAGAAAACATTTCTGGACATCTATCTCTGTTTAGAAATGTAAAGATAGAGCTACTATATAGTTGAGGGAGATAAATGGAATCATATCCCACAAAAATATACTTATTTACATACACAGAGAGGAACAAAATACACCCCATGTTTATTTCCACTGCCCACTTTAGAACACTCAATTGTTCAATGACCCAAAGGATATCTTTATATTTATCTTTTTGAAAGTTCTGCTCTGGAGATATCATTGATTGTCTCAAAGCTAGAGCTGTTGAGTGCTTGGAACACCTGTGATCAAGTTCTGAGTTTTCTCTAAGTTATGTGACAAATGAAAAAAGAAGCCATTCAGAGTGGCTGTGTACACTGTTACATCAGCACTGATGGTTGCCTCCTGGTGCTATTATTATCTCAATTGCTAAATACTGTGCAACTGAGGGGGATTAGAGAACAAGTGTTAAGTAAGGCTCAGTAGCTGGAAAGTCATTATGAAAGTTTATATGAAAACATGTTTCAGTTAACATGATAAGCATAGACTTTGGAGCTAAGGGAAAATAATCAATAAGATTAAAACTTTTTCTATTTTAGCCTAATCTACCTTGCTACTTGATAATGTGGTAATTAAGTCTGATTTTCATTTCTATGATTGTGTTCTTTTTTTTTTTTTTTTTTTTTTTTTGCACTCCTGGTCTTTAAAATAATTTTGTGTTTTGATTTAAATCAACCATATAATTTATAATTCAAAATCAACCAATTTGAAAGAGACTGATATTTATATACAACTGTTCAAAGCTCTTACTTGTATCCTTGTTAGCTTTGAAACAAAGGGGAAATATGCCAAGTGCAAGTTGGATAATATAGAAAGTTAAAAAAAAAAAAAAAAGAAGAAGAAGAAGAAGAAGAAAACATCATGCCATTGAAAAATAACAAGTGGAGAAGATTTGAGAAAGTAAATAACATCCTGAATATTTTAATGATACTGGATTTGAGTTTGGCCTCTTATTCGTCACAGAGCTGAAGACAATCAGATTGAAATCTGCATTGCTGTGTTTATTTCTTACGCAGATGGTAAATGTTTACGATGACTAATCTTGACTGCCGGTGTGACTACATTTGCACTCAACTAACGCAAACTGGTGGATCTTTCTGTGAGGGGTTTTCTTAATCAGATTATTGGAAGCCGGAAGGCCCACCCTAAATTTGGGCCACACTTTCTGGTGGCGTCTTACATAAACAGACACGGAAGAAGGAACTTCCCTTTTTGCTTGCTTGACCTCAGTCTCACTGACAAATGTGTCTATTCTGTTAGTTGTGGGCAGTATTAAATTGAACTTCTTCAATAGTACAATATAGATGAAAGACTAGCCATTCTCCAGGAATCCTCCAGTGCCAGGTTTAAACTGCTGAGGCCACCAGACCACTGCATACTGAGCAACTGCTGGATTCTCCGCCTTTACTTTGTGAGAAGACCATTGTTGTGATGCTTGGTTCACATACTGTACACATCCTGAAAGTTAATTAATAAGTAATATATTACTTATGAATATATTATTGTATTATATGATATTACACACACACACACACACACACACACACACACACACACACACACACACACACACCAGTTCTTTTAGAGAGCCCTGACTAATAGAGAACGCTTATGGTAAATCACCCCCAACAAAATAAGGTCAGAGATTGAAAACAGGAAGCGTCATTACTACATTGTTTCTAGGCAATACTGAGTGATAAGAAAAGACAATTATGACAATTTCTCTAGTAAATCCAACGCAATTGTAAGGATGTGGAAGCTTCTTGTTAAAAGAAGAAGACAGGGGGATAGAGACAAGTCAGAAAGAGAAAAAGATATGGATGGATAGAAATGTCCTAATTTAAAGGCAGGTATTTGTAAAGTAATTGGAACCCATCGTGCTACAATAAAATAGATCTCTTTGGAAAACAGAGGAGTCAAGGTATAGAGCAGAAGAAAGGGTGAGTACAAATGGCTTTCCAAGCTAAGTTCAAAAATTGTTTTCCATAAGATTAACCTTCGTTATTATTTGTGAAAAATCACTAATGCACAGAAAAGATAACCTTTGTCAACAGTTTTTTTTTCCAAAAAGATATCTTAATGAATGTATTTGGATTTTACTCTGTGTGTTTATATCTACATGTTTAGAAGCTATTAACATTTGTAAAAGGACTACAGTCTTAATGAGAATGTGCTGAGCATGTTCATCAAAATATTGTGTATAAAACAAGAAAAGATTACATAATAGTGTCAAGCATAACACTAAAATTAAGTGCTGTATGTTTTCAAGGTGTTAATTAGCATACTCAGAAAAATCACAGCACTGTAGTTTTTGAATTATTCTCTATTATATTATTGTAATATCTGGCTATAGGAAATGATTTCCAAATGGAAAGATGCCCTATATTCAAGGGGTAAGATTTTGATATACTTTTTACATAAATAAAATCTGTTAATGATTCAGTTTATAGAGTTATTAATACATGAAATATAACATTACTGAAAGTACAGCACAAAAATTATTGGAATTCATAAGGTACGTTTTATTTGCTTTATGTACATACACACACATGCCTGCTTAACACAAGTGATATTATTAAAAATGTTAATATGAAACGGTGAAAATGGTCTCAAAAATATGAGATTTATATAAAATTAAACAAAAGCAAAGTTAAAAAAAAAAATCACCATTTATCCATTCACTCACTGTCAAGCCATATGTGCTCAGCACACACAGGAGGCAGGCTCTGTCTTGGGCACATGAATAAATGCAACAGATATGCACAGGGGGGGGATGTGGATAATCAACATGTCAGGTGCTTATAGGGATATGGTGAAGGTTTAAGCAGAAAAAAAAAAAAGAGAGAGAAAAGAGGTGAGAAGCAGTATTTCAGATGAGCAGTTAATAAACATCTTTCAAAAAGAAAGAAAGGGAGAAAAGAAAGAAAGAAAGAGAGAAAGAAAGAAAGAAAGAAAGAAAGAAAGAAAGAAAGAAAGAAAGAAAGACATAAATGGTCAGATAAAAAGTCATTCAAAGGTAACCGAACCATGGCGGGGTTATTTCAGACCTGTTAGGGAGCCAGGGTGAATGGGATGTATGGGGTGTAGGGACCGTATGTAGGTAGGAGAAAAATTATATGGAGAGTCAATGGGACATTATCATCACTCCTGGAGTCATAGAAACTATGGTGGAGGTTAGGGGCTTTTTTTTTCCCCCCCTTGAAATTGGTAGTTATTGGAAATTTTAGAATAGACAGTAACACAGTGTAATATATTTAGAAGGAGTCCCCCGGATCATGTATGGAAAAGAGAGTGTAGGGAAAAACGTGGAAGTGGGTGGACCTAAGATAGAAACAAAACAACTGCTAGATGGTTGTGGTTTGGGGCAGAGTTACATCACAATGACGTTGTGTGATTCTTGGCCAGGCAGGTTTCGAAAACTGCACACAAGAGAAGCAGATGAAGAGGAGAACTAGTTAAAGATAACCTCAAAGCTTTGAGCCCAAGCACCTGGATAAATAAATAAATACGTCATGTGCGGTGGTGGTGATGTGGTTGTTTGAGTGCTGTTGGGAACTTAATGGGAAGCTGAGGACCCCGCCCAGCATCCTAAGGAGGCCCTATCAACACTACAATCTGAAGATGTGGGAGGAGGGAGGAAGGGCTGCGAGGGAGGACTAGCAGGAACAGTCAACCTGCCAGGTGACACAGACGTGTTTCTAAGAGGGAACTGTGGTGTGTCAGAGTGTGTGAGCACTATGCTCTGCAGTGTGGAGGGGAGGAAAGACTTCCCGAAGGACGCCAAAAGGCCAGCAGTATTGCAGAACTGTGGATAGTAGAGTCAGCTGTCACTAAAGTTTGCTGTGCAAGAAGGCGGTCAAAGGGGATGTGTTTTAAGAGCAAAGTTCAGGGAAAGTTGAGTTTAAGTCACTTTACGATTACTCAAATAATACATATGCCTGAGACAGACAGTATACCAAACCAAGCTACATTATTTTCAGTTATTCCAGGTGTTTCATTTGCATATCTGAAAATAAATTTATGTTTTATGCACACAATTATGATTAAAATTCACTGTGAAAAACTTGCCCAAAGGTCTGACAGCTCTTCTGTCTTTTTTCTGCTGCTTCTCTTGGGGTCTTTGTATCTAAATATTGCATATACTTCCAACTTGTTACAGGTAGCTACTTCACTTGCCTTTGAAAATACAACCCATGGCATTTTTATGTCATAAAACACACTGTGGTAGACATTGTTACTTGCCTGCCCAGCAGCCAACCTCCATTCTTTCTTTTTAAAGTTGGATGGCCAACTGTTTACTTCACAGCAATGAAAACTCCCCTCTTTCAGATATTTTGTTTGCAGGTGTGGTGGCCATCTTCTGATCAGGGGAATAAAAAAAAATAATCAATAGCATGAGGAGGGCACAGGAGGAGAGCCTTGGTGTTTGGTAGTATTGGTGAGCTCCTGCCACAAGCTTATAAGCCTTTACTATTAGTTCTTATTGTATGAAAGCTAATTAAATGTTATCATTAATTAAGCCAGGTTTACATGGGTGCACTTGTACTATTATTAGTAACTGAAAGGATGAATAATTATTTTTATATTAATTGGTAGCTAGAACTTGGGATTTCTCTTACTCCCACTGAGATAGGGGGCTATAATGTAATTAATAAGCGTGCTGTTATTAACAATAGCCAAGTGATATGCACACAGTACTCAGGTTTAAGCACTATCATGTGAATTTGAGTCGTATCATTTCATTTACTCTAATCACGGAGGTATTATTATGTTTTCCTTTTTTTCCCATTGAATTAGGTCTGGAAACGGATGCTCAGAGAGATTAATAACCTCCCCCAAGGTTTCGCAAGTGGTTATTAGCAGGGTTGGAATCAGAACCTATGATCTGCCTCCAAAGCCTGTGCTGACAGGGCCAAGTCTCCCCAGGGCCCTCAGGAAGGTCTGAGCAGCCTGTTCCATTAGCTTCCTCTCTGGTATTCTCCTGTTGTGCCTTCATGCTGAACAAGTCCTAAGGGCAGATATTCTGTCTTAATGTATTTTTATCGGGTGTGTGTGTGTGTGTGTGTGTGTGTGTGTGTGTGTGTGTGTGTGTGTGTGCATTCCTGAGTATATATAGGTGTACAGAAAGAGGTCATTGGATTCCCTGAAGCTTGGGACACAGGTAGTCTGGAGCTAACCAATGTGAGTGTTAAGAACAGAGAATCCTACTTCTTTGGAAGAACAGTAAGTGCTCTTAAATGCTGAGCCATCTCTCCAGCCGCTGCCTTAGTTTACGCTTCCTTACTACTGTATTGATTAGAATCAATCACAACCCAGGTCTCCAGGAAGGAGGAGGTTACTGAGCTCACCAAGAACCTCTTCCTCTTGAATATTGTTACAACTGGATCTTAGAACCTTTCCTCACTGAGCTATTTTCGGACAGGATCAGGCTTGCTTAGTCTTCCTTTCTCTTAGTGACTATGTTGTTTCCTGTATTTTATAAAATATAATTTTCTTCTTGCACTGTTAACACATATTGAGAAAAATTCACAGAATATTTATTTGCAACAGAAAAAAAATATAATATCTACATATACCCAGAGCAAGTAGTCATGTGCCTGACTACCAAATAGGGTAGTTCAGCGAGCACACTGGAGTCCATAAAAATGTTTTTTGTTATAACAATAACAATCCAGACATACACATATAGCAAATATTTTTGTCTGTTTATTTTTGCAAATGTGTGTCGATGTCTCGAAACTCCAGTTTATAAAACCTTCAACAGGGTAAGTAACCTGTCCTCGTTCCTTTTGTTAGTAAACAGATGTATCGTATTAATACAAATTCTTATGCCTCTCCTCCCTCATAGTTCTCTTCAGTCATAATGTAGATTTTATGACCTTTTATGTCTTTTTATGTTGCTCACTATTTTGTTGCCAGCACTTAAGTGAAGTACTGACTCATAGCAGCTACTCATAAAATAATGAGAAAATAATTAGATTTTAAATTTATATTTATAATGTTACTAATGTACTAATTTTTTTAAAAATAAAATGAGTAAAGAAAAAGAAAATGCCAAGCAAAATTCACAAAACAAGGCTAGTTTGTTGACCTCCATGCAGAGAGGTGGAGTCTCCTGCAGTTACTTCCTACCATGCTTAGGTCCTCAACCACTGAGCCTGCTAAGCCCCCAGAGCCATTCCGCACCTAGGACTGAGCCAATTACAACGATTCGGCTTCTGTGACTAGGATAGAAAACAGGTTTGCCATTCTGGATCTGAAAGGCAACACAAGAATTTGGCCTGTTCCAAATTAGATTTGTCTCTGCCAGCAGCAATTCTGGTACTGCAGAGAGAGAGAGAGAGAAGGCTGTGGCTGTTAGGACCAATGATCTCATACCATCACACTTACTAACAGGTTCTGAGAGTGAAAATTTATCAGTCTAACTGTCTGTCCTGGTGACTAGGGTGAGAGAAATAAAGCACTTGCTACCCCTGGAAAACAAAATCCTCCAGAAATCCTTCATCTCAGTACATAGGCCAAAATGGTCCAGCCCTGAGAAAAGTGGTACTCTTTATCCCCAATGAGTGATATCGGCATATGAACTTGTCTGCTCAGGGAAGTGCCAGCTCATTTGACTTTTGTGTTACACAGTCATTTATATTTATGGAATAGTATCTAGTAATTTGGTCCCATGCCTATTCCCTATTCCAGGCAAAGCCCAGGTTCAGAGTAGCTGCCAGGCTCACTACTACCTTCTAAAGAAACTTGTGCTTCTCCTGATGAGGGAAGCATCCTTGTAGATTCCTTAATGTTATGCTGCTCGCTGGTGCTATCCGACTGCCACTTTTATCACAGGTGATGGAACTGAATGTAGAAATCAATGCAATAAAATTATATTGCAGATTAGATGGTACCTTGAGACCAAGTGGACCCTATTTGACTCAGAAAGTTCAGGTGGGCAGTGTAAAGAAATTTAAAGATCTTAAAAGTAGAGGGAGATGCTGAAAATGTAAAGGACCTCTGAATCAGAGATACTCATGAGGAAGTGAGCCTGGTGTGAATATAGTATTTTCTTTTAGTTGTAAGCCTGCATGGAAAATAAATACATCAGAGCATTCATGTTTATAATTGATCTAATGACCTGAAAATAGTTTTCCTATTAATATGTTAAGATATTTTATGTAAAACCAACATACTTTTTACAATATAATATTTTTAAATGAATTACTTATATGTAGTTCTAAATTAAAACACATTCCTATCTGAATTTCAGGTTTGGCTCTTTTTACTCTTTTCAACAATTATTTGCAAATTGATTTGTATTCCCCAGAAATGACATCATCTGTTTATTGATTCTGAGAACTTTTCTTGTTCCCAGAGTGCCCTGCAGTCTAGTAAGCCAAGTATTTCAACTGGCCAACAATGAACGACAAAGGATGCCTATACTCTAGGAAGGGGAGTGGGAAGTGAAATCTGAGAGATGACACCACCACCACACCCGTGGGAAGAAAGGTCAAGGGTCATCCATTACTTATGGGAATAGAATACAGTAAGTAAGATTTGGCTTTTTGAGTAAACACACCAATAAGTAGAAGCACACAGGTGACCTTGAGCCAACATTTCCATCAGCAGTGTAAATGGGTATCAATTAGCTGTGACTTCAACCATTCAGGAAATGCAGTATGGCCTGGTGATGGGTCTTTCCTGAGGAACTTAGGAAGCTTAGTTAAGCCAAATCAGGAAGTCATAGGGCTACATCTGGCAATTCTGCGGCGTGCAACATCGATATTACTTTTATCTTAGTAATTGATTTTCAAGGTGTTCTAAATTTTAGTTCAATACTTTTAAAACTGAGTTATCTTGTTACCAGACTTAAGCATGTGGGAACTTTTTTTTTTTCTGTCAAAGGTAGTTTGCATGCCAGGGGAGAATATTATATAAATCTCCCTTATGTTTATTCTCCTACACCCTGTAAAACATTTTCTAAATGATTAATTTATTTATATTTTCCGTGTATGGGTGTTCTGCCTGCAAGTATGTCTATGTACCACATGCGTGCAGTGCCTGCGTAAGCAGGAAGACCAAGACAGGACCTGTGGAACTAGAGGTCCACACGTTTGTTAGCTGACTCGTGGGTGCTAAGAATCAAACCCAGGTCCTTTCACTCTGAGCCATCTCTCTAGCCCTGTGTCTATGGGAAAAACAAACTTAACGAAGGTAAAGGATTTCATTTTAAATTTTCTTATTAGTTTCTTGAGAATTTCACACAAGATGGTTTGATCATATGCCTAATCTCCCTAACTTCTCTTGAACGCACCCCTGGCTTCTGGACTCACCAACTTTGTGCCACCTCCTTCTCCTCCTTCTCCTCATCCATGCTTCCTCCACTTCCTCCTCCTCCTTCTCCTCCACTTCCTCCTCCTCCTCCTCCTTTTTTCTCCTCTACTCCCATCAAGTTGAATTAGTGTTTCCTATATGTCTTGTAGTTTTTGTTTTGCCTTTTGGATTGTGAAGAGAATATTCATTTATTTATATACCAGGGCAACACCAAAGCTACAGAAAATAATTATTTGTGATATGATGATTTGAATCTTGGGCAAAATGCACGAGGTTGGCCTAAGAGCATTTTTTAGGAGGCCAACTATTAACTTTAATCTCTATTTGACTGACTTCATAAGAACAAACTGTATCCAAGGACATTTTTAAGAATCAAAGTACAATATTGATGGGACGGTCAGAGAACTTGTGTATAGAATAAACAGGGAAGAAATGCAAAATGTTATTTCTGGCTTCCCCATTGCTGTTATGACTACAGCTTTTAAAGAAATGCCATGGTAAGCAGCTTCTTTATCATAATTAAATTTCTCACAGAAATTGAAGCACTTCACTTCTTTCAGCAATTCATAATTTATATCACATGGTGTCCCTACATTTTAATTTTGTCACAATAGTCTCTCCACAGCACAATTCAATCACTCCTGATGTGAAGCCTTCTACTTCTTATATCATAGTAAACTTACTAGGGGTGGCACTTTTTTTTGTTTGGTTGGTTTTTTTTAGATTTTTGTTTACTTATTTTTTGTTTGTTTAGATTACACTTTAATTAGATCATCTCTATTTTCCCCCTTTTCACTCCAAACTCTCCCATATATCCATCCCTGCTTTATCAAATCCATGGCCTCTATTTCATTAATTGTTGCTACACATACACACACATACACACATACACACTTAGAAATATATATGTATTCACATATATATTCCTAAATACATAAATATAACCTGCTTGGGATCTGTATAATGTTACTAAGAGCTGACCATCTGGTATAGGATAATCAATTGGTGTGGTCTTCCCTGAGAAAGATGATGTCTCCTGCGCTCAGCATTTCTTAGTTTCCTGTAGTACCTTGAGCACGGTTGAGGCCTTGTGGTGCTTTCTTTAGCAAGTTGATTGCTGCTGGCCATGTTTAGCTCATGTTTCAACAGTCATGTTTGTGGGACTGTACGAGTGTAGCTTCTGATATTCCAAGGAGACGCGAGCTCACAGCTAACTCTCTGATCCTTAGTCTCTTACAGTTGTTCTCTCTGCTCTTCCACAGTGATCTTTGAGTACTAGGTGAGGGGGCTGTATTGTAGCTGTATCTGTTGGAACTGGGCTCCACACTGCATTTTGATTGGTTATAGTTTTCTGTAGTGGTCTTTTGGAAAGAAATTTCCTTGGTGAGGGGTGAGGACTATACTTCACCATCCATAGCTGCATTCTAAGTATGTGTCCTATTTTTATTTATTTATTTTAAAAATAACCCATTGAGTCCAATCTGGGCTGCACATCTACTCCTGAGTATGGAGCCGTCCACTGGAGCTTGGTCAACCATCTCAAAGCCACATATTTAAAGAAGACTGATTCTTCTTCCCTCTGAAACCATCAAGTTCAATAGCTCTCTGGTCAGAGGTGGGGGCTCATGACTCTATTTCAAGTCCAGGCTATATTGTTAATTGTCTTGATCTTGTGAATGTCTGGTTCACGCAACCACAGCTGCTGTGAGATTATGAATACGGTAGTCCTATCTCACCCAGAAGATGCTGGTTTTTTTTCTTTCAGTTTTCCCTCACTTCTAAACCACGTCATCTTTCTACTGCTCCTTTCCTGATGATCCCTGAGCCTTGGGGAGGGAGTGTGATGTAGATGTCTTACGTGTAGCTGGTCACTCCATAGACACTTACTTTCTGCAGTTTTGATCAGTTATAAGTTTCTGCATTTACCATTATCCACTACACAAAGAAACTTCTTGGATGATGTCTGAGAGCTGCACTAATCTATGGGTCTAAATAAACAAATTCAGAAGACAGTTTCATACCATGGGTCATTTAGAAAATAATACCAGGTTAATCTCTGGGATCTGACAGTTCCCTACCACAAGTTCACAGGCAGATCCCTTACATCATACATGTTTTTTTTTTCTTTCTCCCTGTAAGGAGGACTTTAAATCTAAGCAGAAAGCTATCTTCATAACACTGGTGTCACTGCTGCACCCATGTGCAAAGCTTGCCATGCTGGCCATTGTTGTAGCTCCTGAGATTCACAACTGCGTAGGAATATTGATGTATCACCCCTCAGCAGCTCGCATAGCACCTTCCAATACTAAGAAAGATAGACAGCATGGAAGATGCTTCTTGGTCTATACAGATTGATTTCTGGGACCAAAGTGTGAGGGATTTTCAGCAATTGGATCTTACTGTCAAGTTTTTGTAGGCTACCAAGAACAATGACAATAGCCTATATTTTGGAAGGGGTTTCTCTGGGACACTTTTGATCAACAGCTCAAGGAAGCAACAGTAGCTTACACCTTTCACTGGGTTTTTTATTTGTCAACAAATAAGGATGTTTGGAAAAGCTACACTCCCTCTCTGTTTCTTTGTGTGCTTCTTTGTTTGTTTGTTTGTTTCTTTCTTTCTCTCTGCTTCTTTCTTAGGACCTTTAGCTCTATGTAGGGATCACACATAATTCAACATCATCATCTCATCTCAAGGTTCATATTCACATCTGCAAACAACCTTTCCCAAATAAGACAGCATTTCCATGGTGTGGGAGTTAGGATGTGAAGCACTTTGGGAGCCATTGTCAGCCAGTCACATTGATATTACTACTTTGTCATTCTCTGACTTCTCTGCAGTTTTTTAATGAATGAGCAAGCACACTTACATTTTTGTGTGTGTCGTTGGCTTTTAACACAAAAGGTAAGCATACAATGGTGTATCCTCTCTACTCTGTATTTCACAGCATATCCACAAAAAGCCACTGTTCATTTGTAGAAGCCATTCCATTTTTTACAACTTATACAACACTATTCTATAGTACTCCATAAGTCATTCTAAAACATATTTACTCATTCTTCAAATAGCTGGATATTAAGATTATTGTTAACATTTTAAAATTTCAAATAGTAGTATATGTATGTGTGAGTTTACAAATAATATGTAAGTGCATATTTTAGTATTGATGGCATTTTAATTTCAAGGATATATTTCTAAATGCAATATAGGAGGATCAAGAGATAAATACTGATAGAAACGAAGCAGGCAAGCATAAAAATGGCTTTGCAACCTATGTCCTCAGTGACTTGACCTACAAACTGTTTCTCAACAGTGGACTTACTGAGTTAGGATTCCCCACTCACAATGAATTGCATGCACACCCTTTTTGAAACAAAACAAACCAATCACTTAGATTGATAGCACCCTAGAAATTTTTAGTAAATCTTCCTTTGTAGCCAAATACATCCTGAAACATATTTTAAACCAAGAGGCAGTCAATGATCTAGCATGAGCTGGCTTGGGTGCATGCATCCTAAGGCAAACAGTGTCCCCTGAGTGACCTTTTTGTATTTATTATTATTATTATTTATTCATATTACATCCAGATTGTTATCACCCCCTTGTATCTTCCCATTCCTACCCTCCCTCTCTCTTTCACTACCCCTAGACCTCTGACAGAAGGGGACCTCCTCCCCTACCATATAACCACAGCCTATCAGGTCTCATATGTTTTGCTATGTGTGTGTGCTTTTTCACTCCTTTGAACAAGCTCCCAGTAACCCTGAACTGCTCAGTCTAGACAGAGACTGATAGATAGTAACAGACGTGCAAGTGTCTCCAGCTTTTCTTCAAAAATGGATCATGCAGCCTCACATTCTAACTAGTCTAATGGGGTAGTTCGTGCTTCCCTCTGTCCTTGTTAGGAATAACTAGGTTGTACTTTTTTCAAATATTCTACAATAATGGTTGATAAAGACATTTAAAATTTTTTGTTATTGTAACCATGAATAAGGTTGAATGCCACTTCATTTATTTAAGGGACACTTTAATATCTCTTAATTTATAATTATGGTTTTTGGGGGCATACAAGATTTTCTGTGATTATACAAGTTGTGCCTATAAGCAAATCTCAAGACATATCATATTCATAAATTGCAGTTTATTCTACTTTAGATTAGACATAAGATAGTCCTAAGACTACTGTTATTCAGAATTGAATTTATATGCTGGCTAGTAAAGGAAGTCATGAAAAGAAAAAAAGAGCTAAGGATTAAGAAGAAGAAAATAAAGGCAGATTGTTTATAGCTAATATCACTATTTGTGGACAAAAATCAGAAGAGCCCAGAGTGAATGCATTAGATCTGTGGAGATTACCTCTCATCTCTCCTGGTTTAAATGATGTCATTGATTAGTTGCATTCCACATTCCATAAAAGATAATTAGTGCTTGTGCATGGCATGGTTGTCATTATTTGTAAATAGCTCTGATGAATACCTGAAGAGATACCATCAAAGGAGGAAAGGTTTATTTCAACTCAGGGTTCCAGAAGGCTCAGCCCATGGCCTCTTGGCTCCTTTATTTTAAAAAAATTAGTTTAAAATAGCCATGTGTTTTTACTGAATAGATTTCATTTTGAGCTATACATCCAAAAGAAATTATTTGATATTTGTATTCTGAAATAAGAAAAACATATCTATGTCCACACATGCCTGAATGCCCAATCTCATCTGAAATAAATACAACAACACTCCCAATGGCAGCATTTGTCAGAGTAAAACATTGCCTAAGAACCTAATTTTAGGCTAAGTATGTAGATGGGTGGTAGACTGCCTGTCTAGCAGGTACAAGGCTCTGGGTTTATTCTTCATTTTTAAACCAAATGAAGATGAAGAAAAATAAGCTCAATTTCTACTCTTCATGGAATAAACTGTAGTGCGCATGATGTTGGGTCTCGAGTGGCAACGTGGTAGTATTTCAAGAACAATACTGAGCAAAAATAGGACTTTAAAAGTATATATACTCTATTGAGTTTACAAATAAATAAAACAAAGAAGATGTTATTTAGTGTGCTACACAGAGTAGAAGTATATATCTTTTTTAATAGTAAAAACTATGTTTTTAAAGTAAGGCTATAGTAAATATAAAATCTTCATTTTAGTGGCACCTGGTATGTGAGTATAGATCACACAGACTTAATGCTACAGCCTGTTCTGTTTCTTAACATAGGTCATTACTTACAACTTTTTCCCCTTAATTTTCACTTTGTTTAGAATTGAAGGAAAAACCCAAGACCTTGGGCACAGTAGACCTTACATATGTATCTGTGTTGGTTAGTTTTTTTTGTCAACATACCACGATCTAGGTTCATCTGAGGAAAGGCAAGTTCATTTGAGAAAAATGCCTCCATCAGATTGGCATGTTGGTGTGTCTTGCGAGGGTTCTTTTTTCTTTTTAATTTATATTTTATTTATTAGATTTTATTCACATTACATCCTGGTTGTTCTCTCTTCGCTCTTATCTTCCCGTTCCCACCCTCCCTTTCTCTTCTGCCCTATTCCCCTCCCCTAGGCCTCTAATAAGGGGGGTGGTCCTCCTATCCCACTGTGGTCTGGCCACAGCCTATTAGGTTTCATCAGGATAGCCTGCATCCCCTTCCTTTGTGTGGACTCAAGGCTGTCTTGCCAGGGCACAGTGATCCAATCATGGGCACCAGAGTGTATGTTAGAGGTTCAGCAGCAGTCCCCACTCCCCTCCACATTGAGAATCAGCCATTCATCCTTTACATCTGAATGGGGGGGTCTAGGTTCTCTGCATGCATTGTCCTTGGTTGGTGCATAAGTTTGTGTAGGCTGTCCTGTGTTCAGATCCTCAAGCCTTGATGGTCTCCTGCTCCATACTGGACCTTCCATCCCCCCACTCTTCCTATAATTCTCAGTGCTCCCTCCAGAGCCCAGCTTTGAGTCCTAGTATCTATCTGTATTCAGGGGGCATTTTTTTGACTGTTGAATGATGAAAGTGGGTTGTACCAACTTAAGGCAGGTTGTCTTGAGGTATATAAGAAAGCAACTAAGCAAGCCAGTAATCAACATTCCTCTGTGGTCTCTGCTTCAGTTCCTGCCTCCAGGTTCCTGCTTTATTTCATGCCATGACTTCTCTCAGTGAGGGACTCTGAAGTGGAGGTTGTAAGCCACATAATTACTCTGCTTCCAAAGTTGCCTTTGGTCATCATGTTTATCATAGTAATGAAAGCAAACTGGGACAACACCATATATTCTTTTGTACTTATAGCAATAAAAAAAAAGTGGATACATCATAACTCTTGTTGGTTTGGCAAATCATTGCTATGGATCTTGTTTTTGTAGGTACAGGTACCCCTTGAGCCTGTCTCATTTACTCTTAACTATTTATTCACCTCTGAAAATTTTTGCCTATACTATCATTTTTCACTAAGAAAATCTCAGTAACAACTTCCTCTATATCTTGAAGTAAGAAAAATCCCAGATAACCTGTAGTATATTAACAGAAACCAGTAGCTTTCTCAAGGAATAAAGAACTGTGGGGGAAATGTTAGACAAATGAGAAATGAGTGCTACTGACCTGCAGGCTAGTGATAATTTGAGCATCCACAAAAAAACAATGATGCATTTCATTTTAAACAACTGTTGGAAAGGCCATGAGTCACACTCAAAAGGAGAAAAACACTATGAGCTGCTGGTGAAGATCTTACATATAAATATAAATCAATTTAATATGAATTTGATTTCTCACAGATAAAGGAAGGGGTTAAGACAACTGGTATGGAGAAAAAAGACTGTGATTGGAACAATAGTGTCTTTTGTTGAAGTTTTCATGAGGTACATTTATTCTCTATTCTGTTTAAGAAAGGCCTAAGTATGACAAAGAAAGATGAGTCAATATGGTGAGATATCAATCCATGGACAGTGCTAGCATTAGCAGTCTAAGCATCAAGATCATGGAAATGTCCCTTTGGGCACTGAACCTTCAGAAAAGAACTACAGTGCACTCCACATATGAGCAAGCAGGCATGGAGCCAGTGTACAGGAGGGTTGTGGCACTCTCAGGAGCAAAATGGAACATTCTGTTCCAATCTGGTAGAGTTATCACTGGCCTGGCAGGCCCTCTGTGAGCCTGAGAAGGTAGCATTGAACCCCTGTTCTGTGGAATTACCTATTAGATCCTTCAGTTCCCTTGAAGTGCATGCGTTCTTGCCCTGGACCTGCCTTTACATCAATCACTGACACTGCTCTGACAGCTATGCATGTCCCCAATACACTAGTTCTCAGGCACTTTGAAAAGTGCCATGAAAGGTAAATACTATTCTGAGATGAAATAAACCTGGGGAATTCTGTCCCAGTTGGATATTAAACAGGAGTCACTGAGAGATTTAGTACATTCCTCGTCAGTTGTTCCCCATGATTATATTATGGATTCCATATTCTGAATAGCATCTTCCTCAATTAATTTTGAGAGGAATAGGTTTGGGAAACTCAGAGACCATTCATTATGCAGGTCCTCTCTGCCTCTCCTCCTGAAGGTCCACATTTGCTAGCACAGAAAAGCACAACATCTTGTCCATATGCATGAACCACCTGTGGGCACCAGTGTCTTCCTCCCTCCATGCCTCTCTACCCAGGCATCTCTTTCCTGGGCCATGGGAAAAACCATGGAAATATAAAGAGGAAAGCACATCTGAGCAGACTGTCATTCCTACTTAGACTCTTGTCACCCTTATATCATCTTGTTATCAGGACTCATGGGCTGCTCAAAGATGCTCTCAATGTAACTCTGCTTTCACTTCCCGAAGCAACCCTAGACCTTCTCATTCTTTCTTATGTAATGAAGTGAATATTGTCAACACTCACCAGTAAACTTGAGGCAAAAACAAAGAAAGTTTTATACTTGGTGGAGAAGTTTCCTCTCACCTCCCCCACAGAATGTACATCTTCCTGTTTTGTGGCATGTATGTCCCTTTAACCTGGAAGCCCAATGGCTCAGTCCCGTCCCTGTCCCTGCCCCACATGGAAAAAAGTTTCTGGAAAGAACCAATTTGTTTAAGTTTATTCTAATCTCTCCATGTGCACCATGGCATATGTGCATACACAGACACTCAAAAATAAATAAATAAATAAATAAATAAATAAATAAATAAATAAATGAAAAGAAAAAGAAAAAAGAAAACACAGAAAGAAAAAAAAAAAAAAAAAGCACACATTCCTTGCCTGCTATAGTTTGAATGCTATGCATTCTCTGGATGCTCTTAAAGCCTAATTTATTCAAGGCCCACACACCTTGAAAACTCCAGCTTCAGCTACCCATTTCAGTATATTTCATACCCTTTACTACATCATTTAGGCTGTTATAATCAAACATGATTTCTGTTTCTACATTATTCTATATCCCGTCTATTTGGCTTAATAATATTCACTATTTACCTCCCTGGTTCATATGTATCTGATAAGAAAGATCTATACTGTTATTAAAAAAACAACAACAACAACAAAAAACTAAATCCTCTCTCACATCCTGTACTTCCTCCTTGCAGCATCCAACTGTCTTAGTGTCCCGTGAGCATCTGAGCCTCATGCCCCTCCCCTTGGCTGGTGGAATTGCACTGATTATCCAGACCTTACTAATCAATAGGAGACTTCTTGATGACACTGTCACATTATTGTATTTGTTCCTGTGCAGCACTCATCATAAGCTGAAATGTTATCATTTAGGCATACTTACTGGCTTTTGATTATTTTTTCCTATCTGTTCCTACTATAATGCAAGTTAGCAGTAAAAGATGCACGTTGTCTATTTTTTCCTTCTTTACATGCAAAAGCAGATGCTCAGTGAATTCATGGTGAATGAAGGTGGTCCACTGGCTGATTTGCCAAAGCAGTAGCAACAGTAGGCAACACACTATTCCTTATCTATACTGGTTGTACTTTTTTATCAGAAATGTTGTACATATTTAATATATATTAGTTAGGTTTCTATTGGTGTGATAAGCATCATAACCCAAAGCAACTTGGAGAGGGAAGGCTCTATTTTAGCTTACACCTCTGGTCACACTCCATCACTGATGGAATTGAGGGCAGGAACCTGGAGGCAGTAACTGAAGCAGAGGCCGTGGCAGACTGCTTATTACTTGCCCCTTGGCTTGATCAGCTTGCTGTTTTATAAAACTCAGGACCACCAGCCCAGCATGACAAACCCAGAGTGATCTGGGCCTACTCACATAAATCATTAATCAAGGATCCTCCCCAAACTCTCCTATAAATCAACCTTGTGGAGGCATTTTCCCAACTGAGGCTCCTCCTTTCACACGACTCTAGCTTGTGTCAAAAAACAAAACAAAACAAAAACAAGACAAAACAAAATAACCAAGTCACACATTATTTCACCTAATATTTTTAATACTCCTGTCAATTATTTATTACCGTAGATGATGCAATGAGTTTGTCCAAAATAGAACTGATTAAGAGAATAGAAGGAATTCCAACTCAGATATTGATTTAATGTTTGTGTTACTGAAGCTCTCAGGCTGGGCTTCCACAGAACAGTTGAAGAGAGCAGAAGACCCCATCAGTGGTGCACTAAACTAGTGGTTATTTCTGTTGAATTCTTAGGTAGAACTTGATTGCATAATTGAAGACACTACTTGGCTTGTTTGTTTGTTTTTGCCACAGATTTTCTATGTGTAACCCTGACTGTCCTGGACTTGCTTTGAGGATCAGATTGGCCTCGAACTCAAAGAGATACACCACCTCTGCCTCCCGAGTTCTGGGATTAAAGGCACGCACCACCATGCCTGGGAGTACATACACTTTTAAGATACTAGCTAAACTAGTACATTTGTTTAATTTGTCACTGCCACTAACACCTGATATCCAATATTACCCAACAGAAAGGAATATAAAGCAAAGATATGGATTCCTGATAGTGGGCTACTCTGAGGCCTAATCATATAGATGGAGGCACAGAGAATCTTAACAGAGAAATAAATGGTTAAAAATCCGTATGTACCCTATGAGCATATACAGGGGGAGGAGGTCCTCCTCAGGAACAGTCATATGGGAGGGGAGTAAGGGGAAAATGGGAGGGAGGGAGGATTGGGAGGATACAAGGGAAGGGATAACCATTGAGATGTAATATGAATAAATTAATAAAATAAAATTTAAAAAATATCCATCTGTCTATATACACATACTTCCCCAAATTTTCCATATTAAAATAACAGGATCATAGATATTATAGCAAGAGGGACACAGAGCGCACTCTGCCTCACCTGGATACCTGTTCTAATCTCAAAAATCTCTGACAAAAGGAGCAGAAATTGAGGACCTTGAGATAATGTGTCCTCCTGGTGACCTGGGTAGATGTGATCTACTCAGCAGGCTCCATTTCTCCCTGCAGTCATGTCTGTTTGTCTACTCAGAAGGAATGCAGAACACTGAATGACACGCACAGCTTCTGCCTCTGAGGATGGAGGGAAGGCCTCTTCAGACACACATACAGGCAGCTGCTGGATGCTACCTACAGAAGACGAAGAAATGGTTGTCTCCGAATCCCTCCGATACTGGAGCAAGGCCTCCAGATACCTTGGTTTTAGTTGAGAATTCAGGCAGGCTTCCAAAGCATAATATATTAAACTGATGTTGCTCTATGCCATCCTTAAAATTAACATTTTAGCCACTGATTTACATTTTACATACAGGGCCTTGAAATAGAGCACATTTTAGTAACAGGTTGAAAGGTCTGAATGCTGGAGGACCTAAGAACTGTTGGCACAGGCTTAGCCTTTCAGCAAACACTGGTTATCTTTGCCCTTCCCCCCCCTTTTTTTTTTTTTACAAAAAGAACCTGTTTCAATACTATAACCACACACACACACACACACACACACACACACACACACACACACACACACACCATTGTTTCTCCTTCATTAGATGAAAAATAACATTTTATGAAAGAAGCAAGCCAGGGTCCAGAGAGTTTAGCTGTTTTGCCCTTGATATTATTAGCTAATATAGTACCCCTATAAATTTGAAGTACTCAGTGAAAATCTAGCGCTCTTAAATCAACAAATGGTGAAACAACGTTTTCAATGTGGTTTAGGTTTTTAAGGACCTGGCTACTTTTGCGGGTCCCTGGGTGATTTAAGACTGTGTGGGAGCTATTGTTACTTTGTCTCATTCATTACAGAAGGCATAATCTTCTGGTTTATGATTCATCGTCCTTTCCTCTGTTAGGAGAAAATAGAAAGCAGCTATACTGGGAATTAGAACTGTTATCAGGCTCAAAACACTTAAACAATTCGTTTGATTACTTCTAATCATGTTGAATTAATCTTCTTTGTTCTGCTCTTATATGCTGTGGCAATAACTTCTCGCTTAAGCCAATTCTCAGTGGCTCCACCAGCCCAAGTTATTTCTCATTTAACGTCTGTAACTTCCCAAAATCTTGTCTCCATACATAGTGAGAAATCCAAGATTGTTCCAAAGTATGGACTGACATCTCATTTTGAGACTTCTGTATATTCCTATGTAACAGAAAAACAAAGACCCACATTTAAGTGCTTTGGGTTAAAATTGTTCTTGCCCTGCCAGCCTTAGAGAATGATCATACGGATTCTATAGGTACATGGCAGCTGGACGTTTATGAGGATCACTAGATATTCAATCAGAAATATTTCAGTTACTCTTAATATTCAAATTCACCAGTATAGTCCCATGACAGGTAAATGGCCCACTAACAAGTTAAGGGAAGAAAAATCTTTAAGCAGTACCTTCTCATAAGATGCCAACTTGGCTAGTTTTATATTGAATTCCAAATGCAGGAAAAGAACATAAGAAGTTACTGCTGAGAAAGTTAGATAAGAGATATCATTAGTAGAAAGCACAGTGCAAGTAGGTGCAGAAAGATCACTGCAAGATCAAATGGTTACTAATCCAAGCTCTAACATATTGTTGATTAGTGAATGTTTACATTTATAATAATGAATGAATCAGTGGTCAAAATAATCCATGTTTGCCTCTTAAAATATTTTTAAATTGACATATAATTTTATCACATTTTGTTTTCCCTTTCCTCCCTCCAATTCCTCCCAGCTAGCCTCTCACCTAACCTCTCGTGTTCCCCCAGCTCTCAAATTAATACCCTCTATTTATTTATTATTGTTACATACATATGTAACAATGTGTATTTATGTATGTGTGTATGTATGTGTGTATGTATGTATGTTCAAATATATAAATACAACCTACTGAGTCCATTTTTGTTGTTTGACTTGTGTGTACATTGTTCCAGGGCAGACCACTCTGCACTGGACAACTAAAGAAGGGACTCATCTCTGGGAGAAATTAATTCTCCTTTTACCACCAGTCATTAGTAACCAATAGTTCTTTATCTAGAGTGGGAACTCCCAGTTTTGCCTTCTTCCATGCTAAAATGCCCATTGATGTTGCTATTGTTTTGGTCTTGTTTATGCAGCCATTTCCAAGAGAGACTGTTTCAGAGCAGACTTCCCCCACCTTACACCCCAGTATAAGGCCTTTCTATGTTGATTTTCTACAAAACAAAGCTGGTTGAGTGACTTGACATTTTCCATATCTAAAATTTTATGAATAATAGAGCTATAGCCATAAAAACTTCAGTGGGATTAATTCTACTGATTCAGTTAAAGCAAATATTTTCAGAATAGTCTGGGGACCCTATGGAGGTTCTATGAAGTCAGAACCGTACATGAGGGAAAGGAAGGTAGTAAGAGAGATAGACTTATTGGGTTTCTGAATACATGAACACTGGTCACTAAAGTTTCATACCTCTGCAGTGCAGGTAGGCTTTAGAAACCTGTGTACTAAGTTTGAGTGTAGTACCAAAGGAAAACATCTGGATTGTTGGAAAGAACTCTTTTATGACTATGTCCATGTAGAAGCCATATTTTATTCACATATGTTAATGAAAGCAACAAACTGCAATGGATTGAATGACGTAACAATTCACTAAATTCAGCTGTGGTGTATTAATCCAGATATGAACAAGAATAGGAAAAAATTAAAAATGTTGTCCTTTCTACTACAGTTTTAAAAATACTGTGTTTTTCACAAGAATAATCCAGCTACATTAGAATAGTTTGCTATTCATATTTATTTATTTATTTATTTATTTATTTATTTATTTATTTATAGCTGATTGTGGCTTCCCCTTCTTCCTCTCCTCCTAGTCCCTCCCTCACACCTTCCCCTACTCCCACTCCTCACTCCATGTTTTTTAAGTGATGTGTGAGATCACTCAGTTTTTGCTTTCTAATATAATATAATTGTGCTGAGCTTAATTGTGCATCCTCTAATACTATGCATACAGCCATAGAGATAAGTACCATAAATTCTCCTTGGGTTCTTTGGTGATGTTCAACACTGTAAGGATATTGTGTGACTTAGAAAGTGATAACTAATTTAGAAAGTAAATATAACATTTGACTTGGATATAATCTGCCCTCCAGTTTAAATACCTTTTAACTATAATTAAAAGTGGATATTTTTTTTTCAAGACACACACTGAATAGAACAGCAATACTACTGTACTCAGTTTGTGGAACATATAGTTATCTGTAGGATGTCTTTCCATAATGTGATGGATATTGTTTGCTGACTAACATACACGCTTTCCTTCTTTTGCTAAGAGTAATAGTTTTTTGGGGGTCCTTGATAATAGGAACATTGCATAATTAACAACAAATGTTAATAACTGAGACCCACCTGATTATCACTCAGTTCTCGATGACAGAGCTGATTGAATTGGGAGGATCCCACATAGCTAGAGAAGCATTCTGTGGGTGACCATATTTCCTCCTTTACTCTGGTCCATGCTACTCTTTTCAGAACCTGTCATTTTCACTCTACATAGATGGATGATATGTCATCCAGAATCATGCACTTCCAATACAAGGGCAGGTTTCGTCCTATAAGGCTGAGCATGGGGAACCTGCTCCTGTTCCCTTACTGGTTCCTGCTACTGTTGAATCAACAGACAAATCTGGGCCAGCTTGATCAATGTGTATTTGTTGTCGATGTGCGTGTGTGTGTGTGTGTGTGTGTGAGCACCCGCACGCATGCGCACGCGCATGCTCACACATGCACGTTCATGTGGAGAGCTGAAATTGACATCTAGTGTCTTCCTCCATAGTTATCCACTTTATTTATTGAGATGGGTACTCACACTAAACTGTAGCTCACCAATTCTGGTTAGCCTATCTAGCCAGCTTGCCTCAGTGGTCTCTGTTTCCGCCACCCTGGAGCTTGGATTAATTATACATGCGATACCTTGCTGATTTTTATTAGGGTTTTAGAGATATAACCTTTGGTCTTTGTGTGTGCACTGCAGTAAGTTATCTCCCTGACTCATCTATCTCTTTTATTTACAAAAGAATTTTTATTATGTTGGATCAAGCCCAACTAAATGGTCTCATTTTAGTTTAATAACTCTGTAAGACCAAGTGAAAGGGAATTTCAAACCAATTTCTCTTATAAACATTGACATAAAAATATTCAATAAAATTCTTGCAAACTGAATTCAAGAATACATCAAAAATATCATTCACCATGACCAAGTAGGCTTCATCCCAGGCATGCGGGGGCGGTTCAATATACGGAAATCCATCAACGTAATCCACCATAAACAAATGGAAAGAAAAAAGCCCACATGATCATCTCCTTAGATGCTAAAAAAGCATTTGACAAAATCCAGCATCCATTCATGTTGAAAGTCTTGGAGAGATCAGGGATACAAGGCACATACCTAAACATAATAAAGGCAACAAACGGCAAGGCAATAGCCAACATCAAACTAAATGGAAAGAAACTTAAATCAATTCCACTGAAATCAGGCACAAGACAAGGCTGTCCACTCTCTCTGTATCTCTTCAATATAGTACTTGAAGTCCTAGATAGACCAAAAAGACAACAAAAAGAGATCAAGAGGATCCACATTGGAAAGGAAGAAGTCAAAGTATCGCTATATGCAGATGATATGATAGTGGACATAAGTGACCCCCCCCCCCAAATCCACCAGAGAACACCTACAGCTGATAAACACATTCAGCAAAGTGGCTGGATACAAGATTGATTAAAAAAAAAGTCAGTAGCTCTCTTATATATGAATAAAAAATGGGCTGAGATAGAAATTATGGAAACTACACCCTTTACCATAGCCACAAATAATATAAAGTATCTTGGTGTAATTCTAACCAAGCAAGTGAAAGACTTGTATAAAAAAAAACTTTAATTTCTCTAAAGAAAAAAATTGAAGAAGATATCAGAAGATGGAAAGATCTCCTAAATTTCTAAGTAAGGACAGTTTGCTCTTGGGAGTTGGAACTTCCATACATAATTTTGAGAGTGCTGCTTTACAAATCATGACAGCATCTAAACCCACATAGATGTTAACCAATGAATGCTCCAATCTTTTAATTTTTACTTCAGTCTATTTTCTTCTGTGGAAATGGTTTTTATTTTTTTAGTGGTATAATCTAATTGTGGAAAATAATGGATGTCATCATGAAGTTTCTTACTAGGCATGGTGGCACATGCCTGTAATCCCAGCACTTCGGGAAGCAGAGGCAGGCAGATCCCCATGAGTTTGAGGAGAGCTAGCCTACAAAGTGCGTCCAGAACAGCCAAGGCTACACAGAGGAACCATGTCTCAAAAAAAAAAAAAAAAAATTTAAATTTTTTTCTTATGTTATTTATTACATTTGTTTTTTTGTTTTGTTTTGTTTTGTTTTGTTTTTGCATATGTTGAATCATCCTGTATCTCTGGGATAAAGCCTGCTTGACCAAGGGGAATTATTTAAAAAAAAAAAACTTGTATTAATTCTTTGAGAATTGCACACTGTGTGTTTTGTTCATATTATTTTCCTATTCTAACTCCTCTAAGATACACTGCAGTTTCCTTATTTGCCCAAGTTTGTGGGGTTTTTTTTTGTTGTTGTTGTTGTTTTGTTTTTGTTTTTGTTTTTTGAGACTGGGTTTCTCTGTGTAGCCTTGGCTGTCCTGGACTCACTTTGTAGACTAGACCGTCCTTAAACTAACAGCAATCCACCTGCCTCCTCTTCCCAAGTGCTGACATTAAAGGCATGTGCCAGCACCACCTTTCTTTTACTTTCTCATTTTTCTTTTTTTCTTCTCTTGGTTATATTATTTTTTAACCCATCGAATTTAATTAGTGTTCTCCAAATGTTCCTGATGTGTGGCCTTCCATTAGAGCACTGTTGACTTTTACCAGGCTTTTAAAAAATGTATAATATAATCACATCATTTCTCACTTCCCTTTCCTACTCCAAACCCTTCCATCTATCACTCCTTGCTCACTTTCAAATCCATGTCCTCATATTTACTAATTGTTGTTCTATGCATATATGTATATATTCCTAAATATAATTTGCATGCATACACACACACACACACACACACACACACACACACACACACACACAACTTGTATGCATGCTTTCAGGCCCAACATTTGGTACTGGAAAGCCAAATGGTGCACTCTCGCCTAGAGAAGACCATTTTTCCTGCTTCCGGTATTCCTTGACTGCCTGTAGTGCTTTATGTTTTTTACACCACCTACTTTGGCATGTCTGTGGTTCTCCTGTAGCTCATGTTTAGGCAGTCGTGTTGGTGAGACTTTATGAGTATAGCTTCTGACATTCCTAGGATACAGAGTCTCACAGCAAACTTCCTGGTCCTCTGGCCCTTGCAACCTTTTCCACAACATTCCCCAAGCCTTAGGTATAAGAGTACTTTGATTAAGTATCCTTTAGACTGGGCTCCACAATTCTACATTTTGATTGGTTGCAGTTTTCTGTAGTTGGTCTCCATCTGTTGGAAAGGTAAGTTTGCTTGATGAGAAGAGGACGCTATCATTACCTGTGAGTATAAGAACATATATGTAGAATGTCAAGTACCGTGGAAGCTAGTCTTCAGGGAAGTGGCATTCAGGTGAGCTCCAGCTCAGGGAAAGCCCTGTGCTTGAGGTGCATGATGTCTTCCCCAATAAGTACTTACCTTCCACCCCTAGTAGCTATCAGTTGCCAAGAAGTCCTCAGCTAGAGCTGAGATTTCCTGCCACCCCCTTCTCAATGCCAGAATCTCATCTGGATTGAGTTTTCGCACATTCAATTTGCACTGTCACAATCACCATGAATTCATATGTGCAGCTGCTCTGTTGTACCTTGAAAGCACGGTTTCCCGGTAGTCATCCTCTTACTAAACTCTTTCATCCCCCTCCTCTTTAATGTTTCCCAAGCCTTGGGAGGAGAAAGTGTTATAGAAATGTTTCTCAACTGATGAATAGATAATGAAAATGTGATATATATATATATATCTTCCAAGGCTTTCAAAAGGACACTTATGTTATTTATCCCTCCTGAGGTTCCATATATATATATATGGATGAGAGGATGGTTAAATGGAGTTTTAGCCCCCAGATGGAGTGACAATGCCACTACAAGATACCACAATGAAAAGGTTTAGTGGCAGGAATACATTGTCTCTTTTGGAGTTTTGGAGTTGGTTGCCAATAAGGTCTTTTAGACCCACAAACATTGCAGACCATTGCCAGTACTCTTGGTTACCCACAAGAACTGGATGTTAAGGCCCTATTGCTGAAGACACCATACACTTGAGTCACAACATGGAGATACCAAGCTACCATTGAGCTGAAATACTCATTCCGATTGGCCAGGTTTCATTGTACTGGAGAGTATTCTGCACTCTGCTAGAGGTAAGGGATCTTCGTGACCAGTGCTGGTATTTGGTTTGCAAGATTTTTTTGTAGGTAATTACTGCATCTATATTTTAGTTGAGATTTGTTTTGTGTACTAATAGGTGGTCTTTCTGGAGAAACTTCCAGGGAGTGTTTGGATGGAAAATTATGCAAATTTTTGTTAAACACATTTCATCTCTGATGTCATTTAGCTCCATTGTTTCCATGTTTATATTTTTGTTTCTATGACTGGCCCGTTGGTGTAACTAGGACACCAAGGTGATGTACTAATATTGTGTTGGCACAATCTGTGGCTTAATGCCTGATGGTGTTTGTTGTATGAAATTTGGTGCCCTGAGCTTGATACATATTTGTTTAGAATTGTAATACCTTCTTTGTAGATGGTTCTCTTGATCAGAATGAAGTGATTTTTTTTTTTATCCTTTCTGATTAGTTTTAGGTGTAAGTCTCTTGTCAGATATTAGAATTGTAATGACTATCTATTTTCTGGTCTGATTTTTTAAGATACTTCTGAGTATCCTTTCACTCTTAGGGAGTGTGTGTCCTTAAAGATGAAAAGTATTTCTTGTGGGCAACATAAAGGTGGATCATAACTTCTAATCCAATATGTTACTTTGTGTCTTTTGATTACGAAACCAAATCATTAATATTCAGAGATATTACTAAAAGGAGTATTAATTGATGCCATTTAATAGATTTTTGTACTTTGTTATTCCTACTTTGCATAGGTACTTTTCTGGTTTCATTTACCAACACCCCGCTTCACCTCTTGGGTCTGTTTATCCTTCTCTTTGATTGAAACTCGTCCATGCAGTATTCTCAGTAGGGATAATATGGTGGTTGTTCATTTAACCTATTTTTAATACAGTAAAACCCTATCTCCATCAATTACGAGGGTTCATTTTTGCAGAGTACAGGGCTTCCATCTGTATTTTTTTAATAACTTGAATATTGTTTCTCCAAGATCCTTTGGGTTTTACAGTTTTTATTCAGAAATCTGCTGTTATTCCAATGGGGCTTCCTTTATATGCAACTTGTCCCTTCTCTCCTGAAACTTTCAATAGCCTTTGTTTGTGCTGTGAATTCATGTTTTAACTACAAATCCTGGAGGGAATCTCTTCTCTGGTCCTGTGTACTTGTTGTTCTATGTGCCTCTTATGCCTAAATGGGTATCTCTTTGTAGAAAATTTTCTTTTATGATTTCTATGCTTTTGACCTGGAAATTTTTATTTCCAGCTTCATTTCAGTTTGACTTTCCTTCAGTAGTTCTACCTCTTTAGTAAAATCATGTTTTGTATTCCACATTGTCTTAATTAGTTCATCATCCATTTGTTTGTATTTTCTTTGTCTTCAGTCAATTTATTCCTGTCCCTTTAAAGCTTCTTCAGGTGTTCGTTTGTCTCCTCTTCAAGTTCATGGAGCTCCTTGAACGTGTTTATATTGAGTTTCTTCTAAGTTGTTTTCATTGGGTGTTGTTGTTGTTGTTGTTGTTATTATTATTATTATTATTATTATTATTATTATTATTATTATTCCTGCTTGTGGTTTTGCAATGAAACTCAAACAAAGCATGCAAGCATCTGGAGGTAGGTTGATATAGGTTTTTAAAAAATTAGTTACACCCTATTTATTTATTTTGTATGGAGGGAATTATTTGCTTATGTTTATGTGTATAAACTTTGCTGCCAAGGTGCAAGGATGTAGGTCAGAGGAAAACTGTACTAAGTATGTTTTCTCCTTCCACCACGTAGGGATCAAATTCAGATCCATCAGGCTATTGACAGTAGTTTTGCCTTCTCTGATCTTTGATATGAGTTTTTAGCCTCCTGGGCATAAGGTGGTGTGGTAAGCTTGGAAGTTAGTTGGAGTCCCAAAAAAGACAGAGCTGAGGGGAGCTTTTCTGTTCTCAGGGCTGGCTATATTGCTAGAGAGATCCCCAAATCAAGGCAGAAGACTGGGCAGCCTGAGTAGAGAGATTAGATGGGGAGGAGATGGAGGGAGCTGAAGTGGAGGAACCTTTCTTAGTTTTTTTTAAGAATGGCTTCACTTTTATGTGTATGTTTGTTTATTGACATATATGCATGTGCACCATTTGTATGCCTAGTGCCCACAGCAACCAGATGTGGGTGTCAGAGCCCCTGGAACTCAAGTTAAAGGTTGTTGTAAACTACCCTGTAGGTGCTAGGAACTGAACCGGGGCATCTGTGAAAGCTACAGGCCCTCTTAGTAGCTGAGACACCTTTCTAGCCCCTGAATTCATTTTCTAAATAATCATTCTAGATGATTTTTAGCATAAGATATTTTAAACAATACTATGTAATAGTTACAGTGGTTCATCCAAAGAATAAATCTGTTTAGTTACTAATAAAATAAATGGAAAAATAGGTTTTGTATTTTCTAAACCATACAAATTATAGTGTTAAAAAAATCTATTATTTGTGATCTCTAGTTCTTAGCACGCTTTTTTCAAAGGTAAGCATATAAATATTGACAGACAATATGCCTTCATATCTAATAATAACTTCTGCTTTATTAACAAGATGCTTCTTAGAGCAGTTTTAAATTGTACCATCACAAATATACACAGACTGGAGATTATGTATAAATAGTTGTGCTGAATAATTGATCCAGGTTTTTCTCTGCAAGAATGCATTATTTATAACAACTGTCATAGGTAGGTTTCTCATTTTGGGACTTCCTTCAACAAACAGTATGACACCTGACTTGATATATACAATGGTGTTAATGTAAAATAATACTAATCCTTGGTCTTCAACACACCTTAGAGCTGAAATCTCAGACCTTATTCTCTGGGATGCCGGATGCATGCATGGGAACAATACAAGTTAAACTGAAGCAAATGCCTCCAACCGTATACATCCTATTAGACTTGACATCGGAAAGTGCACATAAAAAGGCAACTGGGTCAGCTAAAATCATTAAGAGAAAATAACCAAAAGCTCCGTGTCCAACTTTGGGGGATATTGATTTCTACCTGTATTATTGGAACCAAATTGACGCTGTACCTAGTGCGCAGAATAATTTGCAGGCACGGAGTTGGTTCAGTGCTTCATATTCAGCAGGCTAATTGATAAATGTGACTAGAAAAATTGATTTCTGCAGAAATGTATTCTGTAGCATGCCATATGGAAAACTCCAACAGAGACTCTTTCTCAACAGGATGTGTATTTTTGGATGTTATCATTCCTTGAATTAGCTAAGTCACCCTTATCCATGTTGCTCATCCCCATATTTGAGTCCACTAATATTATTGAAAATTGCCCAAACCATCTTACTTGTTGGTTTTCTGAGAGATAATTGACATTTTAGAGGAGTAGATAATATTAATACCATGGAAAAATATATATTACCTTTTCCATTTAAAAAGCATAAATCCCATCCATGGGACCTGGTGGCACTCAGAGGAAGGATAGCAGGCTACCAAGAAGAGACTTGATGCCCTATGAGCATATACAGAGGGAGGAGGTCCCCCTCAGCGACAGTCATAGGGAAGGGGAGTAAGAGCAAAATGGGAGGAAGGGAGGAATGGGAGGATACAAGGGATGGAATAACCATTGAGATGTAATATGAATAAATTAATAAAATAAAAATTTTAAAAAAGAGAAAAAAAGCATAAATCCTCAGTGCTGTAGTTGGTTGTGTACTAAGTTATTTTGACAGCACTGGTGAATAAATGGAATATGATTTATGGTGGTTATATTAGCATAGCAGACCATGTGACTATTACTGCCTGCCTACTAAGTTGTATGTGTTTTTCTGTGTAATCACACATGTGTATGAATGTAGAGGCCAGAAGTCATGTACTATCTTCCTCTAGTGCTGTCAGCCCTTATTGATTTTTGAAACGGTCTCTCGCTAAACCTGGAACTCACTCTTTCAACTGGACTAGCTGTCCAGGGAGCCTATAGGAGTCTTCATGTTTCCAGTGTCTATATCCCACTGCAGCCGGTTTTTATGTAGGTCTTAGGGAATCTGAGCTCCGTTCCTCAGGTCTACACAGCAAATTCTTTCCTCAGGGAGTTGTTTCTTCTACTTTCATTGCTATTAAATTCTACTTCAGCTTTCTAAGCTTCCATTTTCTGGGTGGATATTGATTTCTTATTTGAAAGAAACACAGAAAAGATTCATTTGTATTGTATGTACAATGTTGTTTTCCTGGTGTCTTCATCGTATTTTATTGTCATCATGCTATAACCTGGAGTCTCTTGAGGAGAGGAAATCTTAATGGAAGAACTGTCTCCATTAGATTAGCCTGCAGGCATGGCTGCAGGGCACCGTTCTGGTTGACTATTCATGAAGACAGGTACAGACCACTGTGGCCAGCGCCATCGCTAGACAGGTGAGCCAAAGATGAATAAGAAGGCTAGCCGGGCATGAGCCCCTGAGCTATCCAGCACGGTTTTCCTCTGTGGTTTCCGCCTCCAAGTTACTGCTTAAACACTTGCTGTAACTTACCCCTGTGACAGGAATGTAAACTGAAATAAGCCTTTTCCTCCCCTAGGTTGTTTTGGCTGGAGAATTTTTTTTTTTTATATCATAGGAACAGAAAAACAGGGTAATACAGTTGGTATCGCAAAACTTTCTTGTAAAATTTCTTGTTGGAAGATGAATATTGACTATTATTAAAAACTTCAACTGTGTTAGGTATGACGGCTCTTGCCTGAAATACCAGCATTTGGAAGGCTGAGGCCAAAGGATCTTACAGTTAAAGGTTAGCCTGGGGTATGAAGCAAGACTATGACTCCAAGATTTCTTTTCAGCTATCATTTAAAAAATATTGTTTACTAATTTGATACAATTTTTGAACAAAATATTTTGTTATGAAATATAATTAAATATGTATTCTTTAGAAAGTCACTAAATACTACTAAAGGTTATATTAGCTACTAAAGTACTAACCTCAGAAATATTTTTTGGTTCGCAAGAGAACACAAAAATGATAATGAATAAATATAAGTTTAAAAAGGGGAATTAAATAAGTGCGTTCAGCTCTAAAGCCAGGCAAAACTCCGCATCTGCCTGTTTATATGTATTATAAAGTAAAATTCTGAGCACATTGAGATTCTCCTTAACCACAGTGAAATTATTGCTGAAATAGAAGATAATAGAATTATTTTTCCTGAGGCAGGGTTTCTCTGTGTAGCCTTGGCTGTCCTGGACTCGCATTGTAGACCAGGCTGGCCTCACCTCACAGAGATCAGCCTGCCTCTGCCTCCTTGGGTGGACCTGCATGCCCGGTTGACAATAGGATATTGTTAAGGTGCCTTTTATGTTACTCAACTCGTATAGAGTTTTGTCTCTCAAAGAATGGCCTTAAAATTGGGAAGAAGCCCAAGGTAGGCATAGAGGCTTTCTTTCTTTCTGCTGCTGGCAGATCTCATAACTCTTGGCTACTTCTCCAATAGCATGTCTCCCTGCATGGCGCCGTGCTCCCCATCTTGATGACAATGGACTAAACATATGAAACTGGACTCCAAAGATGGTGGCGCCAAATGTGTACTGTATCTGAATAGCAGAAGATCAGAGACTGCAGACCAAGCAAGTGCCCTGGCTGCTCATCCAAAAAGCCAACATCTGAGTTGCCCCGACAAAAGGACGCATCCAAGGAACTAGGGATGCACAATCTCAACCCCTCTCCCTGCTGACTCCTGTATCCAAGAGGCTGGTACGGTTCTTGGATCGTGGCACCCAGCACCTTCCGCCCAATCGAACACGGCTCCAGTTTCAGAAACCCATGCCTCCAGAGTCTATACGTGTTTCCTCAGAGAGAGGAGAGGATCTTGGCTGCCAGATACACACACTCACTCCCACCTCAGATTTCCCAACTACCCCCGCCATTTTGAAGACGACTCTAGAGGCATGCAAATCCAGCCTATATGGTTCATGGCTCTACCAGCTGACTTGACGAGACCTGCAGGACCTCACTGGCTCACACAGGTTAGAAACCCAAACCCTAACTCCCAGTCTATGGGTCCAACAAGGAGCAGCGAAGAGCTCTAGGCTACTAGAGAATATTCAACCCCTAGCCCACCACCTATGGCTTCTCTGGAATGCCTGAGAAACCTAGCAGGTTCTGAGAACAACTAGCCAACTAGCCAGAGACAACTAGTGGGTTAAAGGCAAGTGTACGAACATAATCAAGAAAAACCAAGGCAATATGGCTCCACCAGAAGCCCCAGAAAACACTGGATATCCTAATGCAGCTGAAACAGAGGAAAATGACCTTAAATCTATGGTTATGGAGATTTTAGAGGCATTTAAGGAGGAAATTAATAAATCCCTCAAAGAAATATGGGAAAACAGAATCAAACAAATAGGTGCCTTTAAAGAGGAAATAAATTAATATATACCTCAAAGATATACAGGAAAATACAATTGAAAGGTGAATGAAATAAATAAAACAGTTCAAGGCCTGAAAATGGAAATAGAATCAATAAAGAAAACAAACTGAGGAAATCCTGGAAATATGGAAAATTTAGAGACAATAACAGGAGCCACAGAGGTAAGCATCACCAACAAAATACAAGAGATGGAGGTGAGAATCCCAGGTGTAGAAGATACAATTGAGTAAATTGATACTTGGTCAAGAAAAATATTAAATAAAAAAATTCCTGACACAAAAACACCCAAAAATCAAGGACATCATGAAAAGACAAAAACCTAAGAATAAAAAGAATAGAAGAAAAAGAAGATTCCTGGCCCCAAGGTCCAGAAAATATTTTCAAGCAAATTCCCCCAATCTAAAGAAAAAGATTACTTTAAACATATAAGAGGTTTACAAAGCATGAAATAGATTCCAGGAGAAAAGAAAGTCCTCTTGCCACATAATAATCAAAACACTAAATCTAAAAACAAAGAAAAGATATTAAAAGTTGCAAGGGGGAAAGGCCAAGTAACATATAAACACAGACCTATAACAATCACACCTGAATTTGCAAGAGACTATGAAAGCCAGAAGGATCTGAGCAGACGTAATGCAGACACCAAAAAACCACAGATGTCAGTCTAGACTGCTACAGCTAGTAAAACTTTCAATCACCATAGAGGGAGAAAATAAGATATTCCATGACAAAACCAAATTTATACAACATCTATGCCCTAGAATCCATAATTAAAACTTGGGATCTCTTGAAACTAAAAAGCTTTTGTAAGGCAAAGGACACTGTCAATAAAGTGAAATGACAGTCTACAGATTGGGAAAAGATTTTCAATAATCCTACATTTGACAAAGGACTAATATTCAATATATATAAAGAACCAAAAAAGTTAAGCACTAACAAACAAAATAACCCAATTAAGAAATGAGCTAAATAGAGAATCCTCAACATAAGAATATCGAATGCCCAAGAAACACTTAAGGAAATATTAAACGCCCTTAGTCATCAGAGAAATGAGAAACAAAATGACTCTGAGATTCCGTCTAACACTTGTCAGAATGGCTAAGATAAAAAAACAGACAGGACCATAGCAGAGCTATCCTCTGAGAGACTCCACCCATCAGATGCTGAGACTCACAGCCAAACACTGGGTGAAGTTTAGGGAGTCTTGTAGAGAAGTGGGAAGAATGATAAAAGGACCTAGAGGTGATGGGAGCTCCACAAGAAGAGCAACAGAGCCAACTAACCAGGGCCCAGAGGGGCTTGTGCAGACTGAGGCACCAAACAAGGGCCATGCATGGATGGGACCTATGCCCCCTACAAAGATCTAGCAGATGGGCAGCTCAGGCCTCAGGTGGGTCCCCTAGTAAGGGGAGCAGGGGCCTGTCTCTGACAAAGACTCTGTTGCTGCTTTTTGATCATTCCCCCCTGGCGGGACTGCCTTGCCAGGCCACAGGGGAAGAGGACATGCTCAGTTCTGATGGGACTTGATGAGCTGGGGTGGGTGACTTGGGGCAGGGACTCCCCTTTTCTGAGAAATAGAAGAAAGGGTTGGGGGAAGAAAGGAGGAGGATGGGAATGGGAAGAGAGGAGGGAGGAGGCTACGACTGGGTTGTAAAGAGAATAAATAAATTAATTAATTAAAAATTGATATTGGGGAGCTAAGAACATTCATAGCATAGAATGGGGCAAAAATAATAAGAAAAATGATTGTAGCTGATAACTGTATATTTTAACACAAAGTCAGCGTTTAAACACACACTACCGCATATGTATGCAAATGTCTATTCAAAGTTCTAGAACAAACAGAAAGTATCAAAACAATGACAACTTTTGAAGAAAATGATCCCCAAAAAATCTCAACCAAAAGCTTAACTGAAAAGGGGAGTTATAAACTGGAAGCGCTATTCAGGAGCGTTGATTCACGTTGCCTAGTAATTTCTTTCTGGCTTTTATTGATGCTGTTAATCGGAAGGCACACTATTATTTTGTGTATGGCTAAATAAGAAATAATAATACCAATTATTAGTTATGGCAACTTCAGGACCAAAAAGGAAAAAATATAGTTTACAATGCATTCATTGTGGATGCTAAATATTGCTCTGGAAAAAGTATCAGCAACAAGAAACACAATGATTAGTGCATATGTCTGTGTGCACATGTGTGCTTGTGTGCATGTGTGTGTCTGTGTGCATTTGTGTATGTTTGTGTTTGTATGTTCACTTACATGTGTGTGTGCACGCACATGTGTGAGTGTGTGTATATGTGTGTGTGCATGTGTGTCTGCATGTGTATGCATTCAATTGAAATCTTTCCAAATGGTCCAAAACCTTTAAGCAGCAATATAAGTAACATAACATTATAATAGAGCCCAAATATAAATTAAATACTTATGGATTTATGCAGGTATAAACGGCTGAAAAACAAATGGAGCAAAACAGAAAACCTAGTTGTGTAAAAAACCCCAGATACTGTACATAGAAGCCCTGTCTCAGGGAAATATAATAGTATATCTCTCAGCTTCTTAATGTGGGCTGTATATGGTGACTCTTTCCAAAAATGCTTCATGAAAAGGATTATAAAAAGAAGCAAATTTCCAGTGGAAAAACCTAACAACATCACTCCAGCCAGGTGATCAGATGAACGTCCTCACTGGTGTCATGTTGATAGTCTGCCCCCTAACTGGCTAGATGGGTAGTGAAGGACCTCTGTGCTAACTAGTTCTTATGCCAGCTTGACACACAGTATGGTCATCTGTGAAGATGAAACCTCAATTAAGAAAATGCCTCCTCCACAGGATTGGCCTGTACGCAAGTCTGTATATTTTCTTGATGAATGTGGGTGGACCCAGGCCACTGTGAGTGGTACCACCACTCAGATGTGCTTCTGAAAACTAAAAGGAAACAGGCTGAGCAAGGCATCAGTGCCTTACTGGGAGCAAGCCAGGAAACAGGACTCCTCCTCGGTGTCTGCTTCACTTTCCACTTCCACGCTACTCCCCTGCTTGAGTTCCTGCCCTCATGTCCCTCAGTGTAAGGAAACATAACCTCTTTCCTTATGAAGATTTTGGTCATGGTGGTTTATCATGGCAGTATAAACTCTGCCTAAGATAACCTCTGTGCATGATATGGTTTTTCTCCCCAAAGCCTGGAACTCCAATACAGCCATGGTCAAAAATATTCTAATCTCAGTGAAGGAGTATACCTGAAAAGAACTCCTGAAAAATCTCAACATTATTCTTTTAAAAAAATCAAACACTGGGAAACCATTACAAGTGACAAATCTAAGGAGGTATGACAACATGGCATTCTCAAAGAGAAACTGGAGAAGATAAATCACATTGGGTTAAAAAAAAATAAAGAAACATAAATACAGAGAGAAGGTTAGCTAATAATGTGCCATAATTGATTATAACAAATATATCACTACTACTGAAGAATGTTACTAAAAGGCAAAATTGGCTCATGGCAGTCCTTTATTTTATTTGTATTTATTCTGTTGGACCAAAATTATCCTAAAAAACTTTAAATATATTTTAAATATGTATTAAAGAAGCAGCAAAATATTGTACATAAAACACCAGCTGGGAGTAACAAATACTTGCTTTGCAATCTTTATCAGAAAAAACCCTGGGATTATAGCATTGACTTCTGCATTTGCATCTAACAGACCCTTAATGAATTTGTCAGGGATAATTAATGAACATGCTATTTCATGCTGTGAATCTAAATAAAAGGCGTAGTCCTTACATTCCTTGTTACTGCTTTGTTTTCCGAAGTGTCATTCTAGGCATTTAATTATGTAATGATCACATCAAGCCCATGAGAACTAAGCTCTTTAAAAATAATAAATAAATAAATAAGTAAAAAAACCAAGCTAAGACAGGCCAGGTGCACATACCAGAGGCAAAGGCAAAAGGATCAGCAAATAGAATGTGGGCTCTAAAACTCTTGTTCTTAATAGTTAGCTGGAGTGTCACACTGTACCTCAGACAAAGCAACTTAAATAGCACGTGCTACTTTGTGATTGTTCTAGAGGCTGAGATCTGAGATCAGGGTGGTGACAGTGCTCATTTGTTTGATGACTTCTCTCTGGGTTGTATTCGGTTGCCCTAATTTCTTCAGGTTATATTACATCAGAGTGCACACCAGTGACCCCGTTTCAACCTTATTAAAGAATCTATCTCAACATACAGTCATATTGTGAAGCACCGAGAGTAGGGACATTAAAGTGAGGAGGAGGGAGCAACAGTTTAGCAGACGCCAATGTTGACTCTGCTTTCTGCCCTGCGTGCTCTCCCAGGCTCAGTGTTAGTGTAGGTTTTTAATTCTAGGTCCATGCTCACTTCTTCTATTATCTGAGTGGTCACCAGCTATGGACGGTTTATGTCTCCTATAATATTTTAGCCATAGAAGAAGCTGAAATGGTATCATTTTTATCCTGTTTTTCCGCTTACCATATTAGTCACACACTCCAATGTGCTTTTGTGCCTGAAGAGGCAGTTCGACTGACTGCAGCATGCTGCAGACGTGCCTGCGAGGTCAGATGGCTTTTCATGGCGGCTCAGTGATTCAGCAGCTGCTACTAATATTTCTTTACTGTGAGTACATAAACTCTTATGAACTTGATTATGCTGGCCCATGGATCTGTGATCAGTATTCTTGAACATTCAGCTTCTTATTCTAAAAGGCTACAAGACCAATGGCACACATGAAATTTAGTCTACGGACTTCAAGATTTATGGTTATCAGATTCAACAAATAAAAATCCAGAATGGCCAGTTAAAATGAAATTTCAGATAAGCATTGGATTTATGCCAGGAACAATTTGGAGTGTGCTATAAGTAAAGAGTATGGACTTTTCAACAGGTTACTTATGGAATAAACAAAAAGGTTCCCCTTCCCTGTAAGCCTGTTTGATCATAATAGTCTAAACTCTAGGATTTCTTTCTGCTATCTGAGATCAGCGTGGGGGTGGGTATTAATGTCTGAGAATCCCAGACACTAAAAGCCTCTCTCTCATTCAGCTACACTACTTCTTTCTTTTTATATATGTCTTTATTTTTAATTTGTTCACTTTACAAAATGTGTAGACCAGGCTGGCCTTGAACTCATGATCCTCCTGCCTCCTCCTCCTTCAGCAAATCAACTGGCAAAAGATTTATTTATATGTACATGAGTGCTGTATCTGCATGTACACCTGAGGACATCAGATCCCAGTATAGATAGATGGTTGTTAGCCACCATGTGGTTGCTGGGAATTAAACTCAGGGCCTCTGAAAGAGCAAATAGAGCTCTTAACTGCTGAGCCATCTCTCAAGCTACAGAAATTCTGTTAGCACAAGGGGAATAGCTCCAAAGGACAATTGCTAAGAACAAATTGGCTCCAAACTTTGTTTTTTGCCTTTTGACTGATGACTTTTAGGGAAGATAAGTGACAGTGAAGGATCGAAAAATGTCATTCTCTTGTCCATCCTAGTATGAGGATGAGACTACTAGAAGACAAATTAACAAAAGAAAGGTTATAGATTTTATATATAATTTTAAACACATTTTTATTGAAAAATAAAATAATTCATATTACATCTCATTTTCTATCCCATCCCATGCATCCTCCCATTCCTCCCTCCCTCCCACTTTCACCCCAACCCCCCTTCCCTATGACTGTGACTGAGGGGGACCTCCTTCCCCTGAATATGGTGCTAGGGTATCAAGTCTCTTCTTGGTAGTCCGCTATCCTTCCTTCGAGTGCCATTGGGCCTCCCCAACAAAGGGACATGGCCAGGTATGGGGCATCAGAGATCGTGTGAAAGTCAGTCCCCAGTCTCCACTTAACTGTGGAGAATGCTCTGTCCCTTGGCCTTTGATGATGACCGCACGTTTTGTCCTTGGTTGGTGCCTTTGATCAAGCAGAACCCCTGGGCTCAGATCCACCCATCATAATGTTCCTCTTGTAGGTTTCTAGGACCCTCTGGGTCCACCTACTTCCCTATTCCCTATATTTTTCTCACCTAGAGTCCCAATAGGATGTCCTCACCTCTATCCCACTTTCCTGGTAGGTGCAGACTTTCATGGGACCTGCCCCTTGGGCTAGTGTCCAGTTATAAGTGAGTATATACCATTTGAGTCTCTCTGCTTCTGGGTTAGCTCACTCATTATGATCATTTCTAGCTCAATCCATTTATCCACAAATTTCGGGAATTCCTTGTTTTTAATAGCTGAGTAGTATTCCATAGTGTATATGTACCACAGTTTCTTTATCTACTCTTCTACTGAGGGACACTTAGGCTGTTTCCATGTTCTGGCTATTATGAATAAGGCTGCTATGAACATGGTTGAGCAAATTTTCTTGTTGTGTGCTGGAGCATCTTCTGGGTATATTCCAAGGAGTGGAATACCTTGGTCTTGAGGAAGCCCTATTCCCTATACATAATTTTTTATTTGGATATTCATGCATTCATTTTTTATTTTTTAGACAATGTCTCAAGCCCCAGCTCACTTTGCACTAGCTTTTATCAGGACTCATCTTACAGCACATCTACCCTTTCCACCCAGCAAGGTCTATCTGCACATTCTCAGCTTGGGCTGGGATGCATATCCTGTAGACCAGCTTAGTCCTTCCCAAGCTCATTTCACTCAAGCCATTTTCAACCTCCTGATGGAGCCTGCTGGCACATCAACTCTTCTTCCCTAACTTGCTCTGGCCATTTCAAACTTAGAACTACCAAAACAAGTCTCCGTGCACTGATGCCATTGCAAAAATATAAGCAATATGGAAGATCAAGGCATTATCTCCTCTCCAAACCTCACCAGTCCTGTAAAAATGTTTGCCAATGAGTTTTACCCAGATGAACCCCAGGGCATAGAATTTAAAAGAACAGTCATGAACTCAGTCAACGAATCCAAGGAGTTTAAAGAAAAGTCTCAAGAGATCAAGGAACTTAAGGAGAGTAAATGACTAGGTAATGTCCGAGAAACCACAAACATGTGGCTGATGAACAGAACACAGACAAAGGAGGACTTGAGATGGAATTCAATTAGGAGACAGAAACATTTAAAAGGACTTAAAACTGAAATCAAGATGGGATAGAAGACCCCAATAACTCAATTAGAAACCTCAAAGGAAAGCCTTACAGGTAGAATGAATCAAACAGAAAATACCAAATCAGGACTCGAGGCAGAAAATCTAGACCAAAGAATATGAAAACTTAAAACACATGCATGCATACACACACACACACACACACACACACACACACACACACACACAGAGAGAGAGAGAGAGAGAGGGAGGGAGGAGACAGAGACACATAGACAGAGAGACAGAGACAGAGGGAATATGAGTATGTGAGACACTACTAAAAATACCCCCAATCTAAACAAAACTTCGGACTACAAGCATAAATGAAGGAGAAGAATTTCCAGTCAATGACATAGGCCAGATCTTCAGGATCCTAGAAGACAACTTCCCCAGAATACCAATGACCTCAATTCTTCAGTTGTAAGAATCAAGCTTATTAAATGGATCAAGAAGCAAAATTTATCTATCTGTTGTCTATAAGAAACATTTTTTAAAAAGATTGGTACCACCTTAAGGAAAAGGATGGACCAAAGTACTTCAGTCACGTGGGACCAGGAAGCAAGGAGGTGTCACTATCTTAGTATCTGACAAAATAGACTCCAAACTAAAGCTAATCAAAAGAGATAAAGAGGATCACTTCCTTTGAATCAAGTAAACAGTTAACTAAGAAGTCATTACTATCCCAAATATATGCACTAAATATATTTTGGGGCACCCAAGTTTATTAAAAAACTGTACTACTGGATGTAGGGACACAGAGTAACATCATCTATTAATAGAAGTCATTTCAGTAACTCGGCTTCCGATCCATAGGTTATTTGGACAAATAAATAAATAAATAAATAAATAAATAAATAAATAAACAGAGAAACATGAGCATTGATTGACGTCATGCACCAAATCGACTTGACAGGTATCTACAGACTGTTCCTCCCGAACACCAAAGAGTACACATTCCAATCAGCAGCATGAGAAAGCTTATCTAAAGCAGACCACACCCTAAAACACAAAACAGCACTGAACAACTTCTGAATGAGGGAAGGCAATTAAGCCAAACAGAAAATGTGGCTGGAGGATTGTTAGGAGCCAGACGATCTGGGCGTTTTCTATGAGACCTTGTCTTCTGGTAATGTCGGAAGCTACACCCACAAAATTCCACCAACAGAACTGCCTAAACAGGAGCTGAACGAGCATGAGAACATCTGCCATGCCAAAGTGGACAGGGGAAACCGATGTGGCCTTAATCCTACACAAGGAACTACAGCCCAGTGAGACATGCTTGGCGGTAAATACGGTGTTTCCCCCAGAAAAGAGCACACCAATTGGTTATCCACCACCAAATGGCCAGCCCTGAAAATAAACACACAAGTAACATACAGACTGACCTGGTAGTATTTGGAAGGATCTATATGTATATACATAGACATATAGTCATACACAACAATTGATGAGAAAAGAGGCAATGGGTGTAAAAGAGAAAGGAGGGGTATATAAAGGGTTTGGAGGTGGGAAGGGGAAGAGAGAAATGATGCAATCATATGATAATCTCAACAAAAAAAGAAAGAAAAGAAAGAAAGAAAGAAAAAAGATGTCTCTGTGGGGGCAGAAATCACAAGGGAAGTCCCAGCCCTTTCCAGCCTACTTTAAAGAGGTGATTAAAATAAGAATATTTTAATTTCAACAAGTTAAGATCAAACAGCTATTTAAGTTAAGTGCTCATAAAGTTATTTGGGTTAGTAAAGGCAAAGTTTGTGCCTTCTTTAGGAAATAATTACCCAACCAAGAAGCACCTGGTCTCCTTCACAAAGTCTTAGAGGCTGCTTTACAATTAAAACACAGCAAGCCGACCTACTTTCTTCAGGGAGCTTAGGAATACGAATTAACTGGTGGGATGTCCTTAGTTTTCAGTGTCCAGACAGAAGAGCACTATGAATAGAAAGTGGAAAACTTCTGGGGCTTAGGAAGCCTGAACTCATGAATGGGATAAAGCTAATAGCTGCTGACTCTGACCTTACTGCTAAAGCAGGGTCCTATAGCTCTCCTAAAGGGCCCACCAGAATTCCTGGACTTCCATCATTATTTAAGCCATTAGTGAGTAATACATCATTTATGACTGTATTGGGGCCTTTACCATGTTTGTATAGTTCTAGAATGTATAAGGGAAGGGATGAGCTCAGAAACCAACCACACCAAAGTGCACCTTACAGTGTGTAACCCCATCATAGGTGGGGGAGTCCAAGCCTGGAGGTGGGGAGAGTGTGGCACTGGAGAAAGTGATTGTGGGGCTGCAGCAGAGGCTGAGGTCAGAGGACTGGCAGACAGAACCTGGGGACCAGCTGTGGCAACACCCTGATAAAGCTGTCAACAACTGCTTAGAGAGAGAGAGAGAGAGAGACGGGGGGGGGGGGGGGGGGAGGGAGGGAGAGAGAGATTGACTTGCTTATTTATTTGTAATATTATGTGTGTGTCTGTGTGTCTGTCTGTGTGTGTGTGAGGGGGGGGATGTGTGAATATGTGAGCATAGGTGGGGGCCAAAGGTGTCTACCTGTAATATGTGCATGGAATTGAACTCAGGTCCTCTGTAAGAGCAGTATGCACTGCTGAGCCATCTTTCCAGTCCCCACAAAATGTTTCAAAAGCCTCAATTGAATTTTCATCACCGAGGAGCTTTATCCCTCCACTATGGATTTTCAGACATTTATCATCCTTATCCACATTACCATTAGGAGAAGGCCTGAAGAAAGAACCAGAACATTTCCTAGGAGTTTGCGATTGGGTGTTTCTCCCAAAGGCCCTCAAAGTCACAGTCACCTGAAAAGACGTGTAGGCAACCAGCATGCACTAATTTAGGGTGGAAAGCATAATTGATGAAACCAACGGTCACGCCTAAATTCATCTTTAAATCACTAATAGAGCAGCTTGCCAAGACTGAAGCACCAACCAAGGACCATGCATAGACTGGATCTAGGTTCACTACACAGATGTACCATATGGGCAGCTCAGGCTTCATGTGGGTCCCCTAGTAAGGGGAGCAGGGGCTGTTTCTGATATGGTCTCTGTTGCCTGCTTTTTGATCACTCCCTACAAGGTGAGGCTGTCTTTCCAGCCCATAGGGGAAGAGGACACGCTCTGGTGTGACCTGATGAGTTGGAGTGGGGTGGCTCCCCTTTCTGAGGAAAAAGGGGAGGGAGTATAGGGGAAGAGAGAGAGAGAGAGAGAGGTAGGCCTGTGAGGAGAAGAGGGAGGGGGACTTTAATTAGGATGTAAAGTGAATAAATAAATAAATAAAAATTTTAAAAAGGAAATACTTCAATATCAAGGTAGATCAGTGATTCTTAAGTGAGAGTTGTGTTAACCACCAGGGGACATTTGGCAATTTTGTTTTGTTTTGTTTGTTTGTTTGTTTGTCTGTGGTTTTTCACTTTTGCCACATCTGAGGGTGCCATTGGCATCTAGACAGCAGAGGTCACGAATGCTATTAAGCATCTCACAAGACAGAGAACATGGTCCCACAACAAAGAGTTGTCCAGCTTCAAATGCCAGCAGTGTTGCATGAGAGAGACCCTGGATTTGATTATGTTGCATTCACATTATTTCAGTGCAGTGGAGGACGCAGAGAGATAATTTGAGCAAGTTTTATGATAAAAGTATTAGACCTACTTTAGGGTATCAGCACCTGTGCTGCAGGATGTAAGGGAAGAGCCCTGCCAGGGCCAAATGGGATGTGCAGCAAGGAATTCGGAGAGGAGAGAGGCTTCATCTGGGCTTTAACAATTACATAGGCGGAGAGGAAAACAGCGCATCACAGCTGGGGAAGTGCACAGATACACAGCAGCATCCCATTGCTGTAGCTCCATGTGGATCACAGAGGATGGGAGACTCAAAAAATTTAAATGAAACCCCCGTGTTTCCCTCTTCTTTTCTGTCCTGTCCATATCCAGAGAAATGCTAACGGTGAGACTTGCAGAGAGGAACACTGAGTGAATACTGCGAGAGGACTTGGCAATTGCATGATAGAGCCCAGGGTGCTGCTGATACTGGCCTTTGCTAAAGTGGTTTTTGTCAACTTTATACAAGCTAGAGCCATTTTGAGAGAAGAAATCCCAACAGGGAAAAGACCTCCATAAAAATCAGGCTATAGGCAGGCAAGGCTCTAGGGCATTTTCTTAATTATTGGTTGATGTAGAAGGACCCAACCTAGGATGGCTGGTGCCACCATGGGTGCTATGAGAAAGCAGGCCAATGAAGCCGTGACGATGAGCCAGCCAGTAAGTAAATAGCACTCCTCCATAGCGTCTGCATCAGCTCCAGCCTCCACATTTCTTCCATGCTTGAGTTCCTGCCTTGATTTCCCTAAGTGATGAACTGCTACCTGGAAATGTAAGTGAAATAAACCCTTTCCTCCCCAAGTTGATTTTGGTCATGGTGTTTCATCACAGCAGCAGAAGCCTAAACTAAGACAGGGACGATGTTGGGATTTATTCTACAAGATAACTAGCCCAATGTATTATCTTTTAACCAGTTCGTTCTACCACATCAGGATGCCACACACTGTGGCTTATACGAAACAAATTCCTATTTGTTTCTAAAAGCTAGAGGCTAAGAGGCCTGATATTGCTGTTGGTGGAGGAAGTGAATGGAGGTCCCATGTGCTGCTAAGAGACACAATCTTCTCCCCTGCCTCATGTGGCAGGAAGGGTAAAGGTCATTTATCTAATGCTCTTGGGGAGGTGGGGGAAGCTCTATCCTTATTACATCAGTACCTCCAAATGTCACACTTTCAACTTTACTTTGGAATCAGATGTTAACGTGGGGATTTTAAGGGGGGGGGGGAATAAACATTAAGTCCACGAAAGTTTAGATACTTATTAGTTAATCTATACTTCCAGCTTTCCATTCCTACAGACTACCTTGTAGTTGGCAATACGGGACTCTACTTTATTTGAACTTCTTAGCAGAAAACATCTCTCTCTGTCTCTCTCTCTGTCTCTCTCTCTGTCTCTCTCTCTCTGTCTCTCTCTCTCTCTCTCTCTCTCTCTCTCTCTCTCTCTCTCTCTCTCTCTCCACACACACACACACACACACACACACACACACACACACAATTGCTCAGTAGCAAACGCTGTGTGACTCCCATTCATTTTGACATTTCATCCTGCCCGACGACAGCAGACTTTCCCACTTCATAATTAGTACATGTTGACACAGCCAGGTAGGAACGAGATTGGGAAAAGGGGCTTGTGAAGTTGAAAGCAGTGATGACTGAGGTCAGCTTAGAAGACAGTGGGACCTCACCTTAGAAGACAGTGGCAGTGACATTTTCTGAGACATGTTTTGTTTGTTTGGTTGGTTTTGGGGGTTGTTTATGGAAACAAGGTTTCTCTGTGTAGCGCTGGCTGTCCTGGACTCACTTTGTAGGCCAGGCTGGTCTTGAACACTCCCAGAGATCCACCTGCCTCTGCTTCCCTGAATGCTGGGATTACAGGTGTGCTCCACCATGCCCTGCTCTGAGTTTCTTACTTATTATACCAGAATGTATTTTCAAGCAGATGGGTTTCATTTCAGCAGTACGTGACACTATTTTCTACAACTGCACTGGACTACAGGAACATAATCCAGCTTGTGCTTAGTGGTACTAGTAGTAACTAGATTGTCGGTAATAACAAGACAGTCTTAGTGATCTGCTCTCTGGAAGTCACTGATCTGTATGTCTATAAAAATGAAAACCAAAAAACAGATAATTAGGGGAGAGTAGGGGGAGGGGAAACATTCTGTTTCATGACTAGAATGTTCTGATCTTAGAAAACCATTACTCATTCAGGAATTAAATAGGGACAGCCATTCTAAGTAAAGCAGAACATTTGCTCAGCATGTTGCACCCACCCCTTTCCTCGTGACTGTGTTACTCTCAGTAGGTTTTTCCAGTAGAGAGAATGTCCTGTGTGTGGTTAGGTAACTCTATGAGGATGTCCCTCTTGTGAAATCCTTTAATTTCCCCATAAGCTTATTTTATCTCGATGTGAGTTCATAGTTTTTTTCACTTGATACATTTATATATACCCACAGTCCCAAGCCCAGGCCAGAGGCACACTCCTGTGGAGAGGCAGGCAGATCTCTGTGAGTTTGAGTCCAGCCTGGTCTACAACATGAGTCCAGGACAGCCGAGTCTACACAGAGAAACCCTGTCTTGAAAACCCAAAACAAGCAAGCAAATAAACAAACAAACAACCCAAACCCAAACCAAAGAGGCTTGTTGGTGTTTTTGGAATTCTGTTAGATGTCTGAGCCAGGGATGAGACTTCTAATCAAGTCTCTGTCTGCTCTTTTCATGATTCTAACATCCCAGCCAATGAACCACACAAAGACCATGAGGATGAGCTCTGGCAACACAACTGCAAATGCCACTTCTTCCCTAACACTTCTCCTCCACCCTTCTTGTCCTTTTTGCTGCCACCATTTCTATGGCTTCTGTGACTTTGGTTCCCATTCAGGAGCATGGCAAGTGAGTCATATTCCTCCCTCACTCCCTGGAGCTGTTGCGGATGACATCAGAGATGAGGGGGAGAGGAACTGTGGCATCTCCAGAGACATACTTAGCAGAGGAGGGCATCCTCCATGGATGGCTTACAAGGAAGTGAGGGGAGGGAAATGTACACGTGTGGAGTGAGGAGGCAGTGATCTTGGTCCTTAGGCTGAGCTTATTCTTCTTGACTGGATAAACTGCTGATTTGGGCTGCATGTGGGTTTTTTTTTTTTATGATTCTAGATTGAGAGACATGAGCATTCTAAAAGAATAATTAGATCCTTAAAGATTCAAAGGTGACAATTAAACAGTCTCACCATATTTAGTCAACCACGTAAAACAAAAATCCTTGCTGCCTATGTTGATTTCCTAGTAACTGACCCAATTCTATGAGAAGGCAACCAATATGAAACATTTGTAGGGGCAAATATGTCTTCTCATCTTTTAATAACTCATGTTTACATACTGCTAACTATACTATATTAACACATACTTAAAAAGTATGTGATAACTGCAGATTCATCCAGTCCGATTTACTCATATCTAGTTCTTCAAATAATTCTCTGTTATATAAGGAAAGTTAAACATTAACCTTGAAATTTATATGTACAAAATTAGACTAGAAGTTTGGGAAGGTTATTGAAGTGCTACGGGGCCTTGTGAGGCAGATAAAACTTTGGGAAAAGTTAATTATTCTTTCTCACTTAAAACTGCTAGCTGCTGCCCACCCTGTCTCCATACTCCCAGGCCTAGTTTCCAGAAACACAGCTCCTGCCCACCCTTCCCATATCCAAACTCACAAGCCTCGCTTCTGACTCACAGCCCGCACACCAGCCTTCCTTGTTGAGTTTACTCAGAACCGAGCCTGCCAGGGTCATCTTTATTCTCCGGTCTCAGCACTGGGCACACATCCCTTACACTGGTCCAGCCTTCTTTAGGTGAGATATTGTTGATATTGATGGATACAACCTCCCCGTCTCATGGAGAAGAAGCTCTCACAGCAGATCTCTTAGTCATCTGCCTCTCACAACCGTTTGCCCCAGTCTCCTCTGAGCATTGGGCACAGTAGCTGTGTTAGAGATGGTTGGGGTTCGGCAACCTTCCATCTCTTGTTGTCTACATGTTAATTAGTTGTTGAGTTCTGTAATAGTCTCCGTACAATGCGGAAGAAGTGTCTCTGATGATAAAGGACAGCTACTACCTGTGGATGTTTAGAAGGCAGTCAGAAGTTTCATGACTTCTCAAATGCTAAAAATAAATCTACCATATAACCCAGCTACACCACTGTACCAGGAATATAGAAAAGTGCCATGCAGGGGCAGAGAAGGACTTCTGGAGGATGGCGGCTTGAACATGGGGACTATGAAGGGGGAAATGTGGAAAATGGAGAGGATTTAACAGGGAAGGAGGCCAGTATACAGAGAGAAGGAGAGAAGAGAGCAGTAAAGAGGATCGTGGATGCTTAAAAAGGCCTTAGGAAAACATTATTTTATGTTTACTTGATATATATGTGTATATGTGTATGTGTGTGTGTGTGTGTGTGTGTGTGTGTATACACATATTTGTGTGTGTATTGTTTGTTTGAAAAAGATTTATGCCACTACAGACTGCGACAAATTCTCCTCTCAAAACTATCTTACAAAAACCTCAGTGTCGGACACAGTAGTTTGTCCATTTGAGTTAACGTTCAGTTGGGTCAAACAGGAACCCACAATAATATAAGCTAATGCCATTGCCTTTGGTTGTCTACCAGAACTTGAAGGTAAGATTTTATTGATGAAGGCCTCACACACTTTGAACACATGGTGGAGGATCAAGCTAGAAGTAACTTAGAAGCCTCTTCCTCGAGGACTAGCTGGAGGTGACATGCAAGCTGCCTGTGGGGAAAACAGTCAGTGCTCCAACTCAGGTGAAAATCTATGAACCACAATGATCTGCACAGCAAGATATCCGTAAGGGTACAGTATTGGTATTTACATCTACAGGCTAACCAACAGCCATGTGACCACCACATTAGGAGAAGATCCATGCCTCTACTGTAGACCTAGTCAACTACTCATGGCTAGCAAAATCATGCAGCTACAATTTATAACTACAATCTAAACACTCATACTTACTTTTATCCCTTATCAAAGAGTTGCTTCTTTATAAGCAGATGGAGATATTACAGAATGTCACAGCTGGTCAAAATGCAGAGAAAAGTTGTGTATTCAAGACCCCCAATTACATCTACCACTTTTTGAAAGAGGAGGTGAAAAAGTGTAAGATCTAAAGGAAAGAGACACGTGCTATGAGATCGTACCTTCTAGCTGTGACAGAGAAGCTTCATCCGTGAAATCGCCAACATAGCTGCCTAAAGAAGACCTAAACACTTCCAACAACAGTTGATATCCCAAGAGAAATGGAAGACATCTCACAGGGCCTCTCATGTAGATGGGGAGCTATAAGCAATTAACAATTGCCAAGAAAAGGGAGAATCAGTCTTCCTCTGAGACAAGAGCCCTGATTGGTTACCCAATACCAAGCAGTTAGCACTAAACTATGAATAATGACAAGCGGACTCAACAGGATTTATCTATCTAAATGTGTGTGCGCGCATGTGTGCATGTGTGTGTGTGTGTGTATTACGTATGTATATGTTTGTGATAATAATTAAATAAGAAGTCATGAATTTGAGAGCGAGTAGAAAATTGTAAAATAAAATTCAGACTTAAAACACAAAACAAAACAAAACAAAACTGAAACCTATCAGATAACAAACTACTTAATAGCTTTATGGAAATGGAAATACACATTTCTTTAGAGTTAAGTACGTGTCTTCCAGTACAAAACCTTGTTGCCTGCTTTCAGCTTCAGGTGGTTCCACTCAGTGTTTGTTTCTCATCTCAGGAGAGGGAGGGTGTGTGGACGAGAAGTTCTCATCATGATTTTTCATTAAGCACCACGTGCCGCTTGTTGCTGAATGTCCATGTTGCGTGCCTTGTGTTCTGTCACTTTTATTGCGAGTCTCTGTAGAGTGGGGAGTTGAAGGGTTTGCATCAGTAACTTGTGACTGTTCACCCACCTGGAGTGTGGTGTTTGTTTTGTTTTTGTTTTGTTTTAGTTTTTTCTTGATAGAAGAGAGAGCAAAGCTCTGAAAATTATACACTGTAAATCCTTCCAATATCCCTCTTTACCGAGACTGAAATTTACAAGACTCAAATGGAAAATTAAAACATTAAGCTACTCTATTAGTGCTTGCTGTCTAAATTTACTTTCAGTACACGGACAGGTTTTTAATTAGAAAAGTGTGAAAACAAATGGGGACCTAAACAAAGTTCTTATTTTGGGCTAGTCTTGTGATTAGAGGCTGAAAATCTGCAAGATCTTGCCTTACTTTTGCAAAACTTTTTTTTTTTTTTACAATAGAAGAGAAGAAAGAAACAATGTGTGTTGCTGCAATAATGTGCTTGCGTTTAGTATCACCCAGTAGGCTTACCAATTTCTGCTTGGAAACTTGCTACCAACTTCATTCTGGATACTCTTTCAATCTATAGTTTTATACTAACTTAATGTGTCTCCTTCTTATGGTGAGAGTCTCTAAAGGTCTTTATTTCAGTCCCTGACATGATCCATTATTTATGGATTTTGTTCCCCATGTCTCCTTCCTGTGGGTCCCAATTCTGTTTCTCTATAACAAACTCAGACTGAGTTTCAGAATTTTACATTTCCATCTTTCTCAATATATCTGTCAATGACATCTAAGAGCAGGTTCCTCTTCTGGGTTCTCTGCCCATGTCCACTTTTGTTCTATTCTAGCTCAGTGGACATGGATACAGACACTGGGCAGCTTCTCTTCTCACCCATGGCACAGAGAGAGCTGGTCCCTGGGAAGTGAGGCTATGGCACTGGCTTAGCCAAACTGTTACCAACTGAACCAACTTGATTCCTATTGTTGGCAATGCTCAGGTGCCCTTCGTCCCATTTTCTGATGCCATGTGACTCCCATGATGCCCTAGTGATAAACAGAATTATCCTGCTTCTCTGAGAGGCCCCTTCCCCAGAACATGATGTTTACATGAGCCTGGTGGCAAAGTGCATGTGTGCAGGGGATGAGACATTAAGAAGACTGACACAGTGGATCTTCTGTGGGGCCACAGATGGAAAGACAAAAGGAACCAAGTGTAAGGCAGAGGCCACCTCTTGCTAGAGTGCCCTCATTTGCATGTCAAAATGCCTACTGTACCCTCAGTCCAGTGGCTCCTTTAGTAACAGCGGGCCACCTACTGCTTCCTTAGCTTCTATCCTAATATATCTTTTCTAAAATTCTATTATGATTTATTTATGTCTTTGTACTTGTGAGAGTTAATACACACTGTATACATGCTAAAGTCAATACTTGAAATTCTTCCTTTCATCGAATGTGGTTAGCAGCAAGTGTACAGAAATACAGCAGTACACAAGCATTTTTAGAAAGTTATATGTGGTCACAATCAGTAACAATATGCTTTTTGTAAACAATTTATTTGAATGTCTCAGAACATTAATAAAGAGTAAACGGAAGGAAATGTTTCGTTCTCTTGGGTAGAATCTTAACATGACAGTGCTAAGTATTCATGGTAAATTCTGAGAAATTTCTTTCTTGCCTTGATTTTCCTTAGAAACATTCCATTGCATTCAATGGGATTGAGTTTAAAACATCTTCGAAGGATGAAAGACAGCAGGAAAATTAACCTATATATTGCAGGTTCCAATAGTAAAATGCTACAAGCACACATATTTACTATATTCATTCTGCTTTTCCCTTCCTAATAGATTTTTTTAGGTCATCAGCTAGGAGGCAAGACCTTGCACACCTTTATAAAAACAGATTCCAGTATTAGAAAGAGAAACTAGGGTGATTTGCTAATAAATTTTGAAGTGTGTGTGTGGGTGTGTGAGGTGGGTGGGATTGAGTGTGTGTTTAGGTTTCTAATATTAAAACACTCCTGGATATTTATTTTGCATCAACAAACCTCACTCGGCCTATTAAATTAAAAGAAATATAAAGAAGAAAACTCTTCCCAGATCTTCACTTCATTAAACCAAAATCAACCATGTTTACCAGGGTCATGTGTCAAGGCATTTTGTTTTTTTAGCTCTGCCCTTTTGACCATAATGTCACCCTAGTTTCTGAGAGCCACATTTCAGTTTAAGGAGTTGGAGTGGAGAAATTAAAATTGTTATAGGATGAATATAAAGAGAAAAAATATAGGTAATGTACATCTTTGGCTACTCAACGCCCTGAAAAATGACGCTTCAGACCTATCTAGCATCTCCATGGCTTGAATCAGCTTCACAGCCAGACAGAAGTATTATATGTAAAGACAAACTGGGCTCTTCCCAGTGATTTAAGGACATATGCAATAAAGGAATGGAAGGGATGAATCAAAGGGATGGTGCCTGGATTTTACCGTCTGTGGTCTCCACTCACTAAAAGTTAAAGGCCTCTAGATGAGTGATGAGAATGGGCTGAGTTGCCTCCAATCCAAGCTGTGAGATATAAAAAGAAACAATTCCTTTAGTTTCCTATAGAGAACCAGGAGCCTGGAAACATCACCTTCTAGGAGCAGTGAGCCTGTGAGAGTTGAATCTTTAGTTTTCTCGAGCTCCCCAAGTACCATGGGAGTGAGTGAAGCTCTAGAAAGCTGGACCCTGTAGCACCAGGGATAAGAGAAGGGAACACAGTACGGCCCCAAAAGGAAGAAAAAAGCAGGCTTAGAGTTCTTCAGGCAGCCGGATTGGCAGTGGCTCCAGACAACCAAGGGGCTGCAGTTAGCACTCACCAAACCTTTCCCTCCAGTCACAGATTGGCCTTTCAATGAGGACAAATAGCAAGTGATAGAGCAAGAGATGTGATCCCATAGGACACTAAGAGAGATTGACAGGGTGTTTGTGAGAATTTTACAATGGTAGCGTCAGTATAGAAGTATGAAAAGCTTGCCTTTATTTATATATCTAAATTTAAATCAAATTATGGAAACCTACCGAGGGAGCAGTAGCTTCTTGTCAAAGTGTAGGGGCAGAATGGCCTGGCTTCAGCTTGTCTGTTAATGATCAGATAATTTTAATCAAGGACAAGTTTTAAATAAGTCATATCAGGCCCTGCACTTGCAGATCTTCAATCATAAAGTCTTACTGTCAAGAGAGCCTCATTCTACTTAAATCCCATGAAAATTGTCATCTTGAGTATAAACAAGTGCGAGTGCACTCATTTAGATGGTAAGGATAGGAAGGTAATGGCTGCTTTTAGTATACTGTACAAACCCATGGCAATGATGACTCCTCATCAATAATGTAGGCTCACAGCTAGGAAATGTTTATTTTACTGTTTACAATCCAGCAAGAAAACTAACAAACGGTTGTACACAAAGTTTAATGCGTACATGCAGTTCCTGTAAACTCTTGCTATCACTCATAATGGAAAAAAAGAATCACTGTCTTTAAAGTTTCAGCAAATTGACTCTAAGAATAAGGTAAGTTATTACATATTTCAGTTAATAAAGGAAAGGTCCAGGTTTTTCTTGTGTGAATCTTTATAATCATCCAGGAATGGTACATAAAGTTTTCAAATTAGTTGTCTAGACAACATGACTGAGTGGAGTTCACTTGGTGTCCCTTATGAAGGAGAGAGTTTAAGTAGTTGGCTCACAATCTCACAGCAAGGCTGGTACCTGGATCTGATCTATGTTCTTCGATTACTTCAGTCTTGCATGGTAAGATAGACTGAAGGCCAGTATGACTGTTATAATGTCCATACTATACGAGAGGACTGTGTACTTTATATAAATAATAAACATCAGTTTAAAAAATAATATGTGGACACATTTTAAACTTTCTGATTTTTAATGTCCTATATTTAGTGTTTCTGTCTTGCAGAGATTAATATATTAAGTAACAAAAGGACAACTTGTAGTGGGGAGACCAAGAAGAAAGAGATGGGGAGTTGAGGAGAGAAAGTGGGAGGGGTGGGGGAGAGGAGTGGGAGAGCAGGGTCAACAACAACAAAAGTATGTGTGCAAAGGCTACACCCAAGCCTACTACTCATGTCCAAAATGCATAAAGAACTCAAAATATTAAACACTATCAAATCAAACAACCCAACTAAAAAATGGGGCACAGAGCTAAGCTAAACAGAATTCTCAACACAGGAATCTTGAATGGCCTAGAAGCACATAAAGAAATGTTCAGCATCATTAGTCATCAGAGAAATGCAAATCAAAATGACTCTGAGATTCCATATTACACCCATCAGAATGGCTAAGATCAAAAATGCAAGTGACAGCACATGCTGAAGAGGATGTGGAGAAAGGGTAACACTCCTTCATTCTGGTGGGAGTGCAAACTTGTACAACTACTTTGGAAATCAATCTGGTGCCTTCTCAGGAAATTGGGAATGGGTTTTCAAGACTCAACTATACCACTTCTGGGTATGTACCCAAAAGATACTCCACTATACAACAAGCACCGTTGCTCCACTATGTTCATAGCAGTTTTATTCACAATAATCAGACTTAGGAAACAACCTATATGTCCTTCAACTAAAGATAGATAAAGAAACTGTGGTACATTTACGCAATGGAATACCACTCAGCTATTAAAAGCAAAGAAATCATGATATTTGCAGGCAAATGAATGGAAGTAGAAAAGATCATTCTGGGTGAGGTAACCCAGACCCAGAAAAGCACATGTGGTATGTACTCACTTATAAGTGAATTTTAGCCATTTAGTATACAATAAACATACTATAACACACAGACTCAAGATATATAAATATCAAGGAGGATCCAAGGGAGGATGCTTTAATGTCACCCAGAAGGGGAAGGGAAGACAGAGGTAGTGGTTGAAATGATGGAACAAGATAAGAGAGGAAACAGAGGGATATGATGGTGGAGATCAGACCTAGGGAGGGGGTGGGCTGTAGAGAAAAGAGAAATTGTGGGCAGGGATATCTCTGTGACAAGCTGGATACTTAAGTCAGGATAAGTTCCCATAGGGGATATGACAGGGACTCTAACAGAGTTGCCTAGCAGCAGGAACCATAGAGACCAAAGAGGACACCCTCTACCTAGACAAGTCTCCTAGTAGAGGGAAAAGAACACTAAACCACCCACAAAAATTTTGACTCAAAATTCACCCTGCCTACAAGGTATGAAGGGATGAAGACAGAGGAGAGATTGAGGGAATGGCCAACAAATGTCTGACCCCATGGGAGAGAACCAACCCCTAAGACTATTAACAATACTTCTGTTATGCTTGCAGACAGAGAGGCCTAGCAGAGATGTCCTCTGGGAGGCTCCATCCAGCAATGGCGTGAAACACTGAGATTCACAACCAAACACTGAAAGAAGCATAGGTAGTCTAGTGGAAAAGTTGGGTGTGGAGGGAGAAAAGGACCTGGTGGGGATAGGAGCTTTGCAAGAAACTAATAGAGCCAACTGACCAGGGCCCAGAGGGGCCTGCTGATACTGAGGCACCAACCAAGGACTTGCATGGACTGAACATATGCCCTCCACAAAGATGTAGCCAATGGGTAGCTCAGGCTTCATGTGGGTCCTTTATTGAGGGGAGAAGGGGCTCACTCTGGCATAGACTCTGTTGCCAGCTTTTCAATCACTTCCCCCTGCCAGAACTGCCTTGCCAGGCTGCAGGGGAAGAGGACATGTTCAGTCCTGATAGAACTTGATCAGCTGGGGTAGGTGGGTAGTGAGCTCCCCATTTCTGAGGAATGGGAGACAGGGAATGGGGAATGGTGGAGAGGCAGGGAGGGCAGGACTTGGAGGTGAGGAGTGATGTGGCTGCCACCAGGATATAAAGTGAATAAAAATAAAACCTACTACTCTGCACAGCAAATAACTAGTAAAATAATTGTATTGTTATTTTCCTCTATAGGCTTAGAAGATAAATATATGAACATATGTACATATTCTATTTTACTGTGCCTCTATATAACATATATACCTCTCTATATGTATATCTTTATGAAATATAGGAGATATCAGTCTATTGATTATATGCAACTAAAAAGCTAAAAAATATTTTTAGCAGTCTGGGTTTTTAAAATAAATACAAAAATAATTTATTAAAGAGCATTACAAAGAGCATTCAATTAAATACTTACATTAAAAATTACAATTTGACTAAATATTTTCAATTAACATTCCTAAAGTTTTAAATCTCTACTCAACTGTTCTTGACTATATATTGTCATTGACATGGAAAGATTTGCTAATAGTGTCATCAAATGGAAAGCTTTCAATATAGTTTGGAAATCAAAATGTTATAAAGTATAACAAGAACTAGGTGTTAGAAAATATAAGTGGAAAAATACACCTGAACAGATACACAAAATGAGACATTCTCCAGCACTGGGCAGTAGGATGCTGGTGCAGTCCTCCTGCTCGTTGGGAGCTCAGCCTGTCCATCTGGTCATCTACCAGGAAGCCTGAAGTCTGTGGGTGATCTCACAGACCATATGTGCTACAATACCTAGAACAACTGGGGCTTGGCTAATGACACAGCAAGAACCTAAATTTGGATTTAACTTGTTTGTGTTGAGCAGAACCCAAGCCTCACAGGTTTTTTTTTTTTTTTTTTTTTTTTTTTTTTTTTTTTTTTTTTTTTGCACATTACTCACTTTGTTTATCATTAATGTTGAAGTAGGGATGTAAAAATACATCCCTTTCCATCAGAGGCAAGCTGCAACCGACCTGCTTTAACCAATATCCTGGGTTTGGTTCTCTGGGATTTTCTTTAAGTGGTAAATAATCTTGTAATTATCTTTGTACTGGGAAGCACTAAGCCCACACTGCAGTGGGGGTTGGCACTAGACGTGGAGCTATAACTGGCCTGCCCATGACAGCCAGCAAATCACAGAGCTGAGACAAGACAGTGAGAAGCCTCAGTAGCTGTGATGGTGACCAAAGTCTACAAGGAATGATTAAACCCAGTACAGGCTCAGAGACAATCTAAACAGATGGAAAAATCAAGACCCAGTGAGATGGTCTTCAAAACTGTGGGCTGCTTGAGCTCATTCTGTCTCCTGCTCCTGCGTGTGCTCTTTGGAGAGACGGCATCTCATTTAGACACTGCCTTCTTCAAGCACGTCAGCATTGTGTGTAAGCCCAGCAGTTATCTATCACCAAGAAGTAGCACTGGAGATGCCAGAGTTAAGAGACTATTCTGAACTTGCTTTCTTTGTTAAATCTGTTAAAACTGCCAATTAACAATTTGTTTTGTCTGTGATTTCATAGATTCATCAATAGGCATGATTAACAAAATGCCAGCAATACTAAGAAACTTAAATTTAAGAGGTACAGGAGCTAAAGAGATGAGTCTGAGGCTAAGAGCACTTTGCTCCTTCTCCCAAGGAGCAGAGTTCAGTTTTTAGCATCAACATCGAGCAACTCACAACCACCTGTCATTCCAGCTCCAGGGCATCCAACCCACTGTCCTAGTCTCCAAGGCACTGGAAGCATTCTACACACACACACACACACACACACAGACAGACACACACACACACACAAACACACACACAAACACAAACACACACACACTTTTTTATTCAAAGATTGGTAAAGGTTGTTATAAGCTGAAGACAAATCTTTACATAGAAGACAGAGAAGTGCTTTGAAAATGGCTGATGCAATCACTTTGGAAAGAATTCTAACAGCTCCAAAGAGGGAGATGGCATGCTTTCCGTCTAGAGAATCATTTTTCCATCTCAATATTTTTGTGAACAATTTGCACTGGATTAGGAAGCATTAAATCTGATCCTCCCTCTCACGGTTCACATATCAAAGACATCTGATTGTGTAGAAGCAAATTGAAAGTCCAATTAAGCTTTATGTAAATACCAATATCTTGGGGGAGTGTTTTGTTTTTTGTTTTTATGGGTTTGGGGAGTTTCGTTTTGTTTTGATTTGTTTTTTACAGGTTAGGAATCAGAAAAAATAAGAGGTTCTTTTTTCTTTGTATTATGTTGCTTTAAGTTTTAGGTTGGTCTGGTTTCTGATTTAAAATCTGGCTAAACAGCCTAAGTGTCCCTCAGTAGAAGAGTGGATAAAGAAACTGTGGTACATATACACTATGGAATACTACTCAGCTATTAAAAACAAGGAATTCCCGAAATTTGTGGATAAATGGATTGAGCTAGAAATGATCATAATGAGTGAGTTAACCCAGAAGCAGAAAGAATCAAATGGTATATACTCACTTATATCTGCATACTAGCCCAAGGGGCATGTCCCACGAAAGCCTTCACTTACCAGGAAACTGGGACAGAGGGGAAGGCATCTTATTGGGACTCTAAATGAGAGATGCATGGGAGAATAGCAAAATAAAAGGATACAGAGGGTCCTAGAAATCTACAAGTAGAACATTATGATAGGCAGATTTGGGCCCAGGGGTCCCGCTCAAACTAAGGCACCAGCCAAGGACAATACAGGAGGTAAACTTTAAACCCCTTCCCAGATCTAGCCAATGGTCAGAATATTCTCCACAGTTGAGTGGAGAGTGTGATATGACTTTCTCACGTACTCTGCTGCCTCACATTTGACCATGTCCCCTGGAGGGGGAGACCTGGTGGCACTCAGAGGAAGGACAGCAGGTAGCCAAGAAGAGACTTGATACCCTATGAGAATATACAGGGGGAGGTAATCCCCCTCAGGAACAGTCATAGGGGAGGGGAATAATGGGAAAGTGGGGGTGGGGGGAGGAATGGGAGGATACAAGGGATGGGATAAACATTGAGATGTAACAAGAATAAATTAATAAAAAAAACAAAAAACAAAAAACAAACAAACAAACAAACAAGAAAATCTGGCTAAGTCCAGGGAGAAGTTACATTTATTTCCGCAGTGTATTTTTCAGATTGTTTAGCTTTTTCTTTTTTCGCCCTTGAACTGAAGTGAGATCCTTTGTATAATATTCACTTTTATATTCAAAATTGTTGTGAGATAATCCACACATCACCATTAATGATGATTGCAAAAGGGGGCAACTCATACTTGGGTGCTTAATAAGTTCTGAATTGTCTAAGTTCATATTTTTTCAACTTTAGTTACCATATTTCCACTATGATGATTTGTTTCTATATATGTAGAAAGTGATGTGGAAAATAAAATTGAGCACAGATGTGATGTCTTCATGAAGCAATAGTGTCAGGTAAGAAATGTGCTTCTGTGGGTGGCTCAAGTCCCCAGTGCTGTATTTCATACTGAAGGGGATCCTCTACACTTTAGGCAAGCACCTCTGGCTAAGGGGAGAAGATAATACTTTAACCCAAGATGAATAGGTGCAATGGAAGTGAATCAGGGTCTGGGAGAAGGCCTGACCAATAAAGGGCCTGCCTCACTAACATGAGGACCTAAGTCTGGATCCCTAGGTCCAGATTGGCAGGGCAGTGCAGCTGTGTGCAATCCCCATGGTTGGGGAAGATAGATCATGGTGCTCACTGGCCAGCCAATCAAGAAAAACGAGTGAGCACCAGTTTCAGAGACTTTCTCACACATACACACACACACACACACACACACACACACACACACATGCAAAGCAATTAAGAGATACACCTAATGCTGACCTGTGGCTTTAGCACACATGCACATTAGTGTACAAGAAGCTGTACCACACATTATCTAACATGTACATACACATAAGCCACACACACACACACTCACACACATACACAAATAAATATAAATAAACAACAATGAGTAAGTACAATCACGAAAGTACAGCCAATGTACCACATGTGCAAATAAAGAAAATCTCTCTGGCAAGGATCCCACACCAACAGTTTGACAGCATTTCCTGAAAAGTTTGTGGCAGAGAGCTAATAAAATAAGTTCTTGGATCCACCCAACAAATATTCACTCTACATGCCAACTACAGCCCAGAGAGAAAACATAAATCACCTTCCTTTTGTAAATGAGAGAATTTAAGCACTAACTAGGTTTCCAGACATTAAATAGGGTCTCGTTAGTGTCACAATTACTATAATGAACATCAAGGACCCAGTGGAGCCCAATAAACTCAGACATTAAAAAAATTATGGGACTTTTTAATAAGACATGATCCTCCCAGAAACAAGATAGATGGGAACCTAAGTTTTATTAATTTATATGACTCAACGAAATTTTAAAAATGGGTGTTTAATGACAGAGGCAAGCACTCCGACGATTGATAAAGGAATCCAATCTGAAGATCAGAAAGTGTGTTTTAAGCCTGAATGATTGGTCAGAGGTAAGAAAAGAATCCAACACATTTGGCTGCTAACAGTGGGTTATTTGGCAGAAGAATATAGGGGAGTGGAGTAAGGGAAAAAAGGGAGGGAGGGAGGAATGGGAGGATACAAGGGATGGGATAACCATTGAGATGTAATATGAATAAATTAATAAAATTAAAAAACAAAACAAAACAAACAAAAATAAATAAAAAAAATAAAAACAAGGAAATCCTAAAAAAAAAAAAAAAAAAAAAAGAATTAGGAGCGTGTGAGAGGGTGTTGCAGCCTGTGTAGGAGCATGTGAGAGGGTGTTGCAGCCTGTATAGGAGCGTGTGAGAGGGTGTTGCAGCCTGTGTAGGAGTCAGAAGGTAGGGAGAGCACTCTAGAGCATGGATGTGGGACATGCTCTATGTGAAATGTGGGACATTTTCAGTATATCTTAAAATATTCTATTCGAGGGTGGGCGTGTGGTTTGAAATATTCCTTATAAAGATAACCTGTATAAATTAGACTTCCCAGAGAAACACAGTCTAAAATTCTACTTTTTCCATCTTTCTCAACATTTCCACAGCTTCTTTATTCTCCAAATTTTATTACACTTACCAGCAATGTATAGTATATTCTATTTATTTCCTGTACTATCTTGCTTTGCCACTCAGACAGTATACCCAGGACAAAGAAAAATGCTTATAACTATCATACAATGTATGTAAAATACATATGCATTAAACAAAGATGCAAAAATGTGATTGGCAAGGCTGGGCTATGGCTCAGTAAAGGAGTACTTAAAAGGCACAGATGCGTGAAGACCTGAGTTTGAGCCCTGGGACCTGGGAGAGCAAGCCTAAGAATCTGAGTTCAATCCTGACACCCATAGAAGAGCCAAAGGTGACAGTGTGGAGACTGGAGGATTCTGGGAGCTTGCTGGCCAGCCAGTGTGGTTTGCATTGGCAAGTTGCTCTTTCAGTGAGAGATCTTGTCTAGACAGTAAGGTGGAGAGAGAGGCTGAAAAGACCACTGCTCTTTCTTTAGGTGTCTGCTCAGTCATGGAAAAACCTTTAAATATTGAATGACTAGGGGTGGCTGGGATCTTAGATCCCAGTGACTTGAAGATGACAGGCAGATCGTGGAGTGACTTGTTACTTTTTATTTGTACCATGTTACATCTCTGAGTAACACATGGCAAGAAAAATCTGCTATAATTTCACTCACTTTCATAGCAGTATAATGGGCTTTTGCTGAAACATGTTGACCTCTTTCTAGAAACCCCAAAGGGAGACGCATATCTACAGTCTTAGCCCCCGGGGGCTGAGTCAATGAGGGGGAGGGTTAGAGGCTAGTCTGGGTTACAGAGGGAGACTCCTTACCTTAAAACAAAACAAAACAAACTAAAACTGTAGACGTTCCACAGATCTTAATGTCTTTCGTTCATGCACAGAGTGACCAGAGTGACGACATAGAGCTTAAGTAAATTATTAAAAGCTCCATGATCAATAACAGGAAATGCATATCACAGGAGTGAATGTAGCAGAAACGGCACTCAGTGGGTGCGATTAGAAAGGACAGACATTTCAGGGAGAGCCATACCCCGCGTAAGACAGAGAGCACTGTTCTGTGAGCCTATTTGTATAAAGTGAGGGCATTCTAAAACAGCTGGAAGCTGATTGGGGAAGAAGGCAATAACAACCGCTAAATGAATAGTCGACAGCATTAGTCCTCTGTGATTAACTGCTACCTTGCGCCCAGTCTGTGCCTTCTAGCTTTTTATGCACCGTGTAGTGTGTAGCGTAGTGCTGGTGGACCAACAGTTGTCTGGGGAACTTTTCAAAGCTCTGATGTCCACAGTGTATGGCCATAGCAATTAAGTCAGAACCTCTGTGGATTAAATGAAAGCATCTTATTTTTCTCTGTAATCTCAATGTAATTTAAATGTTAATCCTTGCTTTTTCTGTGTGTGTGTGGGTTCTTGAAACACCTGTTAAAAACCGCAAGGAGTAATGGAGAAAATACATCTATTTTCTCAGCCTTACTTTGAGTTCCTTATGCAGCATTTTTAACTTTTAAAGAAACACTAGTATCATATTAGTATATGTTAAAAACACTTGTGCAGAATAATTTATACTTAATCTTCCGTGTATGAAAATCTGAAGGGTTAAAAATAAAATTGCATCCCATTGCTTTTATTTTTTTTACCGGTTGCATTTTCTTGTTTATTGGTGAGATGAACATCTGTTTGGATGGTTATTTAAAGGTCAGAAAGCTGTTTGTGGTTATGGATAATGCAAATCAACGATTAGGGCCAACTGTATTAGACCCCAGAAGAGGCGAGGATGCTCTGGGGAGGAGAGGCCCTTTTAAAGCAGAATCTTAGGTTTCTCTGCCCTTGCCGTAGCTTTGTGCTTTCACTTCAAAGTTTATGAAGGTCGTGAAATGTGTGAAGAGGATATGTGTGATTCTGACATCTCACAGTCCTGGAATGGAAGGCTTGACCCTGCTGGTTTCTTCCGGGATCACCATCCTGGTCTGTCTGCTCCCTGTGCTTTCACCTTCTGTACATACGTGTGCCTGAGCTCTTCTCATGCAAATCCTAGTCATAGTGGCTCAGGACCTACTCAGTTTAACTTTACTATATCTTCAAAAACTGAACATGTTTAAACATGGTCACAAGTTAGGCCTTTAAGATATGGATTTAGGTTGGAACATAATTCAGGAACTAAACAACTGCCATTTCCTATATGATCTAGAGAAACGGCTTCTGGGTTGCTATAAATTTTCATGTGCCTTACAAACTTTGTGTCCATCTTTCCTACCTGCCGCCCCTGCGCTCTCTCTCTCTCTCTCTCTCTCTCTCTCTCTCTCTCTCTCTCTCTCTCTCTCTCTCTGTGTCTATCTGTGTGTCTGTGTGTGTGCATGTGTGCACTTTCCCTAACACAAACATTGGATGCTTATATTCCAAAGAAAGATAAACTGCAGAAAGATGGCTTCAGATGGTTGAGACATTTGGTCTGCAGAGGCATTAATGAGTCTGAAAGGCAAGTCACATTTCTCTTCTTATGTTCAGCAGTTCTTCCCTTGAAGTGTCATATTTTGACTGATTGTTTAGAACACCCCCAAGGAGTTCTTTTTTTCCTTTAAAAGATTCCCAAAGAGTTCTTTGAGACAACCAGAAAATATAGAATTGTCAATTGTCCATCCCAATACAGACTATTCTCTTAGCATAACTTTTTTTTCATAGTAGTAGGAAGAGCTGGCATTGTGAGGGCAGGAAGGATTTAAAATGATGACAGATTGCTTGCTATGGAGAGATTATTGTTAAAATCCCACTTGTTTTCAGAGCTAGTCTTTGCTTACTAGTCGTTTTCTAATTCTCTGATGTTATTGAATTATTTTTTTGACAATGTTTATCTAAAAGTAAAATATGGCTAGGTGTAGTAGCACATGCTTTTAATGCCAGCATTCCGGAAGAAACAGATGGGTCAAGGACATCCTGTTCTACATAGAAAGTTCCAGGCCAGCCAGATGTACATAGAGAGACTCTATCTCCAAAAAAATAAAAACAAAACAATCCACAAATGAATACAATAAAACACAAAATAAATTTAATAGACAAATATTTTGATCTACTCTCTTGATATATGTTCCAATATGTAAAAGTACATTGTATCTAGCTTTGTAATTACCAGTCACTTGACAAATATTTATGTCTTTATTTGATTAAACAGAGATATGTGATACAGCATCAATCCATCTCATTGGCCCTGCAACACTGTACTCAAATCCATGCTACAATGTAAGATGGCAATTAGAATGATTCTTTAAATTCGATATCACAATTGGTAAACGTAGTTACTGAGATATTAAAATGATCTTCTTTATGAAAGTTTATTTGGTCATTGTATCAGGCAAGGTCCTATAGCGAAATATAATCAATGGAATGTATACATGTTACAAGAGGGGATATACTGAATTGACTTGCATGATATAAACTGTGTAGTTTAGCGACGGTCATTTATATATTGGAGAGGCAGAAGACCTGGTTGTTGGTCTACAATTCCACTACCTTGGCATTCCTAACCTGGCATTATAAGCCTTTAAGTTCTTTGTAAAGTTTCTGGTATTAAGCCTGTGTTGAGGATTTATGGGATGGATCAGCAGGAAATGGAGTTTGCTTTTACACCAAAGGACTAGAGCTCCACAACACAAATGGAACAAGAGAACTGATTCCCAAAATCTTTTTTCTGCCCTTGAATGCGTACACACATAAATGAATGAAATGAATGAGTGGATGCATGGATAGGTGGATGGATGGATGGATGAATAAAATTAAAATGTTTGAGTCCATTGGAAGGGAGTGGTGGAAAACAAGTCTGTAGTCGGCAGATGGTGATAGTAGCGTCAATAGATGCACTTAGAAAAAATAGCAAAGGCAGGCAGTTTGCACAATACTTTTTCTCATTTCTTTATATCTGAACTACCTGCTGGAGGGGACACTTACTTTGAAAATGGGTCTTCTGTTTTCCTTAATCTCTTTGAGAAACATCATCAGTGGCTTATCCCTTAGGTGACACCATATCACATCAAGCCTACAAGAGCAATCACCTCAACTGTACACGTAATATTTAACACACACGCGCGCGCGCACACACACACACACACAGAGACAGAGACAGAGACACGAAGAGAGACAGAGAGACAGAGAGACAGAGAGAGACAATGACTTATTAACTAAACATCACGTAAAGCAATATTATACTTAGGGGAAACTGAATGGACAGGTATCTAGTATATGGGTAGCCTTGTTCATCTTTCTAAGTTTAATGAATATAACAAATCAATAAAATCTATCTATTTATACCCCTTACTCTAGAATGAGCATAATGTTATTTCCTCTATAGTGCATATTTTATTTTCATTTCTGATCTACAAATTTTCTGTCTTTGGCCAGCATCAATGCAATGGTATTAAGCTAACTTGCTACCTTACAAACTATGCAAAATTAACTGCAAAATATTTACTAATTTTATTACAAATATTTTGAAGACAAACTAGGCTGATTAATGTGCAAAGAAAAGTTTGTAATTTAAAAAAAGAAATAGAGTATTATTTTTATTTCATAAATGGTCTATATACAAAATGGTTTGAGATTTAAATGCCATCTATATTATGATACATTATTCAAATGTTACTATGAACACTCACACAATAGATAGATAGATAGATAGATAGATAGATAGATAGATAGATAGATAATATAGACAAAAGCAAAGATGGCCAGGAACCACCAAAGGAAAAAAGAATGAGCAAGGTGTAGATATGTTTCTTTAAAAACTGGCTTGCTGGGGAATAGAGAGATGGCTCAGCAGTTTAGAGCACTTTCTACTCTTGCAAAATGTAACCTTCCAGGGCCTTCAGGGATACTTACAACTGTCTGATACTCCAGTACCAGAAGACCCAACATTCTCTTCAGGCATCCATGAGCTACTCCACAGTGTACAGAAACTCAACCAGACACAGATAAGTAAATAATTAAATAAGTAAGTAAGTAAGTAAGTAAGTAAGTAAGTAAGTAATTCTTTTTTGTTTTGTTTTGTTTTTCAAGGCAGGGTTTCTCTGTGTAGCCTTGGCTGACCTGGGCCTACTTTGTAGATCAGGCTGGCCTCCAACTCACAGTGATCCTCCTGCCTCTGCCTCCCAAGTGCTGGGATTAAAGGCATGCACCACCATGTTTGGCTAAGTAAGTAATTCTTTTAAAACAACTGGCTTGCTAGAGGGCTGGGACTGGGGTCTAGTATGAATTGTTAAACATGAAATGCCACGAGGGGACTAAGGAGATGGCCTGGTGGATAATAGAAGCTTTAATGAGTTAAAACCTCTAGGATCTACAAACAAAGCTAGCTGTGACTGTACATGCGCATTTGCACCCCCAGCACCCTAGAAGACAAAGTTAGGATGATGTTGGAACAGCTGGCTGTCAGCTTAGCTATATCTTCCTTGTGCATGTGATGGAGGCAGACTCTTGATGTCCTCTTCTGGCCTCTACACACATATCTCTCTGATATATACCACCTTTGACTTGTCTCTCTGCTTTATACCCAGAAAAATACACATGCATGTACCCATATTCTACATTTTTAAAAAGAATTTCATATGCATATAATACTTGTTTATTAAGTCCACTCCATTTTCTTCTCTATAGATCCTCCCTTATCCTCTTCATCACAGTTCTTTCTTTCTCGGCTTTATATGTTCTCTTTTTACACCTAGGTCACTGAGCCCATTTAGTTCTAGAAGCCAGAATGTACATGTGTATGTAGCTATCTATAAGAACATATGTAGCCTGCCAGGGACCATGTCCTTGAGGAAATCTTTCTCTGTATCTCCAGGCAGCCAGTCAACAGCTTCTCAGCTGGGGATGGGGCATAGTGACCAGCTCACGTCCCCATGGCTTGATTTTTTCCTTGCATGTGCTATGGCAACCACCTTGAGTTTGTACATGCAGCTGCCCAGAAGTTTCAGGAAAATACTATTTTACTGTGGTTATTTTCTGTTTTTGCCTTTTGCACTTTTTATGCCCTCTCTTCTTCGATGATTCCTGAGCTTTGGGAGGAAGGATAAAATATAGATGCTCCATGTAAGATTGAGTACTCCCTCAGGCTCTTATGTTGACCAGCTGTGGCCTCATTTTAATTTCCTTCTCCTGAAAACAAACAAAAACCTTCTTTGATGAGATGACGAACTAACCTATGGGTATAATAATTCATTCATTAGGAGTCTTTTACACAATTTGTCTAGATTTGGAATACATCATAAAGATTTACAATTTATATTTTAGCTTAAAGTTTTACTTTCATTATTAAAATTTTCAAAAAAAAAAAAAAAAAAAAAACCAAAAAAATCCCAAACAACAACAAATCAACCAAAAACCAAAAAAATCCAACCAAACAAAAACCAAAACACCCAAAGGAAAGCAAATAGAAAATCCAATTCTTGGGGGTAGTATGTTGTTGGTATTGCTATGCTGTTCTGGTTCATCTTGAGTTCTGGAATTCAAGTGGTCCTCCCCTCCTCCTATACCTCTTGGGTGTCATAGCAATAGGTATGCAGCAGCACACCTGGCTATTCTCTTGTGTATTGAGTGACGTCTCAACTGTAAGAGAAACTCTGAATTGAGAGAGTGTCTGGATTTATTAAATGTAACCCTATACTTAATAAGCATTACAGGGTTTTAAAAAATATTCTTTGACAATGGATATATGTTGATTCATGTTGATCATGAATGCATCAATTGTTCTCTCTTATCTCCGCCCGATTACCTACCAAACTGTTGTTTCTAGACACATTGCCCTCCTACTTTCATGTTCTTTTTTTAAATTTGTGAGTCAGTGCTGAGAACCACAAAGCTATCAATGTTCAGAATTACTATTTCAAACTATAATATTAAGTATTATAAGATGCTTCAGGAAATGACTATAAATGTAATCTCTGAAAAAAAAAACCTACTAGAATCAGAGGGTAAACATGATCAAAATATGTTATATGCATTTAAGAAATTCTCAAGGAATTTCAGATTTTTTAAGTTGGTCATATTTATGTCTGTAAAGGTATTAACTTTAACGACACTGGTTTTACTCAAGCAAGCCATTTGAATTATTAGCTTTAACCATTTGTCACTGCAGGAAAAATTTTAGAGAGAACTTGTGAAAAAGAGTAATTTCCATTAACACAAAATATGAACAAAAGCACTTGCCAAGGGGGCCTGGAAAGGGAGGCCACTCTGTTTGATAAGTGTACTTGATTGCTTCCTCTCAGTCCTGGTCTCAGATGGAAGCTGGGGCAGTGCTGGTGGGCGAGAGGCTATGTGTCCCCTCTTCCTGAGTCAGCCACAGCACAGGCAAGCAAGGGAAGTGCTACCTACCAGCCTGGGATAAGCCGTGCAGGAGGTCCTGAGTAGTCCTGCTTTGGTTCCCATCTACCTTAATTTTTATATCACCCTCACTTATTCTCAGCTTTCACTACTGCCACTATGGGACTATCTAGTTTGTCAAGAACAGAAAGGCCAATCTTTGCTTGATATGGGACAGATGGAAAGAAATGATTAGCTAATGGAAAATGCAAAACTTCATGGCAAGAGCATAGTATAAAACACATTGAGATCAAAGTGTGTGTGCCTGTGTGTGTGTGTGTGTGTGTGTGTGGTGTAATTGCCACCCCTAACTTCTGTGTCCATATGAATTATTCGGCTCATGCCTCTACAGCCAGTTGATACAAGCCTATTGAACTCCGACTGACTACATATGATAGATTTGTGCCTATCCAATGTTGAGCTATTTTTTCCCTTTCAGGGGATTCAGAATTTCTGTGGATATTTTCCCTTGTTCATTGAAGTCCCATGCCACCCAAGGATAAAGGTCGTGACCCAGTTCTGTCCACAATCAAAGAGAGAATGTTCAGTCTCCTGCTGACACTAAAAAGTTCTTGGGTAAATTTATTTGTACAGAACTTGAAAGGGAAGTTTATAAAGAGATAGCCTTCAAAAAGCCTTCTAAACTTACTTTTAAAATGGATTCTGTGTTTAAGCATAGAACAGCATGGTGTATTTTTGCCTCAGCAACAGGATCTGTAAGCTTTTTCTACAAGTAAAGTGTATCTTTTTTTTTTTTTTTTTACCTGAGTACACTGTCACTTGTGCCTAGCAAATGTTGAATATTCAGTCTGGTTGCTGGGGCAATTAACTTTTGCAGCAAGCAACAGAAGTCCAGACATAAATCTTTACCCAGAGATATTAAATAATAAAGAAAAACCCAAACATTGAAAAGGTGAAAGACATGCTATGTTGTCCTCGAATCAGAATGTTAATATTATTCTTTAATATAATTTTTAATATTTTAATATTATTCTTCTCAAAATAACATATTCTATGAATATATGCTGAAAACCTTTAGGAGAAAAGTTGATGATATACAGCTAGTTAGAGAGCTAAACAAACAATGTTTTAGAAACATAAAAACAAAGCTACAAAGCAACCACAAATTCTTTAGAATAGTTGTCATGCCTGGGAAATAATTCTGTTAAGTATCCAAAGTTAGCTAATGCAGTATTGAAAAGGGATTTTAAAAAATCTGAAACTTCCTAAGATAAGTAAGACCAAAAAATATTTTTAAAAGAATTAGTGTGATGATACATCACATGGGTGGATATAACTGCTCCCAGAAGCCAGAGTTTATTTACCAAAATCTACCAGGCACGTTGCTTTGAGTTTTTGATCAGGGAAGCTCTGAAGCTTCAAAGCCACCACAGACATATGTCAATGTTCTTGATTATCCTGTAGAATTGGATGATAAAGCCCTATAGCTTAAGATGCTATACATGTTGGTTATAAGCCATAGACAAATCAAAGAAGAACTGAGGAAGAATCTTCTCTGCTGGGCAGCCCACCTAGTGCTAGAACAGAATGACTCAGCCTATTGGGAGAGGGATGCTGTGTTCAAAAATACCAACCACCCAGGCAAGACAAGTCCCCTGGAGTAGTAGTGGCAGTTCTGTTCTGGAGGTTACGAACAAGTTTCTGATTATATTGGGTGGCCATTCCATAGGACTATATTTACGTTTGGTATTGTAAACTTGGTCAAAGTCCACAGCTGGGGAGGTCATAGGTCTGAGTAGAGTAGAAAGCTACTCTTGTTGTTTTGCTAACTGGACATTATGTGCCTGTCAAATTGCCTCTGCATTGTTTGTGCCAGTAGAATAATGCCACTGCCAGCTTTGGTGAGAGAAACCTTTTATTTATTTATTTATTTATTTATTTATTTATTTATTTTACAGTGAGTGCTCAATAGTAACTCCAGAGACTCAGAAATCATCTAAACAACACAACAATAAAAACAAACGAACAAGTAAACAAAAATCATGGAATATATACCTATTGGATGACCAGCTATAAATGGGACATCTATTGAATTACTACCCAAGGAATAGTGTAGAAAAAGGAGAAGAGAGAATGTAAGAGCTGGAAGAAATGTAGGGAGCAGTATGAAATCCTGACTTCAGAGCATGACATAGCATTGCTAGGATGAACTTACAGCTCCTGGGGTCTCTTGCAGAGTATCTTCACAGGATTGGGGCTATCAACATCCTGTCATGGAGTGGGGAAGGGCTATGGTGCTCTACCTCTCTCTAAAGATTTATACAAAGATAAGAGTTGGTGGGTGAAGGACAGACATTTTTCCCGTAGAGTTGTTGTCAAGAATGTGTATAACTTACTGTTAACAAACTTCTACCCACACATGTAGAAACAACTCTAATGGAACACATTGGGACACACACACACACACACACACACACACACACACACACACACACACCATGAAGGTATAATGCAGACTGGCTGCTAAGAAGGGATTTAGAGATGTGGGAGGTGAGAATCTGAGAGACAATGAATATGATCAAAATCAATTATGTACATATATGAAAATATCACAGTGAAGTCCAATATTATGTACAATTAATATGTGCTATGAAAATATTAAACATTTAAATTTTACATTAATTAGAAAGATGCTGTTCTCAGAAAAGACTCAATAAGAGAAGATGAGACAGCCTAGAAAAAGACAAGGTAGTAAGCCAATGTGATATTTTATGTATCATGGCATCCAGAACACTTGAGAAAAGGATTCATAATTGAACCTGCAAAAAATGTTTATCATTAAATAATCACTTCATACCAATACTGCTTTATCATAATGAATTCAAAAGACTTAAAAAGCTAGGTGGGGGCTGAAGTAATGGTTCAGTGAGTATAATGCTTAGCATGCTGAGTCTGGAACTTCAGAACCCACATTTTAAAAAAATCTGAATTCAGCAGCACTTATCTGTGAGATTCCTTCTGGCAAATGGAATTGGGAGAACCCCTGGGGCTTACTAGTCACCCAGTCTCACCAAGTCATGTGCTCAGGGTTTGTGGGAAATCTGACTCAAAGAATAAGATGGAGGTCATCTGAGGAAGATCTCTGATTTCCACCTCTGACCTCCACATTCATGTGTACATGTGCATTTACCATGCATATCCAAACATACATGTACACACACACACACACACATATGCACACAAATAAAAATTAAAAGCTAAATTTCAGACATAAAATATGATTACACCCAAATGCAATGTGGAAGATTATTTTACTGACCATATGTACATCATTGAAAACCATCTTTGTGGGTGCATGCCTACAAACCCAGCACATGGGTGGGAAAGGCTGGCCACCCAGTATGCCAAGGCAAGCCTTGGCTAAAGAGGGGGTCTGAAGGAATTCACAGTCTCTAAATCAACATTTGCATTTTTCAATAATAAAAGCATTCAAAAGACATAAGTAATGTCTTAATAAGTGTCCCCTGTACTAATACATTCAAAAGTTAAAGCATGTTGTATTAGAAGGCATGTCATTAATATACACAAGAAGCTTTTGGTCATTAATATATAAATATTTAGTAGCCAAAATTTATTAAATTTCCCAGATAAGGTAGGCAAAGGATGACCTGGCAGAGACTGCCAGCTGGGAAGCAAATTCCATCATTTTCTTCCAAAGTAACACAATTGTGGCACATGGCTGTATTTGTTCCATGCCCCCTTTTTTGTCTACAGCTCTCTATCTCTCCAGGGTAAGATAGATCAGAATGAGCAGTCATTTCAAGCTGTTTCCAAGCCCTCCTCCCAACCCTCAAGCCTGCCAATCTTTCCTGGAGCCAATGTGCTGCTCCATCTCCCATTCCAGCCTGCTGAAGACCCTCAGGTGTGGCTCAGCGTCAGCGACACTTGAGGTGCTAGAGCCACAGAGATGAAGAGCCTAATTCTCTCAGTCAGCTGGTGTCACCTGTCACCTACGGGGCAGCATGATGACAATTATTTTGGATAGCATCCTAACAATGTATTTCAGCCTTTGCTTGGCAACCATTGGTGACAACAGTTCAGTCCATCCCAGTGCACAGCACACAATGCTTAAAAGAAGGGACACACATGGATGACAATCACACAAAGAAGTTTCATTTTAAGGAATAACCAAGAAAAACGAGAACAATGAGATGTTAACTTGACCTACTAAGTATTTATGTACCCTCCAATATAAAATTCAACAAAATTAAAACTGCTGACTTTACGGCAAGGATCAGGGCAATGACCATTATTAGAAATGGCTACTGAGAACACACTTTGTTCTCAATTCCTCATCAATAACTTGTAATATTCATTTTGAAAAATATTTAGATTTTTTCATATTTTAATCTAATAATTAGCCAAAGTAAACAATACTACTATTATGTATAAAGATATTAACTGCAATGCTCCGTATGATCAAAATAAAACTTGCAAGTAAATGAATGCTATCCAACAGGCTGGATTGCTAATCTATACTGCAATCTTGACTATTATAGTCTCCATTAAAATTGTGCTTAGGAAAATTTAAACATTACATTTAAAACTCATTATACTTAATATAAAATAGCAGTATGTAAGTGCAATATACATAATGCATCTAATGTTTAGATAAAAATCATAATTATGTGTGTATAAATACACACAACTTTATATACACACATTCAAAAGGTTATGTCCTTAAAATAATATTTAACATACAACTTCTATAGTCTTCCTTTTATCTTCTACAGCTTATGGACTTCCTTGAAGAATATAGTAATAAGGTTTATAATCAGAAATAAAGGGCAATTTTAAAAAGGAAAACTACAGTGGGTTTTTAAAGTTGTATTTGTTAATGTAACAATGATTTTAACGATTAATTTATAACATGCCGTTATTTAGTAGACGGTATCAATTTTATTTTTGGTCTCTGGTTATGAAACATCTTCTATTTTTAGAGTTTTAAAGAAGCTGCAGTGTCTTCAGCATATCGTGAAGCCAATACTTTGAGTGCTAAATAGTTTTGAAACTTTCAACTAAAGATAACATATGTATAAAAATATGCACATTTAAAATGAAACATTTTATACATTTTCCAAACTTGAAAGCACCCAGGTAACCCCATGTGGATGTGAAGAAATCGATGTGATCTTCTAGTCTATTCTCTCTCTCTCTCTCTTACACACACACACACACACACACACACACACACACACACACACACACCAACTACACAGGCAATTTTGACATATATGGAAAGGCATGACCTGAAGAGCCTATTTTCTTCAACGTCTATGACTCATCGTCAGTGTTACAGACACCCATGTGTTAGCCCACAGTTGTAGTCTGATTATTCATTCTCATTGCTACATGGTTTTCCGTTCCAGACGTTACTGAACATACTTTCATTTTTTCCTGTGTAGATTATTGAGTAGTTTTGTTTTTGACTGCTACAAATAATGTCTAGGAATTTCTCAAACATAACTTCTAGAGGATAAAGCACATACTTCACTATTGTGTACTTAGGGGTGTGGCTGACAGAGTAATTGGTACTAACAGATATTATTAAACATGGTTTCAAGGTTGCTTAGTGACTAATTTTCTCACCACCAGTGTAAAAGCTTTGATTGTGACACTCTGATAGTCAGAAATAACTTGTTTTCCTAAGTCATTCTCTTGGTGGTGAAATGGTATCGACAGATTAATGACGGTTTTGTCTTGTGTAACAGACTTTTCCTTTTGTGTTTAACTTTGGCCTGAAGTTTTTTTCCATACCCAATAAACTGTAACTTGACAAGGTGCAAACAGATTGTAATCTACACTTGCAACAGGTAGGTAAATTTCAGCCAGTCACAAGCTGGCAACTGTTAAAGACATAATAAACTAATAGAGCTGTACTTCCTGGCACTGTCTGTCTCTCTTCCATTTTCTGTTTGCCACATTCTTTTCTCTAGCTTTTAATATAAATAGTCAAGTGGTTGGTGCAAAGCTTTGAACAATTTTGGGTGTAGACTGCTGTCCAATTCTAAAGTTGCAAAGCCAATTAAGAAGTGTAAACTAAACTTGCTGTCATTTTTAAGAGTTCTAATATGATATTCATCTAACACAAGTTGAAAAATTAATATGGTTTGTTACTCCGTTTCTTTACCTCTTTTAAAGTTTTTTTCTCAATCATAAATAACATCGAGTAGCTGCTGATATTCAGAAATACAGTGAATTCTTACTGAAATTTATTCCGACTTGAAGGTTTTGTTTGTTTTGCTTTTAATCAAAGCATAATGGTGGTGTGACACTTTTCTCCTGTGGAAAATTTCTTTTTTTTTAAATTTTATTAATTTATTAGCCCTTCCCCTGTTTCCTCCCATTCTTCCCTCCCTCCCACTTCCCCCCTTCTTCCCTCCCCTATGTCTGTGATTGAGGGAGACCTCCTCCCCCTATATATGCTCTTAGAATATCAAGTCTCTTCTTGGTAACTTGATATCCTTCCTCTGAGTGCCGCCAGGTCTCCCCATCCAGGGGACATGGTCAGAAAAGGGGCACCAGACTTCGTGTGAGAGTCAGATCTCACTCTCCACTCAACGGTGGAGAATATCCTGTTCGTCGGCTAGGTCTTGGTAGGGGTTCGAAGCTTACTGCCTATGTTCTCCTTGGCTGATGCCTTAGTTTGAGAGAATGGGGAAATAGTAGGACCCACAGGGTCCTGGAAACCTACAATAACAACTTTATAACAGGAAAATTTCTTAAGGCTCAGAAAAGATTTTTTTTTTCTCTTTCCAGGACGTTCTGTAGGTAGACTGGCTTTCACATCACCACAGTCTTGCCTCATTTGAGCCTTGTCATTCACAAAGCATAGACTTTTGGTTCTGAAGCCTGGCTTTTCAAAAATTACTTTCCACCCATGTGTTTTATTACTTAGCATGTGCTTGATTGCTTCTGGGATGAGTACAAATGTAGTCCCTTTCCTTATCATGGCCCAAAGTAAAAGAAACAAAGTTTCCAGGTGTGTGCTTTTCAAACAGTGTGAGTACACTCTCATGCTCTTTTAAATGCTTGTCAGAGTTTATAGACATACAAAATTCTTATTCAGTTTTAAGAGCTACAGAACCTCTGTATTGAAAAGTTACTAAATTACTTGACTGTTATCAATGCTCTTTTTCCCTTTTGAAACACTAGTAGATCAAGAAATAGGGAAACAGGCTCAATAGAGATTATGGAATAGCAACTGGGGAATTTGTCACTGATAAACAGAAGGAATGAATGGAATGATCCTTCTGAGACAGACAGACAGACAGGCACAAGCACATGCTCACACACATACATACACCACATGAAATCATTATTAATGTGAAAGTTCCTACAATCTTAACTAAACAAAACCAGATGACACTTTGAGTATTGCAATGACATTACTTCCTATTTAAGTTTCTGCACTTTTACAGAAAAGTCCCATCTACACAGATATTATCAGGGGTTGAAGATGGAGGAGACCTCAGCTTCATTCTGGTCTACAGGCAAGCTAATTTGAAGGCTGCAAGTTGGTTCTATTCTGTTCTATGTTGTCAGAACTTACTGTTGTCTAATATTATGTCAGCTTCATTATTTTATTGCTTAATTAATCATTAGAAGCACCTAAGTGTGAATCTTTTGTGTGTGCATGAGTGTGTACATGCATGTATGCCTCCCATCTCACTTTGTGAATGCACATGTGTATTACAGGCCTTTACATATGATATCTAAGGTTGAAATCCTAAAAGGTGTAAAACTGAAATTTAAAAACCACATGTTAGAAATAAAGCTTTGAAGAACAACTCATTTTATTTAAAAACCTGTTCTCATTTTACATGTGTGACAGGGAGGAGAGGCTTGGGAAAGTCAGTCAGATAGCCAGATACAGGTAAACCCAAGCTACGAAGACTAAAGAGGGGGGCAAAAATGTTACTTACTGTCCTTGTAGATCTAAGCAGAAAACAAAAGCACTGTAACATCTTATCAAATTTAGATATCAATCCTAAATCAGAACACAGAATTAAGAGATGTCTGTCTTACTCATGTAGGCTTGAGTTCTAACTGGTCTTATCTCTGATACTTATGACTCATTCTAGGGCAAGCAACTGTGATTTGTAAAGCCCAGTCATCCAATCAGTAAAATATAAAAAAAAAAATAATACTCACAGCAACAGTGTGCTAGAAAACATTTAACAGTCATTTCTGTAACAATGTTTATATATATATATATATATATATATATGCATTTATTATAAAATTTTAGACAGTTTATAAATAATAAGACATATAACAGTCTTTGTTGCAAACTAAAAGCAACCATAGTAATTTCCATATGACTAACTAGTTCTTACAAACTTGTCTTTTTTTTTCAATCCATTCAATCAAAATGGTGCCACAATGTCAGACATTTTATTATTATCTGATTCAGCTAAGAAGTCATACATGTCATTGGTATGTAAGTATAATTCTGATAAAAATGACTATTCAAGAAGACTAGAATCTCACTAATTCATCAATGAGGTAGATTTCAATCACTGTAAAAATTTGTCCTATATCTTTTGTCCTATTCACAATATAGTAGCTACTGACACAGTGAAGCAATACTGAATTTTGTGCTTATTGGCTTAGTGAAACTATGTAAAGGGCAGCTCAAGGCATCATTAAACTATACTCAAGCCATCAACATCTTAGGTCTAGATAATCATCAAGCTGACGTATCAGGGACTGGTTTGCCATAGAGATCATTTCCACATTTCAGAGACTCCCATCCTGACACACGTGAAGCTCACTGTGATGTTGCTGAACCCCGAGTTAGGAAGACAAGTACAGTAGCACACTCTAATATGGTACAATATCTTTGTGGTATAAGAGTTATAAATAACCCTAAGAACACAATTTATAGAAAGTGTACTCAAATCACTAGAATGTACTAAGTTCATGGGACACAATTTCGCATAGTGACTTTTTTATTAAATTGTCAAAAGTATCCTGAATATTTAAAATCTAGACTCATAAACTGGCATAAAATAGTTCCTAGACACTTTTGTTTAGCTACAAAACAGTTTAGGGGCTTAGAAAATACGTAGGTAGGGCTGAGAGATGGCTCAGTGATTAAAGCACTTTGTACACAGGCATCAATCGTAAAGACCCAGGTTCAGGCTGTCAAAACTCATACAAATTCCCACCAGGCATAGCTGTCCATCGGCCATGCCAGGGAGGGGAAAGTAGAGATAGGATCCACCCCTTTCCCCACATTCAGCAAGCTGACTACGGGGGCTAGCTGTACTAGAGAGCTCTGATTCAATCAAAAGACCCTGCCTCATCACTGAATAAGGTGGAGAAGGGGTGGAATTCAGTCAACATCACCTTTGGGCTTTCCATCATATGTAAAGAAGTGCCTACATACATCCAGACAAGCACATACACGTATACATCACATATACACATGTGAAAGAAAAAAAAATCTAGGTAAAGTTCCTGACCTAAAAAAGATAAGATCAGAAGAATTATATTTACTTGATAGTTATAAGTATGTTATGCTGAAAAAAATATACGAGTAAGAGTTGATGTGGAGGAAGAAGGTTCAGAACTTTTGCAGCCTGAAGCTGTTCCTCGGGCCTTTTGTTTTCCTCTTCTATAAAGTTGGCAAACAACCCAACAGGCGTCATGAACCCATTGTACACATTAAGTACAATGATGCGCAATGTCTTTAGAGCAATGCTTCACAAGCGTGGTAGGTAACACATTGAAGAGTCACATAGCTGCAAATTCAAAGCCATCATATCTAAAGAAAGATGTTCCTGTCACTGAATTTGTACTGACCCCTCTAGACTCCCTGACTTCCTGACTCTACTTTGCACTCCCTCTCTTATCCAGATAGCTCATCTCTGAGGCTCTGAGAATGTCTCCCAGACTCCTTCCTACAATGTTTGAACATTCTTATATTTGGAAGAAACAAGATATAAACAAATCAGTCTCCACACTGGTGTTCTAACACTTCTTAAACTGTTTTCACAGTAGAACCACCCCCATTAAAAATGTCACACAACCTATGTTTTTTATTTAAATGGAATTTTTAGGGTTTTTAAAAATTATAACCATAAGATAAGTGAGAACACTCCCAGCATCTCAAACTTAACAAAAGAATTAGAATGGGGAGCTTGTGCCAGCATTAGTAAACAGGCACAGAAAGCGCTGTCACCTTTAGTGACAGTGTGGACTGTGCAGATGCCAAAGGGAGTCTGAAGTAACTTCTTTCCTTTGTGGAGCCCTGTGTGGGTGGCTTGGGAATGTGGCACATGAAGGAACAGAAAGAGGAGAGAAACTAGTAGACTCTTTCCAAGTTCCTTTTACAAAGACTATTTTGCATGCCTTCTGGAGATTTCTGAGCTGTTAAGGAGATGTTTACAGAACTGCCTACATTTCAAACTTGGTTATAAGAGAGATGGACCTTTTTAGCAGTCTGACAAGAAGGTAAAGGGTGCTAGTAGATCAGCTGTCAAGGGACTTGAAGCAGAAAGACCTTGCATATCTGCAAGTGGTGAGAATATCAAAGATGTATAATGGTCTTGGGGACAGTAAAGATGGCTTGTCAGCCTCCTGTGTCATTGACAGACAAGTGTAGTTTATGGATGGGATCAGGTTGTAGGTTTATGGATGGGTTGAGCTCAGCAGTGCACACTTTATTATTTTTCTCGTTGCCTTGAAATAGGTTCCACTAGATCTCTCAGTACTTGGCTAATGTGATCATATTCAGACTTTCTGGTATAGGACAACGGATTCATCTCCAGAATAATTCATATCTAAATTTATTGTGTTGTCACCACTTTAGGGACCAAAGTTGGTCTATGCATTGGAATAGCAAAGCAGTAAGCTTAGGGATGGGATGTAACCTGAACTTTCATCTTTCTCTGTTTTGACTGCTGTGCACTATGCTATTTTTCTGGTTCCTACTTTAAAGAAGGAGAAAAAGGAAACAGGAAAGGGAAAAATAAAATGGACAAAAGCAACGAAATTTTAATTTATCCAATCATTTTGTGATTTCCTCTGTACACTGACATATCATAGTAGGTAAACACATGAGTTCTCCAGTATGAGTGATGTTCTCTTGCCTTAGGTAACACATCTTGGCTTTTTTTCCCACTTGAGTCTTCTTCCCTTCAAAAAACAAAACAAAACAAAAGCACTTGAGGCAAGTTCAATGCTGTGGTAACCACCAAATAAAAATCAGGCCCCAGGCTCTATGGATTCTTTTAAATTTGCTAGTGTTTTTAAATTAGAGTGCCAAATACTTGCTTTTATTTTAGCATTTTCCTATATTCTTTGTTCCATCTGATCTTTTTCCTTTCCCCATGCCAATCTCTCATCCCTTCTCACCCTATAGCCCCCTTTTCACTTTCATGTTACATGTATTCTGTTCCTTTCTGCCATCTATTTTCTCCTCGTGGTCCAAATTAAAGTTTCAGGATCTATACTCTCATCTTTACACCCTTCACATATGTGTACATATGTAAAAATTTATACATGTAATATTGATATTCCTGGGTACAAGCTTAGGTTCTCTCCAAATAGTTTATGAGAGCACTTCAATTTCTGCAGCTCATCAGCTATTTGGATAGTTTGTGGCAATCAAGGATGTCTCTCCAGGTGCAAGATACATGAAGAGCACATATGTACTAAATGGGTAGATTGGTATTCATGTGGGTCCCCTAGTAAGGGGAGCAGGAACTGTCTCTGACAGGACTTTGCTGCGTGAATTTTCAATCACTTCCCTCTGGAGGGTTTGCCTTGCCAGGCCATGGTAGAAGAGGATGCCCTCAGTTCTGATATGACTTAATGTGAGGGGGTGGGTTGGTGGGGGAGACTCCCCTTTTCTGAGGGAGAGAGGAAGGGGTGGAGGGGGAAGATGGAGGGAGGGTAGGACTAGGAGGACAGGAGGGAAGGTGCTACGATTAGGATGTAAAGTGAATAAATAAATAAACTGAAAATCAATTGAAAAATTTGACCAGAAATTAATTATTCAAAGCAATGTCTGTGATAAAGTATTTTTCATGAAAAAATATTTTGTTGGTCTAAGCTCTAAATAATTGCTACAGTTCTTTTTCAGTATTAATTATACATAGTAGGTTTCAAATTAGCATATTGTAATTACTTATCCTTAAGCAAACATCCTATTCTATGAGAAAACTAATTTGGAGAGCTCCAGATTATACAATTGCCCCTTGGCAGACATAGATCTTTTTTTAAGAGTAACTTCATGGTATTTTGGAATGGTGGGACTCATTTCAAGTACAGTTTGTGTCTCCAACCAGTGTGATAGTTTTTCTTCCTTATTTAAATAGTAAATTGAAATAATGATGTAACTGTGATAAAATGACAAAAGAGCAGAGTTGAAGCGACTTGAATTCTGTGACTAATTAGGAGTTTAATCTGTATTTAAAACAGTGAAACAGATATAAATTAAAAGCACATTTTTATGGTTCATAGGTGTCACAGCTGGGTAGAACTATTAATTTCTGCTGTCCCTTGAAAATTGACATAGTACTTTCTGATACTGTGGAATTTAGATCCTGGGAAGAAGGCTTTCAGGTTAAATGGCCCCCATGGCAAGATATAAAGGTCAATAGTGGTGCTCAGATGTTGGTGGTACCAACAGCTAATTGAGTGGACTTTAAGTCCACTCAGCAGTAGGAGAATCATGTCTGGTACTAAAAATCTAGCCAACTACTGGGGCCCAGTGAATTCATAGATCTCAAAAGAGATTGGACTAATGTTACTTGACAAACCAGCACTATTCCTAAGCTACATTGTAAATATTACTCTTATACACACAAGTAAGTGTAACTATTACCCCTCATCGAAGAAATTTCTCTCTCTGTACATCAAAAAGAGATCATTACAGAAAAACCAAAATTAGACAAAAGCAAATATCAGTATTCATCTGCACCACAGCTCAGGGAACATTGTAGAAGAACAGGGGCAGAAAGACTGTAAGAGCAACACTGGGACATTTGTTGTGAGACTGTCTCTCATAGAAATGACTGCATAAACAAGACCAGAACAATGACAATATCAATAATCATGGTGCTATTGTGGAAGAAGAAAAGTCTCAGAGTCCCAAAGTCTAGACAAAAATCCATAGGCAGCTAATAGTCATTGCTCAGAGAAGTAGGTTCCGTCTATCCCAGAGATGAGCACCCTGATTGGTTATCCAGTTCAGCCTTGAAACCATGCACACACAAACAACAAAAAGTGGACTCATCAGACTGTACTTACACGCTTATACATTTATATCAACAGTAATAATTAAAGGAAGAGAGCCATTAATGTGAGAGTGAGGGGCATGGAAGAGTTGGAGGGAGAGGAAGTAGGAGACCTGGAGTGAGGAAAGAGAAGGACGGGTTATATATAATTAAAAATAAAAATATTAAATATTAATTAAAAATATTTTTAAAAGCACACTATTTCCTTCACTCGTATAATACTTTACAAAAATTAAATAAAATTCTATTAAAATTCTAGATTCAATCTTGGGAGAGGCTCAATACTTATAATGCTTCTGCATAAGCATAAAATGTCAGGATCCCCAGAACCTAAATAATTGCCAGCTGGGCTTAGTGGCCACAATAAAGAGCGCCCTGAAGGGAGCTGGCACTCACAGGAAGATGTGTCTGCTTGACAAAGATGTTCCAGCAAGACCCTAGGACAAAGAGAAAGGCAAACTTTTTGTCTTGCTATCTGAGAAGCCTGCACTATGGAAGTGGGAGCAAGTAGCTGCTAAGAGGCTTATGGATTACAACTCTATTCTACTGGCGCTCACAATTTATAATGTCCTGGAAAGGGACAAGACTTGGTTCAATGTTACAGATACTCCCCAGTGTCCTATATACACCACAAAGAAGGCCATTCATTCTGGTGGCTTTGTGTCCATAAAAGTCAGCATGAAGGTGACATTCAAGTATGACTTATTTCCCACATAGCTCCTAAAGTCTTCTGTTCAGTTCCAATGAGCTTTCACCAAACCTGACAGATGATGCTTTAAGTTTTATTTATTTTTGTTATTTGTGTGTATGTGCAGGAAAGCCTGCATGGGTCTGTGTGTACCCTTTGCATGCAGGATCCCAAAGAGGAAAAACTTGGGTCCCCTGGAAGTAGTGTAACAAGTATTTGTGAGCCATTATTTTGATACTAGAAACCTGACCAAGGTCGTCTGCAAGAGTTCCAGATGTTTGTAACTGCTGCATCATCTCTCCAGCCCCAACACAACATATTGTAATAATTTATACTGTCCTATTAAATGACTCTCATTCTCCATTTAAACTCAAATGCCAGTTCATGCGTAAATTATGTACATTTTTATCTGCCTACCTATGGCATCCTGATTTCCTCTTATGCCATTTTTGTTTGAATTTGAATTATTAGTGATTGTTTTCACAGCGGTTATCCTCCTCAAAATTTTATCCTCTTTGGAGTTGGAGTTCATGGTCTATCCACGTTATGCTTTCTCTTTATGTACATGATGAAATACATTTAAAATTTCCCCCATTTGTGGTTGTAGGGACATAGCTCAGTCAGTAAAATGATTATCTTGCAATTAAAGGAACCTGGGTCTGATGGCTGAAACCCATGTGAAAAGAAAGAAGATTTGGGAGTGGTGTAGACACTTAGAATTCCAGTGCTGGGAATCAGAAACTAATGGGTAAGACTTGCTTACCAGCTTGCCTATCTTACTTGGTGACTTTAAGGCCAGTGCCTCAAAAAAATTGAGACAGCATTTAATTTTAAATCAGAGCTGTCATCTGGCCTTTACATCCACATCCACATGTGCACATAAACTTGCCCATGTACGTGTGTCCAAACACAAATGGACACACTCATCTGCACATATACATATAAACATTAAACTATCCCATTTGTTATTAATAATATATTTGAGGAATGGTTTAATGGAATGACAAAATGATTATGTTGACTAGTGGTACTACTATTAATAAACAACAGTAATAAGTAAACACTAATTTTCTGGAAAAAAAAAACCAGTCTTTAGTAAATAGCTATTATAGCAGTAGTACTTACAACAACAACAACAGCAACATCAAGCCCATTTTTATAATAAAGAAAATGTGGAAAGCTTTTGCCTAACTTCAAAGGTTGGCAATGTAAGGGTCACTAGAATGGAGCAGTTAGGTAAAGAAGCTGTTTTAGTCTGTCCTATCGTAACAGGATACCTGAGACTAGATAGTTTATGAAGAATAGAAAGTGATTTTTCTCAAAGCTTCGAGAGTGAGAAGTCCAAGATCAAGGCATTGACATCCTGCCACATGCACCTCATGGATGAGACCAGGAGAAAAGGGCAAATCTATGATAGTCAGTCTAGGCTCACAATAATGGCCCATTTATCCATCTCTGAAAGCAGTACTGAGTGACGAAAGCACCTCCCACCAAGTCCCCTTTCCAAACATCACTACATGAGGGGTCCAGTTCCCTGCCTATATGCTTTAGGAGACACAGCCAAGCAACATCAGATAAATAGTTTTCTGGTCAATCACTGGAATTGACTTACTTACCTAGGTACAGGACGAAGGTCAAGAAGTAGAACATTATGATAGGCAGATTTGGGCCCAGGGGTCCCGCTCAAACTAAGGCACCAGCCAAGGACAATACAGGCAGTAAACTTTAAGCCCCTACTCAGATCTAGCCAACAGTCAGAATATTCTCCACAGTTGAGTGGAGAGTGGGATATGACTTTCTCACGTACTCTGGTGCTTCACATTTGACCATGTCCCCTGGAGGGGGAGACCTGGTGCCACTCAGAGGAAGGACAGCAGATTACCAAGAAGAGACTTGATATCCTATGAGCATATACATGGGGAGGAAGTCCCCCTCAGGAACAGTCATAGGGGAGGGGAATAAGGGGAAAATGGGAGGGAGGGAAGAATGGGAGGATACAAGGGATGGGATAAACATTGAGATGTAACAAGAATAAATTAATAAAAAATAAAAATAAAAAAAATAAAGAGTCCTCAAACGAAATTATCACACAAAGGTCTCAACCAGGGAATCAGAATCAGAACAGCTTGAGTTCAAAATCAGAACAAGGAGACTAGGGAGTAGAGGAGAATCAACCTCAGAAAAGGTCACGAGCCTGAGATCAGGGTGAGTGGGCTGAGCGGAGCTAATGCGGTTCAGCCTTGCTCAACAGAGTTCAACAGGAGAACAGAGACAGCATCAGGACAGGGTCCAGGAGGGCAGGACTGGATCAGAGTCTCTGTTGACTTTAGCTCCTTGAACTTTTTTTTAAAGTTGTAATCTACAAGTTGCTGTGCAGATTTGATACAGATGAGAACATACCCCACCCAACTGTCTCCCCAGTTGTCTGAACGTGTTTTTAGATAACCAGAGTCTAATACAGAATGTGTCCTGTTCTTTTTAAAAGGACAACCATGCAACAGGTCAGATTCTTAGGATAAGAAATAATTATTTAATTTATAAGGAAACGTACTTAAAATATTGCTATTGTAAATAGCATGTATTTTTATTTCTCTAAAGGTATTTTGTTTTGCTTTTTATAACATTTTAGTTAACAGAGCTTCATCTGAGGACACAAACATTTTTCCAGTGTAAAATTTAAACATGAGACAAAATATTTAATGCTGAATAATTCAAGAATTGTTAATCTCTTCTTTACTTAATATAGGGTTGAGTTATAGAGTATACAACATAATAAATTATAAAAGATAAAAATAGGGAAGAGGGAACTCAAACTATTTCTCTTTATAGGTGACTGCACTTTACTTAAAAGACCCTGAAAAATCCACCAGGAGCCTAGTAACAATACATACCATCGTTATTTGTAAAATGGAGGGTTTGGTTTGATCAGGTGTTGTAAGAGGCTTTTTGTTCTAAGACTGTGAGTTTGTTTTGTGTGATTTTGACTTGAGTGTTACTTATTTTATAATGATAGCTCCTCCGTTCTTTCCTCCAAGGAGCTAGGAAATGCATATACACCAGAGAAAATGTATGTTTGACTATTTCTATGAGTCAGGGTTCCCTAATATAACAGGATTTATAGATACTTCTTTCTAAGTATAAACAAATATAAATATAATAAATCCTTTCATATATTACATATAAATTATAATTTATAAATAAATGTAGTTAATATTGCTATTATAAATAATATTTATTTTATTTCACTAAAGGTGTTTTGTTTGCTTTTATAACATTTTAGTTTACAGAACTATATATACATATGTTTAAATTATATATAAAACGATATTATAGCATTTTATTTTATAGAGTTATATATTATAATTTAATAATATAAATATAATTTTATATAAGTATATATTTATATACTTATTATTTTATATTAATACAATTATATATACTATATTTAATAATACAATATTAAGTATGTTAAAATAAATATAAATAATATATAAATAAATATATATGTATAGAATGACCTAGAGGCAATAGTCTAGCTAATCTAACAATGGCTCCCTATGAATAGACAGCCCAAGAATCCAGTAGTTGTTCAGTCCATTAGCCTGGATGTCTCATCTGGCCTTTAATATATTCCAGAGTCCCAAAGAAGTAGCCTTTAATCCCAGTGAAGCAAGGGGTTTACTAGTGAGGCAAGAGCAAGCAGGCAAAGAGCAAAGCTTGCTTTTTCCTGTAACTATGTAGCTCAGGATTATACAATCAACCCCTAGAGGACATAGATTAAAGGTGAGTCTTCCCAATTCAAAGATCTGGAGCATAAATCCTTTAGAGGTATGTCCCTTCAATTTGGGGTGTTAGTTCATTCCAGATGGAGTCAAGTTGACAACCAAGAAGAGCCATCACACTATTTAAACATTTATTCATGTTGATTTTGTATATTGAGCATTGCATAGCAGAGCTAATACAGTGTCAATCTGGGAAATTAAGATGTTGAAAAGTAAAAAAGAAAGAAAAAGACAACTACTGCTGGCCTTTCTCTCCAATGCCACAAAGAATACAAGTAATATTGAGTCTAATATTGTTGTTTTTGTTAATAATTCATTTTATTAGAAAAATGATGGGTCAGGTTTAAATATCCTTTTGCTCATAAAAATATACAAAAGTACAAAATAGGCTTTCTATGCTTTATTTTTTCAGAGCGTATACATGTTTCAGATGATCCATTTGCCACCATGGAGCAAGTGTCTCTTTACAAAACATTGCCGCTGGCAGAAAGCATAAGAATAAAGAGTGTTGCTTTACAATATCCCTTCCTTCCCCGCTCTTTCTCTCAGCATTTTACTTAGCTCAGGATAGCTTCAAATATCCTCTATAGTTGAAGATAGCCTTGGTCTCTTACATCTTCTCCCTCCACCTCTCGTGTTGGGATTATAGGCGTGGGACTCCATGCCCAGCATGCTGGTTAGTTTGCATAAATTCAACCAACCAACTATAGCCACCTCCGCAGAAGGATCCTCAGTTAGGGAATTGCCTCAATGAGATTGGCCAGTGGGCATGTTTGTGGTACCTTTTCTTAGTTGCTAACTTATGCAGGAGGGCACAGCCGGATCTCGGTGTTGCCAACAACCTACAGCTGTTTGCCCTGGTCTGGATAAGAAAAGTAGCTGAGCACGCCAATAACAGTTTTCCTCCACAGTCTTCGCTTCAGTTCCTGCCTCCAGGTTCCTCCTGCCTTGGCCCCCTGCCCTGGCTTCCTCAGATGATGGATGCCAACCTACAAGCTGAAACAAACCATTTACTTTTCAAGTAGCTTTTGGTCATGATTTTCTCATAGCAACAGAAAGTTAAGTAGGACACCCAGCTAAGTCACTTATTTTAATTTTGTTTTCATCCATCTACAGCCACAGAATTAACTTTGGTTTTTTATCTTATAATAAAGGGAAGAATGTCTCCAGTCTGTTGCCTCCTTGCTTGTTTAGGGACAACTACCATGATCTATATACAAACTCGCTAATTTATTTAGGTGACACGCAACTGTCAACATAACCCTTACCTAACTTCGAATTTAATTCTTTCCTGGTTAAGTCATGGCTCTGAAGGTCATAGCGGCATTGAGTAAGGAAGCGAGTGAAAAATTACTTATTAAAGCCTATTAATTGGATGAATGAGGCCAAAGGTGGCTCACAATGGAGATGTGAAGTTACTCAGAGCCTGAAGAGGCCACTGGGGGCTGCTTTTGCTGCCAGATCATCAGTATTTATGGCATCTTCTTTGAGCTTGTAAGACACTAGCCTTGGATATTGCACAGTGGTTATATTTATGTGGGTCACTTTTCTTACTGTTTAAATTTTCCTGAAAAACATTCCCTGTGCCTAGACTTGCCTCCATGTTTCTTCAGTAAGTTAGACTATAATTTAGATTCTAAAACTTTAACCTTGATTCTCCAATAGATACACCCACCCTTTTTGTAACTTTCCAAAGAATTCAGATGCTTTTTGTGTGTGTGTGTATGTGTGAAATATAAATGAAAAGGAAGGAACACTTTAACTGCCTACTTACACACTAGGTACCACAGGATCAGACTTTGTGATCATCTTTCTTTGTGTGTGTGTTATCGGAAGGAATCTCAGCTTTAATGGAGAAAGGATGGGATCTTTTGACCCTCAACAACCCTCCCATAAATCAGGACAGCAAAATTCCTTAGCTGGTTCTATTTTCTAATTTAAGGCAACACCAAGAATCTGTCATTGACACCCAGATGTGAGAGATCTGCTCAGCGCTTCGAGATGAATGGTCTGGAGAGAGTGTACTGAATCCACAGGGAACTGGCAGAAAGCTGAATCCAGCCCCCAGCATCCATGCACATCCCCAGCCAAGCACAGGCTTATTCTAGTGCTTGCAGAAACACTAAGCCATCCTGCTGGTCCAGTCTTCTTCCGCATCTCTAGATAGGTACCCCTAAAAGAAAGGAAAGAGTGTATTGCACAGACCGAGATGTCCTTATCATAATGGAGAAGAACGGGTCCAAAGCAGTTAACACTGATCTCCGAGGGAGTGTTATAGCATCAGTTATCCTGAAGCAGAAACTGCTGACTGTGCCATTACTCCTGTGACCCTCTTTGCCATTAGTTCATATAATGATAGAAAGGATTTTACGGTGTACCTCTGGCTCCCTCAAGATTGTTTATTCAAAAAAAAAAAAAAAGCAAAACCCTGTCTTCTGCTAGTGACATAGCAGTTGCACTCAGGAAGTCAGAGCAGCTATGGTTACAAGATTGGGCTCATTTCACTGCAGGTGAGAAAGGCACCTTCAGGCTTTACTCCTCCCAGAGGGACTATTGGTTGTTAGTGGAGAGGATGTCAGTTTCTTCAGTGGTGTGACCATTGGTAATTGAGCAATTGAGATAGCTCCACCCATTCTCCAGCAAGAAACTCTTAACTCAACTCAATGGCCACACACAAAAGGAAGGCAAGAGAGTGGGGGGTGGGTGCTTGTTGAGAAGGGTGGGTGCCAGTGGGAGAGAGGGTAAGGGGGAAGGAAACAGGATAGGAAATGACTACATAAAAATACATAGAACTGTGAAGTAGTTTATTCTAAGATCACTTATGGAACAAAATCATTTGTACCCCAAACTGAAGGAACTGTAGCCAGCCTGAGCATGGCAAACATGGCTCTGGCAGGCCTTGCTCTTCTCCATTTCCTCTGCCTTGCTAAAACCATTAGATTATATCCTAGGACTGGCCACCAAGGTCTAGTCTCCTATTTGGCCATTGCCTCTTCCTGAGGCTGACTACTAAGGTTCAACTGTCAAGTGTTGAGGTCCAGCAAACAAAAGCCTCCTTTGGCTCAGCTAATTAGCATGCTCAATTAAAATTAAGCACTTTATTCTACACAAGGCCCTTACCTTTATGAACCACCATTTGGGCCAAGTCGGCCTTCTCTCTATTCAGAGGCAGTCTTTTGTCCCCCTCCGGGACAAACACCGCCTCTCCTCCCTTGTTCTCTTCCTATTCACCCTCACCATCTAGCTCCTCTATTTGCCCCCTCTTCCCTGACTTTCGTCTCTCTGAAGCAAATGAATGTCCTTTGTATTGAGAATTGGCCTTGAGGTATCCTGAGCCAATACTTTCCCTTTCACAAATTGCCCTCTCCTTTGACACACAGGTTTCAATGAAGTACCAGTGAAACGGAAGACCCTGGATGGCCTCTTCCCTGACATGAACACTCGCAATGTCTATGAGTAGTCCATTATGTGTAATGGAGAGCTCCAACAGACAGCATTGTTTCTACCTATTGGTAAGAGTGAAAAAACAAGCAATGAAATTTCAGAATGAGATTAGAATAAGTCTGTGGGGGAGTGGGTTTTTTATTTTATTATTTAAAATAAATCAAAATTCTGCATAAAATATCAATGGATCCTCATGAAGGAGACTGTCAGTATCCTTAAAAACCTGTAGTAAATGTGTGAAATGAGAGAGTGAAATAACTCAGAGAGTAGAAATCTGGTCCGTGGACATAGCTTCTTTTTTCTCTGATTTCTTCTCCTTCACCCTCTCTTACATGGTGCTCTGCTCTGAGGCTGACCTCACCTCGTGTGATGCTGAAGATGGTGCTGAGAGGTTTAATGCATTTGATGAAGGACTCTTATATCAACTTCTTATTTCTTCGAGCTGCACATCTTCCACTGTCGCTCTTTTGTCCCAGGAGGTCCCTTTGCTACTAGTATTTTCATAATCAGGTCTGTCCTTACCACATATGCTTGGAAGTTGATAAAGTGCTCAATACTCTTGCAGGGCTCAGCAAAGGTTTTGTGTTGGAATAGGGCATTTCAGCTTTGTCATAGTTTTTGTCAACTTACAGAAATCTAGACATACCTGAAAAAATGGACTCCCAATTATGGAATTGCCTTTGTCAGGTAGACCTGTGTGTGGGTGTACATATGTATGTGTGTGTACACACATACATAGATACATACATACACATATACACATGTCAGCTGAGTAAGTCAAGAGAAGAAAGCCATTAAGTAACATTCTCCCATGGCCTCTTCAGTTTCGGTCTTGAGTTCCTCCTACCTTGGCCTCCCACAGTGATGGACTATAAAATGTAAGCTGAAATAAAAGCTATCTATTTTGGGTTGCTTTTCCTCATGTTGTTTATCACAGTAATAGAAAGCAACAAGGTTATAAAAGGAAATAGAAATTCCCCAGCACAGAGGGTCTCAAGAACTCATTAGGAAATTAAATGTTGCTGCAATAAAACATCATTATCATTGCTAGTATTAATTCTGAGTACCAATTTTGGCTTTATTCAATTTAGAATAACTTCAATTTATTTCTGCATTGGGGATTAAACCCCAAGCTTTGAACATAAAAGGCAAACACTATCATTGAGCTCTGCCCTCAGACTAACTTCCAAATGCCTTCAGTGATAATTTAAACAGTGTTCTGCAAGCTGACACATGACTTAACACACTGGTTTCCAAGATGCACTCTGTGCTGTGCTCTCACTCCATCCTTGACTTTTAAATTTTTAGAGAAAAACACGTTCTACTGTCACTTGTTTCTCTGGCACCTGAGTTCATATTTTTAACTACTGTTCCCATCCTACCATTTATTTATTTCAGAAAGTTCACCAGCTGCGTTTTTATCTGAAGAAATGCTGAGGACTCAACACTCCAGTTCAGTCTTCCTTACTCTGACACATTTACCATCAGGGCAAACTAGCATTCTGTGTATAATGATTAAAGCTTCCAGAATATTGCTTTTTAGCTAACGACTGCACCATAAAGTATTTTCTTATACAAATTCTGATTATGCTGAAATTAGAACCCTGTTTACCATTGGATTCATTTTTCTTGACAAAGATCACTAACTACAGGTATATAACAACTTCTGTAGTTTGCTATTCAGTTTTTTTTTTTCTAGAGGCTTCTTTTGAGTTCTGAGTCCTGAGCTCCCATACGGATTGTTGTCTCTCTGTGTTTGCTCATAGCTGTCATTTTTGTGCGATAAGCAACTGCAGATTTCCTTTGCAGTTCTGAGTGGAACTGCTGGGTACAGCTTCCATGCATTTTTTAATAACTTCTTTACTTTTTAACTCACATGCTAGAGTAACTTCCTTGAAAAGGACACATGAAGGATAGGACTTCAATATTTTTAAAATCTGAAATTGCCCTTATTGTACTTTTACATTATTTAAATAATACTCTGAATATATGTGTGTGTGTGTGTGTGTGTGTGTGTGTGTGTGTGTGTGTGTATGAGAGAGAGAGAGAGAGAGAGAGAGAGAGAGAGAGAGAGAGAGAGAGAGAGAGAGAGAGAGAGAGATTTGTTTGAAGGGAAAATTATTTCACTAAGAATTTTACAAGGAGAGTCCAGAGAAATGAAACAGCATTTAGGAACACTAGCTGTTTTTCCCCAAGACCTAAGTTCAATTCTCAGAAGCTCCATGGTAGCTCAAAATGTCTGTAATTCTAGTCCCACAGTTTCCAAGATCACTTTCTGCCCTCCAAGGACACCAGCCAGACATGTGGGGCATAGATACATACAAAACACCTAAAATGAACAACTTAAACATGAAATTATTAATTAATTAATTAATTAAAAGAATAATTTTCCAGTCATTGCTGTATTGTTTTCTGCTTCTTAATGTGGCCACCACAGACAGTTATAGGCGGAAGCTTGGAAAGTCAGTAAAAAATTAAATATAGATTTGGGAGCAAAACTTTTCATAGAAGACATAAGAATTAGTGTTCATCCAGAGTATATGTAAAAATGAGAAGAGCAGATGGCTCTAAAAATCGACAACTTGAGAGATGGGCAGGAAAAGTGTTCTCAAAAATGGAACTGAGGGATGGTCAAGAGGGACCCTCACAGCACATTATGTTGTGAAGGTCAGAGCAAGATGCCTCTCAGAGAATGAATAATATCCACTACCAAAGAGATGCAAATTCATGTAAAGGCCTTGTAAGATGAAACTGTTAGACACATAGGAGATATGGCACAGACAAATTAGAGACTGGTCAAATGTGCAGACTGAGGAAAAATTTTTGGAGTCCCTGGCTCAGGTCCCCAGGTGAACAATGGTACAATCTCCTGATACTAATATAACAGGAGGATGGTTGGGTTTGGGAAGTACAGTTTTGGAGAATTTGGCTAACCTCTCCAACACCCCAGGCAAAATCATTCCTAATGAGCATGATTTAGGAGAATGATCTTGTTTCCTTGGAATGGAGGAATTTCTTCAGTGAGGAGAACATAATTCATCCTAGTTAAGCAGCTGTTTGATGTAAGAGTATCAGACTTTAGTGCACCTGGAAGAAAATTGGAGGGAGTAACATTGGGGCAGCTTCCTCCACAGGTCGCTTTCCCACACTCTGTCCTACTTCCACTCACACTCAGCTCTCCCAAGCTTTTCATGAATTTCTGACACCAATTCCACAATCATAAGAAGTGGAAATTTTCTTATGCTTAGCCTAAGAACCTCTAAAGCTAAATTAATATGATCTTTATTTTCTGCCTAACCAAGCTGTTAAGTAATTTAATGAAACATACACAACTGCGCAGTTGGTGATTGATTGATTTTCAATATCCCATCAAGTCTACATTGGTTTGGATAGATTCTGTTACTTTTGCTCACACTCATGTTCATTGATTTGTGCTTTAACATCCTTATAATTTCGTTGTGCACTTTTAACTTAAAAAAACACAGGCCTCAGAAAATAAGAGGGGGCCCTGTTATCCTTTTCTGGTTGAATTTGTAAGAACTTATGGGGTTTCATCTTTAAAAATATGTTGCTGTAAATTTCTGATGAAGGAAGATGCATAAAACTATGTGCATTTATGTATGCACATATGCATCCATGTATGTGTGTGTGCATATGCATATGTCCATGCATGTATAGGTGGACAGCTATTAAATTACAAATTCAACTTATCTCATGAATGGCAGGTTATTTATAGTACCTTTTACTTCACGAATGGGCTTTGATACTTTGTTTTATTAGCTACGTAAACCTTTGTGGCTGTCATGTCATCTTGACAAATTGGTGCTTGCCTTAGGATCTGTGGTAGGAGTCTTTAACGTATCCCAGTCTACTTTCAAAGGACGTACCCCTTCACATAAAGTATCCAAGTCTTTTTTGTTTTGGTTTTGTTTGCTTTTTTCAAGACGGGGCTTCATTCTGTAGCCTTGGTTGTCCTGGACTCACTCTGTAGATTCTCCTGATTCTGCGTCCCTGAGTGCTGGAATTGAAGACGTGCACCAGCAGTGCACTTAGCTACTATCTAAATCTTATTTCCATTTCCCCTCTTCCATGGGGGGCGGGGGGAACATGATATTTTCACCATGTATTTTAAGTGCACGTGCTATGAATGCTACAATAGCTTATTGTTAATGGTGCTAGTTGGTTGGCTAGACGTGATTAGCCAGAACATCATGGTGATAGAGCATGTGGTGGAGGCTGCCTTACTTTAGTTAGGGCACAGGAAGCAGGAAACGGGAGGCATGCGGAAAGAAAAGGAAGGATACAGCCCCAAGCCATAACCATGTGATCTTTTTCCTCCTACTGGTCCCACAATGCAGAAGCATGTCATCACCTATAGAACACGCTACCGTATTTTGATTGTATTGGGTGCTGACTAGGTATTGTGGTTTGAATTGATATGGCCCCCAAGATTCATGTGTTTGAATGCTGTGCCATAGGGAGAGTGGTGCTATTAGAAGGTGTGGCGTTGGTGCAGTCGGTGTGGCCTTTCTGGAGGCATGTAACTGTTGGGGCAGGCTTTGAGGTCACCTATGCTCAAGCTACGCCAAGTGTAACACACAGTTTCCTTCTGCGGCCTGTGGATCAAGATATAGAGTTCTTGGCTCATCCAGCACAATATCTACCTGCCCTC